>NC_134298.1:6968795-7576295 GCF_949628215.1 Phalacrocorax aristotelis
CAGAGCCGCGTTTGTCTTTTTATTCCAATGAACAAAAAAACATATCCCATCCTGTAAAGTTCATAATCTGTATTTTATATTTAGGTAGAGGCAAGGGCAAGACCCTCTGTATTTTAACCCCTGATCCCTCCGTGAGAGAGTCGATGAGGTTCTCTCACTCCTGGGCTACTGACCCTGAACATTGCCTAGCTCAAAATACAAATCTTTTTTTCTGACACAATATTTTGTGATCATTGGGGTAGATTTAACCCACTAATAAACAGTCTTACAAAGTGTTATCTTACCCGTCATGTCACCACACTGGGAATGAGAGTAGGAAGTAGAAGAGTATGAATGGGAGGATTTTCCACCTCCTTGGAAAGCTCCTTGGGAGGCACTGTAAAAAAAGGGTAATTAATTCCCCAGAATAAAACCCTAACCACTAGATATTCAGTCAAAAAGGATATTGATGTAGCTACGTGGACAGGAAGTCTCTATTAGCAATTAAGTGCACAAGGATTTCTTTTTATTCCCTTGCTCTAATATGAAAAGAAAATACGTACACAATGTCTTGCTGTCCCTCCTGCAGCAGTGCCCGGTACTGAGCAATCTCCTGTTCCAGGCGGGTCTTGATGCCCAGGAGATTCTTGTACTCCTGGTTCTGACTCTCCATCTCACAGCGGATGCTGGCCAGCTCCTCCTCTACACAGTTAATCTGCCCTTGGATTTGTTGCAGCAGGCAGCTGTAGCGAGATTCGGTTTCTGCCAAGGAGTTTTCCAGAGAGTTTTTCTGGAAGCAGAAATGCAGAGTTTTGGACCAGAGCCCTACCCCTCCATGCCCAGCGCAGGAGCCTCCCGCCGCGAGGAGGGCAGGGCCCTCAGCAGTGCTGCCCCACGTACCGTGCTGAGCTGCGCCTGCAGTTCGATCTCCAGGTTTTGCATTTCGCGCCTCAGTTCGGTGAGCTGGTGGCTGCTGGTCTGGATGTCCTGGCTGCTAGAAGTGACCTGTCGATTGACTTCTTCAATCTGCAGGAGGCAAAGCCCCAACACCCTTTGTGAGTGAGGAGATCCTCTCAGGGAGCAGATTTGCTGGGTGAGAGCTAAGATAGCCAGGGAGCCTCTCCCTTTCACCCTGTCCGCATGGGGGACAGCCTAGTCATCGCTCCGTAGATCCTGACGTTCCACCCACCCTTGCAGACCAGGCCTGGGCTGCTCCCCCTCTGCCGCTGCCGCCTTTGCCCGGCAGCTCTTTCCCTGCCATTCCCCAGCCGTGCAGGTGAGGTGCAGGTGAGCAGCTCCCCCTTTGAGGCAAAGGCACTGCGTGCCCGGTACCTGGGTGTGGGGGTTTTCCCACTCTGTGCATTGCTTCGTACCTTGACTTCATACCACTGCTCAACCTCTCTGCGGTTCTTCTCAATGATCTGCTCATATTCGTTTCTCAGGTCGTTCAGTGTCTTTGTCAGGTCTTCGCCAGGGGCAGCGTTGACCTCCACGCTGACGTCGCCACCAGTCTGAGACTGCAGCTGTCTCATCTCCTGCAGAGAGGCCAAAGAGAGAAACGACGAGCACCAGTCATTTCTTGTGCTGGGGACAGTGGGCAAAGCCATATCAGGGTACAAAGGATGTCAATGACGTGACTTCAGGCCAAATTGACTTGCTGTGTAACGTTGGGAACCCTGAAGAACCAAAGGACTGTGCCTTGGCCATGCTATTTATCACTGCATCGTACCTCCTCATGGTTTCTCTTTAGAGCAATCAGCTCATCCTTCAGGGACTCTAGCTCAGATTCCAGCGAAGATCTAACCAGAGTCAGGTCATCCAGGATATTTCTCAATCCATTGATATCAGCCTCCACGGTCTGACGGATGACCAGTTCGTTCTCATACCTTTACCACAGACAAGAGAGACAGAGAAATGGGGAATGAGATTATGACAATCAACAGCACTCATGTTTCCAGGCTCAGTATCCCAATAAAACATGAAGGCTCAGTAACAGCCCTCGGGGCAATGCTGCTTTGTCTCCTGAGATTATGAGCAGGATTTGAAAGACATGCAAGGCTCACAGGGAGGCACTCACTTCATTCGGAAGTCATCCGCAGTCATCTTGCTGTTATCGATGTCCAGAAGCAGCCTGTTATTGTCCACTGTGGCAGAAATGATCTGCAAAAGGGAATTTGGAGTCTCTTGTCTTCAAGACACCCAGGACAAGAAGAAGGAAGACCTGAAGCTTTGGTAGGGCATTGTTGGGCGTCTGTGAATTGTTTCCTGCCGTCATGCAGGGGCCATATGAAAGGGTAATACTTCAAATTCACTTTTAATGGAAACTCGGGCTATCTCAGACCATCCTCCAAAATCCCTACTCCTTGACTCTCTTTCTCAAGTGTGAGACACTTCCCCATGCGTGGGAGACGGAGCCAGGTTAGTCAGGGCTATCCTACCTGATTCTGGAGTTGTTCGATGGTCTGGTAGTAGGAGGTGTAGTCCTTTGAGACACTGGGAGCTTGTTTCCTGTACCACTCCCGGATGTTGAGCTCGAGCTGAGCATTATCTTCCTCCAGCCTTCGCACCTTGTCCAGGTAGGCAGCCAGGCGGTCATTGAGGTTCTGCATGGTGACCTTCTCATTGCCGCTCAGAAGGATGTCCCCGCCAGCACCAAAGCCTCCCGCAAAGCCGCCACCAAATCCTCCTGCAAAACCACTGCCCAAGCCCCCGCCAAAGCCACCAGTGAGGCTGCCAGCGCTCATGCCCCCTCCGTAGCCCATGCTGCATGCCCCCCCCCCATAGCTTCCACCGCCTATCACAGAGGAGGCATATCGCCTGCAGGAGACGGAGGAGCTCCTGCCGCTACCGCCACCACAGACGCCTCCCCCTCCACCGCTCCTGTAAGAGGTGCTGGATGTTCTCTTGATGCTGCAGCTCATGGTGGAAGCAATCAGGTGTGCAGCCCCAAACGCAAAGCCCGCTGCACAGCTTGGTACGGAAGATCAAACTGCAGCCGTCTGTCCTTGCTGGTGGCTATTTATACCCTGGTGGGTGGGTGTCACCTGCAAGGCTGTCCAGCTTCCCATGAAGTTTGCCAGCACTGGTGCTCATGCCAAAAGTGATGCGCTAAGGAAATTTTGTCTGAGGTAAGTAAAACGCATTACCGTTCTGTTCAAGTATGTCTGTGTTGATTCACACCAGGCATGCACTGTAATTTTATGTGGGTGGCTCTTTGTTGGATAATAGAATATCTCATAGCTCCTATTAATCTGGAAATATATCACTAGTAATAGGAGGTAATGAAGGCTCCACCTTGGTTGTCTGTCTCCTTCCCTCTTCTGTGTGGTGAAATTCAGTATTTCAGCTTTTGTCTTCCTCCTGTGATCACAGACTAGCAGCCTGCAAGAGACTCTTCATTCATTCATTTATTCAAAAGTTATATTAGCTATTTAGAAATCTACTTTAATTTACTGAAATCAATTATTAATTTTAAAAACTGCATATTCCTGTCTACTATAGAAGAGAACTTTACACTGAATTTTTTACTCTGTTGTCTCTGTTTATACTGAGGAAGGCCCCGCTGGTATTGAACTCTGAAAGTGCAGGGTGGTGATTTCAGTCTTTTTCCTTGTTGAAGAAAACTGGGTAACAGCCACAATAGTATTTTGCAAGGGAAAACGTATTAAATCTTTTCCTATCAAAGAGCCATTAATTTTATTGTAGCTGTTTTAAATGGACTCAGAGGAAATGAGAGGAGATATTTCTGATATGTCATATTTTCATCATCATATTGAAAATAACCAATTCTCAGAATATATCCTTGAATTCTATAATGCCGTAAAAAAAAGTTTTATGAAAAGATATAGTGCCAAAGATGAAATCTGAAGAAATACAACCATTATCTATACTCGTTACAGTGAATTGTGTTTGCAACATGAAACACAGTAAGAAACAAGTGTGTATTTTTTTCCACTGCCCATGCAATATGGGATGTTTGGCGAAGTGCATTTTCCACCATTACTAATCAAGCTTCTATGAAACTGAGAAAAGCCTTGAACAGGAACAAATTCTTGGGTTTCCTGCTGCAATTTAAATATGGCACTGTGACTCCTACAGCAGAGTCATTTGGCTAGTACGAAGGAAGCACAAGGAGCTAGTGGAACCTCCTGTGAATTGCCACCTCAAAGACAGCTTGTCCACGGTGAGGGAGGATGAATTAAACCTAGAAGTATTTTAGGAAGAAATTCCATATCACGGAAGAAGAAAAAAACTCATTAAAATTAGCACAAGAAGAGTGAGAAGGGATTAGATCACCATATTCATGAAGGTACATATCAGAGGAGGGAGTGGGATTGTTTGAGTTTGAAGACAGTGTGCCTGTATGTGCCCCATGGATGTAAGAAGAGCTGGGGCAAAGTCCTGAGCTTTCAGGTGTGCTTTGCTCTTGGCATGTAGCCGCCACCATTCAGCTGCTCAAGCACCCGGTGAAAGCACCCCTCCCTGCCTGCCTGCTGGTGCTGCACAGGCGCCGAGGAAACTGCTGACAGATGAGAGTCCTGCTCCACCGTGCCTCTGAGAACCGACACACAACTGCTTGAAAATGGTGCAGCTTCACCCTGGGTGAGGCCATATGCTCATGGAGTCTTCTCTTCTGGGGTTTTTCAGTAGGTTTATGATTGTACAATAGGCTTTTGTATATCCCCATATCTAATTTTCTTCTTTTATCATAAGAATTATATAGAAAGGCTTGTCAACAAAATATTGTTGAATTGGAAGGGGAGGGTTGTGAACTGTTACCACTAGAACGTTATCTGCTATCTGTAGAAGTGCTTAGTTTTAGAGGCTTAATATGCAATGAGATATAAACCTGAGGCGCTGGATCCCAGAGCTTGAATTCAGCTGCCCAAAGGCACGTCCTTGTAGGGAACGCCAGTGACTTCCAAAGAACCTGGAGGTGTTGGCTCTGACTCCATGGAAAGAGACTTCAATATGTGGGAAATACTCCTTAAGAGAGCAAAAAAGTTTTGAACTTAAAGTGAAACTGAATCATGAAAAAATCTACAAAATTACAATTTACCAACTTTTGTCAACTAACTTTAGAAACACCTTCATGTCAGTCGTGATTTTGCATAGTGCTGTATTTAGAGAGTCTGCTGTCATACCCATGGTCACGATGTGCCTCCTGAGGCTGAAACACTCCAGGATAATATCTAGTGCATGTGCAGAAGTTTTTTCTATATATTTTCTACTGTTTCCTAAATCTTTTCCAGTTATTTTTGACACAGGGTCACCAGGGTTACAGTACTCAAAAGACAGCCCCAGGTATCCATGGGCCCTAGGCTGATAGAGTGTAATTAATGATGTTCTTCATTTTGATCTGTATATTGAGTGGAGGATCATCTCTGTGGGCACAGCCTTCAGGGGGACATATCCCCGCATTTCGTAGTTCTCCATGGAAACCCCCAGCTGTATTCTGTTCACCCAGATGTTCTCACTGTCTAGATCCACAGGGTTTTCCTCAGTCTTTGTTCAAGATACAGTGAGATTCCTTACTCCCCTCTCATACTCTCTTCTAATTTCCTTAGCCACACCAGTGACTTTCTTCTGGGTCTCTTACTAGGTGCTGTCTCCATTCTGCCTGTTTTAACCCCTTCCCAACTTTGTCATACGATGTGTAGCGCTTAGTGCCTGTCTGGCAGCAAGGTGATAACAAAACAGGAAAGTAAATACTCTTCAAAGGTTAAGTTAAAGTGTAGATTGACATCTGTGGAGGTAGTTGTAACATCTAAGGTGCGAGAGGTAACCATACAGTACCCTCTAGAGGGCTCTGGCATAAGCACATCTGATTACTTTGAAATAATCCACATGCCACTTACTATGGACATCACATCTGTTTCTCACTGATGTGTGTAGTCCAAGTATCTAAAACAAAGGCATAGAAATCAGCATTGCAAGGATCTCTTTCTTCCTGTTGTGTGTCACTGGAAGTATTTGTGTAGCACAAAGTCTGCTTGCCAAGTCTGCAAAACCTGGTTCCTGCAAGCACAACACGAACAAATACAGACTTTGGTTGGCTGTAGGTCAAGTATTTCTGTTTCTCTGAATGGTTTCCAAGCATTGAGAAAGCTTGCATGGCAACGTGGCCTGTATTTCTGAAATTAATTTTGCATCTACTCTCTCAATCACGCCCCTGTGCATCGACCTGTTTTGCCTTTAATCAATGGTGCTAGCTCCTGTTCCACACCAACCACGGTTTCTTGGACTCCGATCACCACTAGAGGCCACTCCCTGAGCACACAGCCCTGCACCGGCAGTTAAGCCTGCAAGCGGATGTCCAAGTGAAATACACCCTTCACTTGGGCAGCCTCAGGGTGCTCCTGGCCCCTCGTTTGCCCGGGATACTCTGAGAGTTTTTGGAGCTTGGACCGCTGTGTGCCTTTTTTTTAAACTTAGCTTCACCATAGAGATCCTGTCTTGGACAGGGTTAGGACAGAGCCTAGACAGCTGCGCGAGCTGAACCTGCCTCAGGGGCAGCTCTGGGGAGACTGGCACGCTGGGCGGGCACTAGTGATTTATGTTCCTTTCCAGGTTTTCCATTGCTGGGTTTACTTGCGCCTGCACAGCCTATAGTTGATATCTGGTCTGTGTTGTCTAGGCGGGAGCTGCGCAATGGACTAAGACTTTTAAAGGAGTCTGAGTAATTCAGATGCTAACTTCTCCTTAAAATGAATAAAGATGCGGTTTATGATCTGCTGACTTTGGCAGCCCTCTCTCCTCCAAAATATGATGCAGAAATTCCTGAGATTCCTCAAATGTGCACAAGAGACTGCTTTGAAGGGCCTAGGACAATGCATTTCATTTCCTTTGATCTCTGAATTTGTTAGTCTCCAGAAGGCAAAGTTATTTTTTTCAACTAAGTCTCTGGAAATGGGTTTTATCCATGGGGGTGGGCTGCAATGGAACAAGCTACTGTTGTTTTCATGAACAAAATTGTCCCAATCACCAAAGGAAGCTGTACTATAATTTCTTTGAAATAATGACTATAAAAAAGCATATCAAAAAGCTGGACAGAAGCAAATGCAACTCACAAAAGACAGCTAATAACAAGAGAGTGCTTTCTGATTATTTGTTCATTGAGTTGCTCCAAGCTGTTGCAGCAGCCACACAATCAAATTCTTTGCAAACTGTAGTCAGGGGTGTTTTTAAGTAACTGTTGGATGTATCTGAAAGAGTTTATGTTAATTTTCTTCACAGCACAGATCTTCCTATACCCAAAAGTAAACATCCCAGGTACTTTCACAGGTACTTCGTTTGTGTGTTTCTGGTTTAAACCAATGAGTGTTAGGTGAGTTTTTGTGAGTCACAAATTGAAACATTCCTTTCATTTTGCAATCATGGTTCTGTAATCTTTCATGTTTCTCTGTGTCAGGCCTGGGTGGGTACTCACTTGATGCCAACTCCATTAGCACTCATGTAGCACTGCGATTTGGCAGTCTGTTCTGGGCTGATATTCAGCTGCTATCGAGCCTTAGAGCCCAGCTCCACAAGAGTACAAAGGCACAGCACAGGATGCTCCAAGAAGATGATGATCTGCCCTGAATGCTCACAATTTGTGCTTTAACTCTAAATTTCGTTATCAACTGTTGTAATGATTCATCAACTTTTCTACCTGGAGGCACGTGATGGCATGGCTTTGTATTTTCTTTTTAAGTGTTTACACCTACAGAATGGAAGAAAACCTACACACAGGATTCTGGTTGCATCAGACAGAAGTGAAGTTTTATTAGCGACATTTTCCTGACACAGAACAACCCAAGTGACAAACAGGCTGAATCTGTAAAGCAAGTAGCTCAAGCGCCAACGATTGAAGCCACAAAGCATGGCGGGCAGAAGGAGCGCGTAGCATGCATGGCAGGTGGGCAGGCGGCCCGTCGGGGTAGCTCTGATGGGCCTTTTTGGGCAGATGGCATCAGCAACGTTGAGGAACTGTTAAGACATTTGTCTTTCCTCAGGAGCATGGGGAATGTAGAGGATTTGGGCCAATTTCTGTTTGAAAGGTCTTGCACTGTAGCATCCTCAATGTATATTCTTAGTCAAAAGATTTTCTTCCATACCCTGTTTAGGAACAAAGAAAGCGTTAATTTCTTCAGTACTGGCACCGAATCTTTGAGGCACCAGTATTTACCAGGCAGAAAAGAAGCTTGATTATGTGATAGGTGACCATAAGTGTTCCAAAAGCATAAAGGAAAACCTCAGCATGGTACAAAAGCAGCAGCATTTATGAGGTTCTGCAATGAATGTGAGACATGAAGAAAAACAGCTGGGGTTTTAACTACGTGATTAGCTGATGTCTTCCCCAAAACTGAATAGAAATTGAATGTGAATGCAAATAGGAAAGAATTTTTAATAAATAAGTTTAACACTTTCCAGGAATTTTAGTTTATCCTTGGTGCTGTTTACCTCTGGAAGAGTGTGTTGATACACTTATAAATTAGTAAGGATGGGACTGAGAGAACAGCGTGGCCATACAACAGTTCTCACCTTGGCTCTCACCACCACTTCTGCAGGACTGAGACTGGGAAGATGAAGAGTAGGAGTGGGAACTGCTGATGCCTCCTGAGACCCTTCCTCCTCCTCCTCCTCCAATAATATTACTGGATCCACCACTGCTTCCCCCTCCTATTCCTCCACTTCCTCCCATTCCTCCTCCACTACTTCCTCCTCCCATTCCTCCTCCCATTCCTCCTCCCATTCCTCCTCCCATTCCGCTGCTGGAGGAAATGCTACCACCTCCGTATCCACCACCCATGCTACCACCTCCTCCTCTGCCTCCTTCAGAATAGCCTCCACCTCCTATTCTACCACCTCCCATGCTTCCTCCCATTCCTCCTCCCATTCCTCCTCCCATTCCTCCTGCTGGCATTCTGCAAAGAGAGAGAAAGAAGGAGAAAAAAAGTTAATCAAATACATTTTTATCTCAGGATGAACTCTATCATCTACAGATCCTGCACAGAAGCCTGCAATTCTCTTGTCTGTACTTCTTTTTAGAACCTAGCACATATCAGCAAGGTGACTGATGCAGTGCCAAAAATGAACCTCCCTTTCAATTTCAGCTTGACTGTAGGTGTTTTTGCTTTTCCCACATTCTACTCAGATATTTCTTGCAAGTTTAGCTTTGTTGCTTTATCAGCGTACGGTGTCACTGTGCTCCAAACTGGAACGGCAGAAAACAAAGCTTTAGCTGTCCTTTAAGGCACCACTTACAGGCAGAAGCAGGCTCACTGCATAAGGGAAGCCAAAGTACCTTGAACTTTCAGCAAATTGCACACTGAGATTTTTATGAAGGTTTGGAAAACTAAGGTCATTTTTCTGCTGACAGTCTCTTCCAAGGTAACTTCCATCTGTTCAGTTCCTGGCCTTGTCTGGGACCAGGATAAAGGTAACACTCCGTACGTGCATTTCCCTGTCCAGCCCCAAATCAGTAGTTCAGAATTTCTGTGTTAATTTTTCCTCACGTGTTTTATATTCTGAACAGGTTTGCCAAGAAGCATATAGTACCTCAAACCTGGGAGGTGACTGGTCAGGATAGCTGAATTAGCCTCATTTCAGTACAAAACCTGTTTTGCAAACCTAGACCATTAATTTCCTGTCTTCGTGACTAATCTAGCAGCCCTGAGTTTCACCTCATACCGTGTTCTTTTGTCAGTGTACATACACAAGGTCTTGCTGCCCTTCCTCAAGCAGTGCCCGGTACTGAGCAATCTCCTGTTCCAGGCGGGTCTTGATGCCCAGGAGATTCTTGTACTCTTCGTTCTGACTCTCCATCTCACAGCGGATGCTGGCCAGCTCCTCCTCCACGGGGCCGATCATCCCCTGGATCTGCTGCAGCTGCATGTTATAGCGGCGTTCCGTGTCTTCCAAGTTGGATTGCAAAGACTGTACCTGAGAATGAAAGAAAAAATACAGTGTTTGTGGGAATGCGGCAAGTTTAACTAATTTTTGTGGAAAAAATGGACATCTTCACAAACCAGGAAAAAAAGCATATCTTTGAAGATAAGCAATCCAGTCACCTATTCTCTGCAGATGGAGTACTTCCTAGGCGTAACCGTTCTTTCATTCTAGTGACAGCCTGTGTCACAGGTGAAGCAGAAGCAAACACCTTCACTTACCAGGCTGATTTGTGACTGCAGCTCAATTTCCAGGCTTTGAAATTCACGTCTCAGCTCAGAGATCTGTTGGTTGCCTGATTGTATCTCCTGGCCACTGGAGTGGACTTGTTGATTAACTTCTTCCATCTGAAATGTTCACATAGAAAATTGAGGCATTTTTGATAATAAGTGGGGTTATCATAAAAGCATTGAGAGAGCAATTACGAAGGATGAAGGAAGATGTAATATGGACGGACTGTGTGTATTTCCCACGTGCCACTCTTCTGCCTCACTCTGTGTAATTCACCTTGCTACTGGAACATGGAGATGCTACGTGCTTTACTACATAGCCTTAATGCTCCAGAACTGACCTGTTACAGTAAACTGCTTAAAGTCAGCTAAAGTTAATGTCCCTTAAATAATGTGTGATAAGTTGCCCTTCCTCTGTGGGATGTAAATAGGTCCAGTTCTTTGTGAAAGATTTAGCAAACAAAAAAACCCTGTGCTTTACCTTGGTTTCGTACCAACTTTCCACCTCCCTCCGGTTGTTCTCAATAAGCCGTTCATATTCACAACGCATTTCATTTAATTTTTCCATCAAATTAATGCCAGGAGTAGCATTGACCTCCACATTGACATCACCACCAGATTGTGTTTGCAGTCCTTTCATTTCCTGAAAAAAAAACACAAAAACCCCCACTGGGTTCTCAGAGGGTGAGGGCAAGGAGACTGACATAGTTTCAAATAAAGGAAAAGAAAGGGACACACATCCTCACACAACCATATCCCTCCTGCAGAGGGGGCCTCATCTGCCCTTGTCGTGAAAGGGAACAATTCTGCCTCTCCTAAGCCAAACTTCACAGAGAACAACAGCCAGGCACCACATACACATTGACCCTGACATTTTCTCCTCGGGGTCATAAGGAATTCTGAGCAGCATGCTCTTTGTGAAAATCCTTTTATGTATTTTTCTTCTCACTGGGAAATATCATTGCAGATAGTATAAATATTTTCTTTTGACTCCTCCACATATTCTGTCCAATTGTTGTTCCATGAGTTCAGCAACAAACTTGTACTTTGTTCTGAAAGCCTTTCATTTCCCTGACCTCATTTTGCCCCGTGTTGACCTAGGTGTCTCATTACACCAGTTGTGGGCAGCTGTAGATGCTCCATACTCCTGAAAATCAAAGCCAGATTGTGTCAAGTCAGGTGATCAAAGCCAGCAGCCAAAATCTGGTTACTGCTAGTGGAAGAAATCTGCTGGAAATTCTCTGAGTGCTGAGGTTTCATTAGTCATTATTTTAAAGTTGGAGAAACTTACCTCTTCATGGTTCTTCTTAAGATAGATCAGTTCTTCTTTTAGGGATTCAAACTGTGTCTCCAGGTCAGATCTAGCTAGAGTCAGTTGATCCAAAAGTGGACGTAATCCATTAATATCACTTGCCACACTCTGGTGGAGAGTATATTCAGTTTCATATCTAAGTGACAGACAAAAAGGATCGTAAAAGTACTGCCAGATCTCCTTGTTTGTTATCTTGATTATGAACAGTTCCCATCAGTACATTTTTGGTCTTTAATCCCATTGCTCAATTCTTAAAAGAAAGGACCTCATTCTATTTCTATCTCCAATAGGTTTGTTTGACTTCAGTAGAATTTCTGTCTGTGAGATTTGTTTCACGAGGATTATGCTTATAAATCTACATGCAAGGATGGAGAAACTTCAAATGTAGTCCTTTAAACGGCTCTCTTTAATAACTCATCTAGAGAAAAATAATCATGAAAGACTAACACAAAATCATCCTCAGAATGCTTTTCCCAATGATGATGTATTCTGTCATTGGAGCCAAGAGGCTACAGCATCTACAAAGATTGACTGGCAATGTGAACTCTTGGGGGGTAAAGGGAGGCAGGGTGGAATGAGGAAGGAAGGGAAAGACTCACTTCAGTCTGAAGTCATCCACAGTCATTCTGGTGTTGTCAATGTCAAGAAGGATCTTGTTAAGGTCCACGTTTGCACCAACAATCTGCAAGGGAGAGGGCAGATGTTATTCGGTCAGTTGTCTTTCAGTCCGACACACAGATAGAGGGAAGAAATACCTGTGCAGAAACACGTTTCAGAATATCTTTATGGTAATGTCAAGCCTGACTAGTGCCGCAGGAGCTATATATAGAGAGAAGAGTTTATTGCTCTTACTTAAAAGCAAGTGCCTTTGCTTGTAATTTTGGTTTACAAATGTTCATTAAAAACATAATACCCTGTTGGAAAGAATAACTAAATAAACTATTCATATTCCAAAAACAGTGGGAAAACATAATTACCATTGCATTTGGCAACAACCATATTCATGTAGGAGATATAGGAGGGCTGGAGTTAGACTAAATGCACATTTTGGCTCATCCTTCACAAAATTATGCAATTAATATGGTCACTAGTAGCTCAACATAAGCAAGCAATGATCGTATCTCTTGTTTGAGAGAGCAAGAACACAGTGTTGGAGGGAGCACTAGGCAGGCCCCATAACAGGTGCACTAGTGGTGATCTGCCACTGCACCAAACAATGCCGCCTGTGCCAAACAAGCGTGCCAGAATACGCGAACCACCCACAACAGAGAAAAACTGGTAGTCAGGCTTTGTCACCACCCCAGTCTGCTTCCTGGCTAAAACAAAGCGGGGAATATATCGCCCCAAATAGGAATGTTGTGCTGCAGGAGGCAAGTGCCATCCTCATGAGAATCTGTTCAAAGTTGGTCAAATTACATCATACCTGGTTTTGCAGTTCTTCAATTGTTCTGTAATATTGGCTGTAGTCCCTGACAGAAGTGGGACCTTGATTTTTATACCACTCCCTGATCAGTTGTTCAAGGTGAGTATTTTCATCTTCCAAGTGTCGCACTTTATCCAGGTAAGAAGCCAGGCGATCGTTAAGGTTCTGCATGGTCAGCTTTTCATTTGTGGAGAGCAAGCTGGCATCTTCACCAAACCCCATTCCACCGAAACTACCTCCACCAAAACCACCACCACCACCAAAGTTGCCACCACCAAAGTTGCCACCACCAAAGCTGCCACCACCAAAGCTGCCACCACCAAAGCCGCCACTAAATCCGCCTCCACTATATCCACCACCACCAAAACCACCTCCACCAAGGCCAGCTCCATAACCACCTCCCATTCCCCCAAAACCACCTCCACCCGATCCAAATCCTCCCATGCTTCCACAGGACATTCCTCCTCCATAGCTACCACCACTCATTCTCCCACCGTAGCTACCGCGGCTAATCCTTCCACAGCTGCCACTGCTAAAGCCCCCTCCATAGCTGCTCCTGGAAACTCCTCCACCAAAGCTTCTCCCAGAAAAGCCTCCACTTCCTCCAGAAGAGGTGTATTTTCTAGAGGACACTGAGGAGTATCCACTAGACTTACGCACTCCACAGCTGCTTCCCCCTCCACCACCTCCACCACTACCACCACCTCCACTGCTAATTCTAGTGGTACTACTCGAAGACTTAGTGCCACAGCTCATAGCGACAGCAGCTGAGAGTCTAACCGCAACCCCAAATTTAGGTGCACAGCCTGATAAGATTCAGGACTGCAATTTTTCATCCCCAGCTCTCTCTATTTATACTTCTGACAGTGGGTGTCACCATCAGGGTGTTTCCTTCTCCCAGGGCATTTACCGACCTTGTTGTTTGTGCCAAGAATAATTTGCTGAACAATATTTTTGTGCCGGTATCTCAGGCAATCTAGCCCACTGCTGGGCTTAGGGTGTTTGTTTAAGACTGAACATTTCTTTTGTGTGGCATTCCCTTCGTTTTGCTTTTTCTGGAATAGGTAGTCTTTTGCCTCATGCAGCCTGGATCTGCTTTACTATGGAAAAGCCACTTTATAGAGGATCCCGTTGAAGCTAATGTTGAGATAATGTGAGCCTGATGGAACCATACAGAGAGATCTGTTGGTCTCAGTTCTTCCCTAAAAGAAAGAAGACAAGGCTCAAATCTCTCATGTTAGACTGTGCATTTATTTGTTCAATTTTTAATCTTTCTTTGCAAAGATTTTTGTAGCTGCTATCATCAAAGACTCTTGTTCTCCTTTGCTCTTTCATATTTTGTGCATTTAAGATCTTCTACACTGCTTATACCCTTTTTCTCACTATACATGATAGTGCAAGGGTTCTATTAATAGGACTCTCTAGCTTGTCTGTTTAGATTGTTCAGCCTGTGTATCCCTGCCATCGCTTAGAGAACATATTTATTTATATGAGAAGTCTATTTCGAGCAATGCAGTGGGATTCCTATTTAAAAATCAAATCCTTCCTTTGTGAAGAAAGTGATAGGGCAGCACACTGGGCAGCTAAGTCCTAGAATCAAAGAGGAAAAAATATTGGATTCTTTTCAGCAAAGAGCTGTTGATCTAAAATACTAGGAAGATTAAGAACACCTTAACTGTGTTATAAAGTCATCTGTAGCACAATTAGAAGCTGTATTAATGCAGACAATGACCTATAAACTACTGTGTGGGAAGACCTTTTGTGGTTTAATATAAAACTGCTCATTCTCCATGTTGTTACTGTGTCATATGTTACAGGTGATAGAGTAATTATATTTACTGCTTTTAATACAGAGATCCCTAAGACTCTAAAATAGCATCCTGAGAGAAAAGTTGAAAGGCTTTTTGCACATCTCAGCTGAAATCAGACTGCTGAGACCACAAAAGAAGTTGTACTATACTTCAGTCTTGCAGTGATCCCCGGAAGTTGACCCAAGATGGGCTTGGAAACAGTTTCATCCTCAATTGTTGGATCTGATGCTAAAGCAGAGTATCTGAAGACAGAACTGCATGTTTCTGGAGAATCTGAGTTTGGGCAAACAGTGCTGACCGACTCTGATTCAGATGACTGTCATCTGCAAAAAGATATGTAAAGTTTCATCTTCGTCCTGGATGAAAGCTCAATATTCTGGTTCAAACGCAGAATCTCAGTTCCTCAGCATCCCCTTACCTCTGTCCTCACCCTGCAAGCTTTTAGGAGTTGTTTTTTAATACAGTGGAGACTTCAGCCATGCAAACAGCCAGTCCCTACTGCTTAACTGCAAACAAAGCAAAGCCATCAGCATTTGTGGTCTTGCTGTAGGCGGACCCCAAACTGTTACAGTTTGCTTGACAGAAAGTGCACGTTTTTCAGTGACACTTTTGTTCTGTGGTGCTGAGATGTCTTCATTGCCTTTCTTCCTTTCTATTCCGTTGCTGAGCCCCTAATTAATGACAGTCAGCAATCTCCCCTAAACCTCAGGTGCAGGGAGCACGGAAGGGGACATGTGAGGAACCATCATTTGTTGGCTGCTCTCCTTTTCTCAGCACCTTCAAAAAGACCTCTTGTAGGTGGCAGTGCAGCGCAGCCCTTGCTTTCCAAAGGTCACCTCGATTTGGAGGTGGATTGTATGTTGCTGCTGTTCCTTACACTCTGCTGTCAGTCTCCATGTGCATGATTCTTTTACAAACTGTATTTCTACCTCTTAAATTCTGGTCTTTTTAATGTTAAATTAAGGATTATTTAACATTTTCTGACTGAACCCATTGTCCTGTCCTTTGCCCTGTGCTTTTGCCAGCATTGCTTTATTGCTGCTTAGGCAATCTCTTTCAAAAGCTCTGATTTTATCTTGCTATTTGATATACTCAATGGCTCAAAGATGATGAAAGATTTAAAGTAGCTTGATGATGTGATAATTTCTCCTTGATTCACAGCTGGAGGATGGTGGTGTCACCTCAGCAGCGTAAACACAATTTCTGGGCTTCTGCACGTTCTGTTATTGGTGCTGAAAGATGTAGTTTATTATATGCAAAGTGTTTTTTCTTTCCAGTGCTGTTTTGCCTTTGTGTCTGGGTAGTGTCGTTTTGGTCAATGGGGGCACTTTTTCACAAATCCGCTACGGTAAGTAGAACTGACTCTCACATTCAAATTTCCAGCAGTGAGTCTGGTGATACTCCTTAGAGATGCTTTTCACAGCCAAGCTAGGACAATCTGCAGGTTTGGTAGTGATTGCGAGCAAAAAATTCTCTGGAATTCTTAAAACAAGAGTAAAAACTTTTGCCAAAAGAGTCTCTTAATCTGTTTGTGCACTTCCGGAGCACCCACATTGTTTCCTGTTTGATTTATCAATTGACTTTTTCCAGATGTACCTGTTCACAGCAGGGACTTGTCCCTGCTGGACGGTTCTTTTGATAAGGGCATATCTTATCGTATGCTTGGAAAATACGCTAAAAAATAAAAGCAATGAAAGAAAAGAAAGAGACACGCCATTGAGGGTGGGGAACTTTCGATAGCCTCAAAATGTCATTTCAGTTCTATATTATTAGCACTACTTATATATAAAGGAGGAACAAAAATACAAGGTTTTGCCTTGAGATCTCTGGGAGCTTTAAGTCACATGCTCATAGCATGCTCCTTTTTTGTCATTAGTGCTGGTATTAGTTCACTTTTTCACCAGTTCAATCATAGTGCTTTTTATAGAAATCCTGCTGGCTATTTGGATACGCTGTCTTCTGAACTGCTGAAAATTTCCTCTTGTGATATTTGGTTTCTTTCACAGTTACTGTGTTCTCCAATCTGTTGTCTGTCTCTTTGGACAGTAACTCTAAGGCACCTGGAAAATACAGGTGAACTGTGAGTACTTCATCCTCTTGTAAAGTTGCATACATTGAATTCCCTCCTGGCATATTTTAATTTATTGATTCTTAAATATTTAACTGTGCAAATATTTACCTGAGAAGATCTCTTCTGTGGTCAGGATGAATCTTTCCTTTCTGAGCTCATTTAAACAGCCTTCAAAAATTTTTGTTCTCTATAATGCTTTCCGCTAATGTGTTATATAGATGATGTAAAGTTTATAATTTATGGAATTACCTAAAAGGAACTGGCAACTTTAGGTCCTTTTCGTATCTCTTTCCGATACAAGATGCACAGTTTAATCATGGATGGCTTTGCGTTTACACAGCATCTGTGTGCTATATAACATTGCTGTCTGCAGCTCAGAGCAGAATAAGGATGTTCAGTACCACAGCAACCGCGGCATTACTCAGCCTGCAGAGTGTCTGGATGCTTTGACGCTGTGTACTGCCTCTTGTGAGGCTCAGCACATGCCACGTTTCAAGTACAGCCGACATTCTTTCACTCTCTCTGTTATTGTTTTCCTTTTAGTCAGGCCTCGGTGATTTATATCAAAGAAGTGACTGCCTAGCATCAGAATGAAGACAAACTGTGAGCGTCCCACGCTGCTGTATGCATTAGCAAAACTGGGAGACTTACAACAGGCTGGAACCGCTGCATTCAGAACAGACCTGGACAAAATGTGTTCTCACTTTTGCATCTGTGCACTGAAAAATTCAAACATTTCCCCTTAATTCACTGTCATTCTGATGCCCTGCCTCAGGCAAGTGCTACCATTTATTGTCTTTGTCTATTTAATAATCTTTTCCCATCCCTCTTAGCAGACATTTTTGTAAGAAGAGAGGATCTGTTTTCACTTCGGAGTCTGAGCTCACACTTCATTCCTACTTCATCTCATAACAGTCTAGTGAAATCACAAAAATTTCCAAAGAAATTTAGATCAGACCCAGCAAAGAAAACAAGGACTATTAAGGCAGCAGTGAGCTTGCCTGGGAAGCTTAGAACCTCTAGTGCTCTCCAAGGGAACACTTTTATGCAGGATAGCTTGGATCTCCCATGCAAGTCGGTTGGTGGGAAGAATGCCGGTTGCTCCGATCCTGAAAATGGACACACCATTTTTGCCATTTGGATGTGGCAGCCGTGGGCCAAGGCTTTGGTGCCCTCCAGCTGACCGGCAGCCTGTGGGCTGCGAATTACTGCCCGTCAGCTGCCACTTAGTGTTTCTGTCACCTTCGGAGCCCAAATCAGAGAGCTGTCCCTCTGTGATTACCTCACGCCCCTGCAGCGTAAAGTCAATTTGATTGGAATAAATTTTTTTGTTTGTACCAAAATGGGACAGGTTTTTTTGTATTGCCTATAGCAGCATGACAAGAGCATCTGCTGCAAGGTCTCCTGCCTCTCTCTAGAGCTGAGGTCTCTCTGTCCATTTGGGACGAGCAGCCTAAGCCCTGCTCTGGGCTGTGGGCGTCCGCAGCTGCTCTGTCACCTTAACGGCTTTCATGCCCACAGTATCCTGCGGGATGGAACAGAGGGATCTGAATCCCAGCCTGCAAAAGCACTAATCCACTTATTGTACTCCAGTTACCACAACTAACGTGCCCTGTGAAAGAAAGGCATCCACTCTTCTTGAAGTGTTTTAGGGGGAAGAAGGGCGTGCTGGCCTGTGGGAGGCATGCGGCTGGGCTGAGATCTGCAGAGGATTTGCACACTTCGGGGCAACCTGCACGGTCTCTGCTTGCTGGTGGGATGCGGGAAGGAGCTGGCCCTCGCTCCCCTTGGCCTCGGCCCGGTCTGAGCGAGTGCAGAAACAGCCTAGAGAACTTCAGTCAAAAAGTGAGATTTAGTGAGTATAATGATTCAGGGTGGCTAAGTACCCGCTGAGCCAGGATTCGGGAATCAGAGCTCTGGATCTCAGCCAGCCTAAGTTTAGCTAAATCCTGTCTATGCCTACTGCCTTTGGGGATCTGGCCCCTGCTTGGTTGTCCATTATTATTATCACAAAAAACCCCAACACTTTAAGGAAACGACTTCTTAAGCAACCTGTGTTACCCCCTCATAAAAGTGAAGAAAAACCACTGACACATTCACGTTGAGCTGGGTGGGCTCCAGAAAGATCTGCCTGTTTATTCCTTCCCCCCAGCAGTGCAGCAAATGGCATACTTTGCTCTACTCATTCTGTAGCCCATGAATATAGCCTGTGTGGCGTTTGTCAGTAGGGCTGACAATTAATGCTAAACAAAAGAGAGATCAGCAGAATGTATGCATAGGCGATTTTGAAATGACACCTATGCCTTCACACGGACGAAGGCATCACTCTGGGAGTGCTGCAGTCAAACATACAGGAGTGTGTGTGCACATTTATTTTTGCCTAAGGTTGTTCTGAAGGTCTTGTTCCAACACGTACCACAATTTTCTTCTCAGAGCACTAATAGGAACACCAGATAAGTATCCGAATTGCAACATTTTGTGCTCATAAAATTAAAGCTTATTATGCTGATTAATGCCTAACAAAATGCATGCAAATAAAAAGTGCGAGGTTCTCCTCACTACTCTTAATATTGCCAGAGTCCCACTTTAAGCATGCCCTAAGCTTTGACACCTGACACTACAATATCTGTTGGTTACTCCTGCTTTGCAGTAGTTTTGGTTTTCTAGCTCTGTTCCTCCACAAAAGGTTTTTTGCAACATCATTGTTGTTACGCGCCCGTTCTCGCAGAAAGCAAGTGCTGGTGATAACCTAGATGCAGAGTTTGTATATTCAAAATGGCAAAAGGAGAGAATACTTAAACTGGCACTTTCTTCCAGGGTGTGATAAGAAACCATCTAAATTCAATCTTCTTTTTGCCTGTAATGAGCACTAATGCCATGATTAAGTAGGGGTTTTTTAGTTTGTTGTTGGTTTGTATTTATTTTGTCACATACTCTAACGTGTAACAAATAAACGTTGTTATGAAGCTTATTTGCATTACGGATGCAGACTCGTTACACCAAGGATCATTGTAAGAATGCCTTGTTAAGAAAGGTGCAGATTTTAGGTAAGGAAGAAGGCAGATGGGGCAATGCTGAGTAGTAAAACCAGTAATAGTAATACTACATTATTTATCCTAATTGCTCAGAAATTTTTCCTTATACCTGTGCATGATTATAACATACCAATGTAAGCATTTAAATCAGGAGCAGAATTGCATGGCGTGTTACTCTGCGTCGCAGTCTGGTGCTTGCAGGTTTGTACTGCCAGACCGGTCTCAGACCCAGTGCTGAGCTGCCTCGCTGCTGCGGGGGTTCTGCTCCCACGCTTTAAGCTGTTCAGGTTTCATGCTGCTTTGCTCTCACAAGGGCTTGTGGAATTTCTTCTGCAAGGTTAGATGCAGAGATGCTAGATAATTAGATGACTAGCAGTAAAAATACTAAAAGCAAGTTATATTTTTGGAAAGAAGGGCAGGACCAAGAGGTATCGGTAGTTCTCAGAGCTGCTACGATGGCGCAGAGCAGCAGGCTCCAGCACAGACAGACCACTCCTCCAAGTAAATTGTGTCTAAGCTCCTTAATAGCTGCCTGGGTGTTGCTGTAAGGCCGGAGGTCAGGTGATGGCCTGTAAACCACCCTATAAAAGCCGGGAAGCACACACTCAGCAGGAGTGTTTTTGAGATTAACTTGCCAGGCTCTTGGAGAAGATGTCAGAAGCAGGACTGCTGTATTGGGAGTATTCTTTGGGCTGTTGGGTTAGTATCCTGAATAGACGGGTCTAAGGAAGAGTTCTCGCAGCCTGCAAGAGGAGCAGAGCGAGCAGGGGGAGCAGGTTTAGGGGACAGCTAGCAATGCAGAGACAAGTATGATTTGATGCTGCAAGGGTTTTAAAAATGAAGTAGGTGATTTTGCAGTAGGAGGGAGATGGGGGTATCCTTGCAAACATGATGGACACTGCCTCTTGTGTGTCAGGTCAGGGGTGTCAGTGCATGCTGGTGTGTAAAATAGTCCTTCATGAAGATTAGCCAGTTCCTCAGGCCCACCCAGAGACACTGGTCAGAAAAAAAGATTTCTTCGTAGATTTTTTTCTTTTCAAATACTAATCACGTTGGCTGAGAGCCTGGCGTAAGGCAATGCAGTGAATCACTGGCACAGATCTGCCTAGATCTCAGGCGTTCAGGATTCCCGTTCCCACGGTCTCCCACTCAATCTGTGTTTCTCAACCTTCTCCCATGGGTGATGCCTTCCTCAGGGTGAAAAAACAACACTCTTGACTGTAAAGCTGGGAGAGAAAACTTATCGCAGTGATACTTGTTTCTGGTTCGCTTTGTTTGTGTCTGAGGAGTTGAGAAATGCGAGGGATGAAGAACGGATTAGGGAACAGGTGGATGCGAGAAGCCCTCTGAATTATTTTCAGGTGAAACTCCCCATGCAGTTCACCTCAGCAGTTCACCCCATGGAAGTTCTGCTTACACAGACCCCACGCTTCAATTAGCCTCAGCAGAAATGAAAAGCACTGCAGGGGATACAGCACGGGGCAGTGGGCAGCGGGAACCCTCTGGCAAGTTAGCACCCGTCGGGGCGGAAGGAGGGAAATGTGGCTATAATTAAAAAGTTCAGTCTCCATCTTTTAAGGCATTTGCACCCTTACCGGTGGGAGCAGTCCCTCTGCTGGGTGATCTGCAGGCAACCCTTAGGGTTGGCTTGGGAATCTTTTCTCTTGGATATCTTCTTTTTCTTCTCTCTGCCTAACCCTGGGCTTTGTAAAATCACCTCCTAAATATGAATAATTTGCCAATCTACTTTGTGAAATGGATATGTGTCCATACTTGGACATGGGGAATGCCCTGAAGTGGAAATAAGTAGAAGAGGCCAGGTATTGTGCAGCTACCAGACAGCAAGACAGCAAGGCATGGCTGTGATCAGCAAAACTAGCCTGCGAATTCCTTCCTCTGTAAGACCATATGCGTGCGATTTAGTGCATACTCCAGCTTTATGAATTTATTTTACAGTACCGTTAACCACTGTCACAGAGCAGGGGTATCCTATTACCGAACTTTCATCCACTTGGTGTCTGCTGCGTACCCAGCAGGTCACACTCGAAATGTGTTTATTTTGGATAATTAATTGTACATGATTTAAGTTCTGCGCTCAGGGGTGTTTTGGCACTGGGAGCCAAAGATTTCCATCTTTAAATTCCAGGATAAAAAAGGTTCATAATGCATTTTAGTGACTCCTTAGGAAGATTTTTTTACAAGGCTTCCCAGTGAATAGCCAGTTCCTTAAACCCACCCTCTTTCCCTGATAGCAGTTAATAGCAGAAACAAGTAGGGTTTTTCACTGTTGGTTTCCTGGTGCGGGGACTACCAGGGCATTGTACCTGGTAGTGTATTCTTCAGAGTTTTGCCCAGTTAGTCTTAAATGGTGAATATGTCGCTGCTAACTTTTGGGTCTTGCGCATAATCTGACGTGTTACTGTGTATTCCACGGGTAGGGCTTGGTATTTGTAACTGATTCAAACAAAAATGTCTGCCAAAGGAAATTTCTCCCAGACACGGCTTTCGGCTTGCATCAGAGAGAAGCAGAGATTTATTAGCATTTATTTTTGGGTTGGGTTTTTTTTTCTTTTTTTCTTTTTTCACAAGAATACCAATCACGGTAGAGATTAACTTAGGTAGCAGTGATTAGGCACAGAAATTGAGACACAAGAAGCAGGTAGGCCATCCAGAGAGTTCTGATGAGCCCCTGGAGGGAGGTGTTGAGTAACTTGAACAAGCGTTTGCTCTTGCTCTTTGCAGAGGCGTGATCGGACATGCTCAGTATATTCTTGCTTGGTCCAAAGGCCCACTGCTAAGGCCCTGCAGTGGAAGATGCTGGTTTTGCCGGTCATTCCTCAGACTTTCTAAAACTCCCTGTTGAAAGATTAAAGGAAGCAAGAATTTCTCTGAAGAAGCGTTATCTCATTCAGCATTTTTGATCTTTTTGTTACTTCATAATTATAGACTGTGCAGTTCTCAGTGGACTCGATTTCCCCCCAGCATTCTGGGAAGGTTGGAACAGTGTCAGACTTAATATATGTACAAGCATGTGCGTTTGCAGCTTTATCTTATTAAATACCTGGACCTGCTTCTATTCTCTACTGAGTAAGTGTAAATCGCTCCTTAAATTTCGAGTGGCTCTAGCAGTCTTAGTCGAATCCAGGTGAACTTACAATCTGTATTTATGGGGGGGGGGTATTTATAACAACTTTTTGAAAGTTGAAGTAGGATGGCACATCGTATGTTTAATCTTGCCTACCAAACAGTGGTACATGTAGGACTGTTGCAAGTCAGAGATGCTTGATCAAAGGAGGAGATTTTTACGGAGAAGTTTGCAAAGCCTATTCATTTTTGAAAACTAGATTTCATCTGTGCCAAATCTTACCAAAAAGCTTACGCATTACAAAAAAGCCTCTCAATTCACTGCCTTTGTTTCAGCATCAAGAGAGTCTGTGTACAGTATTCTTGCTTTCCATATGAATGGCTTCAGGCCGTTCGGTCTGTAGCCAAGACTTCCATGCCCAACTGTCAGTCTGTGATGGGAAAGGGCCCGTTTGTGAGATAGACTACATCTTTAAGTGAGATGAATATCCCTGTTACTTCCTTGATAAAAAGGAATAAATGGAAGCCTCAAAGCAGGATCATTTGCCATTTTAAAAATCAGAAGTGGAAGAGAATCTTTCTAAAAGTTACAACTTCCTGTTCATTTTCAACATTTTCAGGCGTTTGCCTGAGATGCTGTCAGGAGCTGGAGCCTTACCCAATCTCATTGTTTTTATGGCTTCGGACACTTCCTCCATTGTTGCTCCTCTCTCCAATGTTTTATTCCCTTCCAGGCAGAGCTTCAGGTTTTCAGCTCCTCCTGGAGCCACAGCGTGAAATCAGACATTGAAAAGATCTTTTGGTCAGTCCTCATCTTTTGCTGCTTCAGGATTTTGCAGCTAATACCCTTTATACCCTAAATGTCACAAGTGTTCCAACTATTTTACCCTGGTTTAACCATTTTGCCGCCTTAATACCTGTTATATTTCTAACATTTGGCTTCATTCTGAAACTACTGACTTCTCTGGTTGCTTGCATGCTCTGGATTGGGCATTATTTTTCCTTTTCCTCCTTCATTTCCTCTTTCTACACATCCTCTGACACAACTCTTCATAACTTCCCCTTCATTCAAGTCGTGTGAAAATACTACCATGTTGATACGTTACTGTAGAAGACCAAATGTCAGAGTGGTCTTAAAACACAATTGGGAGAAAATAGCAGAAATATCTCCAGATTTCCAAATAAGGAAGGAAATTGTCGTATCCTTTCCTGCTATTCAGAGAAAAAAAGTTAGTGCAAGGCTCTACTCTTTTATTGCAATTTTTACCTTGGCTTTCACAAGAGTTGCCAGAGTGGGAAGATGAGGAGTGGGAGAGGCAGGATTTGCCCCCTCCTCCTCCACAACTGCCACCTCCTCCACCTGAAGTTTTACCACAGGCTCCACCTCCTGTTCTTCCTCCACTCCCTCCTCCTCCACCTCCAAAAGAGGAAGTTCTTCCGTAGGATCCTCCGCTTCTTCCTCCGCTGCTTCCTCCACCTGAGGACCAGCTACTTCCTCCTCCACTACTTCCTCTTCCGGACGACCAGCTAGTTCCTCCATGACCTCCTCCTCCTGAAGACCCACCACCAGCTCCTCCCTGTGCGGTGCTGTAGGGAGGACAGGGCGCGTATGGAGATGTGTAGCGACACGACCAGTGCCTGGCATCCTATCGGCTGCATCAGGGCCATTTGCTGGCTCCTCTGAGCTCCTTGTACGGCTGAGAAAGGACTGTTGTGTGAAACGTCTTCTAGAGAGCTGCTTTTAAACCAGCCTAGTTAAGGGCAAATTAACTGATCTGCACAGAAGACGAAAAGGAAAGCTACTGAATGGCTTCACCTGTCTTTCCAAATACGTACCCTGAGTATTCATAAATGACAGTTATTCTCTTGCTTACCTTTCATTTCCCTATGTAACTGTACTTTCTGACTGTACATAGGAGAACAAATGGCACGATGTAGTTCTAAATGCTTTTCTAAATGTTTTTGTCCTGTTCATAACAAGTATAGAATAATGCAGCGTTGTACACTGCCAGCTAAGATTTACATTCTGTATGAATTCTTGTGACTGTAGTAAATATGACGATGGTGAATCAATGGCACTAATTTGTAATATGAATATTGCTACTTGCATCTTCACCTGTTTGCATAGATGGCACATTAATTAATCTGAATGTACGTACCTAATATCATGCTGCCCTTCCTCAAGCAGTGCCCGGTACTGAGCAATCTCCTGTTCCAGGCGGGTCTTGATGCCCAGGAGATTCTTGTACTCCTGGTTCTGACTCTCCATCTCACAGCGGATGCTGGCCAGCTCCTCCTCCACGGGGCCGATCATCCCCTGGATCTGCTGCAGCTGCATGTTATAGCGGCATTCCGTGTCTTGCAAGTTGGATTGCAAAGACTGTACCTGAGAATGAAAGAAAAAATACAGTGTTTGTGGGAATGTGGCAGGACTAGATCATTCTTCTGCCCAAAATGAGGAAAATCTTACATGGTGTCAGGTGCGCCCCAAGCATCTTTGTTAAACGGAGTGCTAGCTACAGCCGACCTCCTGTCATCCCAGCAACTCACGTGTTCTTTGCATATCAGAGATCAGAAGCAATCGTTACCTACCAGGCTGATTTGTGACTGCAGCTCAATTTCCAGGCTCTGATAGTCACGCCTCAGCATAGAGATCTGTTGGTTGCTTGATTCCACTTCCTGGCCACTGGTGTGGACTTGTTGACTCACTTCCTCCATCTGAAAAATTAATATACAGAATTGGAGTTTCTGAGTTTTGCTTGCGACGTCAGCGTGGCAGTCTGTCATGGGAGCACCTGGCAGCACAAGTTGGAGCAGGGCCGCTTGTAATACGGGGGCTGTTTAAACTTGTGTGCGTGGCTCTGCCAGTGCAGTGCAAGCCCACTTGTGATTTCCTTTGTTTTAATCAAAGGGGCTCTACCATTATATCCTAAAAGCAGTGGACATTGTTGTTTAAAGTGTCATTCACCTAGAGGGAGTTCTCACCAAAAGTTGGTACTGTTTTCCTTTTGTAATGTGAGCATTCAAACTGTAACCATTTACCTTGCTTTCATACCACCTTTCAACCTCTGCACGGTTTTTCTGAATAATATTTTCATATTCTTGTCTCATATCATTCAGTTTTTTCAGCAGATCCTCTCCTGGAGCAGCATTCACCTCCACATTCACATCACCGCCAGACTGGGTCTGCAGAGATTTCATTTCCTACAGAGAAAACCCGGGCCCAAGGCAAATAAACAGAAATGGTGAAATTAGGTTGCGAAAAAGTTCTGGAGTCAGTTAATTTGCTCTGAAGGCATAAACCATCCCGGATCCTTTCAACAACATGTACATGTATGTTGGGGTTTTTTTCTTGTTGCGATTATTTGGGGCTGTGCTCAGAGAGGCCCTGGCACAGCCTGGGCCTGGCAGTCAGCCCGTCTCAGGAGGCCCCTGGCCGAGCTGCCGCACACTGGGAGAGCAGGGACACTATTTAGTGCAGAGGGCGTTACCTGCGAAACCTCCCAGCATTTCCGATATCGTCAGTGTTCTTGTTACCCTCTGCAGTTTGCATTTCATGGGGCTGGCTCTTACCTCCTCATGGTTCTTCTTGAGGTCAATCATCTCCTCCTTCAGAGACTCAAACTGCATTTCCAGGTCCGACCTGCTCAGAGTCAGGCTGTCCAACAAGGGTCGCAAGCTGTTAATGTCAGCCTCCACGTTCTGCCGGAGACCATATTCCATCTCGTACCTGCACCAAGGACAGTGCGGAAAGGTCAGCCCTGGTCTTGGGTTCCAGTCCTTCTCCTACTGACTTTATTTATTTATGAAAGAGGTCACGTATTCCCGTATCTCAGCGTCTGCTTTTGTTTGTATACTTTGTAGCACACAACATCTCTCAACCAGCAGAACTATGAAACCAGCAGCCACTACTTAAATATTAATATTAATATTAAATTTAATATTCAAATGTATTCTGTGGCCTTTTTCATTGTTTCTCCTTACTGTAGACTTTGTGCAGGTGCCATCTGTCTGTTTCGTCTGACTTTCAATGAAAGAAGATAATGATTTTTCTTCCCTTAAAAATAAAGCTTTTTTAAAGCTCTGACTCCGCAGCCATAGGGAGTATTCCCAATGAAGATCGTTATAGAAATAATGAAGAGTTTTGAAGCCTTACAAATTATTTCAGTTGTGCTGCCATGGAACCAGGAGGAACCCTAGTCTCTGTGGATTGATTTGTTTATGGAATGAATTTATGAAACTAAGTTGAGGAAAGTAGGAGAAAGGAAGGCAGTGCCTGGAGAAGAGAAATATGTATTTACTTTATCCTGAAGTCTTCTGCAGTCATCCTTGTGTTATCCAGGTCCAGAAGTACCCTGTTGGTTTCCACAGCCGCAGTCACAAGCTAGAAGAGAAGATACGCTGAGCAAAATTTTCCCTGTGAATGGCTCAGGTTTGCACAAGGGGCAGAAATATGAGTGCGACCTTCGTATTATAGTTCTCAGGTGTCTGAGTGGAACAGCATTTCCTACATACGGAGACCTGGAAAGGTCATCTACAGTGCAAAGCAAAGAGGTACCTGTGTGAAAATAGCATCAGAACCGCAGAAACTGTTTTGTGAGTGCAAGAGCCCTGTCAAGAACCCTGGTGTCACTGCCACAGCCCTATCTCACCTTCCATGCCCCCAGGCCAAGGGCTGTACTCAAAGGTCAGGCACTGCACATCGCAGAGGGTAATCATTACCATTTTTCCTAGGCTCTAAAATGCACTACAGGCGTTCTGAGAGTCCGCAGTCACTGCCACCGAAGGGTCTGTGGGCTGTGCTCGAGGGGGTGTGCGTCATTTCTCCACCTTTAGTTGCAGATAGGTGGATGCAACCGAAGGCAGAATTTCAAGCACAAGAGGCACTTTCAGAGAAGCACTTAATGAGTTTAGAAGAATCCGTGCTGGGTGCCTGAAAGAGTTTACTTGGTCGCAAAAAGTCTGCCAATGCTTAAACTTCTCTGACAAAGAACATCCTACCTGGTTTTGAAGCTCTTCGATTTTTCCATAGTAGTGGCTGTAGTCCTTTGTACCAGTAGGACCTTGCTTCTGGTACCACTCCCTAATTAATTGTTCAAGCTGAGCATTTTTCATTTCCAAATTTCTGACCATATCCAGGTAAGAAGCCAGGCGTTCATTAAGGTTCTGCATGGTCAGCTTTTCGTCGTTGGAGAGAATTCCCATGTTCCCTCCATGAAAGCCTCCACTGCCAAAGCTGCCACCACCTCTACCGAAGTTTCCTCCGTAACCTCCACCAAACCCACTCCCACCGGATCCGAAGCCTGCTCCCATGCTGCCACAGCCCATTCCCCCTCTGTAACCACCACCGCTCGCTCTCCCCCCATAATAACCACTACTCATTCCTCCTCCACAGCTGCTGCTGCTCATTCCTCCTCCGTAACTACTGTGCCTCATCCTTCCGTAGCTACCACCGCTGCCTCCCCCACCATAGCTGCTCCTGGAACTTCCTCCGCCACAACTGCTGCCAGAAATCCTGCCGCCACCACTTGTGTGAGAAGTGATTCTTCTTGAGGAGGCAGAGGAGTACTTGCTGCCCCCTCCACCACCACCACTGCTCCCCCGCAGGCAGCTTTTAGAGGTCTGCTTGGAGCCGCAGCTCATGGTGGCAGCAGCGAATGATTCAGGTTAAAACTCAAAGCTGGTCCTACAGTTGTTCTGGAATCATAGCTCCAAGTGCCACCCTGCCTGGTCTGCATTTATACCTGAGACAGTGGGTGTCACCGTCAGAGGGAGTGCGTTCCTTCCACGTGCGTTTGCAAGCCGTAGCTTTTCTGCCAAGGGTAATTTGCCAAAGGGAGATGTTTGACAGTGTCAGGAAGCTTAACCCGTACTCAACGTGTTCATGACTGTTTGTTTATTGATACAAACCATGTAATTTCTATTGGGTGGCCCTGAATTAGGTAGATCTTTTCCGTGATCTAGTCCACCGACTTACAGTCATCTGAATTAAACTCATCCCACTCACCTCACCCTGTCCACATCTCTTTCAGCACAACAGTAAACTGTCGTGGTGTGGGGCAGTTATGGATGTTGCTGTCTCTCTTCTAATGGATTCATTCCTCATGCTCTTTCTTTTCAGGTATTTGTCACAGAATCCCAGCTGATTTTTTTATACTTAAGTGATATTTTAATAGGTTCTGGTTTGTGGTTTTCTTATGCTGTATGTTCCTTATTTTTAGCCCTTTGCTGCTTTATGCTTTTTGAAAACATACCGCAGGATGGCGTTTGTAGGTACACTGAACCACTCGGACACCTTTGCGATTTCTCCTCAATATTGGCAGATATCATGTGTCGGCAGTTTATTCCAAGCAAACATCTACAATTATGTTCTATAAATAACAATTTATCAAAATTTTTATGACAACACCTGGAAAATAGCTCTGTGAGGAAAAGAAGCGTGACACTTTGTTGCAGGAGATAACTCTTCATGTGCCCGGACCAAACGCAGTTACAGGATGGTCAAGAGCCCTGGGAAAGCATCCTGGCCCTGGGCTAGTCTCTTTCGACATGTCTGTGGGTATGAGAGGCAATGTTCTCACTCCTGAAGGGATTTCAACACATCAGTCAGGATGTTTTCCTTCTGCAGTGCAAATACAAACACCCTTACTTGGAGGAGAAAGGCTAAGTCCCTGCTCAGGCGATTAAGTCAAGAAGCTGCAAGGCAAAATAGCGTTTCCCTTCAGCTTCGTTTCCCATTCATGGACACAGCGTGACCCCAAGTAGGACATATTTGCTATCTTGCATCTTCTTCTTTTAAGATTGTGTCTTTTTCAAACACACGCAGTGGGTAGTTCAGCTGAGCGACTTCTGAGCCCTTACAGCCACCTGAGCCTCAAACATTTGAAATTTCTCTCCTGACTGCCTCTCATGTCTGTCCCCCTGCCCAGGCATGGGATCTGTAGCAAAACGCAGTCTGTTAGCTGTCATTCTCTGCAGGTTGAACTAGTTGTGCGGTAGCCAACTTCCCGTATTGATCTGCTGTATTATTCTTTTCTCACTCAGCCTTTGTGACGCTGGTTGTTGCTAATTTAGAGGGTTGTTTGTTATGGCTTGTAGCGAGTGTTTGTGGAAACTTCTTTTTATAAACACCCCTCCCAGCACACCCTCACCCACACAGCAGGACACACCTAAAGTTTCATCTTCTCCTAGACTTCATTTCTGAAATGTCCGAGGAAGCAAGGCCTTCTCAGGCTTGTAGAAATTTAGATTTAATAAATAATTACATATTATTTAATGTAATAAATTTAATAAAGGGCAACGGAGCTGGGGCAGGGTCTGGAGCACAAGTGTGCTGGGGGGCGGCTGAGGGGGCTGGGGGGGTTTAGCCTGGAGAAGAGGGGGCTGAGGGGAGCCCTTCTCGCTCTCTGCAGCTGCCTGAGAGGGGCTGGAGTGAGGGGGGGGGTTGGTCTCTGCTCCCAAGTCACCAGTGACAGGACGAGAGGGAACGGCCTCAGGCTGCGTCAGGGGAGGTTTAGGTTGGAGATGAGGGAAAATGTCTTCCCTGCCAGAGGGGTCAGGCCCTGGCACAGGCTGCCCAGGGAGGTGGGGGAGTCACCGTCCCTGGGGGGTTCAAAAACTGTGTAGATGTGGCACTTGGGGGTATGGCTTAGGAGGCCACGGGGCGGGTTGGGTTGGGGGTTGGGCTTGATGGTCCTCAAGGTCTTTTCCAACCTTAATGACTCTGTGATTCTATGATTCTACATCATTCACTGCAAAACTTAGCAGAGTATAAGTCATAATTGTAGCTTGTTCCAGTGATGAATCCTTTTCTCTTGAAGTGCACAAAATTCTCTTCTACACTAACAGCTCCTTTGGCTCATAAAACCATTGGGTTACGTTCTGTTTGACTGTTGGCTTCCAGTTGCTGCCACCACTGTTATAAGGACATGGATAAGTTCCGATGTTGTTCTGTGTAATTCTGCAGAAGGGTAAGGCGTTTCTTTTTTGTCTGGAAAGATGTTTATTACATCTTTTGTATGAGTCGTTCCTTTCCAGTGGACTAAGCTTCATGTCTTCTGTTCACAAAAAGAGCACGTTTGGATAGTTTGAGTATCAGTGAGGATGCGTGTGTGCAACATACGTCACAGCTTCATGTTTAATGCATGAAAGGAAGATTTAATGCCACTTTTCCCCTAGAAATTGTGCAGGCACCATACCTCAAGAGTGAAGATTAGCTCCTTAAAAATGAAGAAGGCTGATGGATTGAGTGCATCTGGAAATGACTGGCCAGGATCAGGGATAGAAGTTACGGAACAAATGGTTCCTGAAAGGAATGTTTTATTTCAGTTAGCTGGTAAGGTGGAAGCCGTTTCCCAGGATGGTAGTTTTTTCTGCAGTTATGTCTCATAGGATTGTCCAGGCATTTGCAAGCATACTGAGCTAACTAGATGATCTTAGAGAATGCTTCCAGGAAAATCTAGAGATAACGCTGCAGAAGAGAACCTGGAGGGATGGGAGAACTGTAACAGAAGAGGGATTTCAACAAACCCTGCAGGAACTGCAAGGGACCCCAGTAGTACCGTGAAATGGGACAGTGGAACGTTATGAAATCTCGGGCTGGTGCTGCTTATTGCAGCATCAAGCTGCTGCTCCGCAAGCACATCAAGGCACGTTCACTCTAAGTCAGTGTGCCCTTTGCTATCCCACCCTGTGGTGCAGCGAGTACAGCACGAGGAGCCGTGAGGGCTTCCTCTGGCATTGCCCAGACTCAGAACCGCCTGGCATCCCTCCGCAATGCAATGCTCAACCAGCTGAGCCTCTGAGTTCCCTTTCCTCCTCTTGCCCACCTCAGGGGGCTTATTGATGGTGGAAACAGGCACTGACTTATCTTCTGGCCACACCAAGGACAGTTCTCAGTCACGGGCAGATGAAAAAAAGCTGAGAAAACTTCAGTTGCTGCAACAAGCAGGGGCTGAGAGGCAGCTACGGCTGTGCGTAGGGAGAGGCTGAACAGCGTGACAAGGCAGGACTCTTCGTTTATCACCAGCGAATGTCTCTTACACACTATGTTGTGCATCCTCGGCCCTGGCTGCTCGCAGGCACCCAGGCAGAGTCTCGCCTGTGTTGGTTATGAGTGTTAAAGAGCTCTTTTGGATTCTTTTCTGCTTGAGGGACCTCTGAAAGGCTGCTCCAGGGAAGCTGCCTCTGTGCCTCTCACATTGCTATAAAAAAATAGCGTGAATTGAACTGCAAGGTGAGATGTAAAACATGGGCTTGTTTTGAAACTGATCTTTTTTTTTTTTTGCACTGGGTATAACTAATGGAGGGAACATACAGACACAATGTACCCTCGAAGCTGAGAGCTTAATGGCATTCAGGAAAACCAGCCCTTGCATGACTGACATGCTTCAGGTCACAGCCATGACAGGAGGAGGTGGAGGAGGAGGAGGAAGATGCCTTGGGGGCAGATGACACCATAGTTGTTTGCAATGAGGCCTCTTCTCGTTTCCTGTGATGAAACTGTTACGAGCACCTGCCCAGGGGAGGATGGAGGACTATTTAAGCCTGAAAGGCTCACCCAGTGCACTGGCAGGGTTATCCTGTGCTCTGAGTAACACAGATGTGCATTGGCTGAAAGCTGGGAAAATGAACTCTTTTCCCTGTGGGGTGTGCGTGGCAGCAGTAGGGGGCAAGGCTGAAACGGCCTCCGTGGTGGGCTGGGGTGATGGCACGGTGATGGGTGTGTGGGCTGGGCGCACGCAAGCTCCTGTCAGTTCCCGTGGCACCCCCTTTTCAGAGCGCTGCATTTACAGCCTCCTTTGGACTGATGTGTTTGGGAGAAACTGCTGAGGCTGCTGAGCACGTTTATTGGGGTACGGCTGGACTGTTACCCACCATTTTTGGTGCTTCAGTGGTCATGAATCCTCGTCCATCCTTCCTACCTCTGGTCAGTTCTTGTCAGGAAAGTTCAGTTGGCTTATGTAGCTACACAGAGAAGCTGTGGAAGGTCTATCTGGGGAATATGACTCATTCTCATGATTAAACATCATAAAATAACCTCCATTATATAGTCATCAAGCAATTTTATTAACACCAGATAATCCCATAGAACAATATTTCTTCACAGTAAAGAAGAAACCCAGTCCCTGCAGTATGACTGTGTTGGAGGGAGGCCGTTGTTCTGGTCCTGAGGACATATGCTGCTCTTCCTTCCATGGAGGTCCAGCTGCCTAACACTTAGCATGAAACTGTTCTCTCCACTATGGTTTAAATGACGATGGTTTTATTCCTTATCCCAGTAAAAAGCTGCATGTTTGAAAACCAAAAAATCCAAGAAAATTTGATTCAGATTAGTTGAAACATATTAGGGCTCAATCGCGTTTATTATTTTAGTAGCGCATAACTGAGAGTTCTAGCCAAAAAGTGATTCCCACCTAATGACTCCCAGTTGCTTGCCCTCTGAGGAGGGGACAACGGGCTTTGGAGTCTTTTTTTCCCACTAATGCAGCTGTTCCACCCAGAAATGTTTGGGGTTGAGAGTGTTGGCAATGCCAACTATTTCCACTGAAAAGTTTCATTTTCTCTAAATGCATTTTTGTAATTAGAAATAGTTGTGTCAAAAACCTGCGCCCCGTTCTTCTCCCTGCAGTGGGACACAGCCAGTGGAGTTTGGTTTGTTCCCGCAGCAGTTGGTACGCCTCTCATGAGCCCCCGGTGCCCAGCGGGAGCGTATCCAACTGTATGTACTGGAACAGTCCTCAGGATGTATTGTCCATTCTGTTTGTTTCTTCCCACATATATTTATGGCCACATCTAATAAAATAAAGCAGTGTGTTTCTAGAGCTCAGTGAAATCCTGTGTCAACCACCTGCACATGATCATTCCCTGCAGGCCAAAACATACTTAGGCTTTTTTTCAGTGAAGGTGTTGAAAATACCTGTTTTGAAGTGAGAAAGTCCCCACCTCTCCTGCTCTCTTCTGCAAGACAGGGTGTAAGTCCTGGCATCTGCCCACACCCCGAGATGTGTGGTCACAGGGAATGTCCCTGGAACGTGTCCTCCTTATTGCGCCTGATGGCCCTAACACAGGGCTTTCCCCCAGCCGTCAGTTAGGAGGGGGCGGCAGCTCCGGGAGGCGGCGTGCCGCCCTCCACGTGAGGGCACTCAGTGGCATCCAATCCAGCAAACATGTCTGCTTTAGGGAGAAAAATAATTCTTGGGTACGTTATACTTGATCTGTTACTCATCCGTTATTGCAGACACTAGTACTGATGAAACATTAAAGGGCACCTTCAAAAGATCCACCACCTGATGGAACGATGGTGATTATGATAGGAACAGTAATTAGGTGAGTCAGAGCTGTAGGAGACTTTCACAGTACAAACCCTTGGTCGGGACCTTTGTCATTTTGGGCCTAAAGAGCCCCTCGCACAGCCAGCTCTTTGGGGTCTCAGCTCACACAGCCATTGGCGCGACCTTCATCGGCAAAGGGTCGTTGTAAGACAGTCACAACCCCTGCAGCGAGCCTGCGTTTCACTGTGCTCCTGCCTGACGTGATGCAAAACATTCCAGTGCGGTCTGAAAAACATAAACAGGGATTGGCAAATTGGTGCAGCGAGTTTCAGCCTGGCGTGTTTCTGTGCGCTTACACAGAGGAGGGAGCAGCGGGGGTCAGGGAGGAAGCCTGGCTCGTCCCCTGCGATAGCCCCGCACACAGAATCGGGTCATGTCAACAAAGGTGACCATTAAATACAGGGGAGCAAGCTGGAGCAAGGCGTCAGGGCTGATAGCTTGCTCTGTGTTTTCAGCTAGCAGGGACTCCCCAGCGTACACCGCAGACACTACTTCATCTGTTTAACTGCGAATTTCTGTTAGAAGATTAGCCGAGCAACCAGAGCTGGGTTTGCCACACGCCTCTCCCCTGGCACCCTTCGGCAGTCCTGGCCAGAGCCGAGTGCCCTCTAGAGAGCAGGCTGCAGGCCGTGGCGCAGGGCCCGACATGTCTGTCCCCGCCTGAAAGAACTAAACCCCTGACAGTCCTTGACTTAGTCCTTATTGTAAGCATCCTTGTTCTCTTGTGGTTTCCTCCCTTGTAAAGATAGTTTCAGGGATTTGAAGAATGCAACTTGGTGCCAGATGGGATTAAAAGAGATGGTGAATAAGCTTGTAAATTCATTGATAACAGAGACTCGGGACATCAGTGCCGAGATAAGCACTCGAGGAACTAGTTTAAATCAGCCCCTTGTGACAGTCCAAGGCTAAAGGACTGAGGAGCTAATTCAATGACTATATATGGGCAAAGGAAACCCAAAGTTCAACCAGCGGATAGGTGAGGAAGACCATCAGAGACCACTGGAGGACCCCCAAAGACCACTAAAAAGACAACTATGCATGCAGCTTGAGCTTTTACATATGTTAATGAATCCTCGGGAATCTTATGAATGGGTATGACTTTATAGTATATAATCTTTGGAAGTTTACCGAATCACTGGAGCACTTATGGTGGATCAATCCCCAGTGCTGCCCAGCGCTGTAATAAAGGATGCCTGCTTAATAGATGCCTGCTTGATATTGAGTTTTATTTTGGGAACTTTCTGGATACTCCGCTTCCTCTTACGGGGAGGTTCGGACTTTGAAGGATAGTATCCACGAATTTTTGTATCACGCCTGCATCTCCAAATCCCCCATGTAGTGAAAAGCAGAATGTGTCTGAATCGCTCAGCACCGGGGCCCAGGGGTGGGCTGCAGCAGGAAGGAACGCTTCCCCGGCTGCCGCAGCGCGGTAGTTGCACCACCCTGTGCATTAGAGGGCTGCCCAGTGCGGGTGGCCCCGGACAGTGCAGAACATTTTTATACAATATTATTTTAATTATGTATTATTGTACTTTTGTTGTGCAGTCTGACACTGTTCTGTTTAGCACAGATGGGGTTAGCCAAACTTATCTGCATCTCCTGGCCTCTCAGCAAAATGTGAGTCCTGCTTTAGGCAGAGCGCCTGACCCCCGTCTCACGTACTGCGGCAGCGTCGTGGGTGCCCTCCCTGGGTGGCGGGACAGGACAGGAGAGGGCTGCGCCGGAGCAGCCGCTGGGGAGCAGAAGGCAGGCAGGTCAGCATTCCGTTGGGATCTGCCTGTTAGGAAGAGCTGACACCTTACGGAGAGATCTGGAAGGTACCAAGATGTCTGGTCTGCCTGTATTTACCGGGCGCTTTCTCCATTTCCCTGCTTTTTGGCACAAGCAGCATTTGCGTGTAATGAAAGTTTATTATTCCAGCTCCTGTTGAGTTTTTATCTGAAATCAAATACTCATGAAAAACTTTTGCCTGAGTCTTGGTACAAGCCGGGCAGACTACCAGTTCTGCCCTTTGTTTGCAGGCAAACACGTTCAATTTCTCTTTCCTCTGAAATAAAACTCCAAAACAAAACTATAAATATTCTCACACATGCTGCAGGTTGGTATTTCCTTCTGTGGTGGCAAGAGGGAAATGCCAGCGTGACGGCAGTTAGAAAGTGAAAACTCAGGTGCCAAATTCACAGGATTTTAGTTTTGATGAGAAGCTGTCTCTCACTCCAGGAGGATTTGATTCATGTTGAGCCGCAGTCCTCGGCTGGGAGGAGCGAGCAGCAGGCGGCGTGTCTGCAGGACGCGAGGGTTGTGTGCGAGGGTTCGTACCGCGGTGGCGGCTGCCAGGGAGAAACCCCAGCCTGGGAAGAGCACCCTGGGAGCCTGGCACACCACCAGAGAAGGTGCGTGTGCTGCTGGCACTAGCCTCTTCCTCCCCTGGCACACATCAACCCATCAACCCGAAGGCCACAGCGGCCGTTTCTGCTCCCATTTCTTTCCCGGCGCTGGCGAGGCCACGAGAGGCCGCCCTGGGAGCGCTGCGGCGGCTCAGCCCCGGGCCAGGGCCGGGGAGCTTCCCCGCATCCCCTCGGCCGCTCGCAGCCCTGCACGCCCGCGCCCGCCTTGCCGCTCCTCTGCTTCGAAGTGCCACCCCCCTTCTGTCCCCCGCCCTGTCTCCCTGCTTACTGCAGCGCATGAACTGACCCTGGCAGAGGCAGAAATGCTGTTCTTCCAGGGCTGTGGTCTATTCCGGAGCGGTTTTTGGGGAAACGCACTTGCTTTTATGCCTCAAATATTTTTTAATTTCTCAGCAAAGGACCCCAAAATTTTTTACATGTGAGAAATATTTGTGCCATGTTACACAGGCTATTAAAAGGGTTTTCAGGCCATTTGCTTTTTCACCCTGTGGGTGTCTCTGCACAGCAGAGGGTGCCCAACCACCCCTTTGCTGTCTCAGGAGAGATTCATGACAAAACCTGAATGCTGTCATCTCAGCACAGGCTCTCGGCTCTGCCCACAGTCACCCGGGAGGAGAAGCGCCTGCCTGCAGAGTCCCTCTCCCCAGGCAGACGCCTGGATGGCTGGCACAGGAGAGATGGGATTTGCTCTGCGGTGAGGCAGACTCACTCGGACATGCTTGTGTTACAGAAGCCCAGGTGAAGTCAGAAGTCACCTCCCTGCCCCCAGAGGACTGCAGTGCAGGTCTCTAAGACTTGCGTGGCTTCCATCGTGCTCCCCACCAGCCAACCCATCTCACAGTTTAATGCCTGACACATCTGGAGAGCACCTGGAGATGTGCACCGGGGATGGCTGCTAAGCAATACCTGTGTGTGGACATACACCACCCTGAGCTTGCCTTTTCTTGCAAACTTCTGTCACTGATCTCTCTGTTCTTTCACTGATGAGCTCCAGCTCCACTTACTTCCTCCTTGGTTGGTCTGTGGTGAACTGAAGCGCAACGCGCTGTGGGAAGCACCCGGGCATCTGCCTGGGTTGGCTCTTCATGTGGAGGGTGGAGGGCGTCGCGCAGGGACGGGCGATGCGCGCTACGGGCTTTGGCAGGGAGGAGATGGACCAGGCGTGCAGGGTCAGCGAAGCTAGTCTCTGGCTCCCACTGGCAAAGCAGCCCTGTTCCCAGTGGAGCACGGCCCTGGCCAGTTTAGGTGACCCTTGTGCGTGGGTTTCCAGCTCTCCCTGCTGGGGCCCTTGCGGAGGCTAGCTAGCTTGGCTGGTGTTGTGGTTTGCACTGGCCTCAGCACCTGGTTTTCTAAAGGAACTCAGTTTCCAGACACAGGTTTCTTGATTGCATCAGGCAGAAGCACAGTTTTATTAGAGAAATTTTTTCACCAGCAGGTACATTAGTGATCCTGACTAACTCGAGTGAATTCTAGAGATACAGCATTACAGAAGCAGCAGAACAGAGAAGAAGGTGGCCCCAACAGGCCCCTTTAGATACACGGCAAAGCATTGCTGAGTTACTTCTACTTTCTCTGCATAGAGGCATGCAGTGAACATCGAGTGTTCTTGTTTTGTCTGTGGGTTTCTCTGTAAGTCACCTTCTAGTCCATTCCTCCTCAATCACAAATTCTCCTGCAGGTCACTGGAGAAAAAATGTAGCAGCATTATTTGATTGGAACAGAGAGAAAATCCTTCAAATAACAAAAGTTTACTCTATGCAGTGCCCTCATTTCAAGAATACACTCTGTTAAACAAAGGCAGTTGGCAGACAACCCAGGAGACCCCAGAAATTCCCTAAATAATTGTGTTTTAATTAGAATTTTCATTTGTAAAGTTACAGATTTGCTCTTCTTTTCTCTCCTTGCAGACTCTTTTGCTAGGTTCTGTTTGCCTGTCTTCTTCTTTACTCCTACTTCCAGATCTGTTCTTTATGCCTCATTTCCCCACCTTTCTCCTTTTAGTCCTACTGCTCCCTCTCATCTCTCATTTGCATTCTGCTGCTCCATATCCAGTCAGCGCTCTCTTTAAACCTATTTCTTAGCGACACAGCCAATTTTGCGCTGTAGTTGGATCCATCCTAACAGACCACACCTGTAGCACAGTAACTCTCTGCGAAGACACCAGTAACGTGTCCAGGAGAGCGTGCTGTCTCCTGGCCTTACTGAAAGGAGCAAACTGAAAAAAAACAATTTTCCTTTTGTGGAAATGCAGCTCCTACCTTGTATATCTCCAGTCTTGCAGGGTGGGACCTGGGGCTGGCAATGGGAAGATGAAGTTGTAGTATAGGTGTGACTTGTCCTAATGACTCCTCCTCCTACACCAGTTCCTACTCCGATTCCTCCTCCATGACTAGTGGGATAAATTTGGTGAAAGAAATAGGAAATTTTAGAACTTCACATGACACTGCTGACTGACTATGTGACACAAAGTCTCAAACTATGTCTTTTGTAGGTGTTAGCGTGTTTTACATTGCATTCTTTTTGCATTTTCAGAGTTGCTTTGCATTTGTGCCCTCCTTTGGAACGAAAATGCAATGCAGAGCTTTGCAATTAATTCTTCCTCTGACAGTTCTCACCCATCTTACTACAGAAAGCAGATTGCTATGAATGCTGACATAACACTAGTAGTCGCAATGTTGTAATAGCAGTTAACAGATTTGGTTTCTCTGCTTTGTAAATCCCAAGGAGTGATATTTAGTTCAGTTTTCAATGTTCATCACAGCAAAGTTGCTCATGAGGCAACTTTTTCACCTCAGTGAAAGCATTAAGATGGACTAAAGATTATCTCGGATTCCCAATCTGTAATACAGACCCTTGATATTTCCATTTATTCATCGAGAGATCTACATACATAAGGTCCTGCTGTCCTCCTTCCAACAAGCACCGGTAGGTCTGAATCTCCTGCTCCAAACGGCACTTGACGTCCAATAAGGTCTTGTATTCTTGGTTCTGGCACTCAATTTCCGCTCTTATTTCAGCCAATTGCTGCTCCACGCACGTGATCTGGTTCTGTAGCTCACCGAGGAGGGTGTTGTACTGGCACTCAGTCTCAGCCAGAGATGATTCCAAATTATTTCTCTGATAAACAAGACAACCAACCGAAGAGCCGACATTTATTTGTCACCCTAGATGTTATTATTTCCAATGCAGAAAGGGAAGAGCCGTTCACCACCGTCATGGTGGGCACCCACTGGCAGGGCCGGCTGTTCGTGCTACGCAACCCAGCAGAGACCATGCCACAGCTGAGAGCAAGCTCTCCACCCACCTGGCTGAGCTGGGCCTGCAGGTCGATTTCCAGGGCTTGCAATTGGCGTCTCAGTTCGGTAACCTGGTTGTTGCACGTCTCTACCTCCTGACCGCTTGTGATAACCTCCCGATTCACCTCCTCAATCTGAAAATCACCAACCGGAATAAAGAGCTTGAGGGAATATCAGTGCAGATTGGACTTGCTTTTACAGAAGCAGAACACAGCGAGTAGCTAGCAAAAAGAAAGGTGAGCGGGGCAAGTTCTCTGTGCGCTGGGCGTTAACCGCCAGCTTCAACTGCTTGCTCTTTCTACAAATCACATTAACCTCGTGGCTATTAAGTCTCTTTGATCCTAGTGTGGAACATCTTGGTTCCAACAACACACCACGAGGCCTTGCAGCAAATGCTGCTGCTCCAGATGGGACGTAACGAACTGGTCAGACAGGCCTGTGTCTCCTGTGGAACACAGGGTATAAGTGCTGGTCTTGGGCTTCACTGTAAAGGAAGAACTGCTTATTGTCTCCATGTCTGTCTTCTGAAACACTCCTGTGCCCTGAAACATGTGTGCCAGGTTGCTTCGCAGCAGGTGTGTGTCGCTTACCTTGCACTCATACCAATCCTCGACTTCCTTGCGGTTGCGCGCTATCAGTGTTTCGTACTGGCACCTCAAATCCTCCAAGATTTGCCTGAGATCTGGTCCAGGGCAGGCATTGACCTCCACACTCACGTCTCCAGTTGATTGTTTTCTCAGGCAGTTCATTTCCTGGAAGTAGAAGCCAGATCAGATGTGTGCTGGCTTTTGAAGACAGCACAGAGGAGCAGAGCTTGGTGGCTGAGAACAGCTCCTCTGCGAGGGGTGCCTCCCAGCTGTGGCTGTAAAGCGCTGGAAGAGGGTGTAAGTGTTTTCCCCAACAAATCTGTTGGGTAATTTCTCATCTACTGGAGTCAGCAACAACTTTCACCTGCCCCCCGGCACTGCCAGTGCCAGCACAGCCTTGAGAGCAGCAGCCGCCTCTCTGCCAGAGCTCCCGCGCCACCCACGAGGCAGAGAGGGCTGAACCCCAGGAGCGTTTGATGGGAAAGCTGTGGCGGGAAAGTAGTTGATCTTTACTTTTAAATTTAGAGCCCATTCATGTGGGCAAAGTTTTGTGTCAGGGCCATGGAGCTCCCAGGGAAAGGGCAGGACCCTACCTCCTCGTGGTTCTTCTTCAGGCAGCAGAGCTCCTCCCGCAGCGACTCCAGCTGTGCCTCCAGGTCAGACCTGCAGAGAGTCAGCTGATCCAGGACTTGGCGTAAGCCATTAATGTCAGCCTCCACGCTCTGGCGCAGTGCCAGCTCCGTCTCGTACCTGGTTTGGGCAAGAAAGCAGAGATTCAGAACCGTAGGTAACGTCTCACATGTGCTCAGCTTATGCAAAAACCTCCTCTCCCACCTACCTGCTCTAAACTGTATTTTGTTGTCTAAGCAGAATGCACTGCGCATTACATCTCTGCACGGCAGCTGATGTCAGTTGTGTGAAAGCTTTTCTTCTATTCTTTTCCTGCTCCTGATCACTGTATGTTTGATATCACTTATTCAGCTGCATTTCTGGTTTGCTGATCCCAATCTGCACTGGTCTATGATGGAAACGCGCCAGCCCTGCCACTAAGGACCACTCCCTCCAATGTCAGTCCCCAGCCCTCACCAACAAACGCTGTTGCCAAATGTTTTACCAGAGAACACTAATTAAGGGAGGGCTGATGACCAAAAGCAAAATGCGTTTCATCACTCAATCCTGTCTTAATGTGGTGTTGTGGGGAGACATGTCTGAAGGCTCTGTAATTAGTGCCCTGAGACTCCGCAAGTAAAATGCAAAGGAGCAGGGAGTAGGCTAAGGGGGTTCACCCCCACAGAGGGGCACTCACTTCACGCGGAAGTCATCAGCAGCCATCCTGCTGTTATCGATGTCCAGAATGATCTTGTTGTTATCGATGGTTGCGCAGACAATCTGGAAAAGAGCAGACCATGAGCGATGTCTCACTTCTCTCTGCTATATAGTCTAACAGGTGTATCTAGATTGCAGTGAAGTAGTAAGTCTTCACAATTTCCTGTTTCTGGTCCCTTCTTACTTAAGTAACCTTGTTCCTTGAGCAGAGCAGATGCAGGAGGTAGTAGCTTTGCCTCCTTAACTCAGTCAGTAAAGAAAAGAGGTTGGCTATGTAGAGGTTGGGAGTTAGAGAGTTGTGAGATGGGACTTCCCAGTTTCAAGTCCTGAAGGCAAGTTCTAAAGATGCTTCACAAAGAATTGAACCTAAAGAACCTTCCCTGAGACACCAAGTCTCAGCTGGCATTCAGGCGGGCACGTTCTTGGCTTTAAGCTTAAGGATTTCAGGGAAGATAGTTGGAAGGTATCTTTAAGCCTTAAGATCAGCTGTAACTTTCATTGCTGACATATTAGTATCAGGCTGTTAGTGCCACTGCAGCAATCAATTTTAAATACTTGACCCTTCTCACCTAGAATTTATAATGCTTCATTTCACACAGAATCACAGAATCACAGCCTCTGATAGGTGTGCTTCGCTCTTGTTCTTTAGTTCTCTTTGCTTCGCTCTTCCTGCTGGGCTGACACCACATTCCCTCAGAGCACACTTGGTAATACCATATTTACAATTGTATAGTCAGAACAGAGTAAGAAAGCATCCTTTTCCTTTTTAAGAGCATTATCCCACCTGTATCACCCTGCAGTGTGCACCTTTAATATGCGTCCACACTCAGCAATGTCATAGGAGAACTTGCCAAAATTTCTCTTAGCAAAGACATTTAACAGCACCAGCGTTACCTCTAACAACTGCAGCAGGTTCTAAACACAAATTCAGAAATAAGCCTTAGACAGAGGAGAAACAACCAAAAAAGGGGGTTACCTGATTTTGAAGGTCTTCGATTTCTTTGTAATAGCAGCTGTAGTCCCGGGGCTCACAGGAGAGGCCCTGTGTAGCGTACCACTCTCTGATTCTGCATTCCAGTTCGGCATTTTCCTTCTCCAAACACTTCACCTTGTCCAGATAGGAAGCCAGGCGGTCGTTGAGATTTTGCATGGTGACCTTCTCATCGCAGGATGAAAGCAAACAGTCGCCACCAATACCACCAACAACCACACCGCCTCCGAGGCCAAAGCCAAGGCCGTTGCCATAGCAGTTGCCACCTCCATAGCTCCCACCAGCCAAGCTACCAACACTCAGTCCCCCGCCATAATTCACTCCACCGCAGTAACTCCTTCCAGAAAAACCTCTGCCACTGCCTATCCCGTAGGAAGAAATCCGTGCTCCACCACCACCACCAATGATACAGCTGCCACCACTGCTCCTGCCTTTGCTAGACACAGTAATAGTCTCCTTAATGTTGCAACTCATGGCGACAGCAGTTGGAAATGCAAGCAGAAGCCCAAAGCAAGATGCACAGCTTGATATTAAATCAGACTGCGAGTTGTCCGTGCCGCGAAACTCTATTTATACCTTCCACAGTGGGTGTCACCACTGGCTCTTCTTCCCATAAGGCTGGCTACTCTAGCCATTGGTGCCAAGAATAATTTCTCAAAGGGAAGTTTCCTTTCAAGAATCCTGGTAGACAAGGAAGATACTTTACATGTCTCTTGCTAATTTCAAAAATACATTAGCAATAATGTTTTATGAATCATCAGCTTTTTGTTTATGATGCAAACTTTACAACATTAAGCCAGGAAAAACACTGTCCTAAATTATATACCAGGAAGAAATCATTAAAGGTTATTGCATCAAAGAGCTCTTTATCTCTCATTAATTTATTTTCATTTTATTTTGAGTTGAATAAGCAGTTTTCATGCAAGGTGCTGATGTTGGAATATGTGAGATGAAAAAGAAAGGATACATACGAAGTTTGACTCTCGAATGATGTATGAGGAATGATGTAAGAACTTTGTGGAAAGATCAGAGACACAGAGATTAACCTTTCAGTCTCTCCGTTGGCAAAGTGACAACTCCAGAACACTCTGCTACGGGACAGGTGAGACCGTGGAGTGGTCTCTTAATGGACGTGGATGAAAGGTTCTTCATGTATGATCGTGGCTCCCAGTAATTCACAAAGAGTTAGTTTCTTTATGTGGAGAGCCTAAAGCAAGGTAAAAGTACTTTAAATATTTCCTGCTGCTCAGTGAAAGATGTTTCTGCAGTTTTCATCATTATGGATAGTGGTTGTTGCTGGGGAAGGGTGGATGTTTTGAAGCAGTGAATGGGAGTGGAAGCATCCTATGGGCAATTTCTCTGCCAATACGTGCTGCGTTCTGACAAGAGGCTTGGGACTACTGTCCTAGGAAATAGGACAGAACTGCTGATAGGGCTGGCAGAGCAATCGTTGCCCAGTGCAGTGCTGCTGGCGGGGAGAAGATGGGTTAAGTGCAAACCAGAGGTTTTTCTCCATCACTGATGTCTCAAAATCTTAACTAGGCAGGGAAATTAAAAAGTAACAATCCTTTCACTCTTCAGCCATCAAAATTCAGAGTAAGCTCATTTTCCTGAGATGTTTCACTAAGACTCAAGAGCAATGGCCTTCTCTCTGGGACGACCTGATTCTACTGGCCATTGAGCAAGAAGCAGGCGTTCCACAGCTTTCTGAAACTAACCGTTCACTGTAAGAAATTCTCCCAGCCTGCTCCACCAGGCAAGTACTGAGATTAAACTCTTGCTCAAATCCTCACTCTGTGTCAGGATTATAGATCAGATAGCTATTGCTATGGCAAGTAAATGATCCCATTTACCGAAGGACTGAATTATCCCAGTATTCATGGATTTGCCCGTCATTTTATTGCTCTTATCCTCCTTTTTTTCTGTTGAAAAGATGCCTCTCCTTATCTCTGCATCCTTGGATGTTACCTATCCAGTACGATGAAAGCCAGCAGCATTCCTGGGATACCTCCAGCAGGCTGGAGACAGAGGTGTGGGGAGACTTGCTCGAAGTGCTTTACTCAAAGACAAAGAGCACACCTCTGGCAGAGTCTGCAGTTGAACCTGTCTCCGGTAGCAGACTGCAGTGCCTGAACGCCAGCCTGCCCTTCCTTCCAAGCTGTGCTCCATTCAGTCCCTAAAGACAAAGGAGCAAAGCTCAGAGTAGGTAAAAACTCTTATAAAGTTATTGTGTATGGGAAGGAATACCTGGATTTCATTACTAGGACTGGAGAACATAATTGGAGTCAGGGTGTGGTGGTAAGAATGAACCGAAACTGATGTAATATTGCATCGCTTGAAGCTTTGCTTGTCCTACGTATGATTCTTCAGGAGTTTCCTAATAGCTGTCTGCAGCAAGCATCTTTTCTGAGTGAGCACACATTCCTTCCTCTGCTCCACAGTTATCATTTTAGCACATCAGAATAATGCAGGCAGAAACATGGAATGACTTACTCTCTTGTGGGAGCGGAGGGTGTCTGCCTGCCTATTGCGGTAATGATTGTGGAGAGCAGAGGATGGCTCCTGCTCTTCTGAGATACGGCGGTCCCCCACGGGCCTGCAGACCCGCGTTAGACCCGCCTCCTCCTGCTGCGAGTCTGCAGCAGGCACCTTTGCCCGGGGTCTTCGCATGGCACGCGCTTGCTCTCTTCTTTGCTGTTTGTCCTTTTTAGCTTCAGGAAATGGGTGCACTAGTTAAGCTGAGATGAAATTAAATAATTGTTCTGAAGACCTTAAAAAGATAAATTAAGCTTTCCCTGCTATTTTCATTCAGTTATTTGAACTCATAGGCTTCCTGGGTCTGTCTCATTAGCACAAAAAAATATGGAAATCTCATGGAAATGTAGTTTCCAGACCAAGGTTTGCAGCTCCATAATTTGCAGGTCCTTAATATATGGGTTGTTTCCAGGGTGTTTTCTGCCGGGGAACTGTTTATCACAAGCTACCTTCTCATGAGCTGCTTTCCAGACGCATCCCAACTTGTAGGTCCACAAACAACATCACAGTGTCTTAGGAGCTGAGTGTGTCCACCCCCAGGGGCTTTCCAGAGGCATATTCATAAAGTCTGGATCATTAGAGTCCTTCTGGCCATGTCATTAGGTCTCTTTCACCTCTCAGGAATTTAGGACAGCTCCTTTGTGAAAGTGCAGGCTTTGCACCTGCCGGACCCAGTGGGAAGGGTGGGAAGGCCTTTGATATGAATACAGGGAATCAGGTGGGGCAGCTAGATGTCAGCAGCAGTTTGCAAGAGAATACTAGCCCAGACCTGGTGGGAGTCAGCCGGGGCTCCCAGAAGAACGCAGCAAGCGTTTATATACTGCAGGTAGCCTGGAGTTTCCAGAGACTGAAAACTGGAAGAGCGTCAGTGCGGTATCTATATGTTTTTAGAAATGAGAGCGAGGGTAGGTTGGGAAGGCGTGAGGCCAGAAAGGGCAGCAGGGGGTTGTCCTCCTGTCTTTCTTTGCACTGAACAAGGCAGGAAAAGACAACGGGGAAGGAAAAGGGAAAGATTTGCTTTCCAAATCCTGTCAGCCAGAGCTCTGAGAACAACTGAGGTATGCACAGAGGAGTCCAACCAATGGAAATTAGCCATTATAACCGTGATAAGTATCTCTTTTGGTCTCTTGTGAAGCACTGGCCTTACACGTCTACCGCGAGATTTCTGCATTGAGTCTGGGACTTTCTGTAGGGCTGGAACTGATCTTTAAAGACGACCTGATTTAGAGTCTTGGTTTAAAAACTTCAACCTGTGGCCACTCTTCTGAGTCATTATTGCAGTTGTTCCCGTGCTGCATTTTCTTATTTTGCTCTAGCCCCTGGATACTACTGGGTTCAGTGTCTGGTAGATGAAATAAAAGAAATATCACTGACACATCTTCTCTCCATGGTCTTTTACAGCAGCAGAAGGGCACATTTCACCTGCTCCCTGATACATTAATGATTGAGCTTTTTCAGACACTTGCCACCTACATCCCTTGGAGATGCTGCTTTCCTGGAAGGTTTCAGGTTGTGTTAAGTCTGTTTCTGTAGCAACAGAGAAATTGGTGTCTATATAATAAAGAACTGACAGGAGAAAATTGTGCTGCACTCTACTGTATATATGGTCCTGAAATGTTTTTGTCTTTGTACCCTTCCTCCTCCTCCCCTGAGGCTGGCTGTTCCATAACCTCCAGCTTTTGACAGAAAAGGAGTAACCAGGAGTTTTGCTTTGCCAGGTCATCTAATAGGTGAATGTGACTTTCTGTAACAGCCACATCACAGTGTACCAGAAGTAACAGCAACCTCATCCAGTGCTGCTGGTTTAGCTGTGAACCTGCAGGGTGGAGTGGACATGTGAAACCGATGACTGCTTGGTTTTCTGGACCAACAGACAATTTAATCCTCAAAACACCCTCCAGCTCATAAAGGCTTTAACCGAAAATTCTCCAAACCCGGAATGACTCTGCCACCTCACCATGGCTGGATCCCCTGGCTGCACCCACCACAAGTGCTCCAGGGCCCCAAGCACCCAAACTGCTGCCCTCGCTTCGCTAGGCAGGTCGGTGTCGGGACGCGTGCACGCTACCACGCCAGTCCACGCTGACTCAGCATCAGCTCCATGGCTGCTGTTCGAGGCCCAGAGCAGGGAGCGATCTCTGCCTTGCTTGTGAGGTTTAAGATATAATGGCTCTGGGTATCCAAAGGCCTTAGCTGGCTTTTTTCTCCATTGTATTCTCTGTTGAGCTGTGCTTTTTCAGCTCCCATCCTGCCCTCTCCATTTCTGCAAAGAAGGCATGTTTAATCTAAAGATGATCTTTCAAAAGTTCCTGATGTTCAGGTTGAAACTCTTTGAAATAGAAGGGTGACCAGTAAGTGACTCAGTCACTATGTGAAAATAGATAGGAAATAAATCTTTTGCCTCCAGTCCTTCTCCCAGCGGGAGGATTCCTATAAAATGAAAAGAGTAGGTCAGAAAATAAGTCATGTCAGCAAAAACTGATTCAGTTGTGGAGGCCAGACTTTCTCTTCAACCTAATCATGGTCCCGAAGCTGGATGAGGAAGTATGAGAGGGATCGGCCCAGATGTGTCAGCACTAGGCTGGGGCAGAGGCATCTGCCTCCAGATGTTCCGTCACTAACTTTCAACATTTTTCTGAAATTGTGTTTTAGTGCAACGCGCTGTGGGAAGCACCCGGGCATCTGCCTGGGTTGGCTCTTCATGTGGAGGGTGGAGGGCGTCGCGCAGGGACGGGCGATGCGCGCTACGGGCTTTGGCAGGGAGGAGATGGACCAGGCGTGCAGGGTCAGCAAAGCCAGTCTCTGGCTCCCACTGGCAAAGCAGCCCTGTTCCCAGTGGAGCACGGCTCTGGCCAGTTTAGGTGACCCTTGTGCGTGGGTTTCCAGCTCTCCCTGCTGGGGCCCTTGCGGAGGCTAGCTAGCTTGGCTGGGGTTGTGGTTTGCACTGGCCTCAGCACCTGGTTTTCTAAAGGAACTCAGTTTCCAGACACAGGTTTCTTGATTGCATCAGGCAGAAGCACAGTTTTATTAGAGAAATTTTTTCACCAGCAGGTACATTAATGATCATACTGCTGGTTAACTCCAGCAATAGTCATGGTGGTTGGGCACACGCAGCAATACAGACTGGAAAAAGCAAACAGCAAAATAAAGCAGAATGTGGCCCAACACTCTGCTTATCCCTCTGACACATTGCTTAGCATGGCTGAATAATACAAAAGAGCACGCTTCTTGCTCCTTGCAGAGGCATACAGTAAATATTCTCTCTCTTTATCCATGGCTCTGCTTCAGGGATCTCTTGTTGAATATTCTCATTTCTCTGCTTAATCACAAATCCTTCTGCAGGGCACTGGAGAGATCAAAGGAAACATTATTTTGTTTATAGCCAAAACAGATTCCTTCCCGCGCTGCCACCCTACACACGTGATCATTTCACAAGCCAATGCAGTTAGAATTTCAGATCAATGCTGTCCCTTCCTGGAGAGCTCTGACTGTTGCCTGCCATTCGGGCAGACGGGGTTTGTAGCTAGCCTGAGCACAGGTTGCCCTTTTTCATAAAAATGCCGAATGGCGGAAGCTGCACAGTCGCACCAGCAGCAATCTGGATGAGGGAACGGCATCGGCGTCCGTGCCAGAACGGTGCCCCTGCTCACACTCGTTCTCCCGGACCAACTGTCGCCATATTTCCTCCTTTCTTTTTCACTTTGGCTGGAAGTTTCCCCCTGAAACACTACTGGTAGTTTTCTGCCAGTGATCCCATGATTCCTGCTTTTTTTTAATGATTTCTGGGCACTCTGCTTTCTCCTACTCTTTCCTCTGTCCCAGCGTTCATGTCAGTCCTTTCCCCATGTTCTCTGTGGCTTTCCTGCCTGCTGCATCTCTCCCTCTCCTTTCTACCCCTCTTCCCCCTTCTCCCTTTTTGCAGTTCTCATGCTTCCGAGCAGTCACAGCTCCTGAAAGCACTTGGTGCAGCCACTCCTTTGTGGGTCCCATCATATGTTTCCCAGGAGCCTCACAATAAAACTTTCAAATAGCACCTGTAAGCTACGTGGGAAAGATCTTTGTTGCTGCCTGTCCTTGTTGCATTAGAATAGAGAAAACTGTGGAAATCTTGTAGAGCGTTGCAGATCTTACCTTGTATCTCCGCAGCTGCACAGGATGGCATCTGGGAAGATGAAGTGTAAGTGTGGCTTGTTCTGATGATACCTCCTCCTCCTATTCCACTTGTTCTTGCAACTCCTCCTCCTAGACCCGAAGACTGACCAATTCCTCCTTGCTGACTAGGGGAACAGGAAAATCACATTTTAGCAAAGGAGATGACAGATAAACTAGAACTACAGTTCGTTCGTTGTCCCTGCTGCTCTCAATCTGTTTTCCTCTTTGGCATAAAACTGCAGCGACCTTTCTTCTCGTGGCAATGGCTGGCACGGGGAGGGAAGCAGATTGTCGCCATGGATTAGCAGGCGGCCAGAATAGGTCAGTGAGTGTGAAGGAGGTGTGCGGTGCCTCCACCTATTGCTCGCTTTGCTTTTATGTTAAAATACCCAGGACACAGGTATTTGTATCATTTGGTGCGTCTCAAGCCTACTTACATAAGGTCCTGCTGCCCACCCTCCAGCAGGCAGCGGTATGTATGGATCTCCTGCTCCAGACGGCATTTGACGTCCAGCAGGATCTTGTACTCTTGGTTCTGGCACTCCATTTCTGCTCGCAGATCAGCCAGTTGCTGCTCCACGCACGTGATCTGGCTCTGGAGCTCAGCAAGGTGGTTGTTGTAGCGACACTCTGTCTCAGCCAGCGAAGATTCCAAGTTGTCCCTCTGAGGAGTGACGTGGCACAACACAAATACAGGCATGAGAAACACTGCGCTTAACTACAAATTCTTACATCAAAGCATAACTGTGAGACAGCCGAGCTTTACGCCAGCTCTCCACCCACCTGGCTGAGCTGGGCCTGCAGATCGATTTCCAGGGCTTGCAATTGGCGTCTCAGTTCAGTAACCTGGTTGTTGCACGTCTCTACCTCCTGACCGCTTGTGATAACCTCCCGATTCACCTCCTCAATCTGAAAATCACCAACCGGAATAAAGGTGTTCGGGGAACGTGTAATGTAAATCGGGTTAGGTGTTAAGGAAAGAGCAGAGAAGCTAGCAAAAACATAAAATAAGAAAGGTTTGGGTGAATGCTCTCGCCCTAATGGAGTGTAAACCCTGCTTGTCCTTCCTCTTGCTCTTCCAGTAGTACTGCTGTCCAGTTCTCTCTGCTTGCTGCTTTGTAAAGAGTTCCCATCTCAAGTCTCACTAACATGCAGCAACTCATGTCCCGCTATGAGCAGGACGCAGAGGGGCAGCATCCCCCGTGTCAATTTAAACCGCCGCCGAGTGCTGCTACAGTGTGTTGTGTGGTTTTAACATGTAATAAATCCCTGTGGAACCGTTGCCTGGGTGTTAGCCTGGGAAAGCCAAAGCTGAGTAAATTTACTCACCTTGCACTCATACCAATCCTCCACTTCTTTGCGATTGCGTTCAATCAGCGTCTCATACTGGCACCTCATCTCCTCCAGGATCTTCCTCAGGTCTGGGCCAGGGCAGGCATTGACCTCCACACTCACATCTCCAGTCGATTGTTTCCTCAGGCAGTTCATTTCCTGGAAACACCACCCAGATCGTGTCATTTTTTAAAAAAGAAGGAAAAAACCGAGGGAGCTTAGTTCCCCTGTAGGGAAGAGCGGAGCCCCTGGCAGAGACCCTCTCTGCTGGGCATTCACAGCTCCTGGTTCACAGGTATGGTCTCCATCAACCATGTTCCCCCCCAGCCGCCACCCCAGAGCTGGGGACCACAGAGAGGGAGGGCGATGGATCCTGCATGCACTGATGCTTTTGACAGAGGGGGGCAGGACCCTACCTCCTCGTGGTTCTTCTTCAGGCAGCAGAGCTCCTCCCGCAGCGACTCCAGCTGTGCCTCCAGGTCAGACCTGCAGAGAGTCAGCTGATCCAGGACTTGGCGTAAGCCATTAATGTCAGCCTCCACGCTCTGGCGCAGCGCCAGCTCCGTCTCGTACCTGGGAGTGAGAAAGAAAGCAAGGAAGAGCAGTCAGCGGCTGACACCACCATTTCCCTCTTTTCTTCATTTGACTACCCGTCTTTCTTTCAGTATTCTCCTAACTATCCTCACAGGATGCTGAGAAAAGCAGTCTGAGGCTTGCTCCGTCAAATCCGCCCTCCGCCTGCCTTCTCTGGAGCTTTTCCACTGGGGCAGAGTTGTCCCTCACCGCATTTGCACGCTCCAACAGGAAAAACCAAAAGCTTCCCCTTTGAAAGACACCACGTGCCAGAACGGCAGCTCAGGTGAGCCCACGCTGCTCCCCCCTGTCTGCAGGTCCCTTGAGCCCACGCTGCTCCCCCCTGTCTGCAGATCCCTTCTGCTTTCTAAAGAATTCAGATCTCCACTCAGAAACATCTTGTTGTCCCAAACCTTCCATCGTGGAACTGCCACTGATTAAGGCAGCTCTAGAAGCAGTGGGTGAAAGAGCTTTTCTGCACGGCCTCCGCCTGCTCTGAGCAGCAGAACTTGGGAACCTGCCCGAGATCTCACCAGCTCTGCGAGCAGGACAGCTCTGTGCCAGGGGACAGTGGTGTGCCAGGGGGTACTCACTTCACTCGGAAGTCATCGGCTGTCATCCTGCTGTTATCGATGTTCAGAATGATCTTGTTGTTGTCTATGGTTGCGCAGACAATCTGGAAAGAGAATATTCACTCCTGAAGTCTCTTCCCTGTATCCTCAGGCTCAAGTGTAGCCACTGGCTGGTGCTACCAGACCTAAACTCTTCCCCTCTCTTTCTCTTTTTAGTACTGGGTAGCAGGCATGGGGGAGGTGAGGAGCATGGCAGTCACAGGGGTGAGTGTCCAGTGAGGTACGATGAAGGCATTAAAATGATAAAATACGTGGTTCAGATGCAGGCAGGCAGGGAGGTACAACTAGCGTTGCCCAGCACCTGCTGCAACCCACCTAACCTTTTAAACTGGACTCTTACCTCACGGATAAGGGATTTAAAAGCTTTGTTTCAAGACTTAGTTACAGGTCTGGCTCATTCTGTTTCCTGGATTCTTTTCACTTTGTTCTTCTTTGTGCGTTGACATCCTAGAATTTTTGCCAAATACTTTGGGAACATTTTTAATCTTAAATTGCATACCAAAATGTGTTATGGCAATGATCTCTTTGTTCTTATTTTTAATTAGATGCCTGATATTTTCCAATTCTGTATGAAAGAGTAAACTTGTAAAAAAAGGAAATAACATTTAGCTGGAATGCTGCAAGACTGATGACAGAATAATATAAATTCAGGCAAATTAATGCGATCCATTATTTATTTCTCTTTCTCCTGCTCTCCTGGCATACATCGATTTAAACACCTCGGCACAGATCTAATTCAGAAAGACTTCTGAGCCGATCCAGACGTATTCCATGCAGATAATGTTTCCCCCTTCAAATATATCTGATGAATAAAAGCAATGGAAACAGTCCAAACACTCAAGGTTTCTACCTTTGAGCTCTAGGGCTTTCTACAGGCAGCTGTCTTAATGGCTGTTTACAGAAAGCATTTCACAACAAGGAAATGTTACTCCTGATAACTGCATTAAGTTGTGAACCAACACCATGGAGAAGCTTACAAGGGAAAAAGCAGCCGAGAAATGGTGTTACCTGATTTTGAAGATCTTCTATTTCTTTATAATAGCAGCTGTAGTCCCGTGGCTCACAAAAAGGGCCCTGCTTCGCGTACCACTCCCTGATTCTGCACTCCAGGTCAGCATTTTCTTGTTCCAGGCACCTCACCTTGTCCAGGTAAGAAGCCAGGCGGTCGTTAAGGTTCTGCATGGTGACCTTCTCGTCACCAGAAAGAAGGATGCCATCACCAGCAAAACCACCTCCAACTACCCCTCCACCCAGACCAATACCAATGCCACCGCCAATGCCACCGCCAAAGCGAGCACTGCCACCGCTGAATCCAATGCCTGAACATCCTCCGAGGACGGCGGCTCCTAAGCCACCTCCATAGTTTCCACCAACCAAACTGCCAGTGCTCAGTCCTCCTCCGTAATTCACACCACCACAGTAGCTTCTACCAGAAAACCCTCGGCTACCACCTATCCCACAAGTCGTGTATCTTCCAGAAGAGACTGAGGAGATCCGTGCTCCTCCACCACCACCACCGCCACCGATAACGCAGCTGCCACCGCTGGTCCTGCCCCTGAGAGAGCCAGTTGTCTGCTTAATACTACAACTCATTTTGAGGACTGCTGCAGATCCAACCCAAAGCCCAAAGCAAGATGCACAGCTTGATATTGAATCAGACTGCAGGTTGGTTGTTGCCGCAGATCTCTATTTATACCTTCCAAAGGGGGTGTCACCTATAGGGTGTTTCTTCTTCCCACGGGGCTGGCTAGTCTTGCTGTTTATGCCAAGAATAAATAGCCCATAGGCAGTTTCCCTCTAGAAATCCCAGTTCACAAGGAAGATACTTTACATGTCAGCAGCTTATTCCAAAAAGTAAAATAATGTTTTATGAGTCATCAGCTTTTTGTATGATGCAAACTTTACAACAAGTCGAGAAAAAAAGTTGCCCTAGATTATGTACAAAGAAGAAACATTGGTATTTATAACATCAAAGTGCCTTTTATCTTTTATTAATTTGTATTTATTTTATTCTTAGTCCAATGAACATTGTTATATCACATGCTGTGGTAGAGTATGTGGAACAAAAATGGGAAATTAGTATAATTTCTCGCTTCTGAAAAGTGTGAATAATAGCGACCGTCGTAGTGAAAAGACCAGGGATATGGTGGTGGAGATGCCTGTCACCTGGCCCAATGACAGGCAGTAGCTCTAGTACAGGCTTTACTGTGAGATTTCTTAGGTCGCTGAGGTAATTCCCCCATGGGTTTAGTTCCCCATTTGTGGCTCGTATTCCTCTGGTCATGCAAACACAAGAAGTCAGCTTGCTCACAGCCTGCGAAGATCAGGCCTGCTCATTGGCGGAAGTCCCTGGTTATCTCCGTGTCTGGATGTTACACAGACTTGATGTGAGCTGCATTGTGTGAAGTACCTCTCTGAAGTTGTTTTTCAATTGCTTTAATTGCTGTCCATGCTGCCTCAATTTGTGGTGATCGTAGATAAAAAAAGAGATGACAGGAAAGGGAGCATCCATGGGCGATACATCCAGTTCCCTGGATGGGCTGAGACGTCATCCCATGGGTCTTTGCCATTACTAAGATTGTGCTGAGCACAGAATAAGAAGGAGAAAAGCTTTCTGCATTTCTTAGCTGAGTTTGCCAGAGAAGTACCAGGCACCAGCACAGCCTGGCTCGTCATGGGAGCATGATCTCCACAACCAGGCAAGCAACAGCCAGAGAAGCGTTCGGAGAACTGGCTCCACCAGTGCAAGTATCTTCCTCCAGCAGACTGCTGTAATGGGAGGGTATTCTGCTCTCCAGGGGACAGAGGCTTCAGTTCCCTACAGGGTGGAATTTCCAAGCAACTCTTACTCACAAGTAACCTTTGACTCAAGGATGTCCATATTTACAGGAGCAGTTGTGATAACTCCTCTTTGGCGGTGAGGGTGACACCTGCCAGGGAGCCCTGGGAGCAGCCGTGGCCTCCGGACAGAGGGCACAGAAAGGCTGCACTCAGACGCTCGGCCACCCCTCACCCACTGGTGGCAAGCGTGCTGTGTGTGCAGTTAGGTGCCGCCTGTCACCGTGCTAGGAGAGTGTCCCCAAGCATATAGAGATGTGCTCATCTTCGCACCAGCGTAAGTCAGGACTCTCTGCTCTCCAGTGAGATAATTTATTTCTTTACTTAGATCAGAAATAATAAAAAGACACCTACCCAAGGCTGGCAGCATCCTAGAATATTCATTTTTTGTATGGTGTAGTGAAATAACTTGCTCAAGGACAGAGCTGGAGTCTGTCAGAGCTCAGATTCCTAGCTAAGACTGCAGTGCCTGAAATGCAAGTCCATCCTCCCCCTAGAAGCACATCCCCCATGCTCCCCACACAGCCTACACTCACACAGTGAAAATAATGAGCAAAAAGGAGGATAGGGAGCAACTCTGCCTTTCATCCGTCATTTTGAGGAATATAATTGAAGACAGGGTGTGGCTGTAAGAGGCAACAGAAATTAATATAATGTCTGGATTGCTTGGAGCTTTGCTTCTGCTGGGTAGGTTTTCAGAAGAAGTTACCTAACAGCAACCTACAGCGAGGCGCGCTCTGGGCTGAGGCTGCCTTTCTTCCCCTGTCAGAGTCTCAGGTTTAGGAAGAGACACTGCAGATACCGGACATTTCTCTATGGGAGGGCAGGGAGCACCTACACCTGCTTCTTTCAGCAGTTACCTAGTACGAGGAAGGAATAAGTCTTGCCCTACAAAGCAAACTGGTTTGCAGCACTGAACAACATGTGACATGTGTCCCGGCAGAAAGGTCCACAGGCTACTGAATCACATTTTAACAGCGAGGATTAGAAACAGCCATGCAATTCTTCCGAAGCACTCATATCTGGGATATAACTGCATTCTTTGGAGCTCTACTGGGCTCCTGCCAGTTTCACTGGGACTGATACTGCAAATGCATCCAAAAGCCAGTCCCAGACTAACCAGCCTGTATTTTAAAACCAGTTTGACTTTTCTTCTCGCTCGTGCGCTGGGTTTGCTGGGTTTGCAGCTGTGTTTGCTGGCAGGCGGGCAGCTCGCACGGCCGCGTGGTAGTTTCACTCCAGGCAGCGCGGTGTTGCCCTGCTCCTTACGACTGTGCCGGGGCTCCGAGGCTCGGCGCTGAGGCCTCGCCAGAGGTCGGGCAGGGGCATGTGTGTGTGTTCTCTGGCTATGTGGCTCCCTGCTTTCTCTAGCTGTGAGCCACCATCTTGTTCTGCAACATCCATCAGTACCAGGTCTTTTCCCCACTGAACTGGTTTCTTTACCTCCACTTCTGTTATTATTTGTATTCCTGCAGGCTAGGAGCATAGCCCTGGGGCAGAACCCTGTGTAGGAAAGGACTGTGCAAGTCTAAGACAGAAAAATGTCCCCAAAGGATTTACAACCTAAATGTAAGACAGGAGGAAACAGTCGGTTTCATACAGATGGAGGTAAAGGCAGCAATGACAGGCTGTTGGCCAGCGCCATTAGCGGTGGCCTCAGCACAATGTCAGTGCAAACCCTGTGAAGGCTTGTGGGCCTTTTCCTGTGGGAAAAGGCGAGAGGTCTGAAAGCGGATGAAGAGGCTGTAAGTGTAAATATTGGCGCGTCGTGATGGGCAGCTCAGGAGGAGGCCGGAAGGTGTTACATTTTCAAGTGACGGTGTGGGGAGGGTCCTGTGGGAACTGTGACTGTCCCGGCGCGCAGCCTTTCTGCAAGATGTCAGCCTGTCTCCTCCACGCTCTGCTCGCTGTACTTATCAAAGCTGATAATGTTTTCTTGTGTCAACTACAAGAAGGGTGTGTCTAATTTGACAGAACTTTGCTTTCATAAGCATTGCTTCAGTGATGTTTGTGCAACCACATTGGAATATGATTTTATCTTGTCACTTGTAATTACCATTAATAATTTGCATAACAGCCATTAGGCATCACTTATTAAACACTTCTTTGATGTGATACTGAGCCGGCTCCAGACCCCATGGTCCCATCTTTCGAATGCAGACCATGGCTTTTTTCTGGCTCATGACTCATTGGTTTATACCACGTTTAGCAAAATTCCTGTAAGGCTAGTGAAATAATTATCACAAGGAGTTTGCTAACGTCATGATCCTAGGTCTTAAGTGCGGCTCAGAGACCAAGGCGACTCCTCTGCTTCAGTTTCTTTCTTGCTGACTGTTCACGTCTTCAAACTACCTCTGACATTTGCGAGTGATGAAGTAGAAGTTCGGCAGAACACAGAGGTGGGCAGAACCAGATTTCCTGCTACCAAAGCTCACTATCTTCCCTGATTCATTTTGGGAAGGGTTTTAATTTCCTTCCAGCACCTACCAGTCGGTGACAGTGCTGCCAGACTTCCCAGCATTTGCATCTCTGGAAGCACAGCTGATTACCACGGCAAAGAAGAGCACAAGCAAATTTGTATTAGGACGGACTGGAATCCTGAGGGGTGAAGGAAACTACAGCAATTTCACCCCTGCATGGACGGCCGAGTGCAGCACAGGTCGGGAGGAAAAGCAAGGCGTTGGCCTGTGGTCCGTGCTGGCAGAGCCGTGTGGGTCAAACCAGAACCTGACAAGCAGAACCGGAGCATTCAGGCGCTTCCTGCACTCGGATACCACACAGTGATACAATCGAGACAGGCAGCCAAAGGTGTGGGCGAGCCAGAGCCTCCCCACAGTGTCTTCTTCTTATCTTTATTTCATACTTGTACTAGAAAGTCTCTTAATTTCAATACACTTTCAGTATGTGGATCATACTGGCAGCTTAAATTGTATTATTCAGTGTACCAAGCTGAGAAAGCTCCTGCTTGATTAAAGTAGTAGCTAACTCATCTATATAATTCTTTAGAAATGTTACACAAGCCAGTAAACGAAAATACAAACCCCACAGATAGTTACTATGGGTGTGAGTGAGACCGTACCTGTCTGCGCATTTGATAAAATAGAGTTTTATAGAGAAATTATAGTTTATACATCACACCAGAATATGGCCTGCTATTAAAAATGAGTAGTGCCTGTAATCAGGTGTGATTGCTTGTGCAGTGCAGTCCTTAACTCATCACTGATTTCCCGCATTGGCAATTTGCAAAACTAGTTGTTTTCTTTCTGTTCCTTCACTGATGTCTTAAACCTCCAGCATGTTCACTCCTCAGGGATTTTTCCTGATGGTGTAATTCACATGTGTCTGCTCTCTCTGTAAGACAGAGACCATACCTGCTGGAGCAATCACAGTACCTTTCATCTACAGGCACTGATCATGATGGGGATAGCTTCTGCGTACCAGCCCGAGCACTGATATAACCCCCCGCTTCTCTCTGGAGCAGCCACCCTTGCTCTTCTTATCCTTAGATTCATCTCCCAATGTTATACCTTCAGCCTAAGTCTCTGTCTGCCTTTGAGATACCCATCCATTCTTGCTTTACAAGATTTGCACATCAGAAAATAAAAGAACGAGCTGTTGCAAGCTGCATTTCCCATGTGCTTGTGTGAGTGGCTCTGTACGTCAATATGGTAGAAGCTTGCCTCCTGTCCCAGGTCACTTCTTGTCCTGTCGTCCCATGCACTGCATCCTCTGCATTCCATTTATCTTCTCTTCCCCGTCTCCCTGTGCTGTTTCCGCCATCATTGTTTTCCATCACTGTCCAGGTTATAAACTATTTGGGCAGGGAAGGCAGCCCTTTATTTCTGCATTGCATTTAACACCACCGCAGAGGTGCTGTGTAAACACTGAGGCAGGTTAAACAACCCTGAAATGCACGGTATGATTAGCGTTGCAGGAATAGGAGATACAGAACTTAGTAGACAATGTATTTAACACAGACCCTTGTCCAGGAGCTCGTTAAAGCAATTACCCTACAGGGCTAACAACTGCCTTACTTAGACAGAGGCTGGGGGAGGCCATCCCGCAGCGGGACGGCTGGAGCCGGTCCCTGGGTCGCTCACCCCTGGCCCTCTGCACTGGTGCCGCCACCTCCATAAAGACATGACGCTCGACTTGGAGCTGAAAGCTTGGAGCACGAGAGGTGCACATGAGCAGACAAGGCGTTCTGCAGAGCAAGGGCTCAGAGCAAGACACAAAACTGGCTACAAAAAGTCCCTTCTTTGCTGTGATTTTTGCCAAGAGAGTAGCTGTCTGTGGCCAAGCTTTGGCTTGGCCCACGTTGTCATTCCAGAAATGTCTGAGCTGTTTCATTCTTTAGAAATGGACACTGGTTCAGGCTCATCGTATCCCCTGAAGTCTTCATGCTGGAAGCCTTCACGTTAGACCTCTGTGTAAGGTTAGTCATCAATCCCCATCCAATAAATACTTCATTACAGAAAAAGAGCTACATGATGAGGAGCAAAGACTGTAAGTGCTGCTCACAGCCTGACACGTTTGTTAGGTACTGCTCCCGGGGAGGAGGGGCAGGCTGGGTCTTGAGTCTTTGCCTGCACAAGCAGCAAAATGCAGTTGTGTTCCTGAATGCGTTTGTAATTCCCTTCTTTGTGGTAATAAAATACCAGCATCTTTTTTTTTCTGGCTGTTTATTATATCTTACTTTTAAAAAAATTCTCTCCCACATATTAATTTGTCTCACCCTTTTATCTTCCCACATGTTGCCAGCTGGTTCTTCCTGTTTGCCTTTTTTTTAAATCCATTTGGAGGTTCTTTATTTAGCGTTTTCTCTGGGAATTATTTTCCTCCACCAGAAGGGTGTGTCAAGGCCAGCAGAGCCTTGCTTTCAAAATTACTACTTCAGTATTATTTGGGAAAACTTGTTGTTCTTGATTTTACCCTGTTACTGTACATTCCTAATAGCTTAAAGGTGGTGTATATTATGTTTTATATTAGATTAGATTAGATTAGATTAGATATCACACACCTACTTTAATGAAAACTCGATTCTCGCTCAGAAGTCTCTTTCAGTAGAAGACTGTCAGACTGCCTTGAAACTCCTTCCCTGCACTCTGTCCAGCCTCCCCGAATGCTTCTTTCCTCATCACCTTCTACTCTATGTCTTCGCTTATGCTTCCTCCTCCAGTAGCAAACGTCCCTTGCCACAGCATCAGCCTGTCCCTTTCCTCCATCACCCTGCAGCTGCCCCTCCATCACCGACCCGCAGCCATTGAACTCAGCAGCAGCAGCGCGGCAGATGGGAGCGTCGCTTGTTTTCCTTTTTCCCTTGTAGTGATTGCTTTGTGGGTATAGATCAAAGGTGGATTCCTAACCAGAGGGGTATGATCAATATAAATATCTGCATAACAATCTTTACAATACTTGTGTGTTATATACTTGTAGAAATTATTTCTCAGGTTCATGGCTGTGTTAGTAGTAGCAAAGTTTTATTAGAGACAAGCTTTGGTAGCTGTTAGACAACTGGCTGCAAAACAGATTAGCCCAAGTGAAGACCAGTGACTGGATCAAAGCAGTGTCAGAAGATGAAGGCAGCAGGCAGCGTGGGTGGCAGGAGGCAGCCGTTCCGCAAAGCCCCTCCCAGCTGGTGCTATAAGCAGAACTGAGAACTGTCAGGTTATTTTTGCCTTGCTTTTTCCAAACGGTTTGTTTTTTGAGAGACCTCCTCAGGGGGGTGCGTAGTGGGGCTGGCAGGGAAGCTCTCTTGTCTGCCGTGACCTGCTGAGGGAGAGCAGAAGCATTGCTTTGTCAGGGGTTTCAGCTGCATGCTGTGCCTTTCTCTTACGTCCCCCTTGCTCTTGTACTGACCTTTCTCTTCCCTCCTCTCTCTAGCTTGCTTAGTTTTATACACCTGTTGAAAGATGTGACTGATTCCCCTGCCGGTTCCTCATTTCCGTGTTGTGCTGAAAGCCTTATTTAAACACATCCACTACCAGTAACCCCCGATGCCAAAAATACTTCCCATGCGTAAGCTTATAAATGCCCCACAGCGGCATCCCCTGCCACCGCTTCCTACCGCAGCTCGACTAGTCCCCGTGTTCCACCACTCACAGTCACAACCGCGGCCCTGCACGCCTGACTCCCTGCGCTGCCTCTCTCCAGGAAAAAGAACCTGTCTCCAGCCCCGCTTTGCTGCCCAGAAAAGCCTGGCGATCTCGCATCCTCCTCTTGCCCAGGTACCCAGCAGGACTAAAGAGGCAACTCACGGTCACACTCACAGGGCTCTAGAGGACACCTCACCTCACGCATCCTCGCCCGGAGCGCACGGGCTTAGGGCAGGCATGGCTGACACAGACTGGCTTTAAGCCCACCACTTCTTCCAGCTGATGCTGCAGGGACTCCTCTTCCCACTGTCCCTCTGTGGAAAGGAGACAGCGCTGGTCACCAAGGCCCCTGCCATTCGCGCCCTGGAGATCTGCGCCCTGGCCTGGAGCACTGGCTTTAGCTGCGCCTCTTCAGTCGCTGTTGGCCATTTCCCCTTAGAACCATGAGGGCCATTAAGAGCAACAAGTAGCACGTCCTCCGTCCTGCCTGGCTGGTGACAGCTATTGCTTTTCCACCTTGACACGCCTGGGATTACCAGCTGCTCCCAGACAAGCGCTAGCAGTGTCATTTCCTCCACTGCAACTGGCATTTTGGAACAAGAACTGATTTTTCATGTAACTAATTTAGGACTGGAGACTCAGGAGAGCCCACCTCAGGGCACCACCATTAAAATACATCTTTCTCCAAACTACTGGAGCAGGTGGGTGCTCAGGCCGGTTATGTGTGTGCAGCCATTTATGAGATTAACAGCATGCCTCGCTCTTCCAGAATCTCAGGCAATGGGAGGCAGGGAAGAGCCAACTGCTTTGCATACAAATTAAATTTCCCAAAACTTTAATTAAACTTGTTGTGTGAAACTGAAAATGTTTAGATAATTTATTGTTTCAGTTAATTCAACTGCCAGTCCCTAATCCTGTCTAGCTGTGGCAAAGCCAATAAAACTCAGTTAAATGACAGTGTTGGTAGGAGACCTTGCCCAGCTCACAGTGAGAACCGCCCTTTAAGGAGCTGCGATGCTGCACCTTGCCCGGGGGCCTGGGCCAGCTCTGGGGGCCTCTCCTGGCCGTCGTCCCTGGCCCAAGAGGGGCTAATGGTCTCTGGCTTGTGCTCTGGACATTTATCATAGCCAAATCCTCAAAGCCTCGTGGTTTGCTAACAGACCCTGTCTGCTAACAGGTCAGCACTGGTTCCTCACCACAGTGTTGCTTTTACCATTTGTATCACAAATTTTCATATCCCTGCAAGTCAAAGCATAGAGATTTTACTGTGCGCAGGTCTGCCTGTAGTCTGCGTACATGATGTCGTGCTGGCCCCCCTCCAGCAGGCAGTGGTAGGTCTGAATCTCCTGCTCCAAGCGGCATTTGACATCCAGGAGGGTCTTGTACTCCTGGTTCTGGCACTCCATTTCTGCTCGTATTTCAGCCAGTCGCTGCTCCACGCAGGAGATCTGGCTCTGGAGCTCAGCCAGGTATTTGTTGTAGCGACATTCTGTTTCCGCCAAAGAGGATTCCAGGTTTTCTTTCTGAGAATAGGAACAACACAGAGGTACCTGGGCATGCTGCGAGCTTAGCCCGTCTGGTTACAGGTACGGCTCTGGTCATGCAGCTTTCTAAAGAGAGCTGGGGAGTCTGAGATGCAAATCGTAGTGGCATCACCTACCATGGTGAGCTGGGCTTGTACATTGATTTCCAAGGCCTGCAGCTGACGTCTCAGCTCAGTGACCTGCTTGTTGCTGGACTCGATCTCCTGGCTGCTAGTGATGACCTCCAGATTCACCTCCTCCACCTGCAAAGTTAGAAAAGAGCAGCCCTTTCCTCACTTCTCACAGCATCTCGTTACGGCAGGGCCTTCACCACACTGCTTGTGCGCGCCCTGCAGCGCACCTGAGTATTTCCAAATCTAAGGCCCTCCCATTTATTCTGCTGTGACCCTGTAACACCATGCAGCGGCCCCTCCACCACGAGCAGAAGAGCGCTGAATGAGGGCAGTACAATTAGATGCTGAGCACATCGGTGACAGACTTGCTGATATTAAGACATCTCCGCTAAGTGTTCTTAATCTCTCATTTTTCCCTTTTCCCCCAACAGGCAGAGTAGGGTACAGCTCTGCCTGCGTATAGTACCTTGCAGGCATACCACTGCTCAGTCTCTTTGCGGTTGCGCTCCATCAGCATCTCATACTGGCACCTCAGATCCTCCAGGATCTTCCTCAGGTCTGGGCCAGGACAGGCATTGACCTCCACGCTCACATCTCCAGTCGCCTGTTTCCTCAGGCAGTTCATTTCCTGCAGAAAACACACGCACCATATCAGTAATATTTAGTCTCAGGGGGACTTTCCTTCTTCTTTCTCCTTATTTCTCTAAGAGAAGGGGCAATCTAACCTCCTCGTGGTTTGTCTTGAGACAGCACATCTCTTCGGTCAAAGCCTCACACTGTAGCTGCAAGTCAGTCTTGCAGCTGGCCAGCTGATCCAGGACCGGGCGTAAGTTGCAAATGTCTGCATCCACATTTTGCCGGAGACCACATTCAGTCTCGTACCTTAGGCCACAGGCAACAAAGAAAGGTCAGCATGGCAGGAAACCATGGCAAGCCTGTGAGTTGAGTTTGTGGGGAAAAAATACGAGACCAAGTTCTTCCTTCGCTGCAGGCCTGCGATGCTATAAGCATTGCCAATGGTATCCACGCCTTTCCCAGAGATCTGCGTTGTCATGCGGCAGCATGACAAGCAGGGTGTCAGGGTTTCCCCATCACCATCGCTCACCTGCCCTTGCACGGGCAGTGTGAACCCCTCAGTCCAGTCAGGACCGTACTCACTTCACTCTGAAGTCATCAGCAGTCATCCTGTTGTTATCGATATTCAGAAGAATTTTGTTAGTCTCCATGGCTGCACAGAGGATCTGGAAAAGAAAATGCAGCAGAGAGAGATTTGGGCTTGTGGCTTTCTCCAGCTACAGAAGGACCTGGAGGAAACATCCACCTGGGGTAGTGCAACCCACTTATTTTATAATGATTCCATATATTGGGATTATTAATCAGTTAGATGGCATTACAGCAGGGAAACCCGCGTGCTAGCTTAGTGGAGCAGGCTGCGCTGAAGCTCCAGCTCTCTCTAAACACAACGTCCTCCTCCCTCAAACCGTCTGTTTCATATAAACCATTGCTTCATGGGCTCCTCCAGAGACATGGCTATTGCCTCTGTCATTTGACATTGGTCTATCCACGTGTGAAAGCGAAGCCCAAAGAAATATCAGAATTTTGTTGAAAAACAGTGATTTACCTGGTTTTGAAGGTCTTCGATTTCCTTGTGAAAGCAGCTGTAGTCGCGTGGCTCACAGGCAGGCCCTACCTTGGCATACCACTCCCTGATCTTGCACTCAAGGTCGGCGTTGTCTCCCTCCAGGAGTCGCACCTTGTCCAGGTAGGAGGCCAAGCGGTCGTTGAGGTTCTGCATCGTCGCCTTTTCGTTGTTAGCGAATAAGATCCCATCGCCGCAACCAGCACTGACCCTCGCAAAGCCACCACCGACGCCTCGAGTGCAGATGCCGCCACCGCTGAATCCAAGGGTAGAACAAGCCCTCTGGGTAGCTCCAAAGCTCCCACCAGTAGCACTGCCGGTGTTCAGCTGCTTCCCGAGTAATCCCTCGCTTAAACTGCCACCAGAAAAATTGCCAACCACACCACCTAAGTCATAGGCAGCATATCTTCCCGAGGAGGTGGAGGAGACCTTTCTTCCACTGCCAGCCGCAGAACTGCCCGTGCTGCTCCTGCCTTGGGAACAGGTAGTAATGACCTGCCTGACGGCACAGCTCATAGTGAGAGCACGAGGAGCCAACTCGGAGCCCAAGGCAAGCTGCGCAGATCGCTGTGGGATCCGATTGTGATCCCTCTGTCCCCACAGCCCTCTATTTATACCATTCCTCGTGGATGTTGCCACCGGAGAAGGGCTGTTTATTCTTCCTCCTTGTGACCTGGCTAGTACTATGTTTTTTTTTTTCAGCCGGAAATATTTCCCCAAAGGCGTTTGTCTCCAGAAATCCCACAACAGAAAGATGCTTTGGTTAACAGAAGCGTGTTTCAAAACTACATCAAAAATGTTACTTCCTGAATCATCAGGTCTGGCTTGTGATGACAACTAAACAACAGTGACACGAAAAACGACAATACCCGAGAGTGCCCGGGGAATAAAACATCACAGCAATTATCCACCCCTGATGTGGGTGAGCCTCCCCGCAAAGAGAAAGCTGTGGGAAAGCTGCTCTGTCAGAGGGGGCCTGTTTGACCCCTTTGTGACCAGAAACGGGGATGCCCCCTTTCAGCTGCCCTGCGGTCCCTGGGAGCGGAGCCGGAGACCACCCTGCACCACGCTGCCTCTCCGCAAGTGTGCCGCAGTGAGGGTGCGTCCCCTTCTGCGTGGCCGTCAGCTGAGTGAGAACCTGCCGGGCTCCGGGTCGTTAGACCTCAAAATGCTCTTCTCTTGGAGTGCACAGAAAAACATCGCCCCTGAGTGTAGCCGGGGTTATTTCTCCTGCGTGCATCAACTCATCCCCTTTCAGAAGGGAGATCCTATCATATTTGTTTTGCTGCTTTCGAGGGTAGAGAAAATATTCAAATATTTATCCAAAATAAAAGAGAAAAGGGTATTTCCTGAGTACCAAATGTTGCAGTTTATTATGAATATTCACTGCCAAGAGAGGGCAGCTGCATAAGATGTTTCATAAAATTTCTAAAACAGTAACACGGAAGATTTCAGAAGCAGCCTGATCCTGTATAGTTCTGACCCAGTTCCAACCAGCACCGTGGAAATTCTCCAAATATAACCTAGGGGAAATGTGTTAACTTTAGAAAAGACACTAGAAAAGATCATTTTAGAAAAGATATTAAACCTATTTTTTAGTCTTGGAATGCTGAATTGAGGAAGAAGGGAAATAATTAAAATGCTTTGTCATCTCAACCTTTCATTTCACTAATAATATTAATACAGCCATGCTAATATTGACTGACTTTCGCCCATGTATTGTTCAGCCTTGGTTTTGGCATCCAGCTCACCTGGACACATCACATAAAGGATGCGTCAGGGGCAGCCTGTTTCAGAAATAGTGCTTATGCCATCTGGGTAAGTCCATTAGTCTTGATTTTATCTTGACACTGCAAATCCAGAGCACCTTAAATGTGGTGCGGATTCTGTGTACGTCCATCCTTTGCTGGATCCATCATTAGCAAGTCAAACCTGTGCCGTGGTGCCATGGCATGCCTCACCGGCGGCGAGACCCTGAGCAGAGGCTGTGGCGTGGCCAGGATCGGGCACCTCTGCCGCGGAGCCCAGCGGAGCCCGGCAGCTGCTCTCGCTGCTGCAGCGGGAGCGAATCAGGAGCAGGAGTGGACAGAAGTTGTCTTCTTTCTGTAGAAGAATTGTGAAAATAATGCTGAGCTAACACTTCATTTCATTTAACGGAGAAATACGTAGTCCTTCATTTTTCAATGAGAAAAATTAAAACGTTCATGAGCGGGGGTTTTTTCAGTTATTGAAAACTAAGCAGAAATGTCCACGTTTCTTTTACTTTTTGCACTTCAGACCTTGCCGTAGGCCTCTGTAGCCAAAGGTGATTAGAATTTCTACAGCTTTTATAAAGGAGAATAATAACGTCACTCCTGATTTGACTGGATTTGTGTGTTCTTCATGGCAGCTTTTTTCCTTTCCAAAATTTGAAATTTTTATTAAAACCAGCTCTTGCTCTTACACCACAGCATACCTCAAGACCTGCCAGCAGTTACAGCGCTCATTTTATTAAAAGAGATTTTCATTTTTTTATGAGGAGATCTGTTAATGACAGTACCTACATGAATAATGGAAGGCTCTTTCCAGAATTAACTTTTATTGACTTGCAGACTGGCGTCTACGGAGGGAGGTTTGCTCACCACAGCCTCGCAGCCAGCCACGGGCAATGCCTCTGATGAGCCGTCCTCAGTTGACTTGGGAGCCCCTCGCAGGCAGCGCTGTGCCCCAAGGCCGTAAGAGGCAGAGAGCAATGATGGCTTACGAGGGTTTCCCGGCAGGCATTTGAGAAACAGCAGTGCAGGCCCAACAAGGAAAAATTATTACTTCCAGTAACAAATGAGCAGAAAAGCCTCCTCTAGGCAAGGGTGCTGCTCCCATTTAATGAGCTTTGTAAAAAATGGAGAGAAAGGCATTATACAGCTTTACATTTGCGTCTTATACTGCGCTTTATAGGGGAGAGCAGGGTGGCGGCAGAGGATGGGTGCTGTGGGGTCATTCCCAAGGGGTTTTCTACTGCACAAAATTGTCAGGTTCAAAAGAGCAATGAAAATGAGAAAGAAAGATTAGGTTTCCCCAGAGGGATGTCCTTTGGTAGTCTCAGAATATTTTAAGGCCTAAGACTGTTTCTTAAGCTTATGCATATGAAGTTCAGAAAGTATAATGTGCCCCCAAGAAGGAGATCCAGCCTTTCACGTTATTACAAGTATTCCCAGAGTCACTAGCTGTATCCGTGTCCAGGAGAACTCCCCTGGAGACTTGGTGACTCAGACACGACACCGACACCGAGCGCTGAGTCCTGCCGGAGTCCATCACCCTGCGAGACTGCCAGCCCCAGATCGGGTCTGGGCTCGAAGCGACCGCCAGGGAGTGCCAGGGCAGGGAAGCAGCTGCAAGGCGGGGACTGTCTGGCATCCAAAGCACGCCAGCTCGGGGTCGTGTTTGTCTCCCCAGCCCGAGCAGGGCTGGCTTCTGGCTGGGAGAGCCTTATCAGGAAGCCCAGAGATAGCAGCGAGAACTGCAAACAGCCCTAGCTCTCATCTGCTCATCATTGGCTAAATTTCAGTGCCTTACCTATGGAAAATTCTTGTGTTTGCTATTTACAAAGTATTTGCTTATCTAGCTATTGATGTAATTGTCATTCCATGTCTTTTCTGCATGTTATTGGCTGTACCAAAACTGATCTCCATCTCACTGATGACACCAGATGCTCCAGGGCTCCGATCCCAGCTTTGCAAATCCCTCTAGGCAAATTGTTCAGCTTCTCCGAGTCTCAATTTCATGCTTTGTAGGATGGAAACAATAATGACAGGAATGCTCCTTCTCAAGGGCATGGTAAAAACAACTGTCTGATGTGAACGTGGAGCTTTAAAGATTGGAGACATGATCTCATTTTAACTATTATTCATTTAAGTATTCTTGCTGTTATATATTCGGTTTGACACTGGCACATCCTACATATTTCTCTCTGTTTCTCAGCTGATGAAATAACCTTGCAAGGACGTTCTTAGTTTTCCTTTTTTGCTTTGCTGTCCATTAAAATTTCACCATTGTTCACTGAGGACTTGCTTTTATAACTCCTTCCTGAATCCTAACCAGGCTTTTCTTGCTGTGCTTGTATCTCGCAGAAAATTGGAAAAATGGTCTCCAAAACCAGTGTTTGTCCTTCTCTTGGGCGTGATGATTTGTTTGCGTTTCACAGAAACGAACCGTGTGTAGTGAAGAGTAATAACAGAAAATAAATTGACTAGTAGTTACGTGGGATTTTCCTTCTTCAGAGCACTGTAATGTAACAGAGTGGTTACTTGTGCCGAGCTTGGACTTCTCTCATTTGTGAGAATAGGGTTATGCAGAGCCGTACGCAGAATTTAAGCCTTTTCATTGATGCAAATATATGGTGGTGAATCAGGAAAACCCCTGGTAAGATCCTCCCAGTGGAACTGAATGAGCAGATTACAAACCTGGGCTTTCCATCAGCTCACCCAGCTATTCTCCCAGCTTTTCTCAGGTGCTCATTTCAGCACCTCCTGCTGACAGATGTAAATGGATATCTTAGCGCTGGGTGACAGATGTCAAAGATAACTAAATAATTTGTGTCCTGTTGGCTGCAGAGGTGCCTGTGCCTTGCTGTGCTGCCAGCAGAGCCAGGTACTCTTGGACTAGCGTCTCCTTTTAGTGTCCTACTTCTATTTAATCCATAATGTTTGTGGTTTTCAGAAAGCCTTTCTGCAGACAGCTCTAGAGTTAAAAACCTGTCATTTACAACTGAAATATAACAACTCTCTTCCGATGGCAAAAAACCCCAGCGCATTTGCCGTTGGATTGGAATTTCCAGGCTGCACCCTTGCCTGTTGCCATGAAGTCTAAGACAGCTTGATGCTAAAGTACATTATTGCTTCATCCAGGTTTTATTTCTGAGATGGCTCTAGCTCACTTGGGTTGGAAGAATTCCTATTTCTGCAAGGAAGGTCTGTTACTCCAGCAAAGAAAAAGCGTGATACAGTCAATGAACTCTGCACTCTGGTCTGGCTTTCATTTCCTACCCGTTTCTGTAATTCCTAAACAATAGAATGATAACATCTCTTCACAATCCCTTTTCTGGAAAGACCTGGCAGGTTCCCCACTTCTTCGATCACCTTCCCTCTCCTTCGCTTGTCTTGTCACGCCCGGCATGACATCATCAACTCTTTTCAAGAGGCTGTTCGGGCCAGGAAGCATGCCTGTGTAATTGTCCAATAAGGACTGTACTGCCTTAGGGGAGGCTGAGAGAGAATGAATCATCAATAATCATCCAAGAGACAAGCGTGCTTGCTTACCATCAGCCGCAGAAGCCCCTTGTACATCATTATCAGCACGGGGAAGCTGATTTACTGCAAATCATTACCTTTCCCTTTTGTCTAAGGCCCAAATTTACATTCTTGTGGTATTGTGGAACCTGTATTCTTGAGGTGGGTGATGAACATGAGGCCTTGATCCAAGACCGGACAAAGCTCCCATGCACCGCTGGCTAGAAAGCATGAAGTTGGATCTAAGTGATTCCATCAGGCTTCAGGTCTACGAGGATTTCCTCTCCTACCTAGCCCACAAAGCACGCTCGGCGGATGTGCGACCAGCGCAGCATCCTTTGGTTCCTGTCACTCCCCAGAGGTGGGTGGGCAAAGGCAGGTCTGGTACCTGGCTGCCCGCGTGCTGCTCTGTCACCTAATCCTGAGTGGCAGCTTGCCTGCAGATGTTGCTGACATGCGATAACTAGTTCGTGTGTTCAAGGATTTCAGCAGTGACCTACTAGATGCCGTAGTGATAAAAAGTTATTGCTACTCATCCCTCTGCAGATTAAGCAATGGTTACTTTACAGCCTGTTAAGTGCAGCCCTTGGGCAACATGAAAAGGCCTGTACAAAGTTTTTGTACAATGTGCTTAATGCCGTGATGTAAAGGCAGCCAAATAAGACAGACGCATGTGTGTATAAGATTTGCCAACCAGTCTGATGCTGTGCTCGTGTCCCGGAATGGTGCACGTGACAGCAGTAGTCTTGCTGAAGTAATTTAAATTCAACTTACAGAAGAAAGGGATTCTTCATGGCACCAAGAGTTAGAGAACTGAGCTTTATTTTATTGGCTTTAAGTATCAGTCATGTGGCACATCAGCCTCAAGCATCATCCTTCCATCATTGCCTTCATTTTGTATCTTATCTGGTTTATGCCTCAGTCGGTCCCATGTATGTACAAGCAACGAGTTCGGTAGAAAAAGCTGTCTCAAATTATTTTTGCTCCAAATGGAACCTGTATCCCTCCATTCCCCTCCTCTCGCTGGCTTCTTCTTGTGGTTTCTTAGGACATTCCCTGGCATGAACACACAACCCTGAGGCTTTGAGATCACGTATCAGTGACAGACAAGTCTGCAGTTGCATGAACAAGGAAAAAAGCTTTATTAAATGTGTACAGAGTGCACGACGGCACCCATGTGAAATGGGGGTGAAACAGGGAGGGGGAGCAGATGAATGAAGCTGACTGCTTTCTGTGACACAGCCCCGTCACGTATGGCCTCAGATAATGCTGGGTTCAGCTCGCCACCCCCTGGAGCCAGGGGTCGAGGCTCCACAGAGCTGCTTGCCCTCCTAGCGAGTGGTGAGTGCAACCTGCTCCCGGGAGGAGACCACCTTCCCATCCTGCACCTCCTCAACGATTGTGCGGACCTGACGGGAAGATGTCGTGACTGCAAAAGGGAAGCAGAGAATGATTATTCAACGGGCAGGAAGGAGGGCAATTTCTTAACATATTATCGGGTGTTGCATGTTCTTAAGAAAGATGTGGGAAAATCCATGAGGAACCGGAAAATGCTGTTTTAAACAAGCCTACATTGGCTAGGAAGAGGGAAGAGCTGATGGAAAGGTCAAGAAGGCAAAAGGCCTCCTCCCTAAATGTATGGTGTCGCTTGATTTTTCAGGTCTGTGTAGAGCCAGGACAGTGGCTGCTCAGTCACGAGGCCCATTAGGGCAAATCATTCCTGCAGTAAAGGAGCACAAGGCATTTCCCTTCTCGACGGCTTCTCCCTGTGGTGAGCAGCTGTAAGGTGCGCACAAGCTCTGTAGACTGCTGTCACTGATTCAGCCAGCGAGGTGGCACAGCACGCCCGAGGAGTGATTTTCACTCCATCAGTTTGGCAGCTGCTCTAAAAGCAGGTCTCAGAGCTCTTTGTTATAAATATGTGTAGCAAGATAGGTTCTTACCGTCTCTGCCCGAGTGGGAGGACATAGCGGAGGAGTATTGGGAAGAAATACTGCAAGAGAAGGGGAAAACCAAAGACAAGTTAGGGACAAAATCCTTTTTTGTTGTTACACAGGGTCTGTATTCAGGCAGGAGGAAATCAGAGAAGTCTTGTAGCAGTAGCTAAAGCCATGGCACAGCTTCTCCTGGAGAGTCGAGGTGCCACCGCCCCCTCCAGCCATGGAAGGTGCCCATTAGAGCATCTCACTGCAGACAGACACCAGAGACAGAGCCACTGGGCACCCGTGGCTGGTATGAACGTAAAGGTGAACCCTGACAACTGCAGTTGGACTGAGTGCCCAGGCAGCATATTCTGTGCCTATTACCCGCCCCCTCCCGATGTGCCCTCCCAAGAGAAGCCCCTCTACGTACTGGGCGTCCTCGCCCTCCAGGAGCCGGCGGTACGTGGCGATCTCCTGCTCCAGGCGGCATTTGACGTCCAGGAGGACCCTGTACTCCTGGTTCTGGCGCTCCATGTCGCAGCGCAGCTCGGCCAGCTGCTCCTCCACGCTGCTGATCAGCCCCTGCAGCTGGGCCAGCTGGGTGCCGTAGCGCGCCTCTGTGTCGGCCAAGGTGCCCTCCAACGCCGCTTTCTGCGTGCAGAGGAGAGGGGTGGGCTCAGGGGTGGGCGGTGGGTGGGCGGCATGGGAGCACCCACGCCTCCCCTGGCCCACGCTCCTGCGCGCCCCCCACCCCGCAGGGAGCCGGCCCCTCGTACCGTGCTGAGCTGGGACTGCAGGTCTATCTCCAGGCTCTGTATGGTGCGTCGTAGCTCTGTGATCTCCGTCTTGCCGCTCTGAAGCTGCTCCGTGTTGATGGCCACCTCCCGGTTCAGCTCTTCCGTCTGCAGCAACGCAAAACTGTGTCGGTAGAGCACCGGCGAGCGGGCACGGCCCCGGGTCCCGTGCGCCCCGCTGCACCGCCGGCGAGCCGGCTCACCTTGCTGAAGAACCACTGCTCGGCGTCCCTGCGGTTCTTGTCGGCCAGGCTCTCGTACTGCTCCCTCATCTCAGCCAGGATCTTGGTGAGGTCGATTCCAGGAGCAGCATCCATCTCCACGCTGATCTCTCCACCCACCTGCCCGCGCAGGGCATTCATCTCCTGGCAGAAAAGAGGCACGTGATACATGTCATAATGAAATCAGTATATTCCCATCATGGCAAATCTCTTATTTGCACCCAGCAGACGAACCTCACAGACCTTCTCCTGGAGTTTCTGTGCGAAGGGATGGTTTCCCACCCCCTTGCCTACTCGAGTCTCCTGGCAGCCCTAATTGCAGAGACACTCCTGCACACTTGACCTGACCACTTCCCATTGTGCACAAGGTGCATTTCGGAGGTCCCAGTTTGAGCTGGTCTCTGTGCTCACCTCCTCGTGGTTCTTCTTGAGGTAGGCCAGCTCCTCCTTCAGGTTCTCGATCTGCATCTCCAGGTCAGCTCTGGCCAGGGTCAGCTCATCCAGGACTCTGCGCAGGCCATTGATGTCGGCCTCCACGCTCAGGCGCAGAGCCTGCTCCGTCTCAAACCTGGGAACACACGCACACAGTTGCACCGTGGAGCCCAGCTGATACAGGTTTCTTCTTGCTGTTTCCTTCCCCACCTTGCCACATATCTGCCAAGCATCTCTGATCGAATGTGCGTGCACAGCTCTCCAGGAATGTCCAGGCAATGCTGTGACCAGGAAGAGATGCACGCTTCCCAAATGTCTCACTTCTAGTGAGCAGTGACGTGGTGGAGCAACTTCAGTTGCCGAAAGCAAAGAAAAGCCTTAAGCAGACTGGCTTTTCCCCCTCTTTTCCAAATAACTGTTGAAGGCATTGGGCTTACTTGGTTCTGAAGTCATCAGCTGCCAGCCTGGCATTGTCAATCTGTAAGACGATGTTGGCATTTTCGACTGTTGCAGCAAGAATCTGGGGGGAGACAAAAGAAAGGAAAAGAGTGAAAAAGTAGTTCCAAAAACGAGCATGCTGCTGCCTGGTTCCCGTTCAAAAGGAGGACTGGAGCAGCACTGAACCTCCCGCCTGTGGGGCTGGACTTGCACGTGGCCTCTGCAAAGAGAGCGGCAGGACGCCCATGCTGTGTCTCATTGCACTGATTCGGTCTTGTGAAGGGAAGACGCTGGCATGAGCACGTCCCGCAGCCTGTTTCCCCCTGCCGGGGTGGCACCTCCAGGCGCTCACACCGTGCTCATACCACGCTCAGAGCCCTGGCAGCACCCTGGGCTTTGCCTGGCCATGCTGAACAGCCCAGCTGAGAAGGGAAAAAGGGTTGAGGAAGGAGCGCCTTGTGCCTGAATCGTTTCGCTTTCGTAACTACACCTGAGGTGCAAATATTTGTTCTGGGATTTGAAAATGATTGGCCATTTAATGAGCTGTAATTTCTGTAGCCACAAGCTAATGAAAAGCTCTCACTGAGTTCTGATGCTTCTGGGGATATCCACGCAATAATCCAGGAATATTGATGTGGTAATTTCCCAGCTGCAGGTTCGGGAAGGGAGGGGAGGGAAGGGAAGGGTCTGCCTCCCTCAGTATCACAAGCAGATGGTTTCTGTGAGACCCAGCAAATGCAACCTGAGCAACGTGCAAATCTGGAGACAGCTCCTGCCTCTGCACATTCCTGTGCTCCAGATCGGAGCACGCCTGACAAGCTGGAATTTGCAGAGACTCTTTGTGTATCAAGGCAAGAGCCCTTTACCCCAAGGTAAAGGCCCACAAGAAGGGTTAAAGAACTGAAATATTCTAGGTATGCGAGTTCCCCCGGGGCTGACCCTTGAGCCTGTCAGGGCTGCCCCATTCCAGAGCCCCAGGTCAGGCAGGGGTGAAGGACCAGGCAACCAGCTCACGATGATTAATGTGGGCAGAGGGATGACAACGATGGCAGGGCAGGAGAGGAAGGACAGATTCTGGTGCTTTCGTTCAAAGTTTTGTTGCCTAAAACCAGCCAGGGAGCTGCTAAGAATAAAGAAACAAGCTGGGCCATGGTTTCATCTACTGCATTTTAATGCAGGGCACACACCTGACCAGCACCTCTGAAGCCACCTACCACAACCCAGTATGTTTTCACTCCTGGATTTTCATTTGTGTCTGTGTTGGCACCTCCCAAAAGAACAGGCATCCCATGGGGCAGTTTCTTTCTTTTTTAACTTCCACCTGGAGCCTCATATCAGGCTAGAAAAGATCTGATTTGTTGGATACTTATGAGAACAACTTAGCATCGCCATTTGCATATCTTTCAGTAGTGAACACTGCCAAAGAGATAGCGAGTCCCTGCCTGCAGAGTGCTTAATCAGGAGCCTGGCAAAGGGAGCACATACTTGGGGCACAAGTAGCGTCAAGGAAAGGCAGGGAAGGACCGGCGTGGCAGCACGCACCCTGTAGCATCAGGTCACTGGAACCAAGGGCTGATTGCCTCTGCCTCCTGCTTTCCTGCGCCGTCTTTCGCCCTACACTCAAACGGTCAACAGAAACCCCATCTTTGTGCCTTGGTGGGGGGCATGAGCAAGAAACTGCTGTTCATAAATTATGATGGTTATTTCCAAGTGTGCTCCTTCTGTCTTCCCATACCAGACCAATCACCTGTCATTTGTTAATAGCCTTCCCTTCAGCTTTTAGGAATGAAGTCATCTTTTTAAAAGTGACTTTAATAATCTCGATAATCGCAGCACCCTACCTTGTTCCTGAGCTCCTCGATAGTCCTGTAGTAGGGGCTGTAGTCACGCTCGGGACCAGGTCCCTGCTTCTTGTACCATTCCCGGATCTTGACCTCCAGGTCAGTGTTGGCCTCCTCCAGGGCACGCACTTTGTCCAGGTAGGCGGCCAGGCGGTCGTTGAGGTTCTGCATCGTCTCCTTTTCGCCAGCCATGAGGATGCCATCGCTACTTCCAAAGCCAGCCCCATAGCCGCCCCCAAAGGCACCGCCAAAGCCAGCCCCATAGCCACCCCCAAAGCTAGACCCATAGCTACCCCCAAAGCCGCCGCCGAGGCCCCCTCCTACGCTGCTGCAGTAGCTGCCCCCATAGCCACTCCCGAGCCCCGAGACGATGCGGGAAGAGACAGAGTAGCTGCCAGAGCCTCCGTGGACGCTGGGGGCTCGGTACCCTCCTGCCCCAACACGCACGGAGGAAAGCCTGCTGGAGCCTCCCCCCAGGCCCTTGAGGGAGGTGGAGGAGGAGTATTGCCTGACAGTGGTGCTCATGGCGAAGGCTGGTGGAGGCTGGAGGGCTGGAGAGAGACACCCGCCTCGGCAGTGCAGGCAGCAAGTGCTCGCTTCCCCCTGGCCTGGAGCCCTTTATAGCCCGGGCAGGAGGCGTTGCCGGCGCTTTTTTTTCTTTTGCATTCCCGATGTTTTTCATCACTCCTAAAATCTGAGCCAACTTCCAGAATCGTCATTTTTGCCTTTGTTCTATTCATGCTTTTTGTCATATTCCACTAGAAACTTTTTATCTCACAAAGGATGTCTTTATGCTTCTTCCGTTTCCAAGTAAATAGCCAGGTGTGATTCAAAGTAGGAGGCTCCTTGCTCAGGGCTACATTTTAATGCTGCTTTGTACTGGTAGCTCTGAAACAGAGCTATTCAGACACCGTTTTGATCGAGTAAGGCAGCATCTCTTTTGCTGTGTCTTTTTGTCCCAGCCAATACAGTTTCCTGTCTCTACTTACACCGTACACACAGCACACCTGCAGGAACAACACCGTGTCGGGAAGCCCTGAATGTACATCCACAGCCCCTGAGTACAATGGTGCTAGAAGAAACTTGGCTACCAGTCCTGGAAATACAAGTCCTCTCTTTTATCTAGAGGGAGAGGGACGTTCTATAATGAAAAAGCAATGAAAATGGAATTCATGCTTCAGGGCTCATTTGATTCTTCACTTCGCTTCAGAGACCACCCAAGAGTGGAGGAATGTGAAAAGGCAATAAGATGTTTTGTGTTGTTCTTTGTGAACGAGAGCCTAGCAAGCCATTCAGAAAGGGCAGGGGATGGCTACTGGCTGGCATAACTTCAAAATTACGAGATGCTCCAGGGAAAAAATGTGGAGTAGCATGAATTTGGTGAAGGATGTAAGGAGAAAAGCTCCCGGTCTCTAAGCACTGTGAACAGGAGCACAAAGCTGACAGTAACATAGCTTAGCTGCTAATGCTAACGATTTCCGTGATTAACATCTCAATCAGTTGAGTGGGGAGGGGGGAGCGGCAACTTCAGTGAGAGCTTGGAATTTACAGCTCCCATGTAAACAGAGCTCCGGGAGAGATACTGGTTGCCTCTGAAGAACAAAAAGGCTCAAAAATTGAGTGCACCAGGCCTGGCCAAGCTCTGCTGCCTGTTCCCATGCTGACCTGCGTCACGGGCAGAAACCACAGATCTGAGTGTCACTAGTTAATAATGCAGGGTGTGGAGGAGAAGGTATTTCTTATGTGTGTGCATGGTGGATTGTTTGACTGTCTTCGCAGACAGGCCCCAACAACCCCTTCCCAACAGCCAGCTTCTTCCTTAGATCATTTGCCAAAGGAGGGGGGAAACAGTATGGAAATAAGCAACAGAGGTACATTTCTGAGTAGCTTTGAAAGGCATGGCTCCCTCCCTCTATCTGAAGAAAGCTGGAAGTGATACAGGAGTGGGATGTGTCCTTGGAACATCAGGAGCCGGCTGCTGTGGAGAAGCACAGGTAGCGATGTTCCCATTTGCCACCGGTGAACGGAGACAAGTCTGTACGACTTGGAGAACTGGAGACGTGGAGTCTCCACCCTGTTTGCTCTGGCCGGAGGACAGGTTCAGTCTCTTGGCGGCAGCATCCCCTTGTCGCGTGAGCGCCAGCAGACGGGGCGCGGAGCCGGCGGACGCCCACTTTCTGCTCGGCTTCCCCAGGTGCGGATGGCACAGGCGGAGCGGCACGGGGGCGGCTGCCACATGCGGCTGCAGGGAACGTGCTTCCTCCCCACCTCCGTTCCCTCACCGTCACCCGGGTGATACGAAAGGGCACAACTCGTGGCTTGTCCCCGCTGAGCGCAGCGGTGGCACAAAGAACGGGGAGCGTCAGTGGCAAAACTAGTACAGACCCCCGCGCCGGTCCGAACCCTCAGCTTGGCGTGAGCAAAGCCCTCCAGACCTGTCAGCCAGCAGCTGTCATCGGCTTTCCACAGACAGGCGCGGGATGAGTAGCTGTCACGACGTTACAAGGGTAACGGCACGTTCTTTCTTTACCTGAAATTGCCTTTTCTTTCATCTTTTGTTTCCTATTTAACCGCTATGTCATAAAAATACACATTGCTCAAAACATCTATGATATTTTGATAATACCACAAGGCAGCAATTAAAATCATGAGGTGTTAATTAAGACTTAAAACAACATATTAAAAATTCTAAGGCATTATTTACATGACCTCCCATTGAACACAACCACAAATGACTATGTATTGTTTGTATTGCACTCTTTTAAATAAAAGGCTGACTATTAAACCAGATTCTGCCTCTCTTTCATGAGCGCATGCACACTATGAGCCTCTTTTTTATACATTTCAAAATCAGAAGGCCAGTTCTATGGCATGACAGTAATTTTAGGGTAGCACATTGGTGTTTAAACGTGCAATTCTGTCTTGCTTCAGGAGGAAAATGGAGACGAAGTTCTGGCTCCAAACGTATATATCAGCCGTCCCGATAGATTAAACTACCCGGTCGAAAACACTTCTCTGTTTATTTTAGTGCACTTTTAAAGGTTGCCCCAGTATCAAAATATCATAGGAAAGTTCCCTAAAATGAGCTGAAAAGCCACACCTTAACGTCTCTTGCTAAAGTGGTCTTTTATGTCAGATTAACTCAGTGTAGCCTGAGAAGTCAAACCGTCTTTCTGGAATAAAATACCACGTTCTGAAACCTGCCTCAAGCTGCCGCTGCCTGTCCGCATAAGCCACCACCTGCAGCTCCCTCCTCAACGGGTTTCTTAAGGTCAGGACTAATTATTAATGCTTAAGGCAGGAGAGAATCAGCATCTGTTTTCCACACCTCCCTCACGATTTGCAGTAGCAAGAGTAACTAAAACAGAGGGTTTTGTTAGCAAAGCATTATTTGTTGCTTCTACAGCAACACCGGTGTGCCCAGACTTTTCCAGGAGCAAATACACAGCACGGATGAATTCCAGCCAGGCACCTTAAGCGTGGCTACGTCGGGTGTCGCGGGGGGCGCAGCTGGAGGGTCACGACCACCGCGGGTTGCTCAGGGGAGCTGCGAGAGGTGTTGGTGGTCCCCGCACCATCCGCGGGGAGAACAGGGTGTCCCTAAGAGGTGGCCTGGGAAGCCCCGAGTGTTAACTGCAGGCTGTGTCTGTCCTTCCTGGGCATCTGAGCTCAGGCTGCACAACACCCGCCCTCACCCAGCACCGGGGCACGGAGCACCCCTCGGGGGCACCCCCCAGGCTCCTTCAGGGGTGCGGTAGCAGGGCGAGCGCAGTCTGTAGGACTGCAGAAATGCTGTGGCTGGAAGAGCCTCGGGTCGGGAATCGTGCCCTGTTATTTGCTTGTGGCCCGTCCGCGATGCACCACGAGGGCGTGCGGTGGCAGAGCACGGGGAGCCTTTCTGACCACACCGCTCCTTTACTGGCTCCTGTTTATGTGTCCTTTGGTGGAATCTGAGTGGAAATGAGATCACTGTTCATCAGCGGTCAGGTTCAAAACCAAAGCGGTGTCTACCACAAGTGGGTGGATGCTGGGAGTACGTTAAGCCAGCTCGCGCAGGGCTGCTGTGCTCAGGGCTGCTGCGCAGGGTGCACGGGGCAGCTGGTGCCCTGCACGTGCCGCAGAGGATCTGCGATGCATGGACGAGAGGAAATGGCCTCAAGCTGCGCCAGGGAAAGTTTAGGTTGGATATTAGGAAAAACTTCTTCACCGAAAGGGTTGTCAGGCGTTGGAACAGGCTGCCCAGGGAGGTGGTTGAGTCTCCATCCCTGGAGGTATTTAAAAGAAGGGTAACATGGTGCTTGAGGATATGGTTTAGTGGTGGCCTGGGCTGTGATAGGTTAGCGGTTGGACTCGATGGTCTTAAGGGTCTTTTCCAACCTTAACGATTCTATGGTTCTATGACAGCGGATGCAGCCCCAGCCGACACCGGCAGAGCTGCTTGGCTGCAGCACGGGGTGCCTCAAGACCGTCCACCCCTGCCACGGCTACCTCGGCTTGTGGTGTGGATGACGCACTGCGGGGATCCTTTCAATGTTTTGAAAGAAAACGGAATTCTCACTTATGTCCCCATAAAACCCAGGCAGATCTCCTGGAAAGGGGTCTTAAAACTGTGTGGCCAGCTTTATTCTTAGACACATTCAGTAGCGTTTCTCTGAATCATCCCACTGATTTAGAAGCTGGATTTATGAAGTAATAAATATGTCAGAATCCAGCCAAGAATCTGTCTGAACTGGCTTTCCAGGAACGGCTGGGCCAGCTGACGGCAACGTGAACTGCTGCATCAGGAACAGCCACAGACAGCCAGGGAGTGCCAGAAATAACTCCCAGGGGAGCTTTAATGTTATTGCTGGTACAGACCATACCCACCACTTACCATCGCTTGTTTTCCTCACCCTTTAGCGGTGCCTTTGGAAGCAAGAATCAAACTAAGCTGAGTTTGTTTTCCTGGAGGGGCATCGGCCAGGGTATCCCGGCCACATCGACGGCTTAATTTCATTTTAGCACAAAGCTTGTTATCTGGACTGCAGGGCAACCGCTGAGGCAGAGCTGGGAAGGGAGTCGTTTGCAGGGTCCTGGCTGCGTGACCTGAGTTTTGGTCACTTTCTTGCTTGGACTCACTGAATTAAAAGCTTCAGCTCTAGTGTTGCTGTACGTTGCAGCCAGGGGAGCGGCACTTTGCCGCAGTCTGAAAGTCACAGTGCCGAACCGGAGAGGAAATACGAAGATTCTCACAAGTTTCACCTGCCACGACCACATAATCTGTTCCTTTCTAGACCTCCACCCACATCAGCTGTCTTCACTGAAGCAGCCAGGTCTCGGGTGTTACAGAGTGTAGGTGTACTGGCCCCACCGCCTGGGTACCCAAGATGGAGAATGCTACTGTTCCAGAGAGGAGATCTGTCCTACGGCCCCAGGAGCGGGACAGCCTGGCTCTCCAGAGCAACAAGACAAGGCCCCGGTTTGCACAAGCGCAAAGAAAAGCTTTATTTGATTTCTGAGCGCGGCACAGCACTTAGAGAAAGGGTGAGGGAAGCCAGGGCGCGATAAAAAAGGGAAGATGTGTTTCGTGATCTGCACAGCCACGGCACATAAGCTGGAATCTTTGCTCGCTTTGCTCCTCGAGGTTTGCAGCAAACCGGGCAGCGCCTCAGTGGGCAGCCTGGGTGATCTGCTCACGGGAGGAAATCACCTTCCCGTCCTGCACTTCCTCGAAGATTGTGCGGATTTGGCGGGTAGTTACAGGTGCTACAATGGAGAAAGAAGGAGCCGTTATTTACAGGGAAGCAAGGAGAAAGTGTCCTAAAGTATTTCACAGGTAGATTTGTTATTACCAACAACTGCCTCTGAAACCCAATATAGCCACCATGCTCCTACCCCTGAACACTTTATTATACAGTTCCAGTCTGCATGGAAAATCTTCTGAAATGTGTTCTGCTGTATCGTAAGAGTGGCTTATGTCAGTTCACATTTTGAAAATGTAATAAAATAGTCATTCTAGTAAATTAGTAAAAAGAGTCTGTGCTAAGAAGGTGGCTAAGGATATGACAGAGCTATGTGTGATCAGTGCTTCAGCCAAGACATGTTCTTACCTTCTTTCACAGGCTGCGAGACATAGTGGGAAGACATGCTACAGGAGGAGGAAAGAGAATGAATGGTCAGAAACAGAAAAAAAAGTGAGTAGTCTCTAAGACAAAACCATTATTTAAAACCCCGCCTTTTCTACTTGGCCAGTATGTGATTAAAATCTGGAAACCGCCTAGTGTCAAAATGGAAAGGAAGAAAACGCTAAGGGTGTATGTGCGTCACGATAACAGCAGGAGCCTGAGGAGTGGCTGGGGGAGGCCCTACCGCTGAGTCACGGGGTTCAGGCAGGACCCCTTCCTTTCTAAACTCCTGCTCCGAGAGGAGTCTGGTGCGGCTAAGTCCAGTCTTAGTCTCATACTTGGTCAATGGTTTGTTTTTTAAGGATTGTAGATGTAACCACCCATCAGGGTATTTGTTGTCAGTAACTAATTCAGCAGCTGCCCCAGCTGGTCACGTTCAATGAGAATGAACAGGGCTAGATTAATGAATAGTATGATTTATCAAAGCAACAGATACACAGGTTCTTTGGATTACCGGTGATAAATCTGCTGGTTACAAGGCACACAGAAATACCAAGAATATGAGTAACACTGCGAGGCTACAAGTGCGCTAAGCAAATATGAAGTGACTCTAAGGCATTGGAGTCACACTGTCAATCTCCAATGCATTTGGAGAGTTAAGCAGCTCTAATATATTAGAGATTTACCATGACTCTATAGAGAGGTTTCTAAGTTTTTCCGGGGAAGCAGTTGGTATAACCAAGTGTACAAACCCTACCCAAAGGCGTCCCAGTGCAGGGGAAGAGAGGCTCAGCCCGTCAGCTGCTCCCAGGAGTCGGAGTGGTACACGATGGTATCTGCCCTAACACCCTCTTAAACTATTTTATACTATTTTTTACCTTTCAGGTGGAGCTTGAGTAACTCTAGTTGTACATACCTTTATTAGGATTGGTGTAAAATTTCCTCACTTTGCTTTTAAAGGTGTAAACTAGAAAAATTCCAAGCGCATGCCCAGTGAGGGGTGGTCACACCTTAGAGGCAGGCCACTTTTGGGATGGAGGTGTGTTTTGGTATTATAATGATATTAGAATGAGCAAAGTTAACTAAAAGGGGAGCATTTTGTCAAAAGCATGACAGACTGTTGGCTCAGGGTGGCAAATGTGCAGCGTACCAGCCCCATGGTACCTCGAGTTCCCATTTATCCCAGAGCCTGGCCGCGGTGCCTCCCCACCGCTCCACCCTCCGGACAACTCTTAGAGTCAGGATGCCAAGTTCTCCTGGCACTGCCGACATCTAAGGTTACAAGCCTAGGGAACTTCGTGGAATGGATTCCTCATGTCAGCTGCGCTCCTCCCTGACAGCTTCTTCAATGCTGTACCTTTTCTAAAAACACAAGTTTAATTTCCAAGTCACCCGCAGCGATTACTCCACAGTGCGCGCCACCGGGGTCAGGCACACAGGCAGCCCGCATCCAGGCCGCAGTGAGCAGCAGCGCTACCTGCCCCTCACCCCGATTACACAGACACTGGAGGGGTGGGAACTGCATCCCAGGGATGCTGCAGCGCTGTGAGAACCATGGGTCTGTTCAGGACTGGTAGGGCTGAAAAGGGAGACCCCGCTGCGTGCCGTGGGTCAGGAAATGGGCTCACAGGATCCTCCAGGGAATGCGGGTTGTTTGTTATTTATTTCCTTTGCTGCTACCCGCCCCCTCCCGATGTGCCCTCCCAAGAGAAGCCCCTCTACCTACTGGGCGTCCTCGCCCTCCAGGAGCCGGCGGTACGTGGCGATCTCCTGCTCCAGGCGGCATTTGACGTCCAGGAGGACCCTGTACTCCTGGTTCTGGCGCTCCATGTCGCAGCGCAGCTCGGCCAGCTGCTCCTCCACGCTGCTGATCAGCCCCTGCAGCTGGGCCAGCTGGGTGCCGTAGCGCGCCTCTGTGTCGGCCAAGGTGCCCTCCAACGCTGCTTTCTGCGTGCAGAGGAGAGGGGTGGGCTCAGGGGTGGGCGGAGGGTGGGCGGCATGGGAGCACCCACGCCTCCCCTGGCCCACGCTCCTGCGCGCCCCCCACCCCGCAGGGAGCCGGCCCCTCGTACCGTGCTGAGCTGGGACTGCAGGTCTATCTCCAGGCTCTGGATGGTGCGTCGTAGCTCTGTGATCTCCGTCTTGCCGCTCTGAAGCTGCTCCGTGTTGATGGCCACCTCCCGGTTCAGCTCTTCCGTCTGCAGCAACGCAAAACCGTGTCGGTAGAGCACCGGCGAGCGGGCACGGCCCCGGGTCCCGTGCGCCCCGCTGCACCGCCGGCGAGCCGGCTCACCTTGCTGAAGAACCACTGCTCGGCGTCCCTGCGGTTCTTGTCGGCCAGGCTCTCATACTGCTCCCTCATCTCAGCCAGGATCTTGGTGAGGTCGATTCCAGGAGCAGCATCCATCTCCACGCTGATCTCTCCACCCACCTGCCCGCGCAGGGCATTCATCTCCTGGCAGAAGAGAGAAACACATCTTCATGCAATCCCACAATCAGCATGTAAGGATGTTCCTCTCAAGGCAAAGTCCTTCAGGAAAGGTATTTCCTGAAGGTATTTCCGCAGGTATTTCTGGGGCAGATCAACAGAGAGGAAACTGGTGCCTTCCCTCCACAATCACAAATAAAATAACCCCAATTCTCAAGAAATCTCCATCTGAGTTAAATTTGGCTTTTTTCAGAGAATAAATCAGAGCCTGTAGTTGACTTCATTTCTCAGGAGATAGATCTCCCAGGCCTGAAGCTGCTAGGATTGTTAATAAATCTCTAACAGCTACAGTGGACATGACTGAAAGAAGAAGTGGTGAATGGTTTTATACAGGCTCCGGAGAGGATGCGCTGTTATCCAGAATGCATCCTCTCTACTTCCTTGCCAGCACTTCTCCTCTTCCCTCCCAGCAGCTCAAAACTCAGCCTAGCTTAAAGGCTGGGCCAGAACTCATATTTCTGGGCCTAGGCTGGACTTTTTTGAGCCTGTGTCTGTGCTCACCTCCTCGTGGTTCTTCTTGAGGTAGGCCAGCTCCTCCTTCAGGTTCTCGATCTGCATCTCCAGGTCAGCTCTGGCCAGGGTCAGCTCATCCAGGACTCTGCGCAGGCCATTGATGTCGGCCTCCACGCTCAGGCGCAGAGCCTGCTCCGTCTCAAACCTGGGAACACACGCACAGTCACAAAAGTCGCACGGGATCTTCTCCAGGTGGGGACAGAGCACCTCAGCGCTGCTGCTGTCGTCGTGTCAACTCTGCACGACGCCAGTGGTGCACGGACGACCTTCTGACGGTGAACGCTAGCGAACACAGGGGGACACCTGGTCAAACAGTGTCCGTCTGAGCCCACATCACCTGATATCACCGGGCCGTGTTACTGGGTCCGGGCTTTGCTGAGCTACACACACAAGTTAAAGGCACAGCAGAGGCACAGTGCCAGTTCTCTGCACAGAAGAGGTCTCACACATCTTGCCACAGAGGAGCAAGCAATGGAATAAAATAGCCAAGTTTTGGATGGAAGTAAAACAATCCCTAAATGCCTACAGATTTAGATAACCTACTGCTTTGGAAATTACACCTGCATTTTGAAGGCCTTATTTCCACATTGCCCTTGGGTTTCGGATGGGATTTCCTCCCCATTTCATCAAATGTCTCTGCAGACTTTGTTCCATTTTTTCAGGAAATGTGGCTTACTTGGTCCTGAAGTCATCAGCTGTCAGCCTGGCGTTGTCGATCTGCAGGAGGAGGTTAGCATTGTCCACTGTGGCCACCAGGACCTGGCGGGTGGAGGATAAAGAAAAAGCACTCAGTGAGTGTCAGGAACTCGCCCTGGCTGACCAAGGGGTGGGAGCACAAGGGAGGCTGTCAGGACAGGAACAGTTCTGGGGATCCTTGGGTTTCCTTAGCAGAAGCGTGTACTGAATCAGGACAAGCGAGACACAACAGACTGACTGCAGGGGGGGGCTGGTTACCCCGTGACCTCCCTTCCCAAAAATCCTTCAGTAAGTATTTCAAAAGGCTTCATGAAGCCATGTAAGATGTGTGAGACCTGATGACAGCATTTGTTCCCATGCTTCAGGGCATGTGCTGATTATGCAAGGGTGAAGGAGGAATCACCTGCTCCCCCATCCACAGCACCGAGCAGCTCTTCTGGACGGACAGGTGGACCAGCAGGGTGCTTGTGCTTGGCAAACCTTGTGCCCATTTGTTCAGGGATGGACTTAATTTTTTTGACTGCAGAAATGGAGCAAAACGCAGTGAGCAGGTGCCTACGGCTTCTGATTTTTATATTACAAAACCAGGAGCAAATAATCAACACCAGGAGAAGATTCGAGTCAGAGTTTGGGAGGACATCGGTTATGGTGCCAAGGCGAGGGAGGGAAAATGGATTCCCTGCAACATTTGCCAGCGGTCCTGCAGCTCCAGCTGCACACAGCCTTCCTTCATGTTTCCTAGGGGCAATTCTTATGTCAGAAGTAACAGAGAAGAACAAAGTCAACTCTTGATTATTTCCTCCAAAACAGGGGGGTGGGTATCAAATCAGAACCAAGAAAAGTCCCCCCCCCGAGCTGCCTGGGTTGGTGGGTCACAGCGAGCCTGGCCCTGGGGCAGTGACTGCCAAAAGGAGTCGAAAAGCTCCTTATTGGTCAGTTCCACCTTTTTCTCTTCAGCATCTAAATCACATCAATAACGAGGAGCTGAAACAAGTTTGCAAAGTCTTTGTATGTTTAGAAGCATCACATCAACGTTCCACAGTTTGCACAGACCTACAACTCTCCCTGCAGACTCATTTTAAACTTCCGAAAAACACGCAGGCTTGTCTCTTATACTTCACTTTTCCATTATGTCCCTTTACAACTGCTTTTCCAGTGCAACCTGCCACTTGTTCTGTCTAGAAGGATGTAACCAAAAGCTGACACTGAGAAATCCCTGAATTTCCAGCCTGGCACTCTGCATGTGCATCCGAGATGCTTTTTATGACATAGTTAGTGATTAGTAATCACAGAGGTAGCAGCCAGTGTTTCTGCTTCCCTTCTGATAACAAGACTGTGTTAATTGCAGCACCCTACCTTGTTCCTGAGCTCCTCGATAGTCCTGTAGTAGGGGCTGTAGTCACGCTCGGGACCAGGTCCCTGCTTCTTGTACCATTCCCGGATCTTGACCTCCAGGTCAGTGTTGGCCTCCTCCAGGGCACGCACTTTGTCCAGGTAGGCGGCCAGGCGGTCGTTGAGGTTCTGCATCGTCTCCTTTTCGCCAGCCATGAGGATGCCATCGCTACTTCCAAAGCCAGCCCCATAGCCGCCCCCAAAGGCACCGCCAAAGCCAGCCCCATAGCCACCCCCAAAGCTAGACCCATAGCTACCCCCAAAGCCGCCGCCAAGGCCCCCTCCTACGCTGCTGCAGTAGCTGCCCCCATAGCCACTCCCGAGCCCCGAGACGATGCGGGAAGAGACAGAGTAGCTGCCAGAGCCTCCGTGGACGCTGGGGGCTCGGTACCCTCCTGCCCCAACACGCACGGAGGAAAGCCTGCTGGAGCCTCCCCCCAGGCCCTTGAGGGAGGTGGAGGAGGAGTATTGCCTGACAGTGGTGCTCATGGCGAAGGCTGGTGGAGGCTGGAGGGCTGGAGAGAGACACCCGCCTCGGCAGCGCAGGCAGCAAGTGCTCGCTTCCCCCTGGCCTGGAGCCCTTTATAGCCCGGGCAGGAGGCGTTGCCGGCGCTTGTCGTCACCCCTGACAGCCAGAGCCAAATTCCAGAATCATCATTTTTCTCTTGCCGATTTCATGTCTTTTGTCACATCCCACTAGAAGCACTACGGCACACACAGGATCTTCTCTTTCCGCTTTAGTTCCCAGCACCCGGCGTGATTCACACCGAAGGCTCCTTGCTCACGGCTATGTTTTAGCATTTCACATCGCACCTGAGATGCAGAGGTGCTCGCTCTGGCTCCACCCCGCTGCTCCTTCGTGAAGCAACACAAGTGAGTCCTCTGTGATACGCCAAGACGCCCGCAAGTGTCTTATATCATTAAAAATCTACAAATCTATTTATTTGCTTTTTTAAAGAGTCTAAAGCCAATGAAAGCTGCTGACTTAAGAGCTCTACGCATCCATAATCTTTATATGGGCCAACGCAAAGCCAGATGGAAATCTTCCCGTCGGGACCTCTATCCCGGGACAAGCACAGACCTGGTGGTATTTGTGTGCTGATACCATATTTGGCAGAAACCTTGTAGCTCAAAGGAGAAGAAACTCCAGTGATTTCTTCTTACATACCGGCCTACAGAGACTGAAAAGTCCCTACAGCAGTGGTTCTTCAGTTGGTTTAAAAGGCAGATGCCCAACGTTTCCCAGAGGCACCTGCTTTGCTGCATCGCCTTTCACAGCCTGCACAGAATCAGCCTGTGACTCCTAAAACTGAAGCTGTAGAAGCTGAAAACTTCTGTGCGACAATTTAATCTGTTTCATTGCTAAGGCAGGTTTTAATGCTCAGAGTCTAAATCAGAGAAAAACAATTTGAAGCTACATTAGACACCCGCTGCCAGGACGCTTTGCGTGCAGTTGTGACGGGAAGAGGATGATCAGCTCCTACCAGTTCTCATCCTGCGTGCAGATACGCTTTTTCCTACAGTTTGCAGCTGCAAGACACAGTGCTAACAGAACTGAGCAGGACTAGCAGCACCTGCGTCACTGATGGGCAAAGTGCAACGCAAGCAGCAGCGAGCAGCCAGAACCCTGTGAGCACCTGCGAAGCAGAGGGTTTAAACAGGATAACGCAGGAGAGATGTACAGAGATGCGGCAATGCAGCCACCCCGATAGCCACACCTGCATTGTGCTATTAAGGGATTGAGCACAGCGTTTATAGTAATGCAGCTGGACAGGTATTAGCCTGAAAAAAAGCAGCAGAGAACCAGGAAGGGAGACACTGCACTGTTTTATTCTTTTTTGGGAAAAAAAAAAAAGAAATCCTTTTACTGATGTGGCGCCAGCTCTTGCAGTATACGGTGGAAAATCGCACACCCAACCTGCTGGCCTGCCTGGCTCCAGCAATGTCATTCTCGGATAAGAGAGGTTATTTTTCCTTTTAGCAGAGGTACCTATGAGGTAGTGAAAGAGAGTTATAGGGATTAGGAACCCTTTTGTGCTTTCTCTCCTGTGGTGATCTCCCTCCTTCCCTGGGCCCCTCTGGCTGTTTTCACATTCTAATGCACTTAACTGATTTTGGAGTTGCTAAGACGTTCCCAGAGCCTCACCCTTGGGTAATTCATAGTGTTTCCTTTCTTTCATCTGTTCCCTGCAGGACACAATAACAACGCTTTATCTGCATCACTATTAGATCTCAAGGACTTAACAGGGAGTCACGTTCTCTTTCTTTAGCAGCTCCAGGAGTGGTGGTGTGCTTTTTCTGGGCAGCCACCGAGGAAGCAGCTTAACCAGAAACACATTCCAGATCCTCTTAGTCGAGGGCTCCAGTCTCTGGGCAGCACTGCCTCACAACTATTTGGCTTCAGATTTAGATTTTTGACTCCCCCAAGCTGCAAAATCTGGGGATTTGGGATGCACACATGCCCCATCCCCCAGAGAGCTGGGGGAAAGGAGGGGACCTGGGAGCAACCCACCGCCGGCAAACGGCAGAGCGCGCAGCTGATCGTGCTCTGCTCGCAGCGCAGTCCTGGGGCAACCTGGCAGGGTGAAGATCAGTGCTCCCGCTGGCCCGCTTCCCTCCGTGGTGGGGGGTACAGGGTTACCCAACAGGCGTCATGTGGGAGCTGTGCTCAAGAGCCACGGCCACCCTGCTCTGAGCTCTTCCAGATGTGCTCACTTTGCTCATGTTTGCTCTAGCAAACACCCTCCTGCTCCAGGCAATTCCCATGTTGGCCGTGAGCCCCTCACGTGGGCCAAAAACTGTGCTGTGTGTTCTGTCCCCCCTGCTCAGGTCACCCCCGGATTTTAAGCCAAGTTACGTGTCAGCCTGAAGGTGACAACTGGCCTAAAAGGAGGCAAAGCCCTGCCACAGCCCCACAGGCAGGGAATACCTGGATTTAGGGCTTTTATTCTTGTATTGTCACAACACCAGCCCATGTTCAATCTCTTTTATTACAGCTGGTACAGGAGCTTAAGAGGAGAGCTGGAGAGTCTTCTCCAGTATCAGCTTTTTCTGATCTTTTCCAATCACTGTTCTTGCCCGTCAGCTGCTGCCCTGACCTCTAGCTGAGCTCCTAACGATAATCCCAAAGCAGCCCCACTCTGATATGAGAAACCCTCAGCATAAAGTTCCCCTTGCGCTGGCTCTGCCGACAGGGCCCGATTGCACAGAGGAGCATGCACCACTTCAGCTATTTTATGTTACCAGAAGAATTCAGTCTCCCAGGCTCTCCTGAAACACTCACCCACAATAAATTCCCTTGAGATAAAAAAAAAAAAACACACATCATAATGTTCAGGAGATGGTATCGGAGTCTGTTCCAACAAGACGCATGCCAGAGATGCTATCTCTCCCTCAGCTGTGCTGCAGGGGGAAAGAACGCACCCAACTCCCCCAGTTCGCATAGGAAGGGAGGTGAAATTACAGGTTAGGAGTGGACAAGCAGTGCACCCAGTAACCCAGCGTGGTGAGGGCTGGTGTGAAAAGGCCAGGGTCAGTGCATTGGGTTCGCCTCAAACAATAGCACTTAATTGTGCTTTTAACGCAATGAATAAGAGCTAATTAGGAGTCATTGGGTTTCCCCCGTGGGCCAGTGCCTTTCACGGCAATTCACAGCTCAGTAGAAACCAGCTGAAGGATGCAACAGGGAGAGATGTCTCCTGCGTGTGAGGAACGGCAGGCACAGGCTTTACCCTCGCTGACAGGTTAGGTCTGTATGTTTGAACAGCAAGACAGGTTAACAAATATATCAAGGTGTGGAGTGAAATATGCTGTCTTTGTTTCTATCTCAGCTGCAGATTCCTTATCATCTTCTAGGACTTGTCCTGACAGCCCGCCCCACGTTATCTGGAAAAAGGCGATCCCAGGTCTGTTACCATGAAAGGAAACTTTACCGTCTGTGTGCAGTGGAAACTCCCTCTGGGCAGGCTCAGGGCATTTCGCCATCGGCCAGTGGGGCAAGCCATGGCTGGCGCGAGCTGCAGGGCGGCAAATGATGCTCACCCCGTCTGATGCCCTGCTGCCCACCGTGCTGGAGGGGAGGCAGGCAGCACGGCCTCGTCCCGTTAGCCATAGGAGCGGGGCAGGCAGCCATGGAGGCAGCAGGGCAAAGGACTGACTGGACAGAGGACAAGGGGAGTGACTCTATACTGTCCTTCTCCGGCTCCAAATGGGTCCTGCCAATGGTGAAGCCAGGCCTTGCTCTGCCTGTGAGACCCTGCAGGCAGCCTCTGTCGGCAGCCCAAGGTAGGCGGTGCCAGGGCCACACTGGGCTCTCGACAAGCCCTCTTCTCCGCTCAGTGAATGTAGAAGAGGGTGATGCTCCTCCGTGTTGCCCCGTGCCCCTCTGCCCTTGCAGAGCATCAGGCGAGGTCCTGGCCCTGCATGGTCTGGTGCTTCAGAGGCCGCCTCCACCAGTGAGCACCTTGCTGGAGCCCAGACCCGCTCCCCGGCCCGAGACCTGCTCTGCCCGTTTCGGCACAGCGTGTGCCAAGGATGCCCTTACAGGCGTGAATCCCAGTGAACCAGCACTGTGAGCGCAGCCAGTTCGCACGCTCCGTTGCTCAGCTGTGGGAGCAGCTCAGCCAAGGGGCTGGGCAGTGCAGAGCGATGCAGTTATCCCTGCCTTGCTTCGGGGATCCCAGACCTGTCTGGCACTAGATGGTCTTTCAACAGATCTTTCAAGCTCTTCCCCTGCAGTGATTCATCCCCGCAGCCACCCAAGCGCTGTGGCCGCCCATCGCGCTGTCAGCTCCCCCAGCCGAAGGCTGGCTGGGCGCTGCTTGTCTGCTGGCATGTTTTAGCAATAAAGATACTGAATCGCTTTTGATGACAAGCCTTGTCTCCAAGGACTGGCTCGGACCTTGTGCCCCAGCTTGGGGACAAGGAACGTGCTCCAGCGAGCTCAGCGCTGTCAGCAGCCCGGCTCCCTCTTACCCTGAAAGGGCTTCTGGTGATGTTCCAGCTTGTTCGCCTCAGGGCTCAGGCCAGTATCAATATGCAGAGCCGTGGGCCAGAGACGGGGATTCCCTGGCCCAGAGCCACCCCGCAGCCAGTGCGGGACCGAGGCTCTCCCCTCGAATCTCTCTGAGCGGCAGAGTCAGAGGCAAGACCAGAGGGTCGTTCTGGCTGGCAAAGGGAGGACAGACAGACAGCAAATCAGCGCTTGTTTTACTCTAGACAAAAGAATATATTTTGTGTCTGAGCAGAGCCAAACTCCCAGGATATCCCAAACTGCTTTAGCTCTATCTCCACAGCAAACTCCAACCTTTAGAGTTTCCCCCACTATTTTTTCAGTCTCAGTCTTCCAGATAGCAAGAAGCTCTTGCATTTCCTCATGTCTCATTTTGCCGGTGTGGAAATACGATCACACCCTGTCTGTTCATTCCTCTCCCCTCGCTAAGCATGGCAGAGCAGGCGGGGAGTTTCTTTCCCATGCTGACTGTAGGCTCCCACATTCATTCTGTGCCCACACCCACTGCACCTACAGTGACTCCAGGCCAGGTCTCCCAGCCACAGGTGGGAACCCCGGCATGGGGACACCCGTGATGCTGGCAGTGGGGTGAGGCAGATGTTCCCGTCAGCCCGGAGACACTCCTGCTCACAGGAGGGCAGGAATCACATTCTTCCCCTGCTCCGGGGTGTTGCCAGTTACACCAAAGGTGGACGTGCCAAACCCCTTGTTGGTGACAGGGGCTCCAGCGGCCCCGTGACTCCTCTGCTGGCATTTAGTGCCCTCCTGCTTCCAGGGCTCATCCTGGCCTCTGCAGACCCACCCCACGCACACAGGCCCCTGACACAGGGGAATGGGCACGAGCAATGGAAACAGCCCCCACAGACCGTGCTTTCCTAGCGCTCTCCCCAGGAGAAGCCCCCCTCCCTGGGTGGGACCCTGGCTCATGGCTTGGTCCCCTCTGGACTGGGGCTTTGCCGTGGCCCCTCAGGTAGGACTTGCCATTTGGAGTGCTGTGTCCAGTTCTGGGCCCCCCAGTTTAAGAAGGACAGGGAACTGCTCGAACAAGGCCAGCGGGGAGCTACGAGGATGATCAGGGGCTGGAGCATCTCCCTTGTGAGGAAAGGCTGAGAGACCTGGGTTTGTTCAGCCTGGAGAAGAGAAGGCTGAGGGGGGATCTCATCAATGCCTATAAATGTCTAAAGGGTGGGTGTCAGGAAGACGGGACTGGACTCTTTTCATTAGTGCCCAACACCAGGCCAAGGGGCCACAGGCACAAGCTGGAACACGGGAAGTTCCACCTGAACATGAGGACAAACCCCTTCCCTGTGCGGGTGCCAGAGCAGTGGCACAGGCTGCCCAGAGAGGCTGTGGGGTCCCTTCCCTGGAGACATTCACCCCCCGCCTGGACGCAGCCCTGTGCCCCTGCTCTGGGGGTGCCTGCTCAAGCAGGGGTGGAACGGGGTGAGCTCCAGGGGTCCCTGCCATTCTGGGATTCTGTGATTCTGTGATTCTGTGCTGGTCCCCTCCCAACCTCCCTGTGCTCCTCGAGCGCTGGTGGCCACCATGGCTGTTGTCTGTGAGGATGCAGCGAGGCTCCCACTGTGGCCCGTGTGCAGCAGGGTCTGGTCCCCTTGTGCTCGTGGGGGATGGCGGGGAGCGCTCCTGGGAGGCCCCCGAAGGGAAGGGGAAAGGAAGGGGAAGGGAAAGGGGTGCCTGGCCGTGAGAACTGTTGTGCTGGGAGACGCACCGCACTGCCCCAAAGCAGTCCCTGTAACGAGGCTGCGCCATCGCTTCCCACACGACTGTAATTACTTCGCTGCTTGTTAATCCGCGCTTGGCAGGCAGTTTTCTGAAGTCATTACCAACAGCCCGTGCCCGCTGGCGGTCCCCAGCTACAGACCTGCCTCCATCCACCCCCAGCTCCCCCCCCCCAGGAGCAGAGCCCCCAGCCTCGCCCCCCACCACGGCCCTGCCAGCGCCCGCTGCAGCACCCACGGGCCCACGCTCCCTGCTCCCGCTCTCCCCCGCGCCGTGCCCTCCAGGTCTCCCGGCTGAAGGCCACAGCCCCACCTTGGAGCACTAATGATTTTCTGTACATGAGTTCAAAGAGAAAAGACAAAGCCGGGCTGTCAGCTGGGTGTCTGGCATGAGGCAATCACCGCCTGGCACCGCGCTCGCCTCCGCTCTCGCCGGGAGCGCGGCTGATCCTCCTGATACGCAACAGTAATTACGAGCTGCAGCTTTGGAATCGCCTCTTCGGCCTCTGTTATTATTATTTTTTTTCTTTCTCTTAATCCAAATAACTGCGCTCAGCCAGTCACTGCAGGGAAAGCAAATGCTTGCGATTAAACGCCATCGCAGTTGGGCCGCACCGCACGGCGCGGGTGCGGGTCGGCGCCGCCCGGGCCCGTGCGGAGGGGGGCGGGGGGCACCGCAGCCGGGCCGGGGGGGCCGGGGCAGAGCCTGGGGCCGCCGAGCGGCCGTTGAGTACGGCCGCCTGCCCCGGCAGCCCCCTCCGCCCCCGCCGCCCCGGCCGCCCCTGCAGCCCCCACCGCCCCCTCAGCCTCCGCAGCCTCCGTCGCCCCCGCAGGCCCCTCCGGCCCCTCCGCCCCCGCCGCCCCCGCAGCCCCAGCAGGGCGCAGCGGCGGAGCGGCCCCGGGCTGGGCGGGGGGGCCGGGGGGCGGGGAGCCGGGACGGGACCGGGGGGGGGGGCGGGAGGGGGGCGGGGGCGGGACCCTCCGAGCGCGCGCGGGACCCGCCGGGACGCACCGGGCGCGCGCGATCGCTGCGCACGGGCTCCCTCTGCTGGCGGCGGGGCGGGACGGCGGGGGGCTGGGGGGGACTGCAGCTGAGGGGGGCCTGGGGTTTGAGGGGAGGCTGCTGCGGTGGGGTGGGGCTGCAGGGGTGTGCAGGGCGTGCTGGGGTGTCCGGGGACGGATGCTGAGTTGTGCAGGGGGGCTGCAGGGGGGTTTGGGGGGGCTGAGGTGTGCCGGCGTGGGCTGGGGTGCGTTGGGGTGCGCAGGGCTGTGCAAAGGGGGTGCTGGAGTGCATTGGGGTGTACAGGGCTGTGCAAAGGGGGTGCTGGGGTGCACCAGGGTGTGCAGAGGGGGTGCTGGGGTGCACCAGGGTGTGCAGGGCTGTGCAGAGGGGGTGCTGGGGTGCACCAGGGTATGCAGTTAATGCGCAGGGGTCCACCGGGCATGCAGGGGTTGTTCCAGATTCCCTGCCTGTACCCCACCAGTGCTGCTCCCCACAAAGGGCTCCTGCAGCGCAGGCGACATGGGGCCGCCATGCACGGGGCCCGCTGGCAGCACCCTCAGCATGGCAGGGCACGGACCGCCACCCCGACGAGGCTCCGTGCATCCCATCGGGGCTGACCACAGCCAGGCCCTGGGGTCCTGCCCTCTGCACCCCTGGCAGCCCCACGGCGGGGCCCCACGGCCGCTCCTGCTGCAGGCAGAGCCGGGCCCTCAGAGCCGCCACATCGCTGGGTCTGGTGCCGAGCCGGTGCCTGCGTCCTGCCAGGCAGAGCTGGGCTCTCACCCTTCTCGGGTGGAGAGAGGAGGAGGCGCGTGTGAACGTGTGAACGTGTGTGTACAGGTGTGCGTGTCTGTACGTCGTTCTGACTCGCTGCCACAGATGGCACCACTTGCTGCTCACCACGCCGAGAGGCTGGCAGGGACGCGTCCCTCTGGCACCCCAGCTGTGCCGCGCAGCCCCTGCGCTGCCGTCAGCACCCGGGCTTTCGGTGGCTGCTGCCTCTGCTCTGCTGCAGCCGACAGCCCCCGGCCCTGTGACTGTCACTGACGCCCAACGGCACAGCACAAGCACACACAGACCCGGCTGTGGCGTGCAGGAGCAGTGAGGGCTCCTTCACGAGTGACCCCCCTCTGGGGATACCCTCAGCATGCTCACCCTGAGCCCCTGGCCCTGCGCCGCTGTACCAGGGGCCCGAGGCAGCCTGGCCCGCACACACCGCCTCGGCTCCAGCCGCATGGCTGCACAGGCCTCCCCCGAGAGGGGCCGGACACCATCACCACCGTGCAATGACCCTTTTGTTGATAGCCCCACGAGTTGAGGCACTTTGGCATCCGCTGGCCCAGAGCTGTCAGAAATACGTCCCCTGACCCAGTGGCAACTTCCCAGGGACGGTGCCTGCAGAGCTGGTCAGGGTGAAGGAAACTGGGGGCAAGGGCCAGGCCAGCCTGCAGCCCAGCCTGTCCCCTGCACGGCCAGACTCACCCCACAGACCCAGGGAGGTGCCTTCCTCCTGGATCTGTGGAGACCCCCAGGACCGGGAGGCTGCCCGCTCCGGTGCGGAGAAGGCTCCATCCCCTGGGTGAGGGCAGGGAGGGCAGCGTGCGGGTGTTCAGTCACCCCATGCGACATCTGGGCTGCAGGACATGGGGCTCCACGCCTGAAGGAGCCCAGCGGGGTGCGCCCACCCAGCACCCCGACCGCGGGTGCTCCCCTCCCCTCCCCTCCGCGCCGCCCAGCCTCGCCACCCCCGCGGGCCCATGAGTCACCAGGCGTGTTCCTGGGGCAGGAGGGGACATGTGCGCTGCAGGGACAGGCAGGCTGCGTCACCCCCTCTCGCTCCCACACCTGGGGCTGGGGTGGCCCAGCTCCAAGCTGAAACTTGTCTGATGGTAATTACAGGGGAGATGAGGACTTCAGAGGATTTACATTCCTCTCGGGCCACACCTGGGAAACAACTTTCACCATCAGCCCGTTCTTGAGAAATAACTTTCCACCTACGTGGCCCAGCCGCAGCCCTGCCTGGGGAGCCCGGTGGGCTCAGGGGATGGCGGGGGGGCTCCCGTCAGCCCTGTCGTGGGTTTGTGTGCCGGGTGCTGCAGACAGCCCCGTCCCCTCTCCTGCTGCCGCTGGAGCTCCTGCCGGCTCCGGGGAGGGCTGGTGCCTCCATTCCCTGCGCGGGGTGCGGTGCAGCTCAGTGCCCGAACACAGCTGGGGTCTGACCGCGCTTCCCCAAGGGGTCAGCGCCTGTGGGTCTTAATGACTGGAAGCTGGGGAGTTTGCACCGGTGTCCCCAGGAGACTGGAGCCTCACAGGTGGCCAGCCAGGCCCTTCACCTTTGCTGTGTCTGGGGACAGCTCCCCAGGGACTGTCCAGGACCCGGGGCTTGGACCCAGGGATGTTGTGAGGGATGGCGGAACTCTTCGGGCTTGCTGGAGTGCAGGGGACATTTCTGCTTGGGGTACTTCCCTCTGCCCGCAGCCAGCAGGCAGCCGGCATTCCCCAAATTACAGACAGGGCTGGACCCCCTCTTCAGACACATCCCATCCCTCCTGGCTGGTAGACCAGTGGGGCAGAACCCACATCTCCTGTCCGCTGTGCCATTCCTTGTCCCCCACGAACACAGAGAGGCGCAGGCAGCCAGCTCCCTGAGCCCGCTTTGCTGCATGGCCCTCGCTGGAGCTGCCTGCTTCGTCCTCCAGCCACTGCCATGTTTCCCACCCTGTGCCGGTGACCCAGTGTTGAGGCCACCGTGGGATCGCTGGGACACCAGGACTGCCATCCTGCTGCAGGCTTCGCCCGGTGCGTGCCGCAGCCACCTGGGCTGAGCACCAGCAAAAGCTGTGGCAGGAATGTGAGCATTCCTGCAGCCAAGGCTCGGCGCCCAGCACTGCTCCGCAGCTCATTGGCAAGACCAGGGACGTGGTTCACAGCAGCCAGGCCAGGGCAGCGCAGGGCGCAGAGCCGGGATCACCAGCCAGGCAGCAAACCCTCTGGGTCCTGCAGCACGGCGCCTGGGAGCTGGGGCTCTATGCACGGCCTGTGGGTCCCACGGCACGGGGCTGCCCTGTGCTCAGACTGCGGTTCCCTGCCCGCGTCCCCTCCCCGTGTCCCTCACTCTGAAGACAGGGTGCTGGGACCCCAACAACCAACCCTGCTGGGGCTGGGAGCATCAGCTCTGCAGGGTCCTGGCGCTGTTGGCTGTAGCCCAGCTGGGGGAAATGGGGGCCATTTTGGCCTCCTCCACCTCCTGGGAGCTGCTGGGAACGGGCGGCGTCAGCACAGCACCCAGTCCAAGGCGTTTTGCAAGCAGACGGGAGCGGGTGGTTTCCTTATTAGGCAGCGCAGCGGCGGCGTCTCCCCGAGGCGAGTGGGCGGTGGGGCAGCAAAGCCAGCTGGCAGCGCCTGCGAGGGCGGCGGCGGCGCTGACACGGGAGATGGGAACGCGCGGGCAGGCCCCTGCCTCGCTAATCACAGCCCGGCGCTGGGCGTGGGGGCAAGCTGCGGCAGGGATGCGGCAGGGCGGCCGCATCAGCCGAAACAACGCCGGGCTGACACACCTGCGATTTACCCCATTGCCCGCCAGCTCCCAGGGGTCTCCTGCTCCAGGGATGCGTACCGGGGGCCGCTGGCAGTCCCTGTCCCCTGGGTTGTGTTTGCTTCCAGAGACGCCAAAGGGCTCAGAAAGAGCCCCAGCTCAGGGAAGGCTGCAGGGGGTGTTTATTCCTGCTCCTGGTTAAGGAGCAAAGGCAAAGTCTGAAGTTCATCCAGAGCCTGTCCTGGAGCAGGAGGGCGATGGGGGACCCGGGAGCAGGGAAGCGGCTCCACCTCCAACCTCAGCCCCACAGGCTTTCACCCAAAACCAGCTCCAGCCCGGAGAGAACCTTCTGCCGGACCGGGTACCGCGGCCTTGGGGCCAACACCAGCTCCAGCACCCGGACCCTGGGCTTCCCCGCGCCCCAGAAACGTGCTTGATCCACCAGCCCTTCCTACCCCCTGGCATCGGCCCCCAGACCATCTGCCATGGATCCACCTCCCGGCAAACGCCAGGCTGAGCCTGTGGCACCAGCGTAGCAAAAACTGCTGCGGAGCCGCTCGCGGAAAGGCAGCGGCTCCATCTTGGTCTGGTTTTCCAGGGAAGCCCCGTGCCACGGGGTGAGCACGGTGGCCGTCAGGAAGGCTGAGCACGTGGCAGCTGAGCAGCGCCGTTACGGCAAGGCCTGTGCTCCGGGGCCGCAGCAAACACACCCTGCCGAGAGAGGGGCTTTGGGGGCAGGTACGGAGGGAGCAGCCAGGAGCCCCAGCCCACACTGCTGCCTGCAGATGCCTCGGCGGGGGGAGCTGAGGGGATTCAGGGTCCCCTGGGGAGGGCACGTCCCTGGTGACATGTCTGGCATGCTGCTGCTGCGTGAGGCCTGGCAGGTCTGCAGGCAGATGGGTGCTTGGCTCCCTGATGTCTCGTAGCCAAAAGAAGGGGCTGTGGCCAAGCTGTTTTCCAGCTGAACCCCCAAGGCACAGCCTGCCAAGGTTTCCCTGTCCCCCTGCCAGGCCAGCACACACTGGCCTGCCCAGATAAGGGGCCTGAGAAACCCTGTGCTGCCTGGCGCCATGGGACAAGCTAAACACACTGCTCCTGCGCCCCGGGGTGCCAGGAGAGCCCCAGCAGCGCGAGTGGGCACGGGAGGGCCAGGCAGCTGCAGAACCTGGCAGCAAACATGAGCTGTGGCTCCGGACTTTGCAGCCGCGATGCCCTGAAGGACCTCAGGCACCCCAGGGCCTGGGGTCCCCACGAATGTCCCTTTGCCTTTGCAACCTGTGCTCTCTGCAGCCCGCTGTGCCCGCAAAGCTCCCCCTTCCCCAGGGCCAGCCTGTCCCCGGTTACATCTGAGCACTGGAAGCACCCAGGGCATCGGGACCCCAGCGCGTGGCCGGCCCCGCTGCCGGCTCCTGTCCCACTTGGCAGAGCGGGTGCCACAGCCAAGTGTTTTGTAAGAGGCAAAGCTCTGCAACAGCGGGCGTCGTGCCGGGACGGGGCGGGCAGGGCTGGGCTCTGCCAGCCGTGCGGGAAGGAGGGCTGGCTGGCAGCCAGTGTTTGGCCCTCGGGGAGTTGCTGTGTGTAGGCAGCGATGAGCGTGCCTGGCTGTGGGGCAGGGAAGGGGCAGGGCTGAGGCTGGAGGGATGTGCTCCCACCCCTTGCAGCTTTTGCCTCGTAAGTGAAATACAAACTGGAGCGAGGCAGATGCTGACCAAGGTGTTTGGCCTGACCTGCCCTTTCTTCTCTGCCTAAGTCAGCAGAGCAGGGGCAGCCAGGCTCTGCCTTGTGCTCGCTATTTCTGCTGCTGTTATCCCAAGAAGCACCCCTGTCCCTTTACCCCTGGGTCAGCAAGAGATGGATTCGGCCTGGTGTCCTCTCCGTGTCACACCAGGGCAGGGTAGGATGCCCGAGCTGTCTGCAAGCTGGGCTGGTCGCATGGCAGGGCTGGTTCCTGCCTTGGCCTGAGCAGGAGGGAAACCCCCAGCCTGGGCTGAGATGCACTGGGCAGTGCAAAGCAGGCAGCAACACTCCGGGGGGGGGTAGGGGCTGATCCTCTCTCTCGTGGGCCCCAGAGATCTGCAGACCCATGGGGAGAGCTGCACGGCAAGGCTCTTCCCCGCTGCCCTTGCTGTGCCCTAACAGGGGTCTCTGCTTTGATCGCTGTTCTGCGTGGCGGCATTGGCAGCACGGGGCCATGTGCACGGGCACTTGGGAGGGGGGTCTTACCGCTCTTCCCAGTGCATTTGGGGTATCCTTATACCCGGGCACCCAGCATGGCAGGAAAGGGCCCAGACTGGGCTGTCCTGTGTCCACAGACCTCCCCAGTGCTAGTGCTGGTGCTAGTGGTGAGCTCCCACACACCAGGAGCCGGGCAAGCCCAGCTCAGCAGGGCCCTGCCTGGCCCAAAGGCCCATCCCAGGGCCTCTCTGTGGCCCAAATTCTCCCACTGGCACAGAGCAGAGAGCTCCCTCCGGAGTCGGGTGAAGCTGCCTGGCTGAGCCAGGGTGGAGGGGGAAGATGCTGCGAGCAGGGGGGCTGCAAGGTAGGACTGCCACGTTACCCCTACCCAGCAGCACCCGCAGCAGCTCTCCGTCCCGACAGCGTGACCCAGGTGTGAAAAACTGCAGAAGAAGCAGGACGTGACTGGCAAGAGCGTGTTTGCTGGCGTGTGCAAACAGGCCGTGCCAGGGCCGACATGCAGAGCTGCCGTGCAGGGGCGATCCCTCCCTGCGCCCAGCACAGCCCGATGCCGAGGCTCTGAGTCAGCCCAGCGCTGGCTGTGCCTGATGCTGGCAGTGCCGCGCTCCCGTCCTCCATCAGGAGAGGCCACATGTAAAAACCCATCACGGCTCTCCCTGTCCCAGCTTCTTGAGCTGCCCTCGCCGCCTTGACTGGGCCCCTCCACAGCAGAAAACCCTTCACGCTTGTTCTCCGTCACTAGGCTGCCCCGAGCAGCCCTGCAGGACCCAGAGGTGTCTCTGGGGACAGTGTGGCCCATGCACAGGCGTCACCATGTCTCAGAGCTGCAGCTCTGCTTTCCACCAGGCACTCACAGAGCCACTGGGGACCCCAGGAAGCCTTGGCGGCGTCTGCACTGCCCAGGAGCCGCCCGGCCCCGAGCAGGCATCTGCTTCGGAGCAAACCTCCCACAGCCCCATGGGCAGAGCGAGGCCGCGCAGAGCCAAACGGGCTGCCAGTGTGCTGAGAGCTGGGCGCAAGGGCAGGCAGGGCGCCAGCCGGGGGAGCTGCTCCCACTCTTCCCAGTCCCTGCGATCGCTGCTCCCATGTCAGGTTTGCTCCAGGCTGATGCCGAGTCCCCAGGCAAGGGCTGGGGCTGTCCGGGCCCCAGTGACCCCGACACAGTGGATGTCTGTTTGATGCCTTCCCTGCAACGTGAGCGCTAAGGGATGTGTACATTGGCAGCCTGAACCCCAATTCCTGTGGGTGCTGGGCAGGCCTCATCCTGGTCCTGTGGGAACAACATGGGAACCAGCTGGGTGTAGCACCCCTTCCCTGCAGGAATCCCAGGGGATCCCCCAGCCCCTGGACAACCCCCCCGGGACAACCCTCAGCACCCCTGCCCAGGCATGCCAGGGCTCGGCCCAAGCCCAGAGGGACGGAGCAGCCCGGGCTGCAGCCCCCCGCCCCGCTGGGGCTCCCTGGCACCCACCCGGCGAGCACAGCGTGAGGCCGGACACAGGGATGTTCCCGGGCAGGGGAAGCTGCATCGCCCCTGTTGCTTGTGCACAAGTGCAGGCAGGGAGAGGCTGAGCCGGGCTGTGAGCCAGGCTTGTACCTGCTCACCAGCCCCAGCAGCTTGGCTGGGCTGGGCTCAGCCCCGGTGCTTAGACCTCTCCTGGCACCTTGCGGAGAGGAGAGGTTTCACAGCCAGCGCTGGGAAAGGCAAAGGCTGAGCAGTGAGAAGGAAGGCCCCTGCCAGGGGAAGGGGGAGCTGAGCAGTGGGAGGGAGGGTCCATGAACACCATCAGAAAGTCGCAAATGTAATACACCAGGAGCCAAATTGCTGACTGGGGGTCACTGGGTTAGACGGGAATCGGGACGTGCCCACAGACGGACCCCGCTGTGCGTTGCAGGGGAGGGGGCTGCACCAGGACACGCTGCAGCATTGGGGTTGGGGAAGATGCATTTGAAACCCTCCTTTGAATGTCTGTCTGACAGCACATCCAGTGCCTCCATCCCGGGAGCATCCGACAGACGGATGGGTATCGCAGCCAGCCTCCTGCTGGCCGCAGCCCCGACCTCAGGTGGGCAGAGATCTGTTCCCTTGCTTGTTAAGTAACCAGTTCCAGGGTTTGCAAATTTTGGGACGTGAATTGCCAGGAATAGCTGTGTAAGGAAAGGGAATGTGGTACTTGAGTCTGGGATTCCCTGCACCGCCTCTGGCCCCGTGACAGCTGGGCTCGCCCCAGCTGTGCCTCAGCTCTTTCCAGGAGCACGTTAATCACCGGGGCTAACGTCTGTCAGTGTTGCCTTTGCTGATTAATGGGCTCAAATACTGTACATCAAAAATCCAGCTCATCCTGAATCCACAACTGTGTGTGCTGTCACACAGAGGCTGCAGGAAGGATGTTAGAGGAGAAAAGCTGGTTTCTAGGAATGTCCCAGCCCAGAGGGCATTTCTGAGCTGCAGGAGAAGCAGTAAAGCGAAATGCTGGGATGATTCCTTCTTTTCTGCTACACTTCCCAGGTGTATTGGAGGGGCACCGAGGCCCCCACCTCAGAGCACAGGGTGAAATGGCCTTGCAGGACTCAAAAGGGAGAGACTTGCAGCAACCCAGGGCTGGTCTCCCACCCAAGAGCACCTGGAACCACTTCTGCAGGACCCCTGCACACAGCATTGAGCTGCATTGCCCCGGGGTCGCCGGGGCTGTTGTGCCGCACAAACACGGGGAAGCGTTTCCCCCTAAAATCCTCGGGTCTGGCAGGAGCACCGTTGCTAGGCAGCCCCTGCCCTCGCCATCCATGCATCTCCCCATCGCAGAGGCCTGCGGCGGTCCGTGGGTACCACTCGCTGCTAAGGGACAAGATGGTTTCCAGAAGCCGCCCCCAGCCCAAAGCACGACTGCAGAGCCATGTCTTTGACTAAGGGGACGAGAAGGCCACAGGCTGCTCTGGGCCCTCCCTGCTCCCCCTAAAACAAACCCTGCAGCTCACCAGGCATCGCCCCGGCCCCAGGCCCTGGGATTTTCCCGTGCACAGAGCCAGCGTCCAGCCCGGGGGTGGCTATTTGCCAGGCACTGGGCATAAAAGAAATGCAGCAACTCGGTGCTGCCTGCTGAGAGTTGCTCTTGCAAAGGAGATCAGCATTGCCACCTCGTGGGGAGCCCGGGACAAACGCCTCCCTGGGAGGAGGCACCTCCTCGGGCGGGCAGGGAGGCAGGCACGGGTCGGGACCGGGCACCCGCAGAGGGACAGAGGTGGGGAGGATGCAGGGGGCTCAGCCCCGGTGCCCAGCCGAAGCCACCCGAGACTGCAGGTGCCTGCGCTGAAGGACGAAAAATTGATGTTAACATTTCCCCGGTAGCGCTCAGCCCATCACCAGCCTTGGGCTTAGCTCTGCCGTGACACACGGTCACCTCTTCTGGTATTTTACCAAAGGCTCTGGGGGTCCAGTGGCGAGGACACAAACCCCGACGTACCGCATGGACACTGTGGCTCTGCAGCGACACTGATACATCGACTCTCTGGGCCATCCCGGGTGTCCTGGCTCAGACTGGGACCAGCCTGCCCACCTGCAGGCACGAGCCGGGAGGTGCCATGACTCTGTTCAAGCGCTTAGCACTGAATACAATGAACAGTCCCTTTGCTGTAGTAAGGGCTTTGAAATGCCTCCAGCAGAAAGATGCTATGTAAGTGTCCCACTGCTTTGCTCCTGTCTGGATACACCACCATGCGGCTGCTAGAGATGGTTCTTTTTCTAGGAGAGAAGGAAAATCTGGTCAGAAAAAGAGTAGAGAGAAGAGCCATCTGCTTGTTCATGATGGTCGTGGAGCAAATTCACATTTTAATGAAAATTTAAGTCAGTTCTCCAGCTGATCTGTCACATATGGACATACAAAAGTGACAGATGCTTTAGAAACACCTGAGACACTGAAATACAGCAACACAAATTATTCCTTCTACCTGGTGCAAGCCAAACAATTTGCCTTTATCTTCGATAAAACACCCAAGAATGATGCAACATCTAAACCATGTAATGGCTGCCAGGACCCACAGATGGCAGCACACTCAGATGCCAATAATCTGTCAAAAATACATAGTATTTCAGAGATGGCTCCCAAAGCAGGGCAGGAACACCCACAGGGTGAGGGCTGAGGCCCCAGGAGATCTAAAAGGAGCTGATAAGCTCCGGGATAAACAATGCACAGCCCAGCAGATGCAACACAATAGACCCACGTCTCCCTGGGGGCGATGTTCCCGCTGTGGGCTGCTCTCACTAGCTCCCAGAGGAGAGTTAACGCTCCGTCTGGATCTATATGGCTTTTGACCCCATTAATTGTGTAGGAGATTTACTGTTCTTCATATCTGGGGTTTCAGTGTATTTTTAGAACGTGTAATACATCTTTGAGCTGGATGTGACATTCATCTGCCAGCAGCCCCCGCCCTGCATTGTGCTGAGCCAGTGCCAGGAGACACTCGCTGGTTCGCGAGGGGTTTTTAGCCAGGCCGCAGGCACCAGGAAAGCACTACCAGGTCTGTCTTTAGCCGCTCATACTGAACACTGAGACCCAGGCTCCTGGCCCCCAAATTAGGATTTGGGAGCAGGATTAAACACATCTGGTTTTGAAGTACTTTCGGTCAGGCCCCATCCGCAGGGCTTCGAGGCAAGGACCAGACCTGAGATTGCTGGTTCCCGCTGCCCAACAACCGGGGCTCTGAGGCAATGGCCAGTGGCTTCTCCCAGCACCCCCAGAGCTCTCGGGCAGCACCGGCCATAAGCCAGCAGCTGATGGGGCCCCCGAGGGACCCCCACTCCAGGTCACATTTGGGGTCATTGCTCTGCTGAGCCAACTCCTGAAAGCACCTTTGTCTCGGCTTGTTACCAAAGGCCAGAGACTGCCCCTTGCCGAGCGCTGTGCCCAGGGTTACTGGGACGTCCTGACTGAGCCAGGCCATCATGATCCCCTGGCTGTGCCAGGGAGGTGAGGAGCCGACACCGGCCACACTGCACCAGCCATTCAGGACAGGCAGCGAAGAGGGACTGAGCTTGCTCCGTAAGGACTTAAGTTTAGCAAGGTCTGAGTTGAAATACAGTAAGTTCAAGGGGACTTGTTTCACATGTTTAAAGAAAAGCTTCCTTTTCAGGCAGTTTTGGATGACACCTTGAGCGCTTCCCCTTGGCATCAAAGAGCCCCCAAGCCCTCGCTCAAGAACATCGTGTTCTGCAGCACCCTGGTGTCCTCAGAGCATCTCCCTGCCAAGAAGCCTTGGGAAGCGAGCACATTTGCCTGATTTCTATGTGCATATGGCGCTGTACTTGCACCAAGTGTGGCTGTCATCACAGTGACAGCCAAGTGACAAACACCCATCCACGGCCAAGCTCTCCAGGCTGAGCCTGAGTCTTCTCAGGCTGGAGCTTGTAGAGGCTGTCCACAAAGCACCTGCGGAGGTGCAGCTGTGGAGCGCAGGGTGGACAAACCGGCCCGAGCTGGGCTCAGCGAGGCCAAACCCAGGCTGCGGGGGCCCACACAGGGCAGCTGGGACGTGGCAGCGTCGCCCCTGGGCCGGCAGCGCGGGGGATTTCTGCGTGTGGTGGCCATCGGGAGACAAGCGGCCCGGCTGGCAGAGACCCAGGGCCCCTCCGCAGGGCGCGGGCTGGGGAGCCACCGCCTCCTGCCCCCGCGACGCCTCCGTCCGGCCTCACGGCGGCCACATGGACGCGAGGGCTGCGGGGACACGGCGGCCGAACCGCACCTCGCCGCCGCCGGGCCCCGCTCCCGCGTCCGCCCCGGGGGTAGCCGCCGCCGGGCGCAGAGCAGGCGGGGGAAGGTGCGGGCCCGGGGCTGCCGTCCCGCCGCGGGGACCCGGCGCCCGGGGGCCGCGACTCGCCCCTCAGCCCCCGATCGCGCCCCGGGGATCCCGCCCTGCGCCCGGGCTTGTGTCGCACCCCGGGGACCGCGACGGGCGCCACGGCCCCGCTCCCCCGCCCGGCCCGGCGCGGAGCTGGGCCCAGCGGGGCGCGGGGGGGGCAGAACCCGCGGGGCCGGGGCGGGGATCGGGGGGCTGGGGTCGGCCCCGAAGGACCCCACCCAGGCCCGGGCCCGGCGCGGCCTCGGGCCCCGCCAGGCGCCCGCCACGCTGCGCATGCGCTGCCCCGCGCGAGGCCGGCCCCCCCCATCCCACCCCATCCCGCTCCTCCGCCGCGCATGCGCCCGCCCGTCTCGCGCCAGCCGGGGCGCGGCCGCGCTCCCCCGTACGGCGTGACGCCACGCGCGAGGCGGCCAATCGCCGCCCCCGCTTCCCGTGCGTGCTGGCGTCACGCGGAGGCGGTATATAAGCGGGCGGCGCCAGTCCCGCCCCCCTGACAGCGTCTCGAGCCACCGCCGAGAGAGCATCCTCCGCCGAGAGCCGCTCGCGCCGCCGCCGCCTCCGCCGCCGCCGCCTCCGCCGAGGGAAGGGAAGCGTATCGTATGTCCGCTATCCAGAACCTCCAACCCTTCGGTGAGGCCCGCGGGGCGGCGGCGGGGCCGGGCCGGGCCGGGGGAGCGGCCTGGCGGCCCCGCCCTGCGGCGGCCCCGCCCCGTGGCGCAGTTGCTATTCCCGGGGCCGGTTGCGTCAGCCGCGGGGGGGGGGGAAGGAGGGGGGCGGGTCCTGCGTCTGACGGGCGGGCGGGCTGGCCAATGGGGAGCGCGGTGGGCCGGGGTGTGACGGGCGCTCTCCGCAGACCCCTTTGCTGATGCAAGTAAGGGTGATGACCTGCTCCCTGCCGGCACTGAGGACTACATCCATATAAGGATCCAGCAGCGGAACGGCAGGAAGACCCTCACCACAGTCCAGGGCATCGCGGATGATTACGATAAAAAGAAACTGGTGAAGGCCTTCAAAAAGGTGGGGGCTGCGGGGGGACCCCCGGCGCTGGGCTGGCGGGGTGTCTGGGGGCTGCAGAGGCGCCCGGGAGCGGCGTTCGCGGTTTGCATCGTGCTAAGGCGGCCTCGCTCTTCTTCCCCGCAGAAATTTGCCTGCAATGGTACTGTAATCGAACACCCCGAGTATGGAGAAGTGATTCAGCTGCAAGGCGACCAGCGCAAGAACATATGCCAGTTCCTCGTAGAGGTAGGATGCTTTTGCTCTGCTGCGCGCGCGCCGGCTCGATTTTAAACTAAACGGGAGTGTCTTCTTCAATAACCACACAGGTTCTAATTCCCTTAGCGATAAAAGAGCCGGCGGACGGAGGAAGCGCTTTCTGTTCTTCTTGACATTCTTGCTTGGGGCAGATGCCGTCCGCAGGGTTTGGCCGTTGCAATCTCGTCATCGTTCCGTCCCTTAGAGGGGAGCAGAAGCTCGGCTGTTCCAGTGTAGATGCTGCACCGGGGCACGCGGAGGCCCCTCCGCTTCGGTGCGCTGTAAAGTGCGTTTTCTTTCTTGCAGATTGGACTGGCTAAAGACGACCAGCTGAAAGTCCATGGGTTTTAAGTGCCTGTGGGCCACTGAAGCTTTATGCAAGAAGATTTCCTTACCATGAAATTCCCGCCTGTCCCTTGTCATAAGTTTAAAACCAGCCGGTTTGTGTAATGTAACGATCTTGGGTCCACTGTTCAGTCTGGACTAGTGTAATTCGGTGATGTAATAAACTGACAAGAGCCCATGCTATCTCGTCTTGCTGTCCCTCATTTAACAGAGGTAAATCGGGTGTTCGGCACGGTCCAGCCTGAAGCTAAAAGTAACCAGATGTTCCAAGTTAAGCGAAGGGACTCGGCCCGTCAGTGCAGAGGCTGTCCGGATCGCTCCTCAGTCCAGCTGCTCTTCCATTCCGATGGACGGTAACTCTGGCGGAGCCTCCCGCAGTCCCAGGCGGAGCGAGGCACCGAGCGCGAGCCGTGACATGGCACGGCGAGATAGCGCCTTCCCTCTAGGTGGTGTTGGCTGCTGGTGGCAGAGGGATTTGGGGAAGCTTGGCTTTGAGCAAGAGGAGTAACGGAAGAGCGTGCACAAGGCTGGATGTCTGCAGTTCAGGCCCGGCGGGTGCTGGTACCCCGTGAGCCCCAAGACACCGGGCTAGCGTACCCGAAGGAACCGTTACCTTGGGTTAAACTTCTGACAAGGGATCAATTTTGGACTAATGTAACGAGCATCACTGTAGATAGAGCTGCAGAGCCTCTGTGTCGCTTGCAACTGCTGCCTAATGCCCTGTGAAGTAGCAGGTTTTTGGTTTCATTTTTAATGTTTTATGTAATGTATTTAAAGTCTTATTTAAATAAAAATGTTTTTCAAAGGCATTTGCTTGGTGGATTCAGTTGCTTTCTGTAAGCAGTGACACTGGCTCGGTGCTTCTGGCGCTGTTGGAGCAGGGCTGGGGTGGGACGTGCAGCCCCGGAGCTCTGCAGGTGCCGGGGAGGGGTGTGTGTGTGCCCCCCTGCAGGGCTGGGAGGCCCGAGGAGGAGGAAGAGGAGCAGCACCCTCGGTGCTCCCTGACCCAGGCTGAGCTAAACAGCCAGGGAGGGGGTGGTGGCTGCTGAGTCAGTCCCTTCCTCCTGGAGTTCGTTAACCCCACACCAGCTTTGGGCTCATCATGTTCCTGTGAGCCCAGCCGGCGCTTCTGCTTCCGGCAGAGAGGAGAGTGGCCGGGCTCTGCCCCGGGCCTGGGGGGGCCTTTTCCTCTCTGAGCTTAGGAGCCCCCAGCGAGCGAGAGCAAAGTCAGCTCGGGTAAAGCATGCCCTGCGAGAGCAGCTCTGGCTGGGGGCGCTGGCAACCGCCGCCTGCACACCAGCGGCATTAAACACCCTGAAGTCCGTAAGAGCGTGCAGAAAGCCCGTGCGCGTCGCTCCTGGGCGCCCTGGCCCCGTCCAGCCTGGGCAGGCGCTGCTTTGGCTGCAGAACTGAGCCTGCCCGCTGCGAGGGCCCGGTGTTTTGGCGAGGCTCGCTTGCACCCTGCGTGGTGCCGGAAGCGCCGGGAGCTGCCTGGGCGGCCGCTTGCGCTGCTGGCCACTTTCTAAGAACAGAGTCTTGTTTGTTCACTCGCTGCCTGCAACGATCCTGACTTCCCGCCCCTCTTCGTGCGCTGCGGGGGAGCGCTCGGTTCATTTCACCTCCATTTACCCTCCTGAGAGACTTTGCTCTTGGAAACCAAATTGCCGCAATTACGCGAAGCGCCCTCGAGCGCACGGAGGCGGCAGGTGACCTCGAGCCCTGCCTGCACTTCGGGGAGCCAGGGCAGGCAGCGCTGGGGCCGCCGCTCGCGCTGGGCTGCGTGTACGTGCCTGCAGCCCGAACCAGCGCAACCCCCACTCTGCTGCCGCCCCAAGAATTCAACTTCCCCCGCCTGCGCAGGGACCTTTCCAGGCTTCCCACCCGCTGGGCTTTGCCGGGCTGCTCGCAGCCCGTCGGGCGCAAGAGGGAGGCACCGCCTCAGCCCAGGGTCCTCGGCCACTGTGGCCTGGCTGGGCCAGGAGAGCCAGACGCGGCTGGGCAGAGGCGAGGGATGCTGTGAGCAGGGCTTACCTGGCCTTCCTCGGCCCGTCCTGTCGAGGCGTGGCCAGGGCTGGGAGAAGGGACCAGCCTGAGCGCCCAAGGGTCAGGCCGCGATCCTGCGTCAAGGGGCTGCCAAGCCCAGCGTGCTGGAGGAAGTGGCCGCTGTGTCCCCGTCACCCTGATGGCTCATATGGCCCAGATTGAGCCATTAAAAGCCAGAAATTGCAAAACAATTTGTTTGTTCCTCGTTAAAAAAAAACTCCGCCGAGCGAGCGATCGATTGTTGCGGGGCATGGGAGGCACCGGGGCGCTGCCGCCTCCCTGCTCGTTGAAAGCCCATTTGTTTTGGGGTTGTTTGAGGAGCACCGATATCGTCCTTCGCAAACACGGCGCGTGGCAGAGGCGCGGGCCGGCAGCGCCGGGCGCCCGCTCGGTGGCACGGCACTCACGCGTGCGTTATTGACGGCTGAGACAAATGCTCGCTACGAACGCGAGCTGAGTGTCAATACGGGCAAGAGGCACTATCGATGTTGAAAGGGAAGACGAGCGGCAGCAGAGAGGGCTCTGCTGGGGGGGGTGACGCTGGGGCAGGCAGTGCTCGGCAGCGGGGCGTTCCTGAGCCTTGGGGTGGGCTCCGTGTGTCGCCAGGTCTGTCACCACGCACAGAAGGGGGGGGCAGCAGTGCCTACCCCCTCCGCGGCACCCCAAAGCTTTTTGGGGTGGGGGTGGGGAGATACAGGGCTGCTCCGGGGCGTGTGTCCTGGCCGAGGACACAGCTCCCAGTGCCACGTTGGTCCCAGTGCCATGTTGGTCCCAGCTTTGTGCTCCACTGAGCCCAAGCAGCCGGAGGCGCAGCCCCCTGGGGACCCCCATGATGCTGGGGGGTGGGGGGGTGGGGGATTGAGGGGTGGATGGGGGGGAGCCCCCAGTGCCAGCATGGTTGTAACGGGCGGGCAAAGGCGTCCCCACTGGTGCCAGCCTGTGGTGGGCGAGTGTGGCAGCGTCAGCCGGAGCCAGGCCGTGGGGCTGGGCACAGCCAGGGCACCCCCAGGCACCCCATGAGCCACCCCCCACGACTCATGGCACACACCATGGCATGCGTGCACACACACACGTACCGGTGGGGACGATGGCCCCATAGAGTGTCAGTCAGTATCAACATAAGTGCCTATACATGTGTGTATGTCCATACCTATAGCTGTGTGTATGTGTGCCTTTATATGCGCGCACACACGTACATCTAGCTAGAGCCACGCCCGTGTGCACATGTATGTTTATGTGGATGGAAGTGATATGGGCTGATTGGCTCCAGAGTGTGTGTGGGGTTGTGTACACACCCCGTGTATGTTACACACACCCCGTGTACGTTACACACACGGTGTATGTTACACCCACCCCGTGTATGTTACACACCCCCGTGTACGTTACACACACCGTGTATGTTACACACCCCATGTATGTTAAACACCCCCCGTGTACGTTACACACCCCATGTATGTTACACCCCCCCGTGTATGTTACACACCCCATGTATGTTACACACACCCCGTGTACGTTACACACCCCTGTGTATGTTACACAACCCCGTGTATGTTACACACCCCATGTATGTTACACCCCCGTGTATGTTACACACCCCATGTATGTTACACACCCCCCCGTGTACGTTACACACCCCCCGTGTACGTTACACACCCCCCGTGTATGTTACACACCCCATGTATGTTACACACCCCCCGTGTATGTTACACACCCCATGTATGTTACACACACCCCCCCGTGTACGTTACACACCCCATGTATGTTACACACCCCATGTATGTTACACACCCCCCCCGTGTACATTACACACCCCGTGTATGTTACACACACCCCGTGTACGTTACACACACGGTGTATGTTACACCCACCCCGTGTATGTTACACACCCCCGTGTACGTTACACACACCGTGTATGTTACACACCCCATGTATGTTAAACACCCCCCGTGTACGTTACACACCCCATGTATGTTACACCCCCCCGTGTATGTTACACACCCCATGTATGTTACACACCCCCCGTGTATGTTACACACCCCATGTATGTTACACACACCCCCCCGTGTACGTTACACACCCCATGTATGTTACACACCCCATGTATGTTACACACCCCCCCCGTGTACATTACACACCCCATGTATGTTACACACACCCCGTGTACGTTACACACCCCTGTGTATGTTACACAACCCCGTGTATGTTACACACCCCATGTATGTTACACCCCCGTGTATGTTACACACCCCATGTATGTTACACACCCCCCGTGTACGTTACACACCCCCCCGTGTACGTTACACACCCCCCGTGTATGTTACACACCCCATGTATGTTACACCCCCCCGTGTACGTTACACACCCCATGTATGTTACACACCCCCCGTGTATGTTACACACCCCATGTATGTTACACACCCCCCCGTGTACATTACACACCCCATGTATGTTACACACCCCATGTATGTTACACACCCCCCGTGTATGTTACACACCCCATGTATGTTACACACCCCCCCGTGTACATTACACACCCCATGTATGTTACACACCCCATGTATGTTACACACCCCCCGTGTATGTTACACACCCCATGTATGTTACACACCCCCCGTGTATGTTACACACCCCATGTATGTTACACACCCCATGTATGTTACACACCCCCCGTGTATGTTACACACCCCCCGTGTATGTTACACACCCCGTGTATGTTACACACCCCATGTATGTTACACACCCCCCCCGTGTATGTTACACACCCCATGAGTTTTACAGACACAAACGGCAAAGGGCCCATATAGTCTCCATCCATATAAACACAGCTGCGTTTGTGTGTATCTACAGCTACATATGAATATATGTATGGGTTTAGATGGATGCACAAAATACACTATATTATCTGTCACAATTGTATACATTATGTATATTATCTATATTTTATATTGTGTAGAATGTTATATATTATACTGTACAGTCACTGTTTATTACATAATACATGAAGTAACATATAACGCATCTGCACATATAGGCTATAATAACACATAGATAACATGAAATGGGGGGTGTCTGTGTGCTGTAGTAAATTATCCTGCCAGGGCCAAGTGCCCCGTGTACGTTCGTATACTGCCTGTGCCAGTACGTCTGGCGAGCGGCAGCCAGCCAGCGAGCGCCACGCATACAGCCACGCAGCGACCCTCCCCGCCGTAGCCCCAGCAGCGTTTGTCGCTGGCTCGGTACCTACCAGTATATGCAGACGGCCACAGGTACGTATGGCTCTCGCTACCCGCGCGGCGGTTGTGCAGCACGGTGCGGCCGCCCTGAAGGGTCACCAAACATAGGACGATACACGCAGCGCATGGCTGCGTGTGTATGTGTACGTACATAGACACACACGTGCGCGTTTATGCATACACGCGCTCGCTCTCTGTAGCTACATCTACAGCTAAATCCAGTCTATATGAACCTAGATATATACCTTATGCCCCTCTGTGGTCAGAGAGAGGGGGATTAGCATGCAAGTATGTATGTAATCATGTAACTATAGATTTATCTCTTGATGTATGGATTTATTGGGGGGGGGGGGGGCCCATGTGAGTACATAGACTTGTAGATATACCTTTATATACCCCTGCACATAATCACGACCAAGTGCCCCATATATGCGCATGCACGCAAGCGCTGTGTGTATGTGTGCGCACGCACAGCTCTCTGTATCGCTATCGGTGCTGGCTGTAGCTGTCTATCGCGGCATCTACAGCTGGGCCTCCCGTCATTTATCTCTAGATGTAGCTGTACAGCGAGTGTGGGTGTGCGTAAGCTGTGTGTGCATTTAAATGTATCTCTTTAGCCAGAGATCTTCAAATTGCACACAGACACGGAGCTGTGGCCAATCCCCCCCCCGCGCAGGCTCCCTGCAAACGAGCCCACACACCCCCCCACCCCCTTCCCCGATGCACTCTTGCCCCCCCACCCCACCCCCAAATGTGTATTTTCATCGCTCGATGCATGAATGTCCGTATGACAGAGACAAACTGACCCCCATGGACCAACTGCCCCCCCCCCCCCCCCCGCGCTGTAGCTCTGTCTAGAGCTACACCTACACATACCTCTATATATGCAGCTACAGCTCTATAGCTTAGCTAGTTATATACGCTTGTGTGTATGTATCTGCATGTATAACTAGCTGCTTGTATGTACATATAGGCCTCCATACATATGTATGGGGGTGTAAGCTATCTATGTATGGCGGGGGGGGGGGGGGGGTGCATGGCCAGCTACATAAATAGCTATGCTTTTCTATACACATATGTGCAATCAAGGCAAGTACCCTATAGCCAGCTCTAGGTAGAGTTGTATTTACCTATGTCCATAGGTAGCTGTATATGAACATACCTCTGTATGTATGCATGTATCGAGAGCTGTATAGGAGCATATGTATCTATGGCTGTATATGTACATATGTGCGTGTGTCTATGGATGTGGACATACCTCTGGCAGCTGCTGCATGTGTGTGTGTGCACTCGATGTGTGTGTATATATACACGGTTATAGCTACAGTGATACCTATATGTCTATATACATGCATATCTACATGTGTGTATACAGTGACCTAGATATGTCTGCATGTGTATGTATAAAACACACAAATGTGTATTTCAATAATAAATAATTAAATAATAAATAAAATACATTAAATAAATAAAATACATACAGATAAAATATTTCTGCATTTATCTATGCGTACATACAACCACGGACCAGTGTCTCATATGGTCTCCAGCCGTGCACGTGGCTACACGGGTACAGCCTCCCCCCAGCGCCGCAGCCGTGCCTGCGCACACGCGTGTGCCCGTGGGGCTGCCCCGGAGCGCTGCGGGTGGGTGCGGAGCCGCCCCGGGGTGGGGCAGCCACGGCAGCGCCTTTAAAAGCAGGGCTGAGCCGGGCTGCCCTGGACCTGCCCTGGACCGAGCCGCCCGCCGAGCCCCAGAGCCCGCAGGTGAGTCCCGGGGGCTGCGGGGACCGGCCGGGGGGGGTTGGGGACCCACTGGGAGAGCGGGACGCAGGGGGCTTGGGGCCCAGCCATGCCCTGGGGAAGAACACCCTGCTCCCCGCCTGTCGGAGGTCGAGGAGCAGCTGGATGGTGCTCGCGCATCCGGTTTAGTTTTAGGTTGTCCTGTGAGGAGCAGGGGGTTGGATGGCTGGGCCTTATGAGGTCCCCTCCAGCTTGAGAGAGTCTATGAGTCCGTGACTCCAGGGGCCTTGTGGCCAGCTGGGAGAGAAGGATGGAGAAGACTCGGGGGGCCAGGAGGAGGGATGGAGGGGACTTGGGGGCCAGAGGGAGGGATAGAGGGGACTTGGGAACCCACTGGGAGGGACAGAGGGGACTTGGGGACCGGCCATGCTCTGGAGAAGAGCACCCTGCTCCCCGCACGGGTCACCCCTCGCCGCAGGCTGAGCACGTGCCCCCGGTTCAGGGGCTGCAGCCGCTCTGCTCCCTTTTGCCGCTCAGTCTCTCCGCAGCCATGAAGGCGATGGTGTACATTGGCCTCCTCCTCGCCATCGCGGCGACCGCCTGCCTGAGCCAGCCCGTGGCGGAGGCGCCGGGGCCTGCGGGGGACCCCCACCATCTCCCCGCCAGCCTGGTCCGGCGGGATTGGCCCGAGTCCCTGTCCCAGGAGCAGAAGCACCTCATCTCCCGGTTCCTGCCCCACATCTTCACAGGTACTGGGAGGTGCAGGGTGGGCAGCCCTTGGGGGGGCCCCGTGAGCCACAGCCCGGCCCGCTCTGACCTGCTCCCCTTTCCCTGGCAGAGCTGAGCAACCGCAAAGGCTATGTGCATGGCGACGAGGGGACAGAGGCCCTGCATGACCACTATTACCCCGACTGGATGGACTTCGGCCGCCGCAGCGCCGAGAACTTGGCCAATGCTGTGTAGCCGCCGCGCCGCCCCGCCGTGCAGAGCACCAGCACGCTCGGTGCATGTATCTGCCTGCAATAAAGCTTTGGCACTATGGCCGCTGCTGCTCATGTCTTTGCTGGGAGGAGCTGGGGTGGGGGGGGGGCAGGCAGGTGGGATTCACCCCCAGTCCCACCAGAAAGTGCAGGGCAGACACCCAACGACGCACGGTGGCAGACACAGCACACATGAGCTGCTTCGTGACTTCACATTTATTTGACAGGGGACAGGGCCACAGCTACGCCCCCGAGAAACACCCACTGCAGGTGTCCCCAGAGCTGGGGGTGCTACTGCTATTCAGTGAGCAGAAAAGAGTTTAAAACCATCATTCTCTTTAAAAGTCAGCCCAGGTGCTGGCCAGGGGCCCAGCCTGGGGCAGGGAGGTCTCACCCCAGCACATGCGGGTCCCCCCAGGACCACCTGAGCCCTGGCTGAGCATTGCCCTTCACTGCAGCAGCCTGGACATCCCCGCAGGGCCGAGCTGCTGCTTGGACAGGCTCAGCAGAAACAAGAACAGTTTTTATTGCCAGCAACCGGCTCCTGCCAAGGGTCCGTACCACCACAACGGGGGCCAGGATCAGCCCGCAGCCCCTGCCCGGAGCTGGCTCCCCCCAGAGCCCCCCAAGCATCGCATCACAAGGCTCCCTGCACATGGGACCCCCGCCACAGCATAACGCAGGGCAGGGGAACATCGCGCTGGGGCTACGCGGCACCACAAGGCTTGGGTCCTGGCCACCAGGGCAAAGCCGGTACCGCGAGGGCTGCCAGGACATCACCAGGAGCTGAGGCTGGAAGCCTGTCCCATCTCCATTTCCCCACGGACAGGCGATGAAGAGGACAGAGGACACACCTTGTCCTGAGCCTGGGGGCTCCACAGCGTCATCATGTCAGCCCACCCTGGGCTCCCCTGCGCTGTCCCTGGGTGTAGGACATCTCCCCTCTGGCCACCACCTTGTCCAGCCCCAGGCGCCGCAGCTTCTCTACCAGGTTCAAGCTGAAAATGCTGCTCCTGGGTAGGGGTCTGTCCTGCCCCCCGCCCGCAGGCGAGGGCCAGGTGTCAGCATGCTGGGGGTCCTGGGAGGGGAGTGGGGGGCACCACCACGACCCAGGCCCTGGCACAGAAGAGGAGATGCCCCGCACCAGCAAGAGCCTGATGAGTCCCACGGGGGTGCTCGGGGGTCCGGGGCCAGACGCCAGCACAGGGGAAGACAACTCCGGTGAGGGGCATCCGAGGCTCAGCCCCTCAAGGGGCCCACAAGAAGGCACGACGGCGTTATAGAGACTGGAGAGGAAGAGAGAGCAGAAGCAGGGGGTCAGCGGGGGGCTGGGCCCAGGGGATGCTGCTGGAGGAGCCAGGGGGTCCTCAGGCAGAGCAGGGCCCCCTTTCCTCCATTCACCTAACAAGCCTCAGGCTGTGGGAGATACCCACAACTGCAGCACTGCCCAAGTGCCCCAAAGGTCATGGGGCCACACTGGGGCAGGGGGCTGCTGCCATGACCCCCACAGCTCCCAGGCAGCCATGGGACATCATCACTGCTCCACAAGCATTTTGCAAACGTCCAGGGTTTTGTCTAAGAGTGCCCAGTGAACTCCAGCTCACACCACCCCCCGCCAGCCTTCGAGGGGCCCATGCGGGCTAAGGAACGGTGCTCATCACTCAAGGGGCAGGCAGGCTCGGCCCCAGCCCAGCGCCTGGCTCCTCCAGCCCAGGGAAAGGTCCCGGTTTATACACGAGTCCAGGGAGGAGGAAATCCACATCCACTCCCAGGGAAGGCAACTCTCCATCAGCCGCAGGAGCAAGCGCTGCTCTTGGCCCCAGGGAGCTGCACCCCAGGGTAAGCCCAGCCTCATCTGTCCTGAGGAAGGCTCTTCTTCCCATCAAGGTGCTGCAGCACAGAGGCCGAGGGGGCTGGTCCCACTCCCGGGGGGGGGAGCGTGCAGCCCTGACCACACAGTCACTGGAGCAGCCAGATTTGGGGACCTTTAGATTCAGGGACATTTCAAGTGCCAGGCAATCTCTCGGAGCACCAGGGGCTGCAGGTGGCCCCCAGCCCGCTGCTCCCTCAAGCTACACAGAGCCAGGCATGGGGGGAGGAGGAGAGGGTTGGGGGAACGGGGGGGGCTGGGGTGGCGGTGCAGGCGGTGGGGGGCCACGCGCCTTACCTGGGTGTCACCGTGGTTATCTCAGTGGTGGGGTGGAGGATGTGGCAGGTGGTGATGGTGAAGGTAGACAGGGTCTGGGGGAGGTTGTTAACAGAGAGGAACACTGGAAGGGACAGGAGACACCAGGTTAATGGGGAGGGGGCACAACACAGGCAGAGGCAGAGAGCAGGGCTCTGGGAAGCAGGAGAGCCAAAGCCAGGCTGTGAGGTGCCACCGCCAGCAGAAAGCTGCATGTGTGGGGCATGTCTCCAGCAGCATTTGGGTCCGGTGCTTGCTCAGAGGAGGCAGCTGCAAGCACAAGTGGAAGCAGGAGCTGATGTTTCTCCCAGACCTGCCCCTTCCACGCACCCAGGCTGCGGTGGGTGCACACCGGCGTGAGAGCAGGGGCTCACCCCAGCGCGGCGGCTGCAGAGCAGCCCTCGTGCAGCTGCAGCTGGAGCATCCCCACGGGGATGGGTAGGTGGCAGGGACAGGCCACCAGTGCGAGAGGGGAGAGCACGGGGTGGAGCGAGGGGCAGCAGGACGGGGGCATCCCAGGGACCGCGTCCCCTCCACCCCCTCGCCCTGCGCTCACCCCCGGGGCGCTCCTTGGCTTTGGCAGGTGTTGAGGTAGAGAGCAGCTGGAAGGAGCTGGTGTCCACATCGTCCTCCTCCAGATCATTGAGGCTGTAGACCTCCTCCAGGTCAGTGTCCAGCTGCCTGAAGTCTTTGGTGAGCACCCCGGGACGGGGCACCAGGATCCCACCCAGGTTGGGCCGCGCCAGCTGCTGCCAGTGGTGGAGTGTCACAGAGCCTGGGTGGGGGACACAGCCGGGGGGCTCAGCTGGTGTTCTGGGGCCCTCCCAGCACCTCCAGCTCTGCCCACCAGAGAGCCACCTCCACCCCTCACCTTCCAGGGGCTTCACGATCTGCAGCTTGTCAGGCAGGTAGGTGAGGGAGCCAAGGGAGAAGCCAGAGCCGACGGTGAGCTCCGAGCCCCCTGAGTAGTTGGTCCCAGTGGAGATGATGCTCTCGTTGGGGGTGAGGAAGCCGCTGGAGCTCTCCCCGTCCCGCAGCTGCCACAGCTTGCGCTCCCGCTCCGCCTCGAAGAAGGAGCGCTCGTCCGAGGCATGGCTCTGCTGCCGCACCGACAGACGCTGCACCGCCGCCTCCAGGTCCTGCCGACCCGGGGCCGCCCGGCGCTCCTCACCGGCCCCCTTGTCCCTGCCAGCAGGCGCAGCGTTAGGGTGCTTGGGGCCCCGGTCCCGCACTGCACCCCCCATGCTGTGCCAGACCCCTGCCCGCAGCAGGTTCTGGCTGTGCCTGCTGTCCCCCTGCCCCAGGCTTGCGGCATTGATTAATGCTCTGGTGTGATCGACATCTCACCAGCACCCCAGCTCCTCCGCAGGGGCAGCAGCTCTGTCCCACCCCCCTGAGCCCCCACTGCAGCGCTCACTGGGTGCCCTCCGAGCCGGTGCAGCTGGTGCGGGGGGTGCTGGCCCCTGCGGAGGGGGCGGCTGACAACTGCTTGGAGCCCGGCATGTTGTGAGGAGACTCGGAGCAAGTCTTGGCTTTGGTCGCCTGGTTCACCGCTTTCACCGTCTCAAAGATGCGCCGATAGCTCCTGTGGGCAGGAAGCAGGCAGGGACGGACCCTCAAGGCAGCCCCCAGGGACCCCCACCCTCCTAGCCCAGCATGAGCCACCAATGCCCACACTCACTTATAGTCTGAGGAGGAGCTGTCTGTCCCCTTCCTCATCGTCCCCTTGATCTCAGCCGCCAGCGAGTCCTGGAGACACAGGGGACGCGGTGTCAGCAGAGGGGAGAGCAGAGCCCCTACCCCTGCAGCTGCCCGTGCCCCCCACTCACCACAGGCAGGAGGCTGGGTGCGCCAAAGCGGCTGACGGTGCTGTTGGGCAGGCTGCGGCTGCGCAGGCTCTTGACCTCCTCCTGGGCTTCCTGCAGCATCCCGCCGCACTCGGCGTACTTCTCCTGCAGGTCCCGCAGCTGCGGGCACAGGGGTAGCTCAGGCACGGCCCCGGTGGCAGCGGGGCAGGACCCCCCTCCACAGGCCGGGGCACCCATGGCTGGGCCCCTCCGTGGGCTCACCTCCGTCTGGAGCTGCTGCCGCGCTTCATTCGCCACGGCCAGGTGCTGCTGGAGCTCCTCCACCTCTGAAGCAGACTGTGGGTAGGAGCGGGCAGGTCAGGGAGCTGTGCCCCCCACACCCCCAGCACCCCCCAGCACGGCAGGACTGCTCACCGCGCGGCACTTCTGCTGCAGGTCCACGACCTGCACCAGGAGCTGGCTGATCTCCTCCTGCTGCCGTGCCGTGTCCTCCACCTTGCGGGCCAGCTCGTCGGAGAGGTAAGCCACCTGCCGGCTTGCTTCAGCTGGGGAGGGCCCAGGTCCGTCACCGACAGGGCACAGGCCCCCAGCCCATGCAGTGATGCTGCAGACCCCCAGCCCAAGCCTGGAGAGGAGCTGCCCCCCCCCCGCAAGCCCAGCCCCACGTACAGAACTGCTCCACGCAGTCGATCATCAGCTGCTGCTCCTGGTCCTCATACCGACAGGTCTCCGTTGCAATGTTGGTGGCCTGGGGCGGGGGTCAGAGGGGCTGAGTACACCAGGCAGGACCTCCAGCCTCCCAAGGGGCCAGCGCAGGCCCCCTGGCAGCAAGCGGGACAGAGGCGGGCACAGAGAGGGGCACCCCACCACCCAGCTCTGCTCACCTCCATGCGAAGCTTCTGGTTTTCCTCCTCCAGGTACTTGAGTTTCTGCTGCAAGGTGTCGTACTGGAAGTACTGCTGCAGGGACAGCGAGGACTCTTGCCGGCGCAGCCTGGGGGCGGCAGGAAGGGTGTGCTGAGCACCTGCGGTGCAGGCAGGATGGGGCTGCCCACCCAGCCCCCTGCCCACTCCCTCGAGGTCCCAGGCAGGCATCTGCAGCGACCCAGCTGCATGGGGCTGGACCCACGGAAGACATGTGAGGGAAGGGAGCATGAGCCCCGACATTACCCCAGGGAGGGCGATGGCTACAGCCCAGCACCTCTGCCCAGCCCCACAGGAGCAGTCCTGCCCCAGGCAAGTGGTGGGACAGGGACCCCCCACTCACGGCGTGGAGGTGGCAGAGGTGGGCTCGCTCTCCTCTGTCGTGGTGGTGTAGAAGTGGAGCAGGTCATCCCGCATGGAGACCTCGTGGCGCAGCTGCGCAATCTGGGAGGAGAAGCAGCATCAGGGCACAGTCAAGGGGACCACGGCCATCCACAGCCCCCAGGCCAGGCATGTGGGGGGCCGAGGCCAGGACCCTGCACCCAGGGGCTGTTACCTCCTCCTTGGCCAACTCCAGCTGCTCCTCCAGGAGCTCGTTGCGCTCAGTCAGGCTCCGGTTCTGCTTCAGCAGGGACTGCCCGATGCGTGCTGCCAGCTCCAGGTCCCGCTCCTTCTGCAAGGGGCAGGTCTGCATCAGCTGGGGCCCGTCCCCTGCTCTGCCCAGCATCCCCAGGGTCCCACCAGCCCCCAGCCCTTGCCCAAGCCCATCTGCGGGGTGGGCATTGGCATACCTCATCCAGCAGGTTGGTGACGGCATCGATGTCGTGGTAGGTCTTCGTGATCCTGACCATCCGCTCAGCGCACAGGACTGGGGGAGAAGGGTGAAGGATGAACCCCCACCCTGCGGGAGCACCGGCCCAGGGCCTCAGCACTGTCCCCACCACAGCCCCCCATCGGCACTCGCTGCCCCCAGGGTTGCGTGGCAGAGGGAATGGGAGGCGGCTGCTGCAGGAGGCACAAAGTGGCTCCACGCTGGTCACCAAAAAGGACCTTTTATCTGCTTGGCAGCAGAGACAGGCAGGGATGCTCACAGCCATGACAGCACCATGGGGTGCTCCCACCTCACCCCCCAACCCTGCCCACACCTTGGGGCAGCAGGAAAGACACAGAGCTCCCCTCGCTGCACCCATCACCCCAGCCCAGACAGTGCCAGCCCCACCGCAGGATACACAGATGGGAAGGAGGGATGGGGAAAGGCAGACAGCAGAGACAAGATCGGAGGTGACATCTCCAGCAAAAAGCAGGCTGGAGCTCCAGTATAAATAGCAGTGGGTGGTACCGTGCAGAGCCAGGCTCGCAGGCAGCATCCCCTCCAATCTGTCCCCATCCCCCTCCCCCAGATGTCCCCCAAGAAGCCAGCCCTGCCCTAGTTTCTCCCTGGAGACGCTGGCCAAGGCAGAGCCAAGCCCATCCTCTCAGGATGCTGCCCCACACACCCACTCCGACACCCCTCCAGCTGCAGCGACGCAGGGATCCCCACTGAACCACAGGGGCAAAGGCAGCTGCAGGCAGGTCGCCCCAGTAACAGGCAGCTGCCTGCCAGGCCAAGACCACGCCACACTACTGCATCAGGCTGGGCCCCAACTAAAGCCCTGCCTGCTCCCCTGCCGCTATCTGGGTCTCTAGCGGGGAGAGGTGGCATGAGGACAGGGATGTCTGTCCCCCCGGCATCGATCCTGCCAACTGCGCCTGCAGAAGCTGCCAGACAGCGCCGGGCACGCACCCAGATGGCAGCACCGGAGCTGCGCGGTGGGAGGGAGCTGGCAGCAAGCACGAAGCCCCTGGGCCCTGCCTGCACCACATCGCTGCTCCCGATGCTCCTTTCTGATGTTTGACTGCCCCAAGGGCATGTGCCTCGGTTTCCCCTGGCAGAGCAGCGCTGGCTGCGCTCGGGGCCTCGACGTGTGTCCCCAGCCATGGCCGCGCTTCCCAGCCAGGCAGACAAAGCGGGTTAACGGGAGAGGCTCAGCCGCACAAATCCCATTACACCACCCCAGCTGGGATTGTGTAATGGTGCGCGCATTGCCATGGCAATGCCCCCACCAGCCACCCCCGTCCCATCCCGTCCCCACTGCCCCGGGTGCTGGCCCTGCACCCCAGCAGGCACATACACCAGCGGGCACATCTACGGGGAGAGAGGCCAACCCCAGCCCCAGCCTTGACCCCCTTCCCCACGCCTGGACAGGGCCTGCTCCCTGCAGGGGTCCCCAACTGCACCTCGTCAGGCCACTGAGCCGTTAATTGGAAATAATTAGAGCATGAGCATTGTTACAGTTTGAGCAAGTGGCAGGCCCTGGGAGATGCTGGGGGCTGCAGCGCTGGCAAACATGTAAACACCGACCCCATCCGCGGGCCTGATCCAGCGCGATGCGGGGACCCCCATCCCCATGGGCACACACAGACTTGGCAGGAGACCCTCACCCCACCCCTCTGCCTGCTCCCCAGCACCACCGGAGCGGGGACGACCCTCTCTGGGGTCAGGGTGACCCAGGGGGCCCCAAGGGACGAGGCGACCGCTTTCCCGGGATGGGTCGCTGCAAGCAGGGGCCAGGGCTGCGCACCCCACAGCGGGGAGGGGGAAACGCACGGACGGGACGGGTAACGGCACCCACCGGCGGGAGCCCGGGACCCCGGCCCCGCTGCAGCCGCGCTCCCCGGGCCAGGACCGGGCCGGGCCGCCCTCACCTTCCTCCAGCTCCCGGGCGATGGGGTCGGCGCCCCCGCCCCGCTCCGCGTTCCCGTTCAGCTCGTCGTAGGCGGCGGGGCTGCTCCAGATCTCCATCGTGCCGAGCCGAGCCGAGCCCACCGCAGCCCAGCCCAGCCCAGCCCAGCCCAGCCCAGCCCAGCCGTACCAAGCCCCGCCGGCCGCTCCCGCCCTATTTATCGGGTCGCCCCGTCTGCGCGCACCTGCGGGGCGCGTCCCCGGGGGCCGGGGGCGGGGGCGGGGCCGGGGCCGGGCGGGGGCGGCGGGGCCGGGGGGGGGCCGGGGCTGCCCGCTCCCCCCGCTCCACCGCGCCTGCGGATCGGCTCGCTGCAGCTGTGTGCTCCCCCGGGGTGCCTTGGGGACCCCATCAGGGCATCCTGCAGGCATGCTCCCCACCAGGCACCCCAGGACCAGGCTCCCCGTCGGGGCTCCCTGGGGACCCATCAGGACAGTCCTGCTGGGCCCCGGGGTGCTGGTGCAGCTGGGCTGTGTCCCACCTCCCAGCCCGTGGACGCAGGGGGGTCTGGGCACACGGGTCCCCAGGGAGGGTGGTGAGCGCTGACTGCTGAGGGGGGATACTGCGGGCTTACCGGTCCCCGAGCAGTGCTTCGCAGGGCTGACCCAATGGGTCACACACAGCGGGCAGCTTCTGCCACTTAGGAGTGACAAGGAGAGGCTTTGGGTCCTTCATCCCAAACCCAGCCTGTGTGCGGGACTGGGGTCCCCATGTTGGTCAGGTTACGACACAGTAGAGCCTTTGCCAAAGCTCCCTGCCCTCTGCACGGCTAGCCTTGCTGTTGAACCCCAGGCCTGGGTCCCCCCATCATCACCGACAGCTCACCACAAATTCTGCACACTTGGGTGCCCAGGGCAGTGCTGGGACGTGCGGGTCCCTGAGCTGGGAAAGGGCTTTTTCATCCCCCTCCAACCTGTCCCACTCAGCACCCCCTTACTCTGAGCATGGACTGGCATGAGCCTGGACCCCCCCTGCCCCATCCAGGCTGTCCTGGGCTGGCACCCCCAGCTCCCCCACAACCACACTTGTGCAGAGGCAGTGCTGAAGCAGGAGAGCTGAATAAATCATGCTGTGCTGAATTATGGAGGAGCTGGCTGGCACGTAGCACAAGCCTCGCGGGCGGGAGGGCAGCGGGGCTGCGCTCAGGACCCCACACCATGGCACCGCGGCGTGCTGAGCATGATGCTGGTAATGCCAACACACGCACTGCTTGTTCCCATCGCCTGCCCCAGTGCCGGTTCTCGTTAGTACCAAACTAATCAATGAATCGACAAGGCTGGGGCTGAAGCTGCCTCTCACCATCATAATGATGCCTTTATTTGCCTGCCGGGATCCTGACCCCAAACCACATCCTGCCATGACCACTGGGACCCTCCTGGAGCTGGGGCCCGAGCCAGGCACCCTCAGGCCCAGCCTTGCCCTCCTCCTTGCACTGGTGCTTCTCCCTGGGGATGGCAGTGTGAGGGCAGGAGCCCCACCAGCTCTACCGGGGCACCTGCGCCCCAGGGACCCCAAGGACACAAGTGTGTGCCTTGGCATGGTCAGGCAGGAGCTGCTTCTTCCTAATCCCCTGCCTGGGGATTTGCTCCTCCAGGCAGGTCCCCTGCATCTCTGCACAAGCAGATTACAGGGGGCTATTTCTGACGGCAGCTTAAAGGTTTGGGTAAAGGGATGAGGCAGCACAGGGCCCCCTCCATGCCAGCACACACAAACAGCACCGGAGGCACCGGGAAATGTGACGCCCAGGGGCTCCTGGGGCCAGGCATGGCTGTCCCTACAGAGAGGGGGTGCCCGGGGTCCTGCTGAGCTGGGTGTGCCCTGCCGAGCTGGGTGTGCCCTGCCCCACCGCATACAAATGGGGTTGGGGCTCAAGCCCTTCTGCTGTTGCTGCAGGGTAGGGGAGTGCGGGTGGTTGGGGGGGATGGGCACAACCCACTGCCTGCTGCATGGGTGGGGAAGGCTGCCAGCACCGGCAGGGCACGATGGGCGGGTTTGTCCCCATTGTCCCCAGCCTGTCGGAGGCGGGGGGTGGGAGCTGGGCTGGCAGCGGGGCCAGGCCCTCAGCCCCATCTGTCTCCCCATGTCCATCCTCCAGCCCCTCGCTCTAATCCTGCCCTCGCCGCACATGGAGCAGAGGCAGAAGCAAAGCAGAGATAATCCGTCTGTGCCCCCCGCTGAACCCCAACCCCACGGCAGAAAGGGGCCTCACTGCACCGCCGTGGGGCATCACCCCTGCCAGACCACGGGGGCTGTGGGTGTCTCCCCCCAAGCAGCCGCTCCCCACAGCTCCGGGGGCTGCACTGGCAGCAGCAGCCTCGTGCCCCCCTCGGCTGCTCCAGTCTGTTGTGTTTGGTGGGGCAGCAGCACCGGGGCCACTGGCGCACCCCTCACCATCCCCCTGCCGGTGTCCCACCCCGGGGAGCCATGGCACAGTGCAGGGGGAGCGGGGATGAACAGGGGGATCCTGGGAGATGACACAGGCTCTCTCCGAGCATCCGGCTCGGCTCAGCAGAAGCTGCTCCCAGAATTAGCCCGGGATGTTCTGAGCAAGGAAATCCAGCCCGTCAATCCCGTTAGCGGCGATTAGCTCCTGCGCTGCTCTCACAGCCCTGACCCAGCCCGGCACTGCCTGCACCGCTGTCCGCACCCCGCTGCCCGCACCCCGCTGCCCTCGCCAGCCCCACGGCGCAGGATGAGGCACTCACGGAAGTACTGCAGGGTCTCCTCAACCTGCTGGGGGGTGAGGGGGGCTGCGGGCTCCGGGGGTCCGGGGCGGGCACGCAGCCAGTCGCCATGCTCGTAGCCAAAGACGGTGTCAGCCCGCAGCGTGTAGCGGGGCAGCTGCTCGCCCAGAAGGCTGATGATCTCCACCTCGGGGACATCATTGCTGCACAAGTCTGGGGACAGAGGGGCACGGCATCAGCGGAGGGTGGGGGGCACCTGGGAGGAGGTGGGCGCAGGGCGGGTCATGGCGGGGGAGTGCTTCCCGCACCCCTCAGCCCAGTCTGTCCCCTCGGGGTTTGGGGCTGGTGCCACCGGCTGGGTCTGTCCCCACAGCCACTCGTGTGGGGACTGGGGGTCCCCCTGCAGGGCGGCTCACAGGACCCCCGCCCCAGCTCCCCTCTCACCCCGCTGCTTTCTGCGGGCGGGGTCCTGCTGCCATCTCCTGGCCACGCTCTGCCCGGCCGAGCGGCGCTGGGGACAGCAGGCCAGGGATGCCGGTGTGGGGCGAGGGATGCTGGGATGGCGGCTCAGCTCCGGCCACGCGATGGGGACAGGACAAAGGACCAGCCCGGAGCTGCCCCAGCTCGTCACCCCGGTCCCCAGGGCCACGCACCAGCACCGCCCAGCTCTACCCACCGGTGATGGTCGCAGCATCGCGGCGGCCACCTGCGGCTGACCCATGGGATGTTGGGCCAGCGTGGGGCAGGGCAGCGATGGTCGAGTCCGGGCCGGGCCAGAGGTGGCAGGTGGGCAGGCGCTGGCCAGGGAGGGTCTCCCGTGGGACCGCGGTGTCCAGTTTGGCTGGCGTTACGTGGGGGGGCTGGCTGCCATGGGAAGAAGCACCGTCCTCCCTGGCTCCCTGGAGCAGCACTGGCAGGCAGCAGAGTCCCTTCTCAGGCCACTGCCTGGGGAGAAGGAGCTGTCAGGGTGATGCTCAGGGGACGGGGGATGCATCCTACACCCCAGCCACACGCTCAAACATCTGCGTGTCCCCTTGCACCCTGCTGGCTGGCCAAACCCCCCTCCCCTGCGGCAGCATCTCCCAGGCCCAGGGGCTTGAAGAGAGCTGGACAGCACGGCCCCACTCAGGCATCCCCACTCCCCACTCCCCAGCCAGCCTGCAGGCTGCTGTGGGGACAGGGGGACTGCAGGGACAGCCAGCGCCCAGGCAGGCCCCAGCTCAGCCACCACCTGCTGCTGAACGTGGAGCAGTTTTGGGGATCGCACCAGGTCAGCGTACCTGCTCAGCACCGCCTCTGCAGCAGCCGCTATGTGAAGCGGGGGGCTCAGCACCAAAGCAAACCCTTGGTGATGTCCAGATCAGCGCCAGACAGGGGAGAGGATGCTCCAAAGGGACTGGGCAGGACCCTGCTCCCCCCAGGCTGGCAGAGGCCCTGCCTGCAGGAGCGGGCAGGAGAACGAGCCGTACAGCTGCTTGGCAGCGGGCAGACAGAGCCGTGGTGCCAGCGGCTCTTGCGGGAGCCCTCGGGAGCCCCACCTTGAAGAGCAAAGTTCAGCTGTGATCCTCCACCCCATCACCGCCAGGATGGGGAGCAGGGATCTGCCGTGTCACCCAGGGCAGGGCTGGGCAGCATCCATGGCAGTCCTATACCAGCCATAAACACATCACGCGACAGGCCATAAAACCAGCACGTTCCTGCTCTCATGCCACCTCCAGTGGCCCTGGCTCAGGCTGCAGCTGCTGCTGGCGCTGCTGCTGGCGCTGCTGCTGGCACTTCTGCCCTGCTGCCTGGTGGGGCAGGAGCCTCCCACGCAAGCCCCATGCCCCCACCTGTGCTGCAGCACCAGCAAGCCCCTCGTCCCTGGAGCAGGCTCATGCCAGGGCATCGCTGCCCTCCCTGCCGGCACATGCTCATGGCTGCTGTCACATATGCAGCAGCCAGGCGAGACGACCCTGCACCTCCCTCCAGCGAGGCCTGGTCCCCTCCCGGCACATGGGACAGGCACAAGGCAGCAGGGACACACCGAAGCACACCTGCAGCCCCACAGCCCTCTGCCCCACAGCACCAGGACCCCCAGACCTAGGCAGACCAAGCCTGCACTGTGCTGCCCAGAGGACAGCTCCCGAGCCCCAAACCCACAGAGCCTCTCCCTCCCCGCTTCTCCCCAGAGGAGGAAGGGGACCCACCGTGCCGAGGTGCCGGGCTGCCGCTGCCCTGCTCCCCGCGCTGCTGCTGGCTCCAGGGAAGGAGCCCGGCTGGTGAGTCAGCGCTCAGCTGGGGCTGCCAGAGCCCTGCGTCTCCGTTTGGCCCAGCTCCTGCACGTACATTAACTCTCCCCACGGGGGACCTTGTTCAGACACGCGTGAGCAGCTGCCATCGCCCCAGACCCTGCCATCCTCCCAGCCACCAGCATTCGGCTGCCGATGACCTGGGGACCTGCCCCACCACTGGGGCTAGCAGGGAGCTGGCCGAGAGCAGGAGGATGGTGGACCTGGGGCACCGGCGGGCGGTGGTGGGCCAGGAGAAGCGGGACCCCAGCTCAGCCCGCACCCTGGTGCATGTGCCGACCTGCGCTTGCTGCTCTCTGCCCTGCCCCGATGCCGTCATGGAGTCCCTGCCTGGGCATCTCTCTGCCTGCGCGCAGGGCTGGGCTGGGCTTGACCCAAAGCCCTTTCCCCACCCTGCAGCCGGGTGCCAACGCTCGGCGGCAGCTGAGCAGCCCTGGGGCCGCTGGGCTCACTCTGGGCTATTTTTTCTCCTCAGCTGCTGTGGCAGGAGCCTGGGGCTGGGGAGGGGAGGCTGCAAGGAGCCTCCACAAGCGCATGGGTCAGGGGGCTGCAGAGCAGCAAGGTCAGTGTGTGGGGCGAGGGTGTGGACAAGGTGGTGGCTCGGTCCTGCCACTGGGATGGGAGTAACTGCAGTCCCACCCTGCCCCAGTCCAGACGCGTCCCCAGAGGGGTCCCTGCAGAGCCCCCCAGGCTGGGTCTGGGAACATCCCTGCTGTTGTGCAGGGAAGGGTACAGACACAGCCAGGCTGCGGCTCCCACAGCCCCTTCTTCAACCCCAGGAGAAAGCATCTGCCTGAAGTGTTGCTCAAAAATGGGCCTCTCCTTGCACCCGTGGCTGTCAGGGATGGAGTCCTGCCCCAGCAGTTCATCCTGCGTGCTGCCTGGCTTCCCAGCTGGAACAGGCTCCCCAGGCCAGAGCTCAGCTCCGTTGCCTTTGTTCTGCCGTGACCCCGACACCTGATGCTCTACCCCTGCCGCAGACCTCACCGTGACTGACCATGCCACGGGTTCCACGCACCCGAGGGCCCGCGCCCTCCGCCCCTTCCCCCTGCAGAAATACCCTCAGCAGCGTCAGCCTCTTCCCGCAGAGCAGGAAAATCCTCCTTGCTCCCGCTCAGACTTCCTGGTTCAGGCACCGGCAACTGCGAAGCACAGCCGGACCCCAGCCACCACCACTGAGCCCCCTCCCCAGCCAGCCACTGCTGTGGCCAAGCTGTTCCCCGGGACCCCTGGGACCCCCAGGACCCCGTCCCTGCCACAGGGCCCTGGCTGCTAACGCCAAGGGAGCGGGAAATCCCACCCGGGCAAGAGGCAAAGGCTTTGGCAGCGAAGTGTGGAAACATGTTATGGGTGTCAGAGCCCACGGGTGGGAGCGGGGCCACGGTAGGAGCCCAGCGCCGGAGAAGGGGCAACACAAGGCAAATTGTCCGGGGGGCTCCGGCAGCCGCCGCCTGTGACGCCCCCGGGGGACCGATGGGGAGCAGCTGGGCACGGCCCAGGGCTCACCCACCGGGGCTGCCCGGGGGCTCGGGGTGCGCAGGGGTGCCGGAGCTCGGTGACCCGCGGGAAAGCGGGACACCGGGGTGGGGCAGCTGGAGGCACAGTGCCCCGATGGCAGCGGGGACCCAGTGCGCCCCGGAGGGGGGGTGGGATACCGGGAGATTCGGGTCCCGGTGCAGCGGGGGGTCCCGGGGGGCGGCAGGTCCCTGTGCAGCGAGGGGTCTCGGGGGGCGGCGGGTCCCGGTGAAGCGGGGGGTCCCGGGGGGCGGCGGGGGGTCCTGGGGGGCGCGTCCCGGTGCAGCGGGGGTCCCGGGGGACGGGGAGCACTCACCGCTAGGCGCTGCTCCCGGCGCGGAGGCGGCGGCGGGGCCCTCGTACATCGCTCCCGCGGCCCCGCCGATAACAAAAGCCGCTCCCCGGGCAGGTGCGGAGCGCGGCCGGGCATGCCGGGACCTGTAGTCCGGCCCGCCGCCTCCCGGGGTGCCCCCCCCGGCTCGTCCCGGCCCTCCCCGGGGGACCCCGCAAGCAGATCTGGATGTCCTGGTCCACGTTGGTCTCGGGCTCCGCTTCCCCCCAGAATCCCGGTGGTGCCCCGGTGGTGGGACTGAGGGTCTTGGGGTGTGCAGTCCTGCCCCCGCAAGGGGACCCCAGGGTGGGCGAAGGGCACATCCCAGCCCATGGCCCCAGGAGGGACCGTGTCCCACAGCCGTGCCCTGGGACCCGGCCCCTCCTGGGGCAGATGCTCTGGGACATCTCTGGGCTTACTGGTGCTCGGGGACAGCTGGATCCGACACTGAGAGCATCCCTGATACCCACCGTGGGGCTGGCTGGCAGCCCCGAGAGGGGCTCAGGCTCAGCACAGCCAAACCCCTAGTCCAGGGCACACAGGGCTGGAGGCCCACATCTACCCAGGCACAGATGCTTGGGGTGCAGCAAAGCACTGACAACTCTGCTGAGGTCCCTGGGGACAGGGGTGAGACTTGGCACCGGCTGGAAACAGGAGTGCTCCATCCACTCCGAGTCACCCTGGGGACCCACCCGGCAGGGCAGCAGAGCCTGCACCCATGGAGATGCAGGTCTGGGTGCATGAACACTGTCCTACACTGCATAGCCCAAGCAGCAAGGGCTGGCCTGGCTGGAGGGCCTGGACCCCCTGCACAGGGGGCTTATTCCCATTGCCTGTCACTGACCCCAGTTGTTCTGGAAGCGGCTGCAGCAGGCAGTGGGCTGCTTGGCCCCCCAGCCTCATCCCACAAGCCACCCAGGCCCCGCTGCCCTCTGGAAGCATGCTTGGCCCTGCTGGGGCTGCCTGGAAAGCAGCTGTTGTTTTGCTTGTCCCCGGTCCTGGCACAGGCCGGGGCAGGAAGCGCGGCTGCATCCCTGCTGCACCGGGGCTTGGCCGCAGCCGCGGGGCTGAGCTCAGTGCAGGATGCTCCCTCGAGCCAGCAGGACACAGCGCTGGAGCCAGCCGCGCTTCCCAGCCCCACTCCTGCTGCCTTTGGCCCCAGATAGCTCTGCCCTAGCTCAGCCTGCTACCGGGACCATCTGGGACCAACCACGGCGTGCCGCGACGGACATGCAAACCTTCGCATGCTGCCACGCTCTGCGGCGGCCTGGGCCCTGTGTGTGGTGGGCACCCACCTCCCCGTCCCCACACCTCCCTCTGGGGCACAGCCAGGCACTGCAGCAGAGCCGAGCGACCACGCAAGGATGGAGGGGTTGATGCCAACAGCCAGCGGGAATGGCTGCAACTTTGTTCCCAGCTCCCTTTGATCACGTCCCCCCAGTTCCCTGCGTTGGTGGCAGCCATGTCAGGCTGATTAGTGGCCTGCCAGTGGCTGTATGGTACAAGCTGTGCTGCAGAAGGCAGAGCTCAGAGCTGGGCAGGGGTCAGGGACAACATCCTGGCTCGCCAGCTGCCTCCCCATTGGTGGTGGGTACCTCACCAAACTGGTGCAGCAGCCACAGCACCCCGAGCCACCGGGGCAGCAAAGACATTGCTGTGTGACCCAACTCCCTTCTCCAGGTCCCCCACCTGTGCCCATTGAGCCCCTGTGTCCGCAGCCGTCCCTCACAGGCTGGATGCAGAGGGCAGAAGTACAAACCACCAGCAATGGGGACACGGGCATGCTGGGGACACGCTTCAATCCCCCAGCACACAACCCACAGCCCTGCCCCTGCCCGCAGCCTTGCACAGAGCCGCTGCAGGCGATGTCCTGCCTCTGGGCTCAGCCTGTACCTCTTGCCCAAAAAGGTGTCATGGGAAACCCTGGGGCAGCCAGCTGCCAGCGGTGGCCGTCCCTGGCCCCGTCCCCATGCCGAGGCAGCCGCCAAGTAGATGAACAGCCCTGAAGTTGATGGGTAACTTTGTGAAGAGTTTCCAGCTCCCAGCACGATCCCTGCCTGGCGCCGCTTCCCCATCACGCTCCCCGGGTGCAGCTGTCAGAGTCAGCGTTTCAGCTGAGTATTTCCTCCTGCCATCTGTTCCTGCTATGCAGCCGGGCTGCGGAAGGAGGCAACCAGGTTCGACTGAGTAAATCACTGTTTTTAACCTGGCCTCTCGCAGTTCCATCCAGGCTTCGCTCCATCAATCAGCGGGGCTCGCTCCCAACCGGCTTGTTTATCCCCCAGAGCTCGTTAAAGTGAGCTCTGCACAGCAGCAGAGAGGAGATGCTGGTGACGCTGCCTAATGAACAAACATCTTAATTACTGGGAGTTCTTACCTCCTGACAGAGCAGACAGACACCTGGATGGAGCCAGCATGCTAATGACCCAGCACGGTGACGGCAAGGGCTGGCTATGAGTCCAGGTGCAGGGCTGCCGGTGGGAGCTGCCGCCGGTGCCGCGGGGCCGTGAGCGGGTGCCTGTGCCTTGCCGAGCACCGTCCCGAGGCACAGAGAGGGGCCCAGCCTGCTTGTCCCCCCAGCCACCACCCGAGCCCTCGGCCAGGCTCAGTGGGGTGCAGAGCATGGGACCGAGCTCATCCAAGGCCACGCAGCCCCACGGGGAGAAGCACCAGCACTTGGCCCAAGGAGGGCGATGGCCACCTTCACCCCGGCTGCCCCAAGGGGACTCCCTGGCCTTCCCCCGCTGGCAGAAGAACAGGCTCAGGGCAACACAGGGCTGGGGGGGTTATTTTATTCTTTGCTTTGGTCTATACAAAAACAACTTACAGAAATAATAAAATCTTCCATTCCTGAACCACACTCCAGTAACTGTCCATCCCTTTCTGGTGGAAGTGTTAAAACCCCCACCAGATCTAGAGCCTCTTTAAAAAAATGCGTTAGATAAGGGAGGAGGGGACGGAAACACACCACTCACCAAAAAGAAGGGAAATGGGTTAAAATGTGCAACAGAGATCAGTACAAGGACACAGTTCCTAATGCTGGAGTCACTCCTCTATGGGTACTGGTAGGATAGGCAGGTACACAAAGTCAGCTCCCCAACGGCTGATCGGAAAGAATTAAACCACAGACATCCCGATGGCTAAAATGAAGGTCCTGGGACACGGCACCCTTTGGTTTCAGCAAATTCTCGATTAGCCTGATTAAGTTAGAGTTTGCAGAAAGCAGAGGGTTTTCCTGTGTTAGATTCCTCTCCTAGAACACTAACACGCAGAACAAATAGTGGGGAAGTTAGAAAGCACAAACTTAAAGACGGCAAAAGCCGTTGGCACCATATTAAAAATAAAAAAGAAATATATATTCATAGAAAAGACTATTTTGCCAATGAAAGGTCGCTAATGGTGCAAGGTTTGTGTGTTTTAAAGCTTCAGAAACAGTATCTTGGATGCTGGATACGGCAGTAGGTGCTTGAAGCAGTCCCAGGAGGAAGGACCTTCTCCACAGACCCACAGCGAAGAAAAAAAAAAAATTGAAAAATAAAACCTCTCGTGGGAATGGAAAAGTTTGTCTTCTCAGGCACTTCTGTCTCCCAAGTCCTTCTTGTCAATACTCAGCTCTGGGGCCACCCTCTTCTGCATGGAGAAAACACCTGCGCACAGCAGGAGAGAGCTCCTGTTACTCAAGTGAGAGGGGGGTGTTTGGAGGCGACCAGGGCCCCCCGAGCCCATATAGCGATGGGGATGCTGGCCCACGGCGGCGCCGGGGACCCTGCGACACGCCGGGCCCCAGCAGCCAGCCCTGCCTCCCCTGGCCGCCCGCCCCGCTCCAGCGCCAAGTGCGCCCTCGATCCGCGCCCGCACCCCGGGTACACGCCGGCAACTACCTGGTGCGGGGGCTGCGGGGCGGGTTAGGCGAGCATGTGGTCAGCGAAGGGCGCTCGGACGCCGTCGCTGTAGGCGTCCATGGGGTAGTCCCCATCCATGTCCATGTGCATGTCAATGGGGTCCAGGGGGATGTCACCCGAGTACATGGGGCGGTAGCCGGGGTCCAGCTCTGCAGGGAAGGGGTGCAGCAACCTCAGCTCCCGCCTGCGAGAGGCTTCTCCAGATCTCAGCCGCACCCCTGGACCCCCGCCCGGAGCAGCGTGCGGCACAGGGTGCTGCAAAGGACACGAGGGCCACGCGCCTGCCCCAAGCCTCTGGGCCAGCCCAGGCACACAGGGGAGTGGCTGCACGTGCTCCCCGGGGCGCTGAGCATCCCGCTGAGCACCCCCACGCAGGCTGGGCTGGCACTTCGTTAGCAGCCACTGAGAAAGGTTTTAAAACCAGCCTGGTTTGGTGAGATGAGGCAACTGCCCCATCTCACTCCCCAGCCCACCCCGCAGGAAGAGCTGGCGGCGTACTCACCGTCTGAGTAGGGCTCGTTGATGGGGATCATGCTCTGAGCCTACGAAAGAAGGTGACACTGCTGAAGAGGGGATTTGCACTCACGTGTGCACGATGCTCAGGAGCTATTTGGTGCCCAGCCCCGTCCCGGGTAGCAGGTACTGCCACCCAGGGCTGCCGGAGAGACAAGTCCTCAGCCCATCCACCCTCTGCCTCCCCCAGTTTGCTGGTCACTCCTGTCCAAACCCTGTCTGTAGGTGGCAGTGCAGCCTTTGGAGGCAGGACAGGGCCATCCCAAGAGGACCTGGTTTCCCCAGGGGAAAGGACTCGTCTCGGTGCCCAGCAGAATGCTCACCGCCTCCCAGGCTGCCGGGTCGTGCTTGAAGAGGGAGTTGGTGAGCTCCACGGAGACGCGCTTCCTGTAGTCAGGGTTCTTGTCCTCCGAGATTCGGAAGAGCACAGCGGCCGCGTAGGTGGCTGCAGGGGAAGGGCAGCAGCCTCAGCTCATGGTGCCACGCCACACCAGAGCTCCAGAAGACCCAGACCGGCTGCAGCTGGGGTGATGCCGGGTGGCAGAGAGCCCCCGGCACAGGGCCCGGCACCACGGCACTCACCCGTCCCCTCGTTCCTGGAGTGCAGCAGCTCCATCAGCGGAGCCGAGGCCCCCTCTGCATCGATGGCATCTGCCGCCTCCTTGTCCTGGGCCAGCTCACACAGCACGCCAGCCGCGACGCGCTGGATGTTCTCCACCGGCGAGTAGAGGAGCTGTCAGGAGACATTAGCGGCAACGTGGAGCAGCCAGCAAGGAGCTGTCGTGCTCCTGATGTGGTCTGACACGCACAGGTGCCACCAGTCGAGCACCACAGGGACGTGCCAGCCAGCAGAGAGCAGCCCCCGCGTCCCCCCAGCCCCTGACCTGCACGAAGAGAGGGATGGTGTTGAGGCGGAAGATCTCCATGCGGTTCATGGGGTCCCGGGCCAGGATGTGCAGTGCCCCTGTGCATCCCTCCACAATCTCCTCCATCTTCACTCCATCCTGCCAGGGGACAAGCGCTCAAGCCAGGGCATCCCACACCAGGGCACGACCACCCCGAGTGTGGGCACAGGCCACCCCCCATGGACAGGTCGACTTTTGGGGTGCCAGGCTGTGCCGGGAGCAGGGCAGAGGGGCACCCCCAGCAGATCCTGACACAGGGACTCACCGTGTAGGGCTGCTGTGTGCCGGCTGCTACGTGCCGCTGGGCGTCCTGGTGAGCCTTAACCAGCAGCTGGACCAGGCGGGGGATGACGGCGGCCTCCTGAAGCGGGGCATGGTTGGCCGGGCACAGGGCCAGGTTGCGGATCAGGCCTATGGTAGCCTGGAGGAGAGAAGTGGGGAAGGAGATGCATCTCGACCACGGATCAGAGCGGCATGTGTTCCCCACGGGACCTGCCAGCCAGGCCCCCCCCCTCCCTGCCCGTCCCACCCCATCCCCCTCTGTGGCGCAGGCTGACTTCAACTTCCTCCCACACCGGATCTGGTCCCCTCCCCGCGGGGGCGGCCGGGGGGAGTATTGATTCCAGCCGAGCAGCCGGCACAAGCCATTTCCTCCATCAGCTGCCGCCAAGGACGCTGCGCAGCAGGACCAGGGCTGCAGTGGCAGCAGCCCACCATCGCTCCGCACACGGCACCAGCTGCAGACCCCCTCAGCAGCACGTCCCACCGTGGGCCAGCAGCCGGCGGCTCGCTCCAGCCTGGCCACTGGCTTCCCCCAGCCCCTTACCTTGACCAGTGGCCACTGGTTGGGCTGGTTGAGGAGTTTGACGATAGCGGGGATGCCGTAGTTGAGCCGCACCGAGTTCTGTGCCATCTCAGCCTCGGGGTGCCGGCTGGTGAGGTGCCGGAGAGCGCAGACGGCCGGCTCGGTGATGTCCTCCTTGTCGCCTGCCCGCAGGATGGTGTGGATCAGGGCCTCCACCCCGTTTGACTGCGTCACCAGGGTCTTGTTCTTGCTGTTGTTGCAGGTCAGGTTGGAGAGGGTGCCGGTGGCGCAGGTCAGCACATTCACATCGTCGGAGCTCAGCTGGTTCACCAGGATCTTGAGGACACCATCCAGGCCCTCCTGCGGGAGCGGGGACGGGAAGTCAGACCAGCCCCCCGGCAGCCAGATCTGGGCTTAGCCAGCGGCTGGGCTGCAGCCCTGCTCCTGTTCCCTGCGCCTCTTGGCCCGGCGTGGGGAGCCAGAGCTGCTCCCCCGAGACGGACAGACACCCAGCCTTGGAGAGGAGCCGCCACCTCCCGCAAGGATGGCTCCTGCCATCACAGACAGGATCCGGCCCCCAGCCATGCTCTTCCTCCCAGACCTGGCACCCTCCCCTCAAGACCAAGGCTTGTGTGGCTGCTCTCGCTGTGGCCCCCAGCCCCTCAGCACCCCATGCCCCGGGCCCACACGCCCCGGGCTCTGCACGGGCCAGAGCAGGCAGCAATGGCAGAGCGGTAGCGTTTGTGCCTCCCACACTGCACTTTTCCCCATCCCCCCACAGCCAGAGCTGCTCCTCTGCAATGCCGGCATGGTGTGAGCAAGAGGCGCTCCCAACATGTGCAGCTTTACTTAAAGTTTAATGTATCCAGCAGCTTTTCTCTCCTGGGAGGTGCAAACAATGCACCCACCAGTGCTCCCTGAGCAGTCCTGGGGTGATGACCCCGGTCCCAGCCATGCCGGCAGGCAGCTAGCGGCAGGGCAGGAAGGAGTTAAAGGCACCATGGCCGCATCCCCCCCTCAATCGTCAGAGCCAGGGATGGTTACGCCAGCCCAAATAGTTTCCAGGCTGCATCAGGCGCTAATCTGCACAGAGAGGCGGCCCCAGCAGATGGGGAATGCATCAGGAGGCAGCAAGGGGCTGGGGAGAGCAACCCCAGCGCAGAGCTCGGGGTCACTCTCGCACCGGCTGCGACTCAGCCCCATGGGCACAACCGCCTCGACAGCAGCTCTGACGGCAGCTCCCTCGCTGGGGAAGGAGCCGAGCCAGCGGCAGGGCAGGCTGCCGGGGCTCCTCGAGTCGGAGCAAGCAGCAGCCCTGGCAATGTCCCGCTGAGCACGTGAGCAACCACCGGTGGCCTCGGCTCCCCGCTGGGAACACAGCACGAGCGCTGGCAGCCGGCTGGCGTGGGAAGGGCCACGGGCAGCGAGCGGCCTCCCGCAATGCCAGGCAAACCCCTCCTGCAGCGGGGCTGGGGCACGGCTGGGCACCCCCTCACGCTGCCGCTGCTCACAGGAGCTGGAAATGGCGCAAGGACGTTGCTTTGGATTCAGTCTGGCACAAGCAGAGGGTGAGGGGCAGCCCTCTGAAACGCTGCGTTGAAGCACGACTCGGGGGTCACGCAGACTCACTTGTTTGGTAGCCACGTCAGAGAGGTTTCGCAGGGTCCAGAGACAGTTCTGGACCAGCCTGGGGCTGGAGCTGGTCAGGTGCTTGCCCAAGGCCTGCATGCCGCCTGCCGGGGAAGGAGACACCAGCCCATCTGTAAATACCCAAAGCTGCCCCAGCAGAGAGGAGGAGGGAGAGACAGGGGGTCTGCGGGGTGAGGGTGGGCTGGGCACCACCCGACCAATGCCTCCAATGCATGATGCAGCCTCATAGCTTAGTGGAGGCTAAATGCAGCGCGGGAAGACAGCTCCTGGCTGTCCAGCCGGGCCAGATCCTGCCCATGCACGGTGCCAGGAAAGCACCTCAGCAGCCTTTCAGAGCCAAGAAACCAGGCTACACGCAGGTGGTTTTGCCTGGCTGTGCAAGGCATTTACCTGTCTCGCACATCAGCTGTGAGACAGCACCCTCGGCTGCATCATCCTGACACCCCCATCCTCCTCTTGATTGACACCGGCTCTGCCGCAGCCCCCCAGCCCCTCTTACCAGCCTCAACGATAGCAGGCTTGTTGCTGGGACACACCGACAGCACCTTTAGCACCCGGCTCGTGGTCCAGAGCAGCTTCTCGTAGTTGTAGCTGCGCATGATCTGCACCAGGGCCTGTGGTCCTCCGTTGGCCAAAATAATCAGCTGCAAGGTAAAGGGCCAGGGTCAGGGCGCACAGCAGCTCCGGGCTGCTGGGACCACCGCTCTGGTTTCCCCAGCTCATGCCAGGACACAAGTCAGGCAGGAGGTCCAACCCCTGGACACACAGCAGTGCTTCGGGTCACCCCCACCGGGGCTGTACCCCGCTCCCCCCGGCCACCCCAGACCTGTGCCCCGGGGTCCCTTGCCCCACGCTGCAGGCAGGACGGGCAGCGGCCCAGGGACCGAACCTCCACACAAGGCCAGGGACAACTTGTGCGTAGGAGAGCAGCAGCCAAAGAACAGAGATAGAGGCATTGCCCAGAGCAGCGGGGGGAGAAACCCAGCCAAGCCGATCTACCGGCCAGACTGGGACAGTCTGCGCTTCTGGGGATGCTCCACCTGCGAGAGGTCGGCCGTGGCAGCGTTGCACACAGCACAACGCTCCGCTGCCGGCTGCGGCCGGGGGGCACATGGTGAGAGCTCCCACCCCTGCGCTCCCGGGTGTCTGTCTGTAAGGAGCATGGTGGGGCAGCCACCCCGCTCCCCGCCTCCCCCGGCACGACCCCGCGCCACAGGCCAGGCCGGGCTCCCCGGGCCCACCTTGCTCTCCTGGTTCCCGTAGGCGAGGAGCTGAAGGCAGTCGGTGGTGATAGCCAGGAACTTGGGGTTGTTCTTGTTCAGCAGGGGAACCATTTTCTGCAGGCCATCGGCCAGGCGCACAGCCATCTTGGCCCCTTCCTGGTAGAGCAGCAGGTTGTGCAGGGTGGTGATGGCGTAGAAGAGGACCGACTCGACTGGCGAGCTGCAGGCAGGCGGCACAGAGCCATGTCAGCGTGGGCAGCTGCCTCCGGGCTCGCCAGGCTGCCAGCGCAGCCCCCAGGGCTGCCCCAAGCCCCCACTCCCACCCAGCGCCCTGCCGCAGGACCCGATGCGAGGCTGTCGTGCTGCACGGCCCCGGGGCTGCCCTCTGGGAAGGGACACCTCCTCCTCGGGGCAGAGCAGAGACCAAGGCCTGATGCCACGGACAAGGCAGCGTGGGGGGCTGCTCCCCTCCTCCTGTCCCCTCACAGGCTCCCAAAGCAGCAAACCGTGGGGGCTTTCACAGGCTAAAAGGCTCAAGGTCTCCCACTCCCTTGTTTTAGCATGAGCAGGAGGAGGACCCATGTCCACGGGCAGCACGAGCCCTCCCCTTCTCTGCCCCCAGCTCAGGAGGGACTGCTCAGCTCTGCCATCCTCTCGGGACCCCCGCCAGCACCCCCGTACCTCAGCATCCTGACGAGGGCTGGGATGCCACCGGACTTGAAGATGGAGAGCAGGCCCTCGCGGTGGTGCGAGAGGTTGTGCAGGATGCTGGTGGTGCAGCGGGCCGTGTCCAGGTCGCTGGTGCTCTGCATGGTGCGGACCACAGCCGCCACGATCTGGGGCGACTGCATCAGGGCGCGGCGCGACGCCTCCTTCTTGGAGAGCTGGTTGACGATCATGGCCGCTTTGCTGACAACCACCTGCGGGGGGAGAGAAGCTGGTGGGTGGGAGGGGATCTTGCTGCTGCCCACTGCCCATTGCAGCAGGGACAGAAGGGATCCCACTCTGCTGGGCGAGAGCCGGCCCAGGGCTGCCACGCGTCGTGCCAGGCAGGGCAGCACTGGAGCGGCAGAGCCAGCACAGCCAGTGCAGGCAAGGATTGCTATTTTTAACAATTCTCATCCACGTTGCTCCAGGAGCTACGCTGCATTTTGCAGCGGCGGGCAGCGTACGGTTGGGTCCGCGGAGCACAGGCGTGCTGCAGGGACGGGCGGGGGGGCTGGAGCACCGAGAGCCAGCGAAAGCGCTCGGTGTCTGTGCAAAGCCAGGGCAGGAGAGCCGTGCCAGAGCGGCAAGGACAGGCTGTGGAGAAGCAGGTGGGCAGAGGGGGGGCTCAGTCCTGCTGCAGCACAAAGACCGCAAGGCTTTGACAAGATGAAGGAGCCGGACGGCGGCCGCGGAGCCCCGCAAGGATGGGAGCCCAGCTGTGCTGCTGCGGCTGGGGAAGCGAGCCCCACAGGCCTGGCAGCTGAAAGCCCAGAGACACGCGCAGGCAAACCATGCTTCCTTACCGGGTCCTCATCATTGAGCAGCTTGGTGAGCTCCGGGATGGCGCGGGTGGCCAGCTCGGCGTCATCCTGGTAGTTGATGAGGTGCACGATGGCCGATTTCAGCATCTGCGAGGGCTCTGCCAAGCGCTGCACGTTGGTCTGCTGCCCCTCCAGCTGGGTGGTGATGAGCAGGGAGCGGTCCTCCACCGTCTCGGGGTACATGGCAGCCCGGACACGCTGGGCCCGGGTCATGGCCAGCTGAGCCTCCATGTCTGCTGCAGGGGGAGACGGGGAGGCAGCGTTAGACTCAGGCTCTCTCCAAGGAGCACTCCCAGCCCTGCTTTCCAATTTCAAATAGCTGAGCCAGAGCTTAGCTCAACGACACCGGCAACGTCAGCAGTCCCAGCACGCTCTGCAAGGAGCCAGTGCTTCAAAGTGTAAACAGACACAGCAGCGCAGAGATAAGACAACACTCAATTAGGCAGCATGATTAGGCAGTTGTCACACAAGGGCCATTAATTAAAAAAAATTAAGGATATTTGCAACTTGGGACCAGCTGGCACTGGGTATGAGAAGGACACAGAGGCACTCCCCATCGAGGATGCCAGGACAGGCGCGACCCGAGGGGCAGAGACGCTGCAGCAGCCACCCGCCGTCCCCACCGCTGCGGCACAGGGATCGCACAGGGCTTGGGAGGGCTCGTCCCTCTCCATGGGGCTCTGCCTCCCCAGGGGAGCTGATGATTAAACTTTCCAGGGCCCGCTGCTGACGGGGGAACCGCAGAGGCGAGCGGAGCAAACCAGCTCTCTCTTAAGGGATAAAGCTGGGGGAAGTGCCTCCTTTGGCCTGGGGGAAGCGCCTCCACCTGCTTTGCCCTTGTAGCAGTGGGAGAAGACAGGCCGGCCAGTGGGGCTTTATGGCACATGCCGGCAGCTCTGCCAGCCATGCTGAGACAGGTTTCCCGAGCAGGCAGACAGGCAGCAGAGCAGACGGCTGATCCGTGGGCCGGGATCAGCTGTTCCTATCTCGAGCCAACCCACCGGCGCAGTCAGATGTGTGTGCACAGCTCAGCACCAGTGCGGGCTGGCTACGTGCCGCTCCTACGCAAGAGCCGCTCGGCGCGGGGAAGGAGGAAGCATATTTTAGGCAGTAACAACTCCCGGGGTGTGGAAGGCGGCATGGAGGAGTGCCCAGAAGGAGCACGGCTTGTGGGAGAGGTGGAGGCAGGCAGGAGCAGAGCAGTCAAGCTCACAGACATGCCGGCGCTGGAGCCCCTACCTTGCGCTTGGCTCTGGCCCTGGCTCCCTCCCTGGCAGTAGCTCGTGGTGGTCGTCTTCTTGATGGTGTACTGCTTCCCGTAGACCTCGTCATCGTCCCCGAGGCACTTGCTGCTGACGGAGGGCACCTGGGTGTTGACACCGGAGTGGATGCCCGAGTCATAGGTGTAGGTTTGCTGCCACTCCGTCACCTTGATCGGCTGCTCCATCATGTTCATCACCTCCATGGCTGCTCTGTGGGGCAGGAAGGGGAGAAGTTACGCCTCCGGCAGAGCCCAGGTCACCGCAGCACCCTCCTGCCCCTCTCCTGCACCAAACCGCGCGGCAGACCCCAGCGCGGCAGCCGGCCCCTGCGCAGCCCACGAGCAGATCAAGCAGATCGCTATCTGCCCTCCCTCCCCACACGAGATGAAAGGCGGCACCGGGATGACGAACCCACAGCTCAGCACTTTGCTGCTCGTGTTCAGACATGAACCGCGGCTGCAACCGGCGCAGACCGCGCACGGCTGGCTGAGCCGTCAGCCAGCGCCTGCCGCGCAATGCCGCGTCTCACCGCCTCGGCAGCGAAGGTGTGAGCAGGGTCTGCCTGGCGTGGAGAGACCCTGCAGCCAGGCCCCCGCCCCCGCTCCAAGCTCCCCCAGCTACCCCCAGGCTTTTTAAAGACCAATTTCCGGAGACAAGACCTGGCAGAGCGCTAGGGACAGACACAAGGCTAGAGCTCCAAGAATAAAACAAACCTTTTTAGAAGCCCTCTGGGACGCTCCTAAAGCACCTAAAAATAACCAGGCAAAGCGACTCTCCTGCGGTCCTCAGCACCACAAGCGCCCATGGCCATGCTGTGCCGAGCACCACGCCGTGGCTGCACGGTGCTGGGACAGGGCAGCCCAGCACATCCCAAAACTCAGGACAAACCAGCCAAGGTTGCTTGCGAGCAGGGCTGGGCTCCCCTTGTCTTTAATTTGAGAATGCAGGGGGAGGAAGGATGGCTCAGGGATTAACCCCTGAGCTCATCGGGGCAGGCAGATGCTGCAGGGCTATGAGTCACCCAGCCCCACATCCAGCCCCCTAACACAGCCAGGAGGGGAGGGATGGAGACAGCGCCCAGCCAGCCCTACCGCCACCACCCCACTGCCCGGGCACCCTCTGGGATCTCTGCCCCTTCCTCCGGCTGCGCAGGGGTGGGGATGAGTCAGAGTTTCAGAGGCGATAAGAGGCGAAGGGAGCAGCTGCCGCCCGGCATAGCTGGGCGCAGCAGCAACAGCGCTTCCAAACAGAGGCATAATTACCACCTCTGCCGGCACTGATTCATGCAGCAAGCTGGACCAGGGCGGCTGCATACCCCTGGCTCCACTCCAGCGACCGGCACAGCCTGGGGCTCGCAGGGACCAGCCAGGCTAGTGCGGCAGCCTCAGGCCCCAGCACCCTCCTCAGGGGAGGAAGGGGAACAGGGCACAAGCCCCCCACCACGCCAGTGGCTGAGTCAGGGCGTCGGGTAGCGGCCACGGACGCGGCTTGTGCGGGGCGGCCCGGCTGGGCACGGCACGCACGGGCTTGGCACAGCTCGCCCCAGTGCTGGCAGCTGTTCCCAAGGAGCAGCCGAGCCCTCGCAAGCGGCACAGGCCAGTGCTCTCAGGGAAAAAAATCCCAGCCCTGGCACAAATACTCATTCCCGGGGAGCAGTGGCTGGGTGGGAGGCAGGAGCCCCACCACGCTCCCGTCCCCAGGGCTACACACATCCTGCATCCCACTGTGCCCGTCTCCCCGCCAGCCACCTTCCCGGAGCCACTGCAGAGCACCACTCTTGTCAATTCAATATTTTTTGAGCTGTCAAGCAGCAATCCACAGCTTAAGTACTACTCCAGCTTTAATGGGTTGTGCATAATGCATGTTTATAAGGCAGCAAGAGAGGGACCCCACTAATGGAGGCCAGCGGGGGCAGATCATTCCCACGGCAGGGCGCGGACGGGAGCTGGTGTTTCCTTTTGGGGCGGCAGGGCGGTGCGTGACGCACGGTGCCGGAGGCGAGGGGCGAGCCCAGCTCCGCTCCCCATCCCGCGCCAGAGTAGGGCTCGGCCAGGAGAGCCCCCGTGCCGAGCCGGGAGCACCTCAGTGCCGCACACCCCCTGCGCGTATTCGTGAGCTGTTGCATCGGTGTTTGGGAGAGCAAGTCCTCCCAGCTGGGTCACCCTCGCCATGGGGGCAGAGCCTCCAAATTGTGTCAGGAAGCCCAAGAAAAGCGATGTCAAATCACGCCCATGGAAGCGTGGCCAGCAGGAGAGCGGTCTGCTGGCACCGGCGGGGCGAGTTGCCACGGCGCAGGAGCCGGTGCGAGCCGTCGCACATCCCAGCCAGGAACTGGCGTGCAGAGCCCCGGCAGCGGGGCTGTGGCCAGAGGGACCCCAGCGTCCCCAGGCCGATGCTGGAAACCTGCCCTGGAGAAGGTGGGCAAGAGGAGAGCAGAGCTGAGGGCAGGAAAGCTCCCTGCACCACAGAGGGGGGTGTAAGGACCCCGAGCACCCACCCCAGACAGGGCAGGGACCCCCAGGCAGCAGCAAGCTGGAGCTGGCAAGAGGGGCTGGTGCTGCCTGCACTGAGGGTCAACCGGTAACAAGCTGCTCCGAAATTTACAGGCATTTGACAGGCACTTAATTTTTCAAACCTCTGTGGGTTCAGCTCAGACACCGGCTCCTTACAGAGCCCTGCATTATGCATGAGCCACCCCTCTGCACCGCTGGCACCCCAGAGACATCAAAAGCCAGCAGAGCCCCTCAGAGGCCAGACACGAGCTCAGGTGATCGGCCCCAGACAAGCTCCAAGCAGGGGAGCGGGTCCAAGCTAACAAGCACCGTGTTAGACCCATCTGAGCACAGCACCCTGCCGCAGGGGAGAGGGACCACTAGGGTGGGTGTTACATGGCTCAGGGGACTCTCTTTCCCCAGGACCCCCCCAGAAGGGACCACAGGCACCTCATTAAACCCAGCCCCCATCCCTCCTCTGGAGCATCACCCTGCCAGCAGCCAGCAAGGCCAGCAGCACCCAAGGTGACGGAACCAGTGGAGCAAATGTCAGACGCTCCAGCAGCAAGCAGTGACATTTTCTGAACCCTGTGTCAAGCATCCTCTGCTCATCACTCAGCAAGGGCCAGACACCCAACATGAACTTCTCCCCCATCCTCCACAGCTGGGCTCTGACCCTGGATGTCCTCCCTCCTCCTCATCAGGTCCAGGGCAAGACAGGGAGTCCTCCAGGCAAGGGACGCTGTTACACCTAGGTTCACCTTCAGCAGGAACCGTTCCCCAGCGATGCTTCTGCTGGCGAACAGCTGCAGTGGGGCAGGACCCCCACCATCCCCAGGGCCCCAGGAAGCAGTGACAGAGAGGGCAGCAGTTCACACAGGAAGGAAAAGCTGGGGGTATTTAGGGCACACATGAAGTACCTGCCTAGAGAGATCAGCCTTGGGCATGAGGGATGTTTGGGTGGGCTCCAGCACCCTCCACGACCAGGCCTGTCAGTAGGACGATTGCTGCTGAGCCCAACCCTTATCTCCCTCCCACCAGAGCAGTACCACCAAGCCCCGGCTGAGCCCCCCTGCCTGCACAGAGCTGGGACCCCTGGGGAAACAGGATCACTCCTGGGAACAGTGAGAAAGCCCCCACGAAACAGCGAGACAGATGTGGGGGACCCCACAGAGGGGACAGCAGGTTTGGGGGAGCACCTCCAATGGCCCCATGTGGGACACGGGGCTGGCAGGGGCTTCAGCCACCCCACCATGTAAGGGGGAGCCAGGGGAAGGTTAATCCCTCTCCCACCACTTCCTGCAGCCAGGAATGCTGGGGAAGGCAGAGGAAGCTCCCACAGCTGTAAGGCACCAGCCAGCGGCTCATCCGCCCCCAGAGACATTTGATCAGCATCCAGGCGGCATCGCCCCCCGAGACACTGTCTGCGGAGGAAGTCTCCAGCAAACACGCGGCTCTGGGCTTGACCAGCCCTTCCCTCCGGCTGCCGGGAGAAGCCTTCGGCCTCATGCAGGCAGGACACAGCTGGCAGACACTGCTCAGAACAGCAGCAGGGAAGCCATGAACGCCGCTTCATGCAAAAATAGTTATTGCCCACGGACTTCTTGGGGGGGGGGGCAGCAGCCATGACCCCCAAAAGGGGGTCACCCCTAAGTGAGCAGGCAGGGGCACAGAGCACCCCCACATCCCAGGCAAGGGCTGCACAGGAGCAGGCACCAGGCCCTGGTGGGTCGGTGGGCGCAAGAGGCAGCCTGAGCACATCATGTGCAGCTCCAGCATGCCCTCGCCCCTGTGCGGAGCACGCTGTGCTGCCCAGCCCGGAGCGGCGTGGGATGCCGGCCGAGGGGCTGCCGCAGCCCTCCGCAGGGCCCCATCCTTGCACGCACCCTTCCCAGCCCCACCGGGAACAGAGGGCAGCAGCGCTGGAGGTGCCCCCGCTCGGGAGCCGCACCGCGAGGGGGTGAGCTCGGCTGCGGGAAGCCTGTGAGCGATTGTAATTACAGTCACTTAGGCTTTTAAGAAAAGGAAAGAGGCAGTTAAGGCAATTCAACAAATGCAATGCGAGAAAAGACTCTATTTTAGAAGCACTTACGCTACACGCAAGCAATCTCCGGTCCTCCCCACCCGCCTGGAGAAGCCAGGGGATTAGTGACTGCTTGCTCCGACAGCGGGGCTGGGGGAGAGCAGCCTCACAGCCAACAGCAGCGGAGCCCTCCTAGGGGCAAAGGCACCCAGGGCTCGGCCCACTGGTGAGAGCTGCACCCCGAGGTCCCCATCACCTGCAGCCCCCGGCCAGAGGCACCCTGAAGCGACACCATTGCACTAGCAGCTAACGAAGCTGGGGCAGCAGCTAACGAAGCTCCCGCAGATGCTGCAACAGACCCAGCACTGCACAAAAGCTTCAATGGTTTTGAAGAGGATCCCTTGCCGAAACACACAGAAGGAGGAGGTAGAGAAAGGAGCTTTTCAAGACCTCACCAGCATCAATGGAAAGCGTTAGAGTCAGATCCCGGCTACCACGAGCCCTTTCAATGGGGCTTTACAGTGAAGATAAGTGGAAGAATTCAAAGGGGACAGAGAGCAGCTTGAAGTTTAATGAGGAGAAGACAGGCGGCTGGCCTCTCGTTAGAAAGTGGGCTGTAACGGCGCGAGGCCGCCCAGGCCCTGCACACAAAGGAGCCGATGGCCTTTGTTCACCAGCACTTTCAGGTCCAGAGCATCTCCCTGCCGCCCCCACAGCTCTGACCACTTCGAGTCACACAGGGAGGGCAGCGAGGGGTGCAAGATCCACTCTTCAGACCCAGGTTCCCTCATTGGAGGGGGCTCTAAAACCCTATTTATTTTCCAGCTGCACCTGATGAGGTTAAGCTTGAGCTGCTGGAAGCCCGGTGCAAAGCCCCTGCTCCCACTATTCATGCAGCGCCAGGGGTGCCGCATCACCCCAAGCACGGCGAGACGAGGCTCCTGGTGGCAGAGCCGGCCCAGCAGCACATCTGCCACAGATGCCACAGCATCTCTGCCTCGACCCACTCCGCTGATGCTCTCCATCAAAGCGGAGCATGTTACCCAAGCCTCTGGAAACGCCTTGCCTTCACCCAAGTTAACAGCTACTGACAGCTCCAGCACACTCCAAGTCCAGGCTGTAGTATTTTGGCACTTCAAATCCCCAAATGACAAGGTATTATCCATCAAGTGCTCTTCCGTTGCGAGAGCACGCGCAGTGCTGGGCATGGCACGCACCCTCCCGCAGCATACTGCGGGGCAGCCGAGCCCTCGCACAGGGCACCACGGCCCCGGGAAACGCTGGGCACCCAGGGCTCGTGCAAGAGCTGTGCCAAAGCACCATCCGCCGAAGCATGGCTTGGGGAACCCTGCTGCCCACGCCATGCCCTGCCACGGCCCCTGCCCCACAGGCACAGCGCTGCTGGGCACCAGCACAGATCCAGCAGCTCTGTTGTGCCCCGATTTGGGGGCTGCTCCCACTTGCACAGCTTCAGTGCCGAGCCTGGCCGGCTCTGCCTGCACAGGGCAAGCCCCACAGCAGGACCCGGCCCAGGGAGGGGTTTCTCAGGGACATTCACACACCGAAGACCCACCGTGGGGTCTCTGGCAGAGCATCTTCCCTCCCTGCATGCCTGCTCTCTGGCACAGACACTGCGGAGGCCCACGGAGGCACTGGGATCGGGAGGACCCACGTGGGCACATCCCCTCCTCAATAAAAGTTTGCTGATCTCATTAGAAACGCTGCTGGGAAAGGTGGGAACTCGCCACTTGTCCATGGAAGGAGAACTGGCATGATGCAATTAATCACAATAACTCCATCTGGATAAGAAAAACAAAATCATTATTTTGTTTTAAAGAGCACAAAGAACAAGTTGTCCTTTAAGAACATGATAATTGCAGGCTTTAAATTTAGGCTTTGAGGCTCACAGGCTGTTCCCAGCTCCAGTCACGGTGTCCAAAAACACAGGATTTTACCACCTGGCCCCGATGCTGCCAGAGGAGCCGAGGCAGCAGGGAGGGACACAGGGCTGCTGAGCCCCGGCTTAATTTCTCCATCCAATTGCATTACATCTGTAAAGTTCAGACGCTTCACAAGGAATTATCACCAACACCCGTCAGCACCCGGCCTGTCGGAGCAAGTTAATGATTTGTCACCAGGGCTCTGCCCGCGCGTCACAGCGATTACGGCAGGGCTCCTTACAGAGCCAAAGGTCTCTCCCCCACCAGCGAAGCACACAGACTTTATCCAGCCATCCACCCCAAAAGTCATGTGGGACCGTGGCACATCCCACACCACCGGGTCTGCGCCTCCAGCACTGGAGAAGCCTCCCCTCCAGGAGGGCACTGCTGCTCACTCGCCTTCACCCCCTCCTGCGGGTTTGATCACCCACGCATAGGATGCTCGGAAAACACAGGGCATCCCACCCTCACCCCCTCCACCCAGCCGCCAGCTCCAGCTCCTGCTCAGGGTCTCGGAAGGAGCCTGAGGACTCGCTCAGCTCAAACGCAGCGAGGCAGATGTCACGGGCGAGCCCAATGAGCCGCAGCATCCGCAGCACAAGGCTCCTGCCCTGTTTGCAAAGCGATTTCAGAGCCGAGCGACGGAGATGCGTTGAAATGCCTCTGGGCCTGTCAGCAGCCACAGCAAAACCCATCAGGGCTGGCATATTTAGAAGGTTATTTCAAACCTCTGCCTAATTAGAAACATCATCTCCCTCCACAGCCATCGACGAGCTGTGCAGCATTCCTGCACCAGAGGCGGGAAGGAGAGGGGGTGGGGGTCTCTGCCCCCCAAGGCACCTGTGCAGCTCCAAAGCCAACCCAGTTTAAGCAGAAACTTGGTGTTCAGCTGCTTCGGTCAAGTTTTAAGAGTTCTTTGGAGGGGGATTACTTGCACCTTCACACCCCTGCTGTCCTCCACTGCTTCGCCAAACAGCATCCATAGGGAAGGGGGATAAAACCGACCCTCCTGAAGCAGGGAATGTTACAGCGATTCAAGGCACCAGTGCAGCCCCAGTGTCCTCCCGAGGTGCCATCCCAGCTGCTCCCATCCACACAGACCGACCTGAGACACCCCATGGTCTCATGGGACTGAGAGCCGCCACGCAAGCCCCGGCTCTGGGTGACACTGGGTGCCCCCCACACCCTGTCTGGGTGGGAAAGCACCAGCTGAAGTCAAGGTAAAGCTGAAGTCCAAGGTAGGCTTGTACTGTTCCAACAGAAATCAAATTTCTTTTTAACTTCTGTTAATTAGAAGCCAGTCTAATTTAAACCTTCAAACCAGCACAAGCCTCAGTACAGATGCTGCAATTAAAGTCTTGCAAGTTCTCTGCAAAAAGCCTCCGCTTCCCCAGCTTGCAAAGCGGGGGCCAAGGGCAGCTCCGCTCCCCAAGGCTCTGCCATCTGTGAGCGGCAGCGCGCCCGGCAGGAGCGTCGTCTTAAACCCCGGAGATCTGGAAGTGCGATAAAAAGCCAAATCCCATCAAGTGCTCCCACACCAAACCGCAGCCTTGAAGGGAAGCCATCGTCACAGGAACAGCCTCAGCTGAAAGAGCCATGCAGCTGCACCACAGTTGCCTGCCCCAGCTGCTAGAGCTGATTAAGGATTTCAGGTGGGGGAAACAAAGGGGAGAGTTAATGGGATTAGGATAGCACTGAATATTGCACTGAAATACAGCAGTGGGACCAGAGGGGAAATTCCCTGAGGTTCCCATCTGCAGCCAAGCCATGAGCCACCCGCCCCGCTGGGGTGGTCGATGCTCCGGGGACAGCACACCAATCGCTCGCACGCCCAGCCCCGGCAGACCCCCCCAGCAGCCCGGCTCAGCCCCACCGGGATGCATGCGCTTCCTGGAGCCGGTGAGGACGTGCCACATCGTCCAGACAATAGACCATAAACGCCATTGTCTGGAAGGGAGAGGCCTGCTGCGGCTGCCCCACCTTCCCCCAGCACCCTGAGAGCCCCCCCGAGCACTGGGGGCCCACACCTCCCCCAGGAGCCAGCTCTGGAGGGGAAAACACCCCTCAGCCACTGACTGCAGGAGCTCAGTGCATTCCCATCCTGATGGCCAACTTGTTTAAGCCAAATTAGCAGTAAAATGGGTTTTTCATGACACTTTATGGAAATCCTCCAAAGCAATGAACGACTACAGGCTTCAGAAGTGCAAAGACTGTTTCACCGGGTACCCCGCATCCTTCCAGCCAGACTCTAATAAAACACCAACAAAGACACACAGAAGGACCTTAAAACATCCCCAGCCCGTTACCAGCCTGGCCGGACAGCCGTTCCCCCGAGAGCGGGACCAGGAGCAGACCCCGCGGGCGCTGCACCCGCCCTGGACGTGGCTGACAGCCCTGAGCGAACGCCCCCGGCGGCCCCGGCACCGCTCCAGCCCCGTCCCCGCGGCAGCTGGCAGCGAGACGCTTCGCCCCCGGCTCCCCGCCAGCCCAATGGCAGACGGATGGGAGACCGCCGGGTGTCAGGGCTGGCGAGCGGCACCAGCGCCAAAACCAGCACGACGTGGGCTGGAGCAGGAAGCGCAGCGACTGCGGGGGCCGGACCCAGCTGGGTCACGGGGCATCCCCAGCCCCCACCACCCCTCTGGCATGGGGAAGCTGACAGGGAACATCGCCCCAGTCACGGGGCTTGCCCAGGTACCCCGACAGCTCCACGGGAAAGCCAGGGGGGTGCAGGGACGCTGCAGCCCGGTAAGAGGAGGTGCAGGCTGCTGCCTTCACACCCGTGCAGGCACGACAGCGCACAGGTCACCCAGGACCGTCCCAGCAGGTGGCCTGGCCCTCTTGGCAACCGTTCATGCTCCTTTTGCAGCACAAACGTCTCTCCAAGTTGCTCGTATGACAGCCTACGTTCTCCTTCTCCGGGCAACTCCCAGCAACGTTTCAGCATTATCCTTTCATCTGTGCTGTAAACCTGATTAATTAAGCTAACGCAATTAGAGCGCTCTCTCTGAACGCCAGACAAAAGGACGGCCGAGTTTCGCTCCCCCCGTGTTTCCCTGCGCGGATATCCGCTGTGGGCCGTTCGCGGGGGCTCGCCTGGGAACCCCCCGGCCGAGCAAAGCGGCGCCCGCCGCTCCTCCGCACCGCGGCGGGGCTGCCCGGGGCGGGACACCCGGCCGCCCCGATTCTCTCTTGCCCCCCTGGACGCCCCGGCATCCCGGGAAACCGCCGTGCAAACCCGGCTGAAGGCGAGGGGCCGCCCGGCGGGGGGGTGGGAGGGGACCGAAGGTCTCCGGTGCGGCCCGGACGGTGCAGCCGCCGGCGGCAGCTCTGACTCAGGGCTCGGCGGCCGCCGCACCGAGCAGCCGCGCGTTGCGGGAGGAGCCCCAGGGCCACCTGGGCGAGCAGCCTGTGCCAAGGCCTCGCCCGGGGAGCGGCGGCGGCTCCGGGCGGTGCCGCGGCCGAAGCCGCGGCCTCGCAAAGCGGCTCCCGCAGCGACGGGCAGGGAGCGGGGGTCGGGACAGCCCGGCCGCCCGTCGGGGGCTCGCTCCGGGGACCCGCCCGAGCGGATCGGCGCCGGGCCGGGCTCGGCGGCCGACAGCTCCCGCCGGCCCGACGCGGGACGAGCCGGGCTCACGGACGGAGCACGGCTCCGCTCCGCCGCCTGCGGGAAGCCCTGACCCGGGCGGCGGGAGCGAGCCGGGGCGCGCGGTGCTGCCCGTTCCCGCCACCCCGTTCCTCCCAGCCCCGCACGGCAGAGCCCACCCAAGCCCCCCCCACACACACCCCCCGGCACACCCGGCCCCCCCGCGCCCCCGCTCACCTGCGCGGCGGCTCCCCCTACGCGGGCACTGCCCGCCGCCCCGCTCCTGCCCGAACAAAAGGCGAGCGGCGGCCCGCGCGCCGCCCCGCCCTGCCCCGCCCCGGCACGCGCCCCGCCCATCCCGCGCCGCCGGATCGCTATTGGACCTCACGGACGCCCGTCAATCCCGCGGCGGGCCGGGCACCGCCTCCGTCGGACGTGTTTATCCTCTCTCCATTGGCGGGGGCGCGGCTGCCCCGCCCTTCGCCGGCAGGCGATTGGACAGCGGGGCGGGGTGGGCGGAGCGCGCCGGTGGGCGGGGAAGGGCGCGGCAGCCGGGGGAGACCACCTGCGTGACGTCACTGGGCGGGGCGGGGTGGAGCCCGGGGCGGGGCCGGGGCGGAGCCAGGAACCCTCCCTTGGGCAGGGGGCGGGGCCGAGACGTACCTGGGCAGGGCGGGGCAGCCCCGGGGGCGCGGGGACCCCCCCCGCTGGCGGTGGGTGCGGGTGGGGCGCGGGAACCCCAGGGCGGGCGTGGGGTGCCGGGACCCCCGCGGGGGAGCTCAGGCACCCCCCGCTGAGCCCCCGCGTGTCTCCCCCGGGCAGCGCCCGCCCCTCCCCACGCGCCGCCGGCGTCACCCGGGGGCTGCAGCACTGTCCCGCCGCCCGCAGCGGGCCGGGGGGAGCGGAGCGGGGGGCTCGGGGATGTCCCCCCAGCCCTGCCGCCTGCGGCTCCCCGGTTCTCCTCCCCAGGCCGCCATTTGAGCCCTCCTGCAGCCGCGCCGTGGGCGCTGCGTGGGCCTCCCCCGCCTCCCGCATCACCGACGGCGTTTGCATCGATCGGTGCCCGGGCGCGGAACCGCCGGCGGCGGGGCAGGGTCCGGCCCTGGAGCACCCCCAGCCCCGGGAAGGGGCTCCGCACTGTCCGGGTGGGGAAACTGAGGCAGGATCCCAGCAGCGGCAGCGAGAGGCACTGGGGAAGGGCTCCGGCGGCTGACGGCACCCTGTGTCACCCCAATCCCCGCCAGACTGGTCCAGCGGGTGCTGCCACCACATCCCAGCTCACCCGCTCCCCTCCGGCCCTGGGTGAAGCCTCGTCACCCAGCGCCTGTCGCACCGATGTGCGCTCAGCACCAGGGCATGTCCCAGCCCGTGGTGGGGATCCCCGGGCCTTCCGCTCCCTAGATTTGGGGATGGGGGCGGGGGTACACATCCCCCACACCCCCCGCCGTCAGCCCCTGCACAGTCCTCTGCTGTATCTGGCTGCAGGCGCTGACTCCGTGGGGAAATCACAGCTCCGGAGGGAGGTGAGAGACAGAGCTTCAAACACCGCTGCAAGAAATCAGGATTCCATTGCTGTGCGCAGAGCGGGGGATCCAAAGCACGGTGAGAGCCCTCCCAGCACGAGGAGAGAAGGGCACACGGCACAGCACGGCCTGGCATGGCACGGTGCAGCACGGCAAGGCACAGCACAGCTGAGATGGCAGCCAAAAAGTCACTTATGTTCCTTCTTGGTCAAGGTCAGGGGAGTCAGGGAAGTGCAGGGCTGCCTTCATGGTGTTAGCCCACGGAGTCCTGCAGGCTTACCCCCTCTGCATCCCACCTCTGCGCCCCTGGCACCTCCCCTGGCCCAGCTGGCCCTGCATGCCATGGGGGACGGCGGCCGCTGCTGGGGTCACACCACCGCTTGCAGAGCTGCTACCCCTGCTCAGCGCTGCGAGGAGTGCAAGACCCAGCTGGCACCTCTGCACCCAGCAGCTGCAGTGGGAGCAGCGAGGGTACCCTGGGGACCGGGGGCCTGGGGCTGCGAGGGGCTTCGCCCGGCACTGCCAGAGGAGCGGGAGCGAGGAGCCGCGTGCCCCAATGTGAGTTTGGGGCTGGCTAGGGGACGCCTTGCCCAGGTGTGCGTCAGAGCAGGGCGGAGGCCCCGTGTGCCCTGTGCCACCCTTGCCCGGCTTGTTGGGAAGATAAACAAGCTTTTGCCCTCTGGGCCCCAACGCCCGTGTGCTGGGCTGAGTGGTTCCCCCTGATCCGGGCTGAGCGCCGCCGGCCGCACCCGGCCGGGCTGGTGCTCCCCTCCCGAGGGTGGTAGTGACCCATCGGTGATGAACCCCACTCCTCCCGAGGGATAGGACAGCCCTGCCCTGCACAGGGGAACAACGGGCAACTCCTGCAGCAGCGCTGTCTCCCTTGAGCTCTGCTCCGAGCCCTGCCTGCGGGTCTGGGGGCTCAGCTCAGCCCCCCACCCCGGTGCCCAGCCCCACGCAGGGAGGGAAGAGCTGGGAAAGCCCTGGTAAATGGGAGTTCCAGAGCAGAGCAGGGTGGGGTGCTGGCAGCCTCCCCACCACCCCCTTCCTTCCCTTCCCTCACCCGGGGCGAACGCGGTGATTCAGCTTCTTGGTTTCAGTCCTCGCAGCCAACTTCCACGGAAGCAGGAACGCGGCCGCACGCTGCCTGACGCCCCATGCCCAGGGCAGGTGTGGGCTTGTCAGCAGCAACGGCCGCCTCCAAAATGGCCTCCAAAACGGCCTGATGCTGGCAGGCGAGGGGTCGTCCCACCCTGCTACCCGGGATCAGTGTTGGGGGACGCAGGTTGCACCCTCCGGACCAGCAGCAGGACCATGCACCCCACAATGACCGGTGTCAGGGTGACACACTCCCCCCAGAACAACCAGCAGGTGATGCACGTCACACCCCGAACACCCGTATTGGGGTGAGGCACGCTGCCCCCCAGCTCCCCCTGCAGCCCCCCTGCCACCTGGCAGCCACCCCCCCCCCCCCAACAGGCTCTCACACATCCCCATGAGGGTCCCAGTGTTGTCGTGGCCCCCTCAGGGACCACCTGCAGCCCCACAAGAGCCTGGCTGCTCTCATGGCCCCCAAGGTTCCCCAGAGCCACAGGCTGCCCCCAGCCACCTTGGGGAGTCTCCCCCACTTTACGGGGGCATCCAGCCCCCCAAGCCATCCCTCCCCCTCTTCCCACAGCAGAGCCTCTGCCCCCCCAAGCACCCAGCTCCCACAGCAGCAGCACACCCCAGCCCCAGGGAGCCCCGAGGCAGAGGCAGCCATGAAAAGATGGGTCTGGATTTTATTAAAAGTTCAGCACCAGTACATATGAAAAAAAAAAGAAAAGCGACTGTGCAAGTTGGGAAGTATTAAATTAATGGAGCTCAAGGCTACAGAGGGCTGGTGTGGCAAAAATTCAAGGCACACGCAGGGCATGGGTGACGCAGCCTTGCCAGGCTGCAGCCACACGGCGGCACGGGGATGCCGGCACACCAGGAGCCCCCTTGTAGCACCAGGCCATGGGCTCCGAAGGGACCCCAAGCTCTGGGGGTGGGCTGTGAGGCTGGAGGCACCAGGGTAGGAGCCCAGGGGAGCTCCAAGGAGGGGCAGGACTGGCTCTGGCATGCCTGGCTCCAGCAGCACCATGCATTGCTCCCAGAGCAGGGGCAGCCCCCTGAACCCCTTGAGACAACATGGGCGTCAGTCCTGGCGCACCGTCTGCAGCTCCTGGGAAGGAGCCGAGGGACACAGTAAACCCCAGTGCTGCAGGGCACTGCCGCTGGCCAGGGCTCCTGGGGACATCGGGGACAGGGGTGGCCCAGGGCGAGCTCCCGGGCAGGCAGGGAGGTTTGGCGGTGCCGGTGCTCCACTGACAGGAATCAGGCTGCACTCAGGGCAGCAGATGTCCAGACGGCAAAAGCAGCCCTGCCCCAGGGCACCGGGCAGGATCAGCCCTTCCCCGGGAGCCCAAGTTCCTGCGCGGTGTCCCCAGGGTGGTGTAGCAGGGCCACCTCCGTCCAGCTCTGCCGGGGCCAGGTCCCCCTTCACCTGGCTCATCGCAGGGTCTCTGCAAACAAAGAGGGCTCGATGGCACCAGGAGCAGCCGCCCCCTGCCCCACAGCACAGCCCCCAGCCCCTGTGTCAGGAACCTTGGTCGGCTTTGTCCCCCTTGGTCTTGGGCTCCTGCCACCACTCTGCAAAGAAGCCCTCCTCGTAGTCGCCTTCGCCCTCGAACTCGCCGTCAGAGGGCAGGTCCTTCGCCTCAGGCCCCTCGCCACTGTCCACCTCCATCTGCAGCACGGGACGGCAGGAGGAGGCAGCGGGGCTCGGCGGCCCTGTCTGCAGCTCATCCCCGGGCTACAGCCCCTTCTCCAGGGCTGGTTTGGGCGTCGGACCCCCTGCCCGAGGAAGGGCCCTGCCCCGGGGTATCCACGGCACCTACCTGTGCCACCCCAGCAGCCCCAAAAGCACCCAGCTGCACCCCACACCAGGGGCATAATTTACCTCATCGTCAGCCTGCAGGTACTGCCTGGCGAAGTCCAGCATCTTCTTCTGGGCGGCTGTCCGGTTGTGGTAGCGCACGGCTTCCTGGGCACGGGGAGGGAGCAGGGGCTGCGTCAGCCCCTCCGCTGCCAGCAGAGCCATGGGACGGAGGGGCTGGGGGGTCCTCACCGGCCGGGGCTCAAAGTCCTCGTCCTGCAGGCGCCAGCGCTCACGGTGGAAGCGGTAGTAGACCAGGTTCTGCTGCATCACGGCATCGCCCGGGTCGAAAAGCATGTAGCTGGAGACGCTGCGCACCGCATCCCGCACGTCGTTCACTGCAGGGGCAAGCGCCAGGTGATGTGGGGGGTGACACCTCACCCAGGGGTCCACAGCACCCCAGGGTGCCCCAGGGGCACAGACCCCAACTCCCGCCGGCACTCACGCTTGTAGTAGGCAAACTGCAGGTAGTGGTACATGGTGGCCACGAACTTCTCCACAAAGTAGCCGCCCACGTTGGGGGTGAGCTCGGTCTCGCAGTCCACCTTGCACTGCAGCACGCTGACAAAGTGGTCTGGGGAGGCATCAGGCACTGTGCCCCCTCGGCCCCCAGACCCCCGCCACAAGCCTGCCAGCCCCCAGCCCCCTGCCCGGTCACCTGCGATGGCGGGATAGAAGTCCTTGAAGTCCTGCAGCTCGTAGGCACCCTCGCAGCCGGCCAGGCAGTCCTCGTACGCCTTGTAGTACTCGGCCAGCGCCTGCTCCATGTCGGCCGCGCTGCTCCGGAAATCCCCGTTGTTGTACAGCTTCACTGACCGCACGAATATCGGCTGCCGGGGACCAAGTGGGCACTGCTCACCTCCCTGCCGGGCACCGCAGCCCGGCTCTGCCCTTCAGCAGCACTGGCCTGCCCTGCTCTGCCCGACGCAGCTCCATCCCCCGCACAGGCCCTACAGAGATGCTCTTTTGGGGGCAGGAGGTGAGCAACCGGGGCTCAGCGAGGGAGATCCTCTTCTCTTGGGGTTTGGCAGGACCAGGCTTTGGCAGCCAGGCAGGCACCGAGCCCCGGGGAGCCCATCTCCCGCCCCAGCCCCGTTCCCTCCGCACCTCGTAGGGCTGAGCCTCCAGGTCAACCAGGTAGTCATCCACGTCCAGCATTGTCCTGTAATAGTTCAGGTACTTCAAGGTCATCTCGTGCTTGGGGTTCTTCTGCAGGAAGGTGTGGGCAGCGGACACCGCTTTCTCGATCTTATTTGACTGGGGAGGGAGGAAGAGCCGGTGCAGCAGACTGCCATGGGGGCAGCTGGGGCTGACGCTGCAGCTGTAGGGGGCTTGGCACCCAGACGGACCCCGGGGACGCAGGGCAGAAGGCTGGTCCTCAGGAGGGGGCACCCATGGTGCCAGCCCCAAACCCAATCATCTGCTGACAGCGATGGACGGACAGGGTCCAGGAACATGGACAATGCAGGTAAATCCAGCCGATGCATGGCAGCTGCCTGTGCCCAGCCACACCAAGCTCCCCCTCCAGGCCCATGGTGGGAGAGGGGATGGCGCAGCCCCTTGTGGACCCCCACATCCAGCCAGGAGTCATCCACGTGGCATGGGCTTGATCCACGCATCTGCTTTCCTCGGGTGCTGCCGCTGGCCCAGGCGAGCCACCCCCGCTGCTTTATGAGCTCTCAGGTTGCAGCTTCGGGGGGGTGAGATTGGGGGGGGGATGGACAAACTGTCCATGAAATGGGTTTTGGCCAGAGCAAGCAAGAGGAAAAGGCATTAAGGATCCAGGCCAGGCTGTCCCTCGGCGCTGCCAGGTGAGCGGGGCAGCAGCGCTAAGCACTAAAGCAGCATCCGCACCGGCAGCCGGCCAGCGGCGCCGCTCGGGACCCCAACCAGCACCGGTGGCTGGGGAGGGGAGCGTCCCCTGCCAGAGCCGCTCGGGCCAAAGGAGGGTCAACCCGGGCGATCCCATACCAAACCTCCCTCCACGTCTGCACCGTGAGCCCAAGCAAGCGCTTCTCCCTGATGGAGCATCCAGACACATGTCCCACAGCAATCATGGTGGCACCGGGCCAGCTCGGGCCCCTCGGCCAGGGCAGCCCCTGCAACCCCCTCCCCAGGCAACACTCTGCCCAGCCAGGGGGACCTTGGGGGACCAGGGCAACACAAGGCAGAGTGGGGGGACACAACCACAGGGACCCCCAGTCCCAGGTGCACCCCTCACGTCCTGCCTGATGCATCCCAGATGATGCCGACGTGCCACGGCGCAGGGGCAGGATGGAGGCGGCGGGGCGGGGGGGTGCCAGATGGGGAGTGCGGGAAGGGGGATGCAGGATGGGAATGCACATGAGAGCCGGGTGCAGGATGGAGGGGAGCAGGGTTCAGGGGGTGTGGATCAGGGGGTGCAGGCTGCTGGTGTGGGATGGGAGCACAGGACGGCATGCAGGATGGGGGGACACAGGATGGGGGTGTCGAAGAGGAGGCATAGGATGAGGGGCGTGGGATGGGGGTGTAGGATTAGGCACGGGATGGGCCCGATTGGGGGGCAGAGCGCACCGGCACAGGATGGAGGGTGCAAGAGGAGATGCAGACCAGAGCGGTGCAGGACAGAGGTGCAGGACGCCCGCCGCCCCCCAGGCCAGCAAAGCCCCTCACTCCCCACCCCGCCCCCCGAGCCACGTTGCGCGGCATTTGCGCGCCCTCGGGGCGCGGCGCCTCACCTTGAAGAGCGCGTAGTGCAGGTACTGGTAGGGCAGGCGGCGCTGGAAGTCGCGCAGCGTTTGCGCGGGCGGGTAGCGCAGCTGGAAGACGGGCAGGTCGCGCTTGCAGGCGCGCAGGCAGCCGGCGCGGCGCAGCAGCCGCCCGAAGAGCTGCATCTCCCGCTCCCACTCCCACGCCGCGGGGTCCTCCTCCTCGGGGGGCTCCTCGGCGGGGCCCCCCTCGGCGGGCGCGGCGCAGCGGCGGTGGCAGTGCGCCTCGCTGTCGCGCAGCAGGCGGTGGAGGCGCAGGCTGGCCTCCAGCGCCCGGGCGCTCTCCGCCCACTGCGCCCCCGCGTACTGCGCCAGCGCCCGCGCGTAAGCGCGCTGCAGCGGCTCCAGCGCGGCCGCGGGGAACCCACGCACGCTGTACTCCTCGTACTGCGCCGCGCACAGCCCCGCCGCCAGCAGCAGCGCCAGCGCCGCGCCGCCCATGACCCGCCGCCTCCGCGCACTGCCCGCGCAGCGCCGCGCACCGCTCCGCGCAGGGGGCGGGCGGCGGGGAAGGGGCGGTGCGCGGCGGGCGCGCAGGGTCTTAGTGCGGCTCTGCGCGGCTGGCGCAGCGCCCGCGGGGTGCGCTCAGGGGGTGTTCGGGACTGCGCTCCCGATGGGGGGGGACACGCAGCGCTGCGCCCTCCGCGCGGCGGGCTCGGGGCCCCCCACGCTGCGGGGAGTCACGCCCCGCCCCGCGCTCTCGGGGTGCGCCCCACGCTGCGGGCGCCGGCGGATGCGCTGGGAGCTGCACGGCCCCCGGGAGGTGCTCGGCGCTGCACACTGCCGAGCGGGGGGTGCTGCGGGGTGCTGCAGCCCCCCGGGGCGCCCTCGGCGCCACGCCGCGCTGCCCCACGCCGGACCCCCCAGGCCGGCTGTGCCCGGAGCTGCTCTCGCTGCTGGCTGGTGCCGAGCCAGAGGCTGCGCGCCCTGCGCCGTGCCAGACCCAGGCGCGCCAGGCCTCGGCACAGCCCCTCTGGCCCCAGCCCAAGGCCAGTGCTTTGCTGCTAGACGGTGGCGCTGGGGGGTGTCACAGCGCGGGGCAGGAGCCAGGGCACTGCTGAGGTTCCTCCTGCGGGGCAGAGGCCTTCAGCAGAGCCCAGCAGCTCCAGCTCCCAGCGGAGGAGCAGCCGGGGTGGGCACAGGCCGGGGCGCCGTTGCCCCAACGTGCTCGCTTGCCCCAGAGTCGGGCTCGGACCCCACCGTGCCGTGGGGAGAGACCCGAGGCCCTCCGAGCTGCTCCATTGGGCGCCGACGTGGCTGGGCCCCAGTGCGGGGTGCTGGGGGGCTGCGGGGCACCCCGGGGCCCGGCTCCAGGAGGCTCAGAGTGCCTTGCTTGGGGTCTTGCTCTCACCAGTAGTGCTGTGCTCCGGAGCAGCCGGGTTTCACTTTGGGTTTATGGACTGTCATATTTCCCACCCGGGGCTTGCCGAGGGCTCCTGCCACGGTGCCCACCTCTGGCTGACGGGTTTGGGGGAGCAGGGACGTGCGGGCAACACGTACGGGTGCTCCTATTTGCCTATTAGAGGGGTAGCTTCCGTTTTAAATCACCGCTATTCAATAAAAGATCTGTCAGCGGCAGACTGAAGAGCAGTAGATGGTATTAAAACACTTAATTCCTTGCATTTACCACCCCCGAACCGCCCGGGCCCGAGCGGCCGCCGGAGGAGCACTAGGACCCGGGGCCGCCAGGGGACCTCCAGCATCACCAGTTTGCTTCCCAGCAGCTGCCTCCAGCTTTTCCCTCTGCAGAAGAAACGGCCCAGGAAAGGCGGGGGGGAGAAAAAGAGTGTGCGGGGATAAATAAACTCTCCAGCCGTGGGGCGCGGCGGCGGCGCCTCCCCCGCCCGCCCCGCTGCCGCCGGCCGGGGGGTCCCCCGGCGAGGCGGTGGGCGCGGGGCTGCCGGGGGGGGGGCGGCGGGCCGGGGCCGGGGCTCCACGTCTGCAGGGCCGCCCGCCGGGGCGGGGCCGGGGCCGGGGCCGGGCCGGGGCCTCCCCGGGAAGGGGCGGCCGCGTTGCGCCCCCCCAGCCCCGGCCCGGCTGCCGCCGCTCAGCGCCATGTCCCCGGGCAGCCTTCTCCTCCTCCTCCTCCTCCTCCTCCTCCTCAGCATCCTGGGGGCCCCGGGGCTGGGCGACCCCGGCCCCCTGGAAGACGTGGTGATAGACAGATACTATATCCCCCAGATCTGCCTGCGGGAGGTCCAGATGGGGGACTTCATCCGCTACCACTACAATGGGACCTTTAAAGATGGCAAAAAGTTTGACTCCAGGTATAGCCCTCGGCTCCTTCCCCGCTGCATGCGGCCCCGCCGGCCGGGGGGATCCCCGCATGCCTTCCCACCCCCGCCCGTGGGCCGCCTCCCCCCCGCACCGCTGCGGGCCCGCAGGCAGCTGCGTGCGGGGACCAGCCCCGCGCCCCGCGGCGCAGACCCCAAGGAGGGCTTGCGGCGGGTACTGGGGGCCGGGGCGCGGAGCCCGGGGGGGTCCGGTGTGGCCCCCAGCGCGGCCCCCCCCGCCCGCGGCTGCAGCCCCCTCCCCGGGCGAGTGGCCCGCAGGGTACCCGCACCCTCTCAACGCCGGGGTGGCGCGGGGAAGCCCGTCTCGGGCCCGGGCAGGGTTTGGCCCGAGGCACGCCGCACTCAGAACACGCGTTCCCATGTGCCGCACGGGCAGGGAGAATAAGCTTCCAGCTCTTTGAAACGTGGCAGCGGCGAAACCCGCTCATTACCTAAGAGGCTTTACTCTGGCTGGCCTTGCTTTTCCTCCGCCCGTGCACTGATCCTGCTCCGCTCGCGCTGGCTGCGAACCACTGTTTGTGTTGGTGCAGTCCATGATTTGCCCCACCGTGAGAATCGGGCGCGGGGCGAAAGGACAGGAACAACCAGGGCTGTGCTGGGGCTCAGCCCCAGCCCTCTGCCGGAACAAAAACTTTCCAGATGGGTGTTTTTCAGAGCCCTGGAAAGGAAAAGGGTTCTGCTCTGCATAAATGTGTCTTAGCTTTCTTGCGAGCATGAATGGGGGAGAAAGTTACTGAGCTATGCACTGCTGCTGCCTCGAGCCCCGGAGGCAGTGGGAGCCTGGGGATATTTGCTGCTAAAATGATTCCTTGTCCTGACAACGGCAGTGTGCTGCCAGGAGAAAGCATCAGCTGCACATTAAAGGGGATGAAGGATTTCAATTTATCTGAAATGGCCCCAGTTGCTTCATGGAGTATTTTAAGATTTAAAAATAAAAACAAATTTGCCGTTTAAAAATGAGGCCTGGGACGTCTTCTTTCCTCCTTGCTGCATAAAGCTCCAAATGTGCCATATGCAAAATGATTTGGAAGCAGCAGAAGACCCGGGAGCTGCCGGCCTCCAGCCCAGCTCGGTGAGATCTGGGGAGGGTGTCGATGGGTTCTGTCCCAACTGAAAGCATCACCTGCCTCCTTTTCATCCAGAGGGCTGGATCCGCGGTCCCGTGTCCAAGAGCGCTGGGCGAGCAGGGTCAGGCCAGAGCCCTGACCGGTGCCGCAGAAGGCAGCTCTAGCCCGGACAGTGCAGGATTGATCCCATCAGGAGCGATGCCTGTTTGCTGTGGGGGTGAGCTGCGGGCTCTGCCTGCAGCACAGGGACCCGCTGGCTGTGGTGGGTTACCTACACTCCCGGGGAGGGGGCAGCCCCGTCCCCCTGCTCTGCCCCTGTGGCAGGCAGGCACCCGGGAGCCCCACGCCATCCCTCAGCATCCGCAGGGTTCGTGGTTTGGCTCTGGGTCTGCCCCAAGCCCTTGGCACTGGCATTGAGCACCCCCAGCGGCTTTGGGGGCTTCGCCCTTTGCCCTTGTGCCACTGACGGGTCTGTCCCTTCGCCCCAGCTACGACCGAGGGGCCACTGTGGCCGGTGTGGTGGGCGTCGGGCGGCTGATCACCGGCATGGACCGGGGCCTGCAGGGCATGTGCGTGAATGAGCGGCGTCACCTCATTGTGCCCCCCCACCTGGGCTACGGCAGCATCGGCGTGGGTAAGGGGCTGCGGCATGGCTGTGGGACAGAGGGAGCAAACCTCCCGGGGCTGGCATTAGCAGGGACAGAGGTCCGGTGCCCAGCTGGTGCGTGCTGGTGAAGGGTGGCTCTGTCACCAGGGCAAGTGGTGCCTAAGCAGGGCTTCCTGGGACTGAGGGGTCCTGCCCCCCTGGGCTCTGCTGCTTTCCCAGGAGCTGGCATGGGTGGCCAGCAGCCCCCAGCAGCCACGGGCTCGGGAGGGCTTTAGGGGACAGAGCCCTTGGCTTGCCTGGGCTCAGCTCTGCTCCCACCTAAGGCGCTCTGTCCTCCCTGCTGCCCCTTTAGCGGGGCTGATCCCCCCAGATGCCACCTTGTACTTTGATGTCGTCATGCTGGACATCTGGAACAAGAACGACAAGCTGCAGATCACCACCCTTTCCAAACCCGAGCACTGCAACCGTACGGTGGAGAACTCGGACTTTGTGCGGTACCACTACAATGGCACGCTGCTGGATGGCACCCCCTTCGACTCCAGGTATGGGGCACCGGCGCCGGGATGCACCCTCACCTTGGGGTACAGGGCACCGGAGCTCAGGTGCACCCTCTGCCTCGTGGCTGGGGGCGGCGGGGATGGCAGGGACCAGGGGACACTGGCCTGGGCAGGACATGGGGGGCCATGCTGCACCCCAGGGAGAGCAGACTTCCCCCATGCTCTCCCTCCCTGCACCCTGGCAAGGCCAGTGCAGCTCCATGACCCCCAAACCAGCCTCCCGCGCGGCACTGCTCGGGCTGGGGAGGCTGGCGCGGCCCCAGAAATGTCCCCCCACCTCATTCCTCCCCACCAGCTACAGCAAGGACAGCACCTACGACACCTACGTGGGCACTGGCTGGCTGATCAAGGGCATGGACCAGGGGCTGCTGGGCATGTGCGCCGGGGAGAAGCGGAGCATCATCATCCCCCCGTTCCTTGCCTATGGGGAGAAGGGCTATGGTGAGTTGGGCATCGCTCCATCATGACCAGCCCCTTCCCTCCCAGCTCTGCGCCGAGCCCCCTACAGTGCATCAGGACCCTTGCCCAGGCTGACCCGTGTCCCCTCCCCAGGAACCGTGATCCCACCGCAGGCCTCGCTGGTGTTCAGCGTGCTGCTGGTGGACTTCCACAACCCCAAGGACGGCGTCTTCCTCGAGCACCTTGAGGTGCCAGCGTCCTGCAAGCGCAGGGCTGTGACTGGGGACTTTGTCCGCTACCACTACAATGGCACGCTCATGGATGGGACACTCTTCGACTCCAGGTGTGGGGAGGGAAGCAGCTGAGTGGGGAGATCCCCCAACGTCCTCTCCCACCCCACGCTCAGCAGCAAGCTGCAAGGAGAGGCTGGAGAATCAGGGGGGAAGTGGAGGGGAGAGTGGTAATGGGCATGAAATAAGCTAAAAAAGACAATACCTGTTTGCTGCATCCTTAGAAGCAAGGTTTGTCTCCTGGGGGAGCAGGGCAGAGGCTGGGAGAGGGGGTGTGGGTTGGGGTGCAGGGGTGGTTGGGGTGCAGGGGTGGGTGGGGGGGACTGACGGGCCAGGCTTTCCTGCACAACGGCTCTGGGGGCTTCTCTCGCTGCAGCTATTCCCGCAATCATACTTACAACACCTACATCGGGAAGGGCTACATCATCCCTGGCATGGACCAAGGCCTGCAAGGGGTCTGCATGGGAGAGAGGCGGCGGGTGGTCATCCCCCCACACCTGGCCTATGGGGAGAACGGAGCAGGTAAAAGGCAGCCCTGCGGGGTCTGGCATGGCTGCATGGCAGAGCTCCGGGCTGCGGCATCCCCTCCTCCAGCCCTGCGCGCCGCACACCGAGGGTCTGACATCAGGAGAGCGGGGCCAGCTCCTCACCCCAGGGGTCACCTCCATCCCCAGGGGTCTGGGCATTGGGAGGGGGTGTCACAGGAAAGGCTGATGCCAACATGTGCAGAGCCAGGGCTCCTAGGGACGGGCACGCCATGGGGCATGGGAAAAAGCAGAGAAAGGCTTTACCGGCCGACGGCACTCCAGCAGCTCTCCTCGTGCTCCTCTTCCAGGGGACAAAATTCCCGGCTCAGCTGTGCTCGTCTTCGACGTCCACATCATCGACTTCCACAACCCCGCGGACCCGGTGGAGATTGAGACCGTGTACCGGCCCGAGGGCTGCAACATCACCACCCGCAACAGAGACTTCGTCCGCTACCACTACAACTGCTCTTTGCTGGATGGCACCAAGCTCTTCTCCTCGTGCGTGCTTGCTCGCGGGCTGCCCCGAGCACACCTCTCCTTCACAGGGCCAAATCCTGGCAGGCGCTGAGCCGGGCAGGGCCGGGGGCAGGCGGGCACCGGAGCAGCACTGGGAGCATCAGCTCTTTGCAATGGGCAGCACTGGAGCAACGGCTGCACGGCCGTGGGGCAGCAGGGGTTTTGCTGCAGGGTGGAGGGTGTGGGATTTTCAGGCGCAGCAGGATGGATGGTGCAGGGTTTTGGGGTGCGGAGGGTGTGGGTCTCAGGGCACGGCAGGACGGAGGGCACAGGATTTTGGAGCATGGCGGGATGGAGGGCATGGGATTTGGGGGCACGGCAGGACAGCTGACTGGCTGTGGGGGCTTCCTCAGCCACATGGTCTTCTCTGCCTCCTGCAGCCACGACTATGAGAAGCCGCAGGAGGTGACGCTGGGGGCCAACAAAGTGATCGAGGGCCTGAACACCGGCCTCCTCAACATGTGTGCGGGGGAGAGGCGGGTGCTCATCATCCCCCCCCACCTGGGCCACGGGGAGAGCGGAGGTAGGGGAGCGGCGTGCGGCCGCCCGAGCAACGCAGTGGCGGGGTTCTGCCTTGCCAAACCGCTGCTGGGCGCCTTCATGCCCTCGCCCCAGCTGGGGGCTGCTCACTGCGCTTTGCTCGGCTCCCCTGTGGCACAGCAGCCTTCGCTTGCTTTTCAGCCCGGGGGGTGCCAGGCAGTGCCGTGCTCCGCTTCGAGGTGGAGCTGATCTCCATGGAGGAGGGGGTCCCTGAGGGCTACCTCTTCATCTGGCACGGGGAGCCGCCGGCGAGCCTCTACGAGCAAATGGACCTGAACAAGGATGGGGAGATCCCTGCTGACGAGGTGAGTGAGGGCACCGAGAACCACTGGACCGCGGGCTCACGGAGCGTGGGAGGAAACGGGGGCGCAGGGGACCCCACCCTGAGGAGCAGCGCCTGAAGGTCACTGCTGTCCCTGGGCACCGGGGAGCCCAAAGAGCTGCGCAGAGGAAACGCAGCAGCCCAGAGCATCGCTGCTGGGTGCGGGCAGGGCTGTGACCGCGCAGGGACACGGAGGGCAGCCCGTGCTCTTGTCCCTGCCCCGTGCTCACCACCTGGCTACTGCCCTCGGCGCAGGCTGTGGTGCTCCCTGCCGTGCCCGGCGCCGGCTGCGCGGAGCAAAGCGGCATCTCTCTCCTCTCCCCGCTGCAGTTCTCCACCTTCATCAAGACCCAGGTGGCGGAAGGGAAAGGCCGCCTCATGCCCGGCTCCGACCCGGAGAAAGTCATCGCCGACATGTTCAGGAACCAGGACCGCAACCAGGATGGGAAGATCACCTCCGAGGAGCTGAAGCTGAAGTCAGATGAGGACCAGGAGAAGATCCACGAAGAGCTCTGAGGAGTGGACCCCACCCTCCCTCGGAGACAGGACTCAGCCCTACCGGCCACCCCGGGAAGCCACCCTGGGAATCTGCCCCTGCCCCTCCCCAGCCCTGCAGGGGGGCATATTTTGGTTTGGATTTTTTTTTTTACCCTATTATTTGAGGTTTTTTTGATGTGTTCCTCCTGGGCAGGAAAACTCACCAGCCCCCAGCTAATAAACCCAGGCAAGAAGGTGGGAAGCACCCACATTTGTAGGAGCCTCGATACCCCATGGGGATGGCAGGGCCCGCGTTTCCTCGCGCTGCCGTCCCCTCGCACTCCCCGGCTCTGCAGACGAGCAGGACTGAGGATGCCAGGGCCAGACCCTGGAGTCCTGCCCTGCCCTGCTGCCAAACCCCGCTTCGACCCCTGCTCTCAGCTCCCCACGGAAGGGCCGGGCAGCAGCATCCCCTCCCTGAGCCCTTCATCCTTCGTCCTCAGCCAGTGACTGCACGTCCCGCTCCAGCCTCGCCTGCCCGCGCTGCCTCCTCCCCTCCCTTTCTACCACTGCATTTTGTAGTTTAGGGTTGGGGTGGGTTTTTTCTATATACACATATACCATTTTTTAAAGGGGAGGAGCAATAAAAAGAAGCCTTTTGTGCTGGTCTCTGCTGCTGGCCCAGCCTCTGCTCCCCTGCACCATCCTCCCCGCGATGAAAGGCTGGAGGGGGATCAGGTTCCCAGGGCAAAACCCCGATGCCCCACAGCCATCACCATTCCAGAAAGCCTGGGCCCCCCCGAGACAGCTGGGGTGGGACCTGGCAAACCCCTTGTCACCTGGGAGGAGGAAAACAGAAAGCCTCTGCCACCCAGGCCCTCAGGGAGCAGCATCGTCCCCATCTGCATCCTCCCCGTCACAACAGCCCTTAGTGATTGAGGAAAATCAGCCCAATTTTGATGCCTAAATGCAGCTAATTAACTTGGTGCTCTCAGGTTTGCCAGTCGTGACCAGCATGGCTCCATCGCCTCCCACCAGCTCTAAAAGCTTTTGCACAGTGTCTCTTGCAGATGGAGATAAAGGAAATGCAAGAACGGAACAGTGCAAAGGGTCGGAGCAAACCCCGTAAATGATGACTTCTACCGTGCACCAAATAAATAATTTCTACTGGTTTCCAAGGAGTTTGTGTCAGGTTTCTTTGCCATGAAACATCCCTGCGTGTTGGGGCAGCGGCACAGCGTCGAGCCTCGCCTGTCCCTGGGAGCGCGGTGCCCGGTTGGGCAGGAGAGAAACCAAAACTCCACTCCTGGGATCTTCCGGCAAAGACGGACGGTGCTTCAGCGCCAGCGCAGAGCGCGCGGTGACGGCTGGCGGGCTCTGCCAGGGATGGGGTGACCTGGAGCTGGGGAGCGGAGATGCAGGGAGCCCCGGGGAGGGGCGCGGCTGCAGCCACAGCTCCTCGGAGCTGGGTACAAAGCACCTGCGGCCCAGCTTTAGCCCATGTTTTTATTTGGACAAGGAGAATGGAGCCTGCACTTCCAGAAGTCACATTTTCTCATCCGTCACACGGAGGGAAGTGAGGGCTGAACCTGGAAGAGCTCACCAGCCAGAGCTGCCCCCGTCCAAACACGGCAGGGAAGGGGCTGCCAGCCTGCGCTGGGCCACGCTGCAACGAGCAAGAGTCCCCAAAGAGCTGTATCAGAGCTCACCCCGCAGCAGCACAGGCTCCTGCTGCCATCACAGCAGGCAGCAGGATGGGACGGGGAAGCAGCTTCCCATGTAAGAGTCTGAATTTGCCCCATGCTCAATCAGGGCTGGCACAGCTTTACTATTTCAATTCCCAGAGGTTACACAGAAATAGGTGTTTTTCCTACTGCGGCTCTGAGAGCCCTGGACCAGCCCAGAAGTTTAGGATGTGAACACAGCTAAAATATTCCTTAACACCCAAAATGTTGCCATTGGCCTCTCCTCCCCCACCTGCACACATGCACGCAAACGTGCCACTCCAAGCACCCAGCCTGCTGCTGCTGCCGCCCCCCGAATCCCCCCAGCCCGGTCCTCAGCAGACAAACTTACTTCTTACTTTGTGCAGCAGCACCAGATGAGCTCCAGGGGCCTGCAGGAATCACTGGAAAAGCCTTTTTTATTTTACAGCAAGAGCTGTAATGAGCAAGAGGGACAGCAGGGCTGGGGCATGGGGGCCAGGGACCTGCAGGGCTTCTGCGGGGGGCGTGGGGCTGGAGGACGCTATGCCGGGCAGGGCCACGCCAGCCCATCGGCAAGCGGCACCGCCAGAGCTCAGCCGGGCACTTTAAAGCCCACAGAAAACAGGACAAGAGAGAGACTGGTTTTCTCAGACAGGAACACAATAAAACTTAACAGCTTCCATCTAAAACAGGTCTGTCCTCAAGCCACAGCAAACGACCTCCATTTCTGTGCTTGGCTGCCGAAACAAACGCAGGGCATCTCTACCCAAAACATGAAATGGTTTGTTGTGGCCTCAGGCACTGGCTGGTGCGAAGTCTGAGTGGGATGAAGTCCGAGTGGGAAGCAGCAGAGCTGGGCTCAGGTGGGGTAAAGGGCGTGGAGAAGCTTCCTTCATCCCAACTCTCCCACTCCAGGGCTGACCGGAGGGGGTTAGTGAGGTCGGGATGTGCACAAGACACGAGATCCAGGGCAGGGAGCCTGCCCAGCGTCAGGATGGAGTCCAGCAGGTACCAGGAGACCCACTCCAGCTTTGCTGAGGGAAGGACATTCACTGTCCAGGTGTCTTGCTGAGGGGCTGGAGGTGGGACGCTGCCTCCCCTGCTCATTTCTTGGTAAGGATGTACCGGAGAATCCCGTTGACGACATCCAGCGTCTCATCGCTCTCCAGCACAATGTCGTAGGCATCCAGGTACTTCCCCCTCTGCTCTTCCACCTGCAGTGCAGCGCCGGGATGGGGTGGAGAGGAGAGAACCACAGAGAGAGAAGAGGACTGTAAACACCAGCAGCTGAGAACAAAGATGCTGCACCCACAGCGCGTGCATCTCTTGATGCTACCAAAAAGAGGGGTCAATAACCACCCTGACAATGCTCCAGGTGCACCGGGAGCTCAGAGACACTCCCCAGCTCCCTCCGTACACCCCACAGGAGCTTGTATGAAACTCTCACGTCACTCGGGCAGCTGCCTGCCCCCCTGCTGCCCCTCAGGCCTTGCACCTGGGGAAGGCTGACAAGGAAGCGAGACAACTGCTTCTCACACCCACCTTGTCGTTGAGAAAGCCAATCTTGAGGATGTGCTCCACACTGGGAACGCCATCTGCCATCGTCAGATCACCCATGGAGTCCCCCAGCAAGATGATGCTTGTCCTAGTGCTCAGCTGCTGGAAATACTCCGTACCCTGCAGGACGCTGTTGTTCTTGTTGTAGGTGTGGATGAGAGGTCCCTTGAAATGTGTGAGGACTCCCTGTGCAAACAGGACAGAGAAGTTGATCCCGCAGCAATCCCTCCGCTGTGCTGTGGCCTCCGTACCCCTTCTGGAATGGGCAGACAGGGGGGATGCTAAGAGGGCACCAGCTCTCATCTTGGAGACACCCCCGAGGAGTCTGGAAACCCAGCAGGCACAAAACAGCCTTGAGACAGTCCCCAACAGTCCCCTCTTGCAGGGCAGGCTCTTCCCAAAGGTGAGAAAAAACCAAAGGATGGAGGTCCCAGAGGTCAGGGCTCTGCGCTGGAGCTGGTCTGGGGCCACGGAAAGCCACAGTCAGGGGAACCCCAGGGCAGAGCAGGGCCCTTGCAGAAGGCAGGACTCTCACGCTGTCCCATGCTCCCCCGAGGACGGCCTGTCCCAACTCACCACCCGTGGGAACAGAGGGCTTCATTGTAAGAGACGTGCAATTTTCTCATGTGCATTGGGACTTTTCAGGCTTTAGTACCTCAACAAAAGCCTTTCAAGCTGCTTTAAAGGACAGCAGGACTTCAGATCAGGAGACACCTCTGTGGTTAACTCCATCCTCCCCCTGCACCAGGACAGAGCACACAGCGCTGGACACAGACGGCAGCGCACTTCTGCTGCCAAAAAGCAGCTTTGAAAGGCGACAAGTCCCTGAGACTGCGCGTGGGTGGTCGGCTGTTCCTGCACTCTGCCTGCCCACCTTGATCCAACTCCCGGAGAGGGCAGGGGAACCCCCAGTGCTGACGGTGAGGGCTGCTGCGGTGGCAGCAGGTCGCAACCCCTGAAGGCAGAGCAAATGGGGCCGGAGGCCACGACCAGCCTTTAGGGCTCTCCCTTGACTCCAGCTACAGGGATCAAATACTTAGAAATGTTAATAGGCAGCTTTTAACCTAGCAGGGCCTCTGTTAAACGTATCGCAGCCCTCAGTCCCAGTCGAACAACTCTCCTCTCTGCAAGCGCACCACGGATACGTGACACAGGAACTCACATTGTCGTCAAAGTCCATGTAGTTGGACACCACGTTGACATTTGAGTAGAAGACGTTGGCCTGACGGATAATCTCTTCAAGGATGTCACCGACGCCAGCAGAGAAGATGAACAAGGGGATGTTGTACTTATGCAGCTGATCAAATAATTCGTTGAATCCATCCCTAGAACAGAAGCGACCGTTACCACCTCCCAGCGAGGTGCCTGGTGTACTGTGGGCTGGGAGCGCGCTCAGCCCAGCTGCAAGGCTTGTTTTTCTGCCCGGGACTTCCCAAACAGAAACGCATGCCTGAGCTCTGCAAAAAACACGAGCTTTCTGTGGCACTAGCGTTTCTGTGGCGTTCACTGCGTGTGCAAGGGGGTTGCAGACAGCACAACCCCAGACCCCTCCTGGGAGCAGCGAGCAATTTGCCCAGCATCTCCCGAACACATCCAGCTTCTCACCGGGGTCACAAGGCACAGCGTGCCTGCACATGCCCGCGAGAGTGGGCACCGCCAGCCAGCTCAGAAACTGTACGTCGGAGATGTGCAACAGGTTGGACTGGCGCGAGGACGATCAGACAAACTTGCCGCAGTGTCAGTCTGCCAGGACATGGCTTCCGTGGAGGAGGGGAACTTTGGTTCATGGAAACCCAGACAGATGGTACCACCTCCTCCCTGAGACTGGCAGCTCATTCAAACCAAGGCTCCCTGAGCCGGTTTTAGGAACCATCACTGCCGAGGCCAGCCTTAACAGCAAGTTTTAGTGCAACGTTTTTTGCTGTGGGTGCAATCTGATGCTGAGCCAAGGGCCTGAGTAAGGCCCAGCAGCTACAGTGAGCGGAGAAAAAAAATCTCTCCCAGAAGAGGGGAGCCGCGTGCTGCCCCCCTAACCTGCCCTGCAAACAGCCGAGGGCTCTGACGAGCCATTCAGGGAGCGCTGTCCATCATCCGTCCCCTTGGCCGCTCCCTGCCAAGACTCAAGGGATGTGGAAGCGGTTTCTGAGCAGGAGTCAGCCCTGAACAGAGCAGCCTGCAGCCAGGGAGCGAGCTCAGGTTGCGGCTCGTGGCACCGACTTTCAGCTCTTTCATGATTAGAGCTCGGCCCCAGGAAGGAAGGGAGATTTGCATCTGCCACGCTTTGGAGACTGCGCGCAGATCCGGGCGAAAGCAAGAAGACCTGCTTGCACAGTGGCAGGAGAGAAAGGGCTGCAGGCAGCGCACCGAACCCCGAGCCAGTACCTCAGCATCACGTCCGATTCTCTGACTATCTGGGCTATGTCACCCTTCTGGATCTTCTGCTGCGACAGCAGCTCGTGGGCCCTGGTCCACCTAGGGAAAGGCGGCAGAGTGAGCTCCCTGGGCAGTAAGCCTAAGGCAGTCAGAAGCATAACAAGCCAAGCCTAGAGACAGTTCAAGCTGTGTGTCTTGGAGTCCTTGGGGGCAAGAAGTTGCCAGGACAAGGTTAAGCTCACATACAAGCACTCACCACTCCACCATGAGGGGACGTTTCTCTTCCAGGGTCCGTTTGGAATCGATTTCAATGGGGTAGTAGTAGTCCAGCAGATCTTTCAGCTAGAGAGTTGTACAGATGGAAAAAGATCAGAGTGAACATCGCATCTAAAGAGATTGTAAGCATCAAAAAAAGCCGTTCTAAACTCCTCCAAAGCATCACGCTTCCTAATAAAAAACACAACTAAAACTGTTTCACTAAGCAACTTCACCCTGAGCAACCCTGGAGATCTCTGAAGGAAGCGTTAACCCCCCAGCAGCCTGGCTAACTCTTACCTTGCTTCAAATACTGCACATACAGATGCACACAGATACACCCTTCCTACTCTTATCAGACCAAAAACGCCCACAGCTGAGCATACAAATTAAATTTCCCTTTTTAACTTCTCCTTCCACCACAATTGGCTGAAATGCAGCCTGGACATTTGCCCTACTCTCTGTCCTGGCAGCAAGGCACAGCTTGGAGAGCTGTCACATAAGCCAGCACAACCTCCTGATGATGGGCGACAGGGACAAAAACCACAGAGCCAAGAAGCAGCACCTTACAAAAGAGCGCTTACCTTCCTCCTGCCGTCCTCACTGATAACGTGACTGTTATCGAGGATATCTGTAAAGACAATAAAATGCCATTGTTGCAGCCCAGGAACAAAAAAAGGCTTTCCAAAAGGCAGCTATCCTGAACCTCCAAGGCCAGCTCTTCCCCAAAACGAGCCATGTGTGGCCCATCGACCCGAGCACAGGCTCGCCGCGGGGTCTCAACACAGCGGCTCCCACTGTGAGCCTGCAGCACGCACTGATCGTAGGGCATTGCTCAGCTGGGAGACAGCAGCATCAATGCTAGCAAGCTGTGGGATGCAAGTATTAGAGAAGCAGAAGACCAGGAGACAGCTTTTGCAGCGGGCTGCGGGCTGCCTGGGGGCCAGCAGTCACTGCTCCAAGCAGCCAAGGCCTGGAGCTGCACCGAGGGAGAACAAGACAGAGCAGTCGGGCTTGGCAAAGGAGGGAGGCAGAGGATAACAGGAGCCGCAGAGACTGAGAGCGCAAATGTGGAAAACAAACAGAATTAGCAACAGTGAAAACAACGGCTTCAACTCACTGTGTGAAGTGGGGCAGCGTCTGCCGTTGCACCCAAACCTGCTCAGTGTCATGTCGAAGTCAGAAATGACCTGGAAGGCGAGAGATGACCAAATCTGTGCGTGACCCAGCGCACTCTATCCTTGCCATAGCTAGCCAAGGGCGCTGCTGCCTGCAAGGATGCAAATCCAGTGCTGGCGCGTCTCACGTGAGGACGCACGCTCACGCAGGGCACACAGCAATGGTCGTTGAGGCTTCTGCCAGCTGTGAAGCAGATGTCCTCATCTGAGACAGCCAGCACCCCTCCCAGCCCAGCACTCTTATCAGCACCAAAAGGCTTAATCCTGCTGACTTATTGCTGTGGGTGGAGGGGGGTGTTTGGGGATTGCGCATATTTATAGCTTGCATAACGGGGAAGAAAAAGGTCCGTCCAGGGAGAGCCACCAGCCCAGGCTTCAATGGGAGAAACAGCCTGGTCCCCCCCCCTCATCTGGGGCTTCTCCCTCTACACCTGCAAAACGTGTAGAAGGTGCCTCCTCGCCTGCGGGCTGGAGCAGCCAGGCCATGGCTGGGGAGGCTGAGGAAGAGGGGGGGCAGCTGAAGACAAGGACCGAGCGTGAGGGCGATGCATCGCCTGCTCTCAGCTGGGCCAGCCCCGCCACAGCCAGAGCCAAACAGGACCAGTACCTGCAACTTGTTTATCCCCTGCTCCTTCATGGCCCGGATTATCCCCATCACACGCTCCGGCTGCTGTATGCAGACCGTGGCTTTCTCCAGCTCAGGCACCTGTGGGCAGAGCCCCCCGTTCAGTGTCACCCCTGGGATCCCGTGCCGCTCCGGGGGACCCATGCCCCCCAGCCCCCGGTGTGCTCTCCATCCCGGCCGCACTCCGCTTATCCCAGGGCCCTGCTCCCCGGGGACCCCGCGCCCCGGGGACCCCGCTCTGTCGGGGCCAGCCTCTCTCCCCGCTGCTCGGCTCCGCCCCGCCCCGCTCCGCTCCCCACCCCGGGCTCCCGCGACCCGACCCCGCTCCCCAGCCCGGCCCACGCTCCCTGTAACCCCCCGGCCCGGCCCCGGCCCCGGGCCCGGCCCCGGCCCCCCTCCGGCCGGCCCCGGCACCCACCATCGCGGCCGCTCCGCTCCGCTCCGGGCAGGGCCGTGCCGCGCCGGGGCCGCGCAGCCGCGGGGAGGAGCCGGCGCGGGGGCGGGGCCGGGCGGGGCCCGGGTGGTGGTCGGGGGGGCCCGCGGGGGTGGTCGCGGGGGGCCCGCGGGGGTGGTCGCGGGGGGCCCGCGTGGGGGGCCCGGCTGGGGCTGCACCTCCTCCCCACGCCCGAAGCGGCTCCAGAGGGGCCGGACGGTCCCGGCGCTTGCGGTTGTGTTTCCTCTGCAACGCGCTCCGAGCCAGGAAGGTGAAAGAGAAAGGGGAGATAATGATTAAAAAAAAAAAAAAGGGAAAAAGAAAGTACATGGCAAGGGCTGTCTTTGCTGTCATGCCTCCCACAGCATTACCACAAAACTTATTTAACTTAAAAAAACCAACACCGACAGTAACATGAAAAGGTCCAAACCGTTTCCCAAGCTATGCTGAGCCCCTCGCAGAGGTGCTCCGTGGCGCCCATGTTACCTGCAGACGCGGCAGCTGGACTTGATGGTCTCGGAGGTCTCACCCAACCTTCATGATTCTATGATGAAGCAGTCAGCCACAAGTGAAGGCAGTGAGGGGGCAGGACGGGGCTCCCTGTCCTCCTGCTCTCCTCTCCCTGGCCCCAGGCAGCACCATCCACCTCTCCAAACTGGCACAGACCCAGCGGTGGCAGGGGATTTGTGGCTTCATCACCGACATTAGCTAGCTCATGTCTCAGCTTCTTTCTGTGTGAGCTGGGACAAGGGCACTTCAGAAGCAGTCGGTACCTACATTTGGGGAGGTTTGTACCCAGGCTAAATAATACTAAAAGGTTGCAGAGGAATCACAAGGCTGTTTTTGTTCAGAGCAGCCAACAACAGGGCGTAGGTATGGGGTCCAGCGTCATTTGGGCTGTGGTTAAGCAAAGGCTGAGGGTGCCAGTGGAGCTCGGGAGCTGGAAGGACCAGGACCTCATTGCCTGTGCGGGGGCTCACAGCCAGTCCTGGGTCCCCCCCACATCTGTGACCTCATTATGGGGTGTATTCCAGAGCCACCAGACAGACAGGGTTCCAGAGGCGATGTTGGGAGGGCAAGGATGAAGCCCTGTAGTGCCTCAGAGAGAAGTACCTTCCACTGCCTCGGGCTTCAACATGGGTGATAGCTTGGTGCCCACCAGATACTCGCCCTCACACATGGAGAGGAAGATGAGCGCTATGGCTTGCACCGTCTTCAATGAGCTTCGCCTGGAAGGGAAACTCTGTGATGTGATTATCAGCGTGGATGGTATTGAATTCAACGCTCACAAGAACATCCTCTGTAGCTGCAGTCACTATTTCAGGTCAGTGCTTGGAACAAGCGGGGACAGGGACACACGGCAGTTCCGAGCCTGTGTCACATTGTCTTAGTGTACCTCCAGCACTTACAACAGCACAAAGCCTCTCACCCAGCAGTCCCCCACAGTCCCAGTACCTGCCCGGACACCAGAACTGACCCACAACCTAGTATCTAACAGCAGCTCTGGAAGTGGTGTCCGACAAACTCCCAGGTGCGGTGCAGGGCTGGGAGCGTGGCCAGCCCAGCTTATCTGCCATCGGGCGGGGGGTTCTCCCTCCCCACATACCGTTATTCTCTGGTGTTCTTGTTGAAGCAAGGCGACCACTTGCCCTGTTGCTCTCTGTCCACAGCCAGAGGCTGTGACTCCTTTTTAAGACAACCAGCTAGTAAAATACTAAGTAATAAACTACGCGGCCTCCCAGCATGGCTACTGCCAGTGCCCAGATTGGTGCCTGGGGAAGAAGCACAGGGGATAATGCAGAAAAAGTTGGTTTTTTTCCCCCAGCACTGCTTTGTTTTTTCAGGGCTTTATTTACCAGCAACTGGAACAATGCAGAGAAGATGGTGTATAAAATCCCCGGCACTTCACCTGAAATGATGAGGCTCATTATTGAGTACGCCTACACCAGGACAGTTCCGATCACGGCTGACAACGTTGAAAGTTTGCTAACTGCAGCAGACCAGTTCAATATCATGGGCATCATCAGGCTGTGCTGCGAGTTCTTAAAATCCCAGCTATGCTTGGAAAATTGCATCGGCATCTGCAGACTCACAGATTATTACCACTGTCCCGACCTGCGAGAAGTAGCCTACATATTCATCCTCCATCACTTCGAGGAGATGACTAAGGTGTCTACGGAGTTTCTAGACCTCTCCGTCAACGAGCTAAAGCACATCATTGAGAAGGATGAGCTCAACGTGAAACAAGAGGATGCCGTATTCGAGGCTATTCTGAAATGGATTGCTCACGACCCGCAGAACAGGAGGCAGCACATTGCAGTCTTGCTGGGCAAGGTCAGTGCTGACACGGCGTGGGCCCGGGTGGCCCTGCAGGGCTGGCATGGGGCAGCCGAGCCAGAGCCGCTTGGCTTTCCTCCTAAGACTGGAGGAAACTGCAGCCTCCTATCGCTGCTCACAAGGAAGTGAGCTGTCAGACCGTTAGGCTGCTGCTGCCCTGGGGCGCGGGTTGAAGATCCTGCGCTGGGGTTGGGGCAGACCTGTTAAGTACACATTTCCTCTTGTTTAGAGCTTAAGTTTAACTGTTCCTCACATCCAGGAAGGGCCAAAGCTCACACGGGATGACATTATCTCTATATACACAAAGGTTATGAGCATTTGCCTAGACCAGCTATACTATGCAAATAGCAGCAGGCGTGAGGGCAGTGTCAGTCTGCGTACAGGAAGGCACTGTGCCAAGCAGTGGCAGACTCCCTGCCGTGAAATCGAAAGATTTACCCTTGCACACCCTTTTCTGGACTAGCTAAAAACTACACATTCAATTCTCTGGTTCTCTGGTAAGGTTTGGACTAGACTGTAGCCTGAAAGCAAAGCCGCCCAGCGTTGGAGCTATCCACGAAGGATAGGATGTACAGCACCTGCATTCACATTCTAACCTCCCCTCTGCGCTTCTCAGGTTCGACTGGCACTGATGCAAGCAGAATACTTCATGAACAACGTCAAAACACACGATTATGTGAAGGACAACGACGAGTGCAAAGTTCTCATCATAAACACGCTGACAGAAATGTACAACCTCAATATGCACGGCCCATCCTACTCTGATTTCACCAACCCGCTCAGTCGGCCTCGCCTGCCCTACGCCATCTTGTTTGCTATCGGAGGCTGGAGCGGGGGCAGCCCAACCAACGCCATTGAGACATATGATGCCCGTGCAGACAAGTGGGTGAACATCACATGTGAGCAAGAAAGCCCCCTTGCCTATCATGGCACAGCTTATTTAAAAGGCTTTGTCTACGTTATCGGAGGATTTGACAGCGTGGATTATTTCAACAGCGTCAAGCGGTTTGACCCCCTTAAGAAAACATGGCAGCAGGTTGCACCCATGCACTCGCGGCGCTGCTACGTCAGCGTCACCGTTCTCAACAACTTCATCTACGCCTTGGGAGGGTTTGATGGATACATGCGCCTCAACACAGCAGAGCGGTATGAGCCAGAGACGAACCAGTGGACGCTGATCGCCCCCATGCACGAGCAGAGAAGCGACGCTAGCGCGACCACGCTGCATGAAAAGGTAAATGGACTGTGAGATTACAGAAAGTAGTTAAGGTTGAAGTATGGTGAGGAGGACAAGGAAGCAAACACACACCAGTGCGCAGCATTACACAGCGAGCAAGCGCCTGTCCTTTCAGACGGCGCGTATCAAGGTCAGGACACCCATGGAGCTCAGCCAGTGATAAACACAGCCACCACTCCGAGTGTGCCATCTAGATAGGCAAGATAGGCTGTGGGAGCAGGAAAGGTAACAAATGCTCCCTTTAACACAACCAATCATTTAAAATAAACGGGAATAAGGTTCACATAAACCCTATTCATAAAATCCTGGAGCTACAGATACGAAGCTCTGTAAGAGGCAGGAGCTGACTGGTGTGGCGCAGATGCAGCCAGGAGTGGTAAAACCGTTCTAGAGCTGCTTCCCACCGATAGCCCACTTGCTGCCAGACAGTACGTTTCCCGGCCACAGGTCAAGACCGTGCCTATCTGCTTCATGCAGCTCAGGAAATAAAGGGCCTAAATCCTGATGGCCTGAACAACTCCCTGCACTTTCGTTACTTCAGACTCAGGATGACCATCGCCATTAAAACCAAAACCAAAACCAAACCAAAACCAACCCCCAAAAATCCAGCCGATCCATACTCTTTCATTTTCTCCTCAACATGTTCGTCCACCAAGAATTTAACCGCCCTGCTCAGATCTTTTTTCCCCTCCTGTAACCAGGTGTATATATGTGGTGGGTTCAACGGAAATGAATGCTTGATCACCGCTGAAGTGTACGATGCCACAAGAAATCAGTGGACCTTTATAGCCCCAATGAGAAGCAGAAGAAGCGGAGTAGGTGTGATCGCGTATGGCAACGAAGTGTACGCGGTAAGGGAGAGGTGGGACCTCTGCCGTAACACCTCCCAGCACATGTAGTACTTATTTCTGCTAATCTGCTTCTCCTAGATTTTCCGGCTGGCCACTTGCTTTTCAGTGAGATTTAGGGAAGAAGGTCAGAGCCAGAATGGTTGATGTGCCCCCTGAGAATATTATCACCCGCACGATTTTTGTTATGAGAAACATGCAGACAATTTTTAAGCAGCTGCAGCAAAGAAGTTATTTTCTGTTGCTGCTAGCAGCATTAGCAGCACAGAACACTTGTTTGGTCCTGTTTATGCTACCCATATACTGCATTTAACCTCTGTAGAGGTGTAAAATCTGTCAGTTGCACAGAATAACCTTTGGAAGCTCCAGAAAGACCAAGGGTGCAGTCTGCAGCAAGCAAGCATTGTGTTCTGAGACCACATGCACTCAGCAACGCTCAAACGGAAGTCAGGGAGGCAGGGCCAGTTACCACCTCACTTGGGTGCAAAGCGATTGGGCTGATGCAGCGGGTGAGGAAAGGCCTATTTCAAGTCCATACCTTTGGCATTCACAGGTGGGAGGATTTGATGGAGTCAACCGGCTTCGGAGCGTGGAAGCTTACAACCCCATTGCCAACACGTGGCGCACGGTCCACACCATGTTCAATCCTCGCAGCAACTTTGGCATTGAGGTGGTGGATGACCTTTTGTTTGTGGTTGGTGGCTTTAACGGTTTTACTACTACTTTCAACGTTGAGTGTTACGATGAAAACGCTAACGAGTGGTACGACGTTCACGACATGGGTGTATACCGTAGTGCCCTGAGCTGCTGTGTGGTGCCAGGTCTATCTAACGTCAGGGAGTACGTCGCCAGGCGAGACTTCTACATGGATGACTCTTCAAAAGAAGTCAGGTTCATTTCTTCAACAAGTAGCCTGCCTGTATGAACAGCTCCACTTAGCTAATAAAGTCTTCTGAGCAGCAAGTGGATGTATTGATTTATTCTAAAATAAAAACAATTGATACAGGCCAAAAGAATATTAGTATTTAATACCTTCATTCTAAGGCACCTCAAAACGTATGCATCAGCCCCAGCCTGCACAGCAACTTAAAAACTAAAAGGTACAACAGAATGCTAGAGAAATAAAAGGTTTATTTTCATTAATTCACTTATTACAATAAACTTTAGTACAGTGTATTTAAAGTAAAGAACATTACAGTAGGATTTGTTTCAGACACCCTATACACACACACACTACTTTACCTTACTGGAAGTAAGTACAGGAGCGCTGCTTCCCCAAGCAACCTGCTGAAGTCTACATTAATATCGGCGGGAGAGCGCAGCTGCCGTGATCCACAGTGACATGGACCTATGAGGAGTATCTGACTATTAATGGTCATCAAACATCTCGTTAGTTCCACACTTTACATTCATATTAGTAATAGGATTAGATCCTCTGGAGCACCTCTTTTATCAGACTTCCGCTCAGGACTGTCAAATTAGAGATATGATTTCTACCCTAACATAATGTGGACGTAGCTGAAGATAAATCTAAGCCATAAACCACTTATTTTAAGCTTGCTTTTTTTTTTTTTTAAAGACTGTTGACTGTTACAAGGTTGTATTAAAAATAACCTAGAAAGTTGCAATTCTTTGTGACTCAGTTTGTCAGCAGCAGTCAGTCTATTCTGTGACACATGAGTTGAGCCAATAGTTCTGATTTTAACGTTTACTGTAGTGGAGAAAAAGTATATTGAAATAGTATAGCAGAATGCTTGGCATAGTTATTCATAATGCATGCTAAGAAGGTGGTGTGTTTTCTTCATTTCTGGAGCAGTAGCCTACTATGTGCAAGAGAAAATCTTATTAAAAATACATACAAACCCAGCATACTAACATCAGGTAGTTATAAAATATTATGTACACATATGGCACCCAGAAATTACTACAGTGACAGCCAAGTCTAGGCAGGACGTGCCCTACTCCACTAATACTTTGAGCAGAAAGACAGGACAGGAAACATGCATTTTGTGGCACGTACTCAGTACAGGTATAGAGGTATGATTGTCATAAGGAGGAGGAAAAACTCCACCTGATGGTTTTCTACGTCAGGAAGGCCAGAAGTCAGCCCTCTAATACTTAACTGAATACACAGGAGGATCTTACTGACATTTAACTAGCCACTATAAACACAGGGAAAGAACTCCCAGGCTTTTGTTTATAGGATCATTTTATAAACACCCAGCAAGCTATGGCAGTCAAGGGCCACAAGGAATTTGTTATGCGACTCACAGGTTAGTGGGCTAAATTACAGCCAGAGTCAATAATGCAATTCTTCCGAACACCTACATGTGATACAATGGACAGTTAGACTTGTCAGTTAAAAACCATGTGCAGTGCAATTGGTCCACTTGAAGTCAAGGCTCAGAAAAACCCCAACTACTTAAAAATTCCATAGAATTGGCATAGCAAAAGTTAGAGCAAACCAGTGCTGCTCATAGTGCCCAGCACTCACCATGCAAACGAACAGACGGAGGCACAGTGCATCACGCACAGAACCGTGGCTGGCATTCACAGGTTAGGCTGTCCAGACACTAAGCTGTTTCGACACGGTCTTTGAGTGGAATGTCTTCAGTAAAATACACAGCTTCCATGTCAGCCAGAAGTTCTCGGGTAAGTGCAGTATCAATTTCGCTTAGAAAAAGAAAGACTGCAAGAAGTTTGTTCTTGCATCTAACTTTGTTGCGTGCTGCCACATGTTGAACTATTTAGTTCATACTCCAACTGAAATAATCATCTTAGTATTTCTCCCTAGACTTCGCTGACAGACTACAAGAGGGCTTTGACAGAGCTGCGGTGGTCTGACATGCTACCACCCTTCAACCGTTTCTTAAAAATCCCCACAGCAAAGTCAGTGGGGTGGAGTACGTAAAATCTTACCAATTGTTTCTGTGCAAAGTTGGGTGAAGTACCTTAAAGTCAGCTCCCACAGATTTAAGCTAAATCAGCGGATTTAATACTAAAGCTGTCAGGCTTTTTCACACTTCTATTCACAAACCCTGATGTAGGGGAAGTAATTCTTAAACTATTCCAGCCATCAGCTCTTGCAGATTTGGGACAGACTCCACTGATTAACCCCTTGCCTTCAGGTCTGCACGAGCCGATTTGGTAACAGGCACTTCTGAACACCAGCCTTAAACCTAAACAAGTTTACCTAATTCCTCTCTTACATTAGGCCAGCATCGTACAACTTAACCTAACAATCCAACAGGCAAATAAAACACAACACAGTTACCACAGATAAGTAAACTGAGACTAAACTTAGGATTTTCAAGGTTTGTTTTGGGTTGGTTTTTTTTTTTTATAACAAGGCTAGATTATTCTGTTTCAGAAAGACAAGTTATTGATATCAGCAGTAGCCAGTGAACTGCAAAGCTGAGCATTAAGGGACATACACATCAGAGAACCTATACACACTATGTGGTTGAAAGACTTACCCAGTGTTTCAGATATGATCTAGGCTGCCTGCTGAATTGGAAAATGAGAAGTATCAGCTCAGAAAGCTAAACAATTAAAAAACAAAACAAAACAAAAAACCAAACTGTTTAGAAGTTCTTTTGCAAAGATGATGCCCACATCAAAACCACCAGCAAATAATCATATGAACCAACGACAGTAACCAGATTCTCCAATGTTTGTCTACACAAATTCTGGAACACCCTGTTTATTCCTCCCTTTCCCCTTCCCTTTGCTAAGATCCTGAGTTCAGCTGCAGTGAAAACCTGGAATATTCAAATGAAGGGAAGCATGGGAAAGAAAAGGAGGTAGGAAGGATGCACTGAATCCACTAGTAACCTAAGCTGTCCTGGAGCTCTTTGGATCAGGGAGAAGGAGTGTTCAGTGGGACAGTCAACCAAGAGGCAGTGATGCTCTGAAGGAAATAGTCCACACTCTGTTCCTTGGGGGTGTAGCAGTAAGCAAACCTGGGCCAACCAGGGCACTGGTTTATGTAAAACCACCTCAAAACGCCAAAAGGTATTTAAATCAGGTTAAATCTTACCGCCACGGCATGTGGGTAAATGAAAATATTTAAAGACTGCAAAAACCTCCAGGTGCCTCTAAAAATGTTCTTGTCATCAGTAACTGAGAGCCAACTATCTCCCTTCAAGAGGAAGGCCAAGCACTGGTTTGTTAAGGAGCGCTGCAGCACAGCTACTCTAAGTTTCTCAGGAAAGTATACTGAAGGCAAAGGGTACTGATTGTCAAAGACAGGCTGGAAACAGGCTCGTGGGCATTCTGATCACTTTTTCACTAGAATTAAAACACGTGCAACATTTGAAAAAGGACCTGGAAGTAGCTCAGGTTTCAATCTATTAACGTGAAATTATCTAATTCTTACTAGTCCACACTGACAGAAGTGAACAGTCCATGTTGGTGAGTTGCTACTTCGCTGGTTTTCACTCCTTTTATCAGGCTGATCGTTGCCCCAAGTTTCTAATGAAGCTGTCAAAGACAAACTCAAAGCATTTTCAGATACACCTAAAAAACCCTACTGCCTCAAGTTCTCTGTTTTAGCATGTCTTGTGTTCTACCAATCATCCATTTATAAACTTTGCAGCCTCTCTACAACATACAGATACAAAATATTTGATACACATAGAAACATCCTGAAGTAATTTTATAAAGAAAGATTGTGCTTTTGTTCTCATATGTAACTATTGCACTTGCCTCCAACTTGGGAAAGCGAAGTACAGTAACACCAACTCTACGTGAAGTTTAGTCACTGAGGAGGAGTGAATCAAAGGAATGTCAATATATAAGTGCAAATAAAACAGGTGCTTTCAAGCACACACAAATGTAACAGCTAAATTATTAAGGTAGAGACCTTTGATTTTCAAAATAGGACTGTTAGAGAGTAACTCTACAGAAATCCTTGAAAACAAAGATCTGAAGAGAGAAATAACAGACTTAATGTTCCGGGAGATATTTCACAGCCCATTACACAGGCTAGTTCTTCCCTGGGCACCATTAAGTAATACTGTTGGACTAACATAGTTTCTCAATTCCCATCCATCCTCAACTTCTGAGCTTATGTATTGAAAATTAAGAAAAGATGGTGGTTTTATGCATCAAATCCAATCAAAACCCTCATGTCTTATAAAGACATATCAAGCCTAGCAAAATGGTTTAGCACAGTATTTCCTAGATTAATCAGGAGGAGTGATATTCAAGAAACTAGCACTCGATCTGTGAGCGTGGCATTCTCCGCAAGCTTAGGGAGTGTCGGTGTATTTCTTGCATCTGCCTTTCCTGCATTTGCCTTATTCTATCTTTTTGCCACATCAAGTTTTGTGGCATAGGGTATCTTTGTGTTCCCTGTAAGCACCTGAAGGGAATTCTGACATGGCAGGCTGTTGCTCTGCAGCGAGGCTGAGGCATAGGAGGCAAAAGCATCCAGCGCTTTCTCTCAGCACAGTAACGATAGGCCTCTTTCCTGTATTGTTTGTCAATATCATCGCTGTTCTTCCACCCCCCAATGATGAAAACATCATCTTTATAATAACAAATAGCTGCTCCTTCAATGCTAAGAACCTCTGGGGGCAAGCTTTCAAGCATTTCATCCGAGGCCCTGCCAGAGATCTTTATCTTGGCTTCCTCATTATCTATAGGGTAACTCTTGGGGCAGCACGATGCTGTATGGTAAAAGTTTGTGTTAGCAACAGACATCTGAAAAGAGCAATAATTATCAATGAGCGGCAGAGACTCCACATCCTGCCACTGCCTTGTTTCAGCATCGTATCTGATAATAACTGCCCTCAACCCATCTTCGCTATCACTGTCAACTGGGGTACGAGCAGCAACATACACAAACCGGTCTTCTACAGAAACAGCTTTGACATCACGGAGAATCTTTGGTGCTGACTCCAGGTTAAGCCATTTGTCTTGCTCGGGATTATAAATGGCCACATCTTTAAAGCCAGGACTGAAATTGCCATGTCCACCAATACTGTACAAGTTTCCCCTAACTTCAGTAAGGCCAAAAGAATGCTTTCTGGTTATTAGATTTGAGACTTGCTCCCAGATATTTCTGTTTGGATTGTACCTTTCTACAGTCTTGGCAAACCCTGGCTCCATGGAGCCAGCCACATAAACGTAAGATTCTGTCACAGCAACAGCATGCCCATCAAGATGATTATGTATGTGCGGTAAGTTTACCCACCTATCTTCGTCGATGAAATACCCTACGCACTCACTCAAGTAATCTCCTCCCTCCGATACACCACCAATCACCATAATGACATCCATGTTTTGCCCAAAACGCGGCAACAACGCTACAGGACAAGTGGAATGTTGTAGATTACCAGACTGCAGGTTCTCAGACCGCAAGGCATGACTCTCCACAGCTTCGGACACTAATTTAACACAGGCTTCATTGCTCGATACCAGCCTTTCAGACTTGACGTGGCGAGTAAGGTAGGTGGGTTTCATCTGAGACAATCTAAGCAGTTTAAAGAGATCTTCAAAATACCTCTCTCGTTCCTCAGGATTTTTCTGAACCCACTTCAAAATGGTCTCAAAGAGGATTTCTTCAGAGTCCACTGTGATCTCCGAGTCTGAGAGCCAGTCTCTGATGAGGTGAAAGGGCAGAGTGTAGAACTCCTCATCTTGGATAACTTTGTAGAAGTTTCTCCTGATCATATCCTGAGCTCTGAGGGCCAGCTGATTCAAGGAATACATGTGGGCTAAGCTGTGAACCGCAACGCAGTTGGAGAGGTTGAGCTTCTTCTTCAGAAACTCCCCACAGAACTCTTTTAACCGGGTCAGCAGAAACCTGCAGAACAAACCAACAGGGGTGATGCTGCGGCGCGGTCGCTGCCGGCTGGGCCTCGGCCAGCCCCCCCCCCCCCCCCGGGCCCCGGGCCCCACTCACCTGTCCGCCATCTCCAGCACCTCATGGACGTTGCCGGGGCTGACGCGGATGGTGCCGGTGTACATGAAGCCAACGACGGCCTCCACCGTGTCGGGGTCGGGGCCGCCCTCCGAGCTCCACTTCTGCAGCTCCACGCGGCCGGAGCGCGACTCCGCGAAGCCCCCCGAGAGCAGCGGCGTGAAGTACTCGGTGGCGGCGGCCAGGACGGAGCGGTGCGCCCGGTACTCGCGGGCCGCCCCGGGCCGCCCGCCGCCGAAGGCCAGAGTGATGTCGCAGTACAGGCCGTGGCGGCGCTGCTCGTTCTGCCGCCAGGCCAGGTCGGAGCAGTGCGCCGGGCACCCGAACTCCTCCGCCTCCACCTCCCCATCCACCCCGCCGCCGCGCGAGCCCCCGCCCTCCGCCTCCGCCGCCGGTGGACCCGGGCCCGGCTGCGGCTGAGGAGAGGCTGCGGCCGCCGCCATCTTGTCCGACATGGCGGGTTGCAGCCAGTGCGCCTGCGCGCCGGGGGAGAGCGCCGCGCGCCGCGCTGCCCCCTGGCGGGAAGCGGTGCTGGCGCCGCAGGCAAAATGGCGGCCGTTGTCACTGGCGGAGCGGCCGCGGCGCCGCGTCCCCTCAGCCCCGGCCGCCGTCACCGGCGGGCAAGGGCTGCCCTGAGGGGAGCAGGGCTGGGACCGAGGTGAGTGCCCCCCTCGTTGTTCAGTAAGCAGACGCACCAGGGCCCCCCGCCCCGGCCCGCCCGCCTCAGGGGAAGGCGGGGCGGGGACCGCCGGCTCCTACTCCCCTCGCCTCGGGCGCTGCTGCCCGGCGAGCGCGAAAAGCCCGTCAGGGGGGAAGCTCCCTTTGGGGGGGCCCCGAGGTGACAGCGGGGGCGGCGGCCAGAGCCGGTGGTCCCTGTCCTTTGGCACAAGGGCAGCTCACCGGGCGCCTTGCGCTTGCAGGGGAATGGGATCGCTTTGCCAAACGGCGTAGGTACCACAGACCAGAAATACACCCCTAGTCTTATTCAGAGCTGAGAGCTAGATTTTTGATTATTTTTCTCCTTAACATCACTCTCAGGCAAACCTGCAGGGAAGGGACTTTACCTGAGGAATTCACTCCAACTAAGGTACGCTTTTTTTTTTGTTAACTAGAATGAAGTGAGCTGTAGTTGATTATTTCAGTTTACTACACAACATGATAATAGTTTCCTAAACTCTTGTATAATACTATATCAATTATAGATTACTTTCCTTCTCTAATTTGCTAGATTTCATCTCAACGCACACTGAAACAGGACAAGTTAAGTCTGTGTGTTGGTCCCCCCACTTAAATCGACCAGAACACGTACCACAAGAGGAATAACTGCTCTGAGGTTTGGTATTTTGTTGCTTCCCGGCTTGTCACACATTCTATTTGACACAGTTTGGGACCAACTTTTAGAAGCGAGAAGTGGAAAAAGAATCAATTAGTAGTGTATCATTTATTTGAGTTAGGTTACAATACACAGATGAGTAGGACGCTGAAGTTATTACTGCGATTATTTTTGCATCTGCAGAGGATGAGTGACATCCCATACACCAGCAATCTAACAGTAAATGAGAAATTGTTTGCATAAATACAGACACTGGAATACATGTAGTTTCACAGTTTTAACAGCAGTATGTTACAACTTTACACTTTAAATTACTACACCAGAGTTTGAGTAACATTGGTTATACATCAGCAGTGGTCCCACTATTCAGGATACAATCAGACTGAAGATGAGAACACAGTAAACAAATTGAAAAACAGCCAACCACAAAAGAAAAAAAAGCCCAAGTTACGGCTTATGGGAATGATGGGTACTTCCCCCTCTACCGGGAAAAGTTACAGCTTGTTCCAGAGTAACAGACCTTCCACAAGTTCAGTAAGACTGTGCCTGTGAGCAAAACTCCCCTCCCCAAACCCTTAAAAATCTTTTCTGGAAACAAAATGAAACAAGAATAGAAAATAATAAAAGGGTGAGACAGTATTAAATACAGCAGGGAACATGGAATATCGCAAGTTTTGGTTTTTATTAGAGTAAGTTTCTATTCTTATAAAACAGTTGCTTTGCACAGTTTGAGCGGGCAGCTCAATGTCTATGTACCAATGGCCTTTATACATCAAAGTCCCATTTGCGGCTGTCCTCTGTGCAGGCTTCTGTCTTCTTGCAGTGACATTCTGAGGCAATACTACAGGTTCTCACATAGTCATGTGCTCTGGTAGAACATAGGATATGTCATCCCACGGGTGACGGTACAGACCTTGCTTCAACCTCTTCTGATCCAGGTAGTGTCCTAAAACAAAAGTGGGTTATGTTACAAAACTTCTGCTCCTCCTCCTAGTCTTACTTTGCCTTGAAACAACTTTGATTCCTCTCTTCCCACAACTAGTGTTTCAGACTGAGTCCCCAGAGGTTCACGTGTCTCATGTTCACAGTCGCAGGGCATCCCCTAGTAGGGGGAAGGCGCAGAAAGACGGCAAACTTACCAATGAATCCCATACTCCTGCCTAGTACAAAGATGCCATTAAGAGCTCCTATATCAATATATTCATCTGCTTCTTCCCTGCAAGAGAAAAGAAATTAAATAGTTCCTCATAGTGATCTATTTAAGGAATCAATCATAGACAGGCTATGAGTCTGCTCTAGTGCCAGTAGGAACACCGAATTAACGTGAAAGCTTCCGTCCCCCAAGCCTAGGCTGCGTTTCCTTCACAATGTCCTTTTGAAATCCTGGCGCCACGTGAGCTGGCATTATGGCTCCCATCATTTTTATAGGGCCATGACCCAAGAGAACCAGCCCACTACCTACTTACCGTGTGAAAGAGCCACAATTCCTGAGAACGTCAACAAAGGCAACTCCAATAAAGCCATCTACATTCAGGATAAGATTTGGTTTCTGCAAGAAATGAAAACACACCCCAATAAAGACGTTAACAGTGGCAAATGATGTTCACCTGGCAGCTTCCATCCTCAAGGGTAATTTGAGGGTTGCCCATAATTGTGGGCACACAAGCTAGGGATACAGAAGGCTGTTCAGCAACTTGGGCGGGAGCCACACTTAATGCAAATGATGGAAAAACAATGGGCCTGCATTTGGTTCAGACCACAGAGATTATCTGCCACAGCCCATCATGTGTGCTAGCTCTGCCTCAGATTTAAAGCATACAGCCTTACCAAACTGTAGTTGTACTTGGCCCATAGAAATACAGAACCCCAGCAACAATTTATGAAGCAGTGCAATTAAAATACAGTATTAACCCCATGTCACTTGTCCCCTAGTAAGAAAAAGTGCTCAAGAGGAGATAAATACTAGCGCATTTCACCTTGGAAGTTGTAATTTTTTCCACTTCGAGTGCATAGTCCAACAGTGGGGTGGCAGGGAAATGCTGCTTCACATAGTCTTTGAGAATCTGAACTCTCATGTCTGGGTTATTTATCTGCAAGTTAAGAACATATTACAGTCACTGTTGCTGCCTCTTACACAGGTACTTGCCATAAGCTTTACTATTTGTAGGTTTAGGATTTAAGTCCTGAGAATTTGGTCAATAGCTGCCTCTGCAAGTTGCTCATTTTCTTTTTTTTTTTTTTTCCTTCCTCTCCTCTGCCCCTCTAAAAAACCAGACAAACCTCCAGTTTGTACTAACGCAGTTTTCTTACTGATTTGACTCTGTGTCCAATGCCCATAATCAATTTCCCTTCTTTCTTCATCTTATTCACAAACTCCATAGGGATAATCCCACTGTCAAAGGCTTTGCTGAACATTTTAGCTGCAGCGTCCAGTGCTCCACCAAACCGGTCACCCTGGGTACGATACACAAAGGGAATTACGGCAAAGGATTCCACAGTTAAGGTACAAAACAAGCATCAATGTGGCATTCATGAAATTAAAGTCAGGCAAGCACTTGAGATAAAGTATTTGCTTATAACAACACAAGTGTCAATATGTAGCCAACACCATCTCCACGAGAGGCAAAGTGTGGGGGGAAATGCTATTTAAAGTCTGTTTTATTAGATTTTCACTTGTCAGTGTTGAAAGAGGCTCGGCAATCTTATAGGGACAATGCTGACAGCAATTTGGCCACTATGAAATATTTCTAGACTCAAACAAGTCTTGCTAACTTGAAAAATGGACTAGGTTTTAAACCTAGAGCATCAAGCTATTAGAGTTGAATTCAACAGAAATTCAAAGCATGAGTGAACAGACACAACCTGTCCATGGCTCTGCAGCCAATCTAAACCTTAAATTAATAGTAATAAAACCTGAACAGACTGATGAGTAGCAAAGCCAAATCTCCTGGAGATTAAGTACGTACAATAGTAAGAAGGCCTGAAGTGAGACTTGAGACAAGATCTTTTCCAGCTCTTGCACAGACAATGGTGTTGTGGGCTCCAGATACAGCAGGTCCATGATCTGCTGTTACCATCAAACACATCTCAATGAATTGGCAGGCATACTTTGGTAACCTGTGCAATGTAGAGACTGAAGTCATTTATGGTATAGAAAAATTAATAACAAGACACTTGGTGTTATACTGCACAGTGATTTTCGGTTTAGGTGTATGCTTGAAAGAAGTAGAACAGAGAAAGGGAGCTCTAGGGTCACAATACCCGTCAGTGCATCCCAGTACCCTTCTTAGAGATCAGATTATTAGTCAGCTTCCACAGCAGCTGTTTAGCTCAAAGCTGAGGGTCAGTTTTGGAGGCTGAGTTTGCATACACTCAGCTGACTGATCAGTAAGCTCTGTGGGCCCCTCTGAGGGGAGCCATGAGCCTCCTGTTCTGCTGAGCCAGAGATTCCAGCTAGTGCCAAGAGTGCCTCTAATGAAAGCACGATCAGATGAAGGCAGCAAACTTCTGCCGTTCAGAAGTTTCCCTGTAGGCTGGTTAGCAAATGTTTGTAAACTCCCCAATCTCTGCAGAGTCGAGGTGACAATTATACTAAGGAAGTAGTCAGAGAGTGTGAAATAGGCCTAGGATAGAGAAATTTCCATAATGCACCACAAAACTTGTGGAAGGTGCTATCCAAAGACTAAGACATACTGTATGAAGCCTTGAAATGCTGATGTGGTCTCAGAGGAGAGGATATAGAGACGGCATTTCTAATGAATCTACCTTCGGAAAGGAATCCTAGAGTTACCTTTGTGCTTAGAAGTCTATTAAAAACCAAGGAAAACTTCAAGCCTTCTAGAATTTGGGAGCTTTCACAAAAAGCTGCCTCACCTCCTTTGAAACCAGAGCAGGCCCAGAACCCCTCCAATTCCCATCTCTTCTTTGAAGACCTCAGTGATTGGCATCCCAGCATAAATCAGTTCCTGACCTCTCTCGTCACAGATACTTGTCATAAAGGAAGCTGGTTTGCGGATCAGCCCCAGCTCCTGAAATCACAGCATAAAGATGGGATTTTAAACATTCCACATTAGAAGCAAGGAGCAGTAGGAGGCGGAGTGGTCAAACAACGATGCTGTAAGCTTGCCCTCAGAGTGGCTTCCACAGCCTCGAACCAGTGTAGCCAGTGAGCTCACAGAAAACACTGTAAAGTGCCAGATAAAACCCCAAGGCAACACCATTATCACCATAAGTGTCCAGAATCACAGCAAACATCCTGTCTAGTTTCTAAGGAACCAAAAAGCAAGTAAAACAGCACAGCTCACCCTTGCCCAGGAGTAATCCATTGGCACAGTTGGAGGAGGCACTTCCTCAGCTGGTTCAATCACTCTTTTGGCCACAAGATCCTGGTAGACAGACCTAGGGAGAGAATCCATTTATTAACTTAAGTCCTTTTAAGAGATGCAAGTGAGGTGGCCTTAATCTAGACCTTAAAAACCCATGATGAATAGAAGTTGCTTCCTTAAGCAGGAATATATTCCTTTATCAGGCTGGAATCAGCACCCTAACAGTTTTTGTCCGCTGCTGAAGGTGGCCTGTTAATGTGACTTACTGAATGACTTCTCCTAGTTCATCAAAACTCCGGGGAACAAACACACCAGCTTCCTTCAAGGCTTGATTCTTTGCAACAGCAGTTTCAGAAGCCTGGTTGGCACAAGCTCCTGCATGGCCAAACTGCACCTACAAACAAGAAGACAGCAGTAAGGAATGCAAGTTGTTTACCTGCAGAAAGTAAAACAGAATAAAGAACCGAGTAGGAAACTGGTGGGAGGAATACCAGTGACTGCACCATCTACCTTCTTATTTGGGCTGACAGAACAGCCAGTACTGCAATATGCAGGGCATTTTCTGATCTGGAATCACTCCAGGTTCTTCCTCCCTGAACTCCCCTGCTCTCCAGAGCTCCTTAACATGCATCTTTCCCATTCCCACTCCCACTCGAGAAGCAGGTGGCTGTTAGAATCTGTTGTATCCCCTAGGATCTCTGGGCTCTCTTTACAAGTATGCAGAAGCCCTTGGAAATCTCCAGTGGCAGACTGCAGAAGCACAAAAAGCTTTTACCATTTATTAACTTCTGCATGTTAAGTTGCGACTGGCAATCCTGGAAGATTTAGGCACAATGAGAGAAGTTGGCTTTTTTCCTTCCTGTCACAGATATATACTTCTATCATGCATTTGTCTCCATTTTTGCACATACCTCCGAAGAGAACATGGTGGCACAAGTACCAATACACCAGCACACCACTGGCTTGGTGATACGACCTTCTTTAATACCCCTGCAGATCTTATACTCTTCTGTGCCTCCAATCTGCAGAGAGAGAGCGAGCTGAGCTGGTTCAAAACTCTGCACATCTGTAGAAACCAGCTCCGAGATGCACATGGAAGCGTCACTTGGATTTTTTTTTTTCTCCTTTTTCATTAAGTAACAGCTGAAATCTCAGAACAAAGCCTCCTTATCTGATTTTTTTTTTTAAAGTAGGGGAGACTGTGCTTTTCTGTAGAATACACTCTATTTCTTTTGGTTAAAGAAGCACAAAATAAAAATTCAGACATTCAAGACCAGTATGAATAGCTGCCACTTTTCTGTAACTGTTATTTAGCATCCTTGCAGCCAGGTCAGATGTTCCCAAAACAAAACACTTGGGTATTTCTAGGTAGCAGTGAACTGGTCTCACTCACCTCTCCAAGTACTACAATCATTTTCACTCCTGGAGTATCTTCATAACGCAAGACATGATCCATAAAAGTTGAACCAGGATATCTGGGTAGAATACAGGGAAAATGGTAGAAGTTTAATTCATTTCATAAACTTCTCTGAAAGAATAAAAGTTAGCAGCCAACCTGCCCTTCTTCTTCCAAATTACTAACAGTTCTTCTGTTGACTGACTTTAAAAAATGGTGTCTTTGTTGAAGATGCAGACTCCTACCTGTCTCCTCCGATGGCCACCCCTTCATAGACCCCATCAGTGGTTCGGGAAATGATGTTGTTGAGCTCATTGGACATTCCTCCGGACCGTGAAACATAAGCCACACTGCCAGGACGGTACAGTTTTGATGCTAAGATATTATCCAGCATGCCTCCTGTGTTGCCTATTTTAAAGCAACCTGGTTTGATCCCGCCAACCTACAAGAAAATTAAAGATTTAAAGCCCTTCAAAATATACATGAAACTTAGGAACATTCCTCTAAGACAGTCTCATCAGTATTTATACATTTATACAAATGGAAGACTGTAACGTGACCTTAAAATGAGAAACTAACATGCATTTTATAAGACTAAAGACAAATGGATTGTAGCATATACTTCATCCTTCAGAGAAAGCTGATCTCAAGTTTAAGGCAGATGGACAAGAGGGGAAAAAGGTCACCAGTTCTTACAGTTGCAGGCCCAATGATAGTGACTCCTTTTTTATCCGCTGTCTTGATCAGTTTGCGTGTCAGGGCCTCTGGAATGCCCTCGGCAATAATGGCAATGGTGCGGATCTGCATCAAGATTAAAAAAAACCATTAGCACCCCCCAGCATCACCACCCTAACAAAATCTGCGGGAGAGAGAAGGCAAACAGCTGCTCACAGGGCAAGGTCAGCTCCTGCCTTGTCAGGCCTCTGGGAGGTCCGTGCTGTGCACTCTCACACAGGAAGGCCCAGCACACGGATCTGCACGCTACCGTCACCTTCACAGCAGTCTGAATGTACTGTTGAGAGACTTATTTTCTCCCCCTTGCACTGTATTTTAACCAACCCAAAGTAATCACTCCTAACAGAGGTGCAGAGTTTCTCTTGCACAACTTGCAAGTCCGGCATTAGAATCTGCTATGCAACTCCAATATCTGCCTCAGACTCTCTAAGGAGTCAGAATTGAGGTATTTATCCACAATGTTGGAAGACAAGCCGATTTGCTGATGTCATCATGGTTTAAGAAACACTGGCACCCTGCTGCCAAGATCTTCCTTCTTTTCTTGGGCTTTTTCTAGATCCCCCACTCACCTGTGGATAATTCATGGTTTCAACAGTGCTGTCATAAGCAGAGCGCAGAGATGCAAAGTTGATGAGAACGTCCACCTCTGGGTGCTTCCTCATGGCATCTGACATGTTCTTGTAGACCGGGATCAGGATTTCTTTGTGGCCCCAGTAGAACTTCTGCCTGTGGTCACCGCTGTGGAGGGGAAGATGAAAGAGCCCTGACTCTTAAGGTTACTGGAAAGACGAAGGGATACGGTGCATGCAGATAGAGGAGTTTACAAACCCCAATTCTCAGACACCAAGACTGACTGTGAGACTCACTAGCAAGTAAGCGTACATGGGGAGGGACCATACTAACAGCAGAAGGTTCTTCAGAGTATAGAACAGAGCAGCATATGGAAGGAGACGGGCTAATGGGGACAGAGGCATCCAGCAAGATGAATAAGCTCTCCCACAGTGAAGTTACCAGAGCCTCAATTCTACTCCAAGCTGGAAGACAGAATGAGGCACAGAAAGAGTAATGAATGAGATGCATGCAAAGCTGCATTACTGGGCTGGAACAAATACTGGGCTGAGGCAACAGGAAACCATGAACAGCCAGGGCAGCAACGTAGAGGCCCGTCAACTTTCCAATTCTGCTACAGTGAGACTCTACCTACCCTGCCCCACACATGCTGAAGGAAAGTTTCACTGTAGGTGTTCTCTTTTATGTACAGTAGGTGCTGCTACTGGAACTTCACTGAAATCTGTACTGTTCAATTGTTTAAGAGTCTGGAGATACTGGCTGCGTTCCCATACAGGTACCTTTGTAACAGAACATTCCAGGTTTTGCCAGCCTGGCTTCCTCCAAAAAGTCGAGCAGAATCAGATAATTGTAGGTAACCTTAAACTTTTAATCTCTACTGCTTTTTCTTCATTAAACAACTGCGACACTGCAAGGGGTTGCTACTCATCTATAAATGTGACTATGCCTGCACTCAGTTTTAGCACCCTGAGGTTTGTCCTTGCTGAGAAGATATTACAGAGCTGCAATTATCATCAGAGCTGCAGACTAACAGCACAAGGTATTTAACTGTCAAGAGGCAAAGTCCTCTGCAGGACAGAGGTTGATTAGACATCAGCTATCCTGGATGTCTGTAAATATCACAGAAATGAAACAAACCTCCGACCTTTGTATGTGCTCCCAGCTCACTGCCTCAGCAGCAGGCCAGACAGCCACTCCTTTCCTTCTCGCTACTTGCCCTGTTTGACAGGGAGACCCCCCGCCACTCATAAGGTACGATAACAAAACAGCTTGTGCACAGCTGTGCTATGGAGGTTCCTCCTGAGGGCACCCTGAACACCCAATAGCCTCCCTCACCCCCGTTAGCTGTGGGGATAAAGTAAAAGAGGGCGAATACCACAAGAGAACTCTCCAGCCCACTGAAAGATCCACACACTCGCTGCCTGGTAAGAAACTATTGCCGCTACAGGAACAAGGAGAAACAGGATTTTTTTTTTTTTTTTTAAATTTTGTTTGGGTACGTGACAGACAGGCTGCTTTAGTCTCTTAGCAGAGCTGCTCTGATTCTGGCTAATATTTGGAGGGGAAAATTCCAGCTGCTGCAGGCACAAATCAGGATGTCTCAGACAAGCATGCAGCAAACGGTGGGTGAGTGGAAGAAACCTTACGTAGCCTTACTGCGTCTGCTAAGCCAGTGGGCTGTTAAAGAAAGCCCAACTAGCCACACCTTCCTTACTTGCTGAGTGAAGGATCATTATTTGGACACCCTTTGAAAGAACATGAAGTGGGACTTAAATTACGTGGCTAACATTAAGCTGTTTCAACAGAGCAGCCTGAAATCAATGGTTGAGGCAGAAAGGAAGCAGTCTGCAAAGCCAGCCTGATGGTGGAAGGGAGCACAGGAGAAGGTGTGAAAGCAGAGATGTAGACTAGGGCAGAGCTACACTAAAGAACAGCAGAGACTGGAGGAGGAGGAAGCTGACAGAAGAATCTGAGGGAAGCAGTCAGAAAAATAATGCAGCCAACACACGCTACTTACGTGAATGGATAGACCATGGCAGCTACTGAAGGTTCATCCCGGGAGCAAATATAATCAAAGTCCAGCATTCCTTGCACAGCCCGCGTCTGCATCCCCCAGATGATAGCTTTGGTGTGACGGCTGAACAGGGTTGTAGCTTTACCTGCTCAGAGGGGGGGGGAACCCCAAAACAGAACACATTCAAAATGTACATCTGTGCAAGACAAAAAGCTGCAACTGTGCCAAATGTCTGCTGAAAGTCTCCCAGACAAGCATATTCCCCCTCCCTCCAGACTGAACCCAACAGGTGAACTGCAGGATGTAGTGGCCACACTGTCCAAACTAAGGGAGAAACCGTAGGTGAAGCAGCATCCCCCTTCCCGGGATTCTGAACAACAGCCAGGTTTTGGGTTTCACAAAATGGGCAAGTTCTGAATCACAGGCAGGGAGCTGGTGTAGGAGAGGAGAGATAAGTGAAAACTGCCTCTTCCTCTTCTCACATGGGCCACTCATGTTCCTCCCAGACGGTTCTATTCTGCAAAGCTGAAGAGGAAGGGAACTTTGAGTTTTACTTGTTTGGGTATGGCCTACAGTCTGGGAGACCCACAGGAGGTTTGCCTCCTCCATTTGTCAGGGCACCACAGTAGGATGATAGGAAATAAAAAGAAAAGCAGGAAATGGAGGGGACCAAGGAAGCAACGGAGCTCTACATACTCAGCTTTTGTTTTCATGTTTGTTTTTTTAATGATCAGAATCCAACACAAACCTGATGGCTCCAAGAACTTATATATGGCCCAAAACGTGGCTTCAGAGGACAGAGTCACAGGAAAAGCAGCAGTTCAGCAAGTGAGGATGGACTGTTGGCCTAAAGTATATTTACACCACTTGTCACAGCAAAACATCAAGTTCCTCCCTTTGACTCCAGGCGGAGTTCATTTTAAAACTCGTAAGAACTCAGAGCTGATCCAGCTGCTAATGCCAACTCAGTCTACCACTAATTTCTTTTTGGCTTTGAATCAAAGGTAAACAGCATTAGGGATTAAAGAGGATATTGTTCTTCAGGCTTTAACAAGAAATCAGTCACTGTTCTTCAGCCCTACATGTTCACAGTTTAGATGTGCTGCCACATGACTTCTTACTAGGAAACTGCCTATTCTGAAAAACTGCGTTTATCTTGCAGGTGACTGCAAGGAGGTGAGATTAGTATTCATAGGTATGGGAAAATTCAGGCCCAGAAGAGTGATGCTGTTTGTCTGAGAGTTCCCCATCTGCTGTCTCTCTTATGATATGGGAGATGGCTTGAAGCTCTACTTTGACCCTGATTCAGCATTTTTTTCTCATCCAGCACAGAGCTCAAGGAGTGCTTAAAGTCCCCATAACTTCACTGAGCACAAGCTTTAATGGCTTGCTGAACTGATAAGGCAACAAGAACATTTAGTTCCTTCAGTGACTTCTCTGTGCCCTCCAAGGCTCATAAGCACGACACCTGCACTATTTTGTTTCCCTTTGAAACAAAATGCCAGTTAATAGGCATGGTTAATAATTCCCTCATTTTGAGGGCAAAGAGAACAGAGCTTTTCACAATATGCCTAGGTCTGTTTTTCTCTGTAATGATTGTGGGGGAAGGGAAGAAAAATTAAAGTTTGTTCGAGACCTGTCCCTCTCTCCCCCAGAAACAGTAAGGTTTTGTGCAAAGCAGTATGTGATCTGCACTTGGAAAAACAGATGAAAAGTTCATATGGTGATAGCTAAAAATGCTGGACAGGAGCGAAGGGAAGGGCCAGACAACACTGCAAACTTCTGGAGAGAAAAAAACAGCAACAAAACCAAGAACTAAAAAAGTCAGCTGCCAGCAAGGCCAGGCACATTCAGCTAGTCACACGTGTCCTACCTGAACCAGGTCTTGAAGCTGGGATTGAATCTGTTAAAGAGAGAATCATTCATGCAACAAGATGACAGAGCTGGCTGCTGTCATCCCAACAGCAGGGCACCTGTGGCAGGGTGCTGCAGCTTCCCTCCTCCCCACAGCACACAGGCCTTTTGTGGTTTGCTTTTGTTAAAAATCAAGCGGACTGGAGCACGCTCCACTGTACTTCCTCTCCAAATACCTGGACATCAAATTTTGCACTTTGCCATCTAGAAACTTTTTGCTTATCCCAGCACAAACACATTTCAGGTTCAGGTGGCAGTTGCTTGCAAGCTCCGTGGCACGTGTTTCCGATTTCTTTTTGAAGCACTGTGCACGGAATTTTGCATGAGCAACGACTGAGAGAGCAATAGTGGATTTTGTGATGCGTTTCACCGGAACTGGATCTGAATCTTGCTGTCATCCTGTCACACTGTTGTGAACGAGGCCAGTATCTCCTCACATTCAAGGGAGGAGGACCAGGACGTTACCACATCCTGTCCCTGCCCAATTCTGCAGTTGTTTTATCCCCATACAACATGCTCTTAACAAACAAGGCTTCCAATAAACACAAGCAAAAGGCTGCCAAAGCTCTTGCATATCACCATGCTAAAGAAGCTTCCTACAGTCTTCAGTAAGAAAACGCAAAAAACCAAAACTAAAAAGCAAGCCAAAAAAACCCACTATACCACACAGCACACTGCACAGTAACCACTGACCCTAAACGTGTGAGGAGCATGTCACAACTCCTACTGAACTGACTGTAGAGCCTTCATCCAGGAAGCTGTGGCATATACCAAGAAGGACTTTCTGAATACCTACGCCATTCTGGCAGCATCCCATGGGAGCACCCCCAGGCACTTAACTGGAAAGCAGGCTTCAGTTCAGCAACCACAGCACAGATACTCTAACCTGTTGTCCACTAGCCTCACATACAGGGACATGGGAAAGCTGGAGTTCTCAAACTGTGCTGTTCTCTTCAAAGGAACATCCCACATCAAGGCAACTCTGACACACCTTGTGTATGAGCTAACAGCACAAGTGCCAACATCCTAAAAAGCACTTAACTGAATTCAAACCAAAGATAGACAGGTACCACAACATTGATTCCCTTTATATCCAGAAGAAAAGCATTAGTCTAGTCCACATTCTGTCTTTTGGAGCAGAAGAGAGCTGCTAGCAATCATTTCCAATGCTGGACTTACCAAGAGGTGCTGTTGGTTTTGCCTTCTTGGCTGGAGCAATATCATCTGTTTTGGACTCCGAGAAGGAAGCCGTTCTGCTCGGTGCTGGAGTCTGAAAGATTCAGAAGCCAAGTCAGTAAGGGGCAGCGCACCAGATAAAGCCCAGCACGTGTAGGAGGAGATGGTCACTTTGGCTATGCTAGTCTACAACGAGAAGCAAAGAAAGTTAATTCTGAGATAGGGCCATTTCAGTCAAGTGAGGGAAAACCCCTAAATGTCCAAGCTCCCTGTAGATGCATGAGTCATGTTGTTGGTTTTGAGGGGTCACATTTCCTGCACGAGCGAGGGTCCCTCCTGAGAAACCATGCAGGCAGAGTCACTTTAGTTTTCCTAGAGGTTTGTACAAATACAGTGGTGGCCAAGAGCTGTTTCCAGCCTGTTCAGACAGGACACTGCCTTCAGGAGGCTCCTCACAAGCGTTCCCTTTCACGGAGGGGAAGGAACTCACCGAAGGGCTGCCGCTGGCGTTGAGGAGGAAGTTGGCGGTGTGGGCTGCAGCAGGCGGTTGGTTGGGGATAGGCCGATGGCCGAGCGCCATGCCCACGATCGCAGTCATGTGTGTCTCCGTGCCAAAGACATGGATGGGGATCCCGGTGGTCTTCCCTGTGTACGCAAACAAGAACAGTCATCCTTGGGGGGGAAAAAGGAACAAGATGAACTTCTGCCGAAGTGAAGCATTTAACCTTGAAAAGGCTCAGCAGAAAGCAGGTGGAAGAAACAAGATGCAAGAACAAAACTTAAGGAAATGGTTGGTCCTTACCAACTTCTCCCATGACACGTAATCCTTCTTGGTAGTTCGGGCCTCCTCTTCGTACAAAGATCCTCACCTCATGCTCCTTCAGAGGGCCTTGGTAATCCTTAATCGCTCTCACAATGCCCTAAAAGAAACGTACAGGACAGGTGAACTGGCAGCCCGATGTTTACCCTGTCCCATCACCTCAGGAAATCCTGGAGGAGATGCACTGCCAGCCTCAGCACAATGCTGAACTGGGGAGAGCGGCTTGGGGTTGGCGACTGTGGGCATTTGCTGATACTTCTGAACAGTCACTTACTTTAAAAGTGGCTGCTACATTGGTGAAGTTAGCAATGCTGCCTCCAATGATCAGGATTTTACCTGAAGGAAGAAACGCGCAGAAATAAAACTGTTTTAAGAACTCAGTGTACTGTAAGATCATGAAGCAGTTTAGGACCAAGTGAAACAATGCTGCAGCTCAGACTAGCCAGTAGCTTGCAGTAAGTTGTGTTTAGCAGAGCCTGGAAGATAAGAGCTTTGTATCAAGCAGGAATTTTTCTGAGAAGAATCTCTTGAGCCACATTTTCTCTTTGCTACATGGGAAAACACAAGTCCTGCCTCTGAAGCAAGCGTTGACAGAAATCCATCACTATTTTACTCAGAAGCCAGCAGTATATTAAAAGCTCTGCCAGGGAGGTCTAAGCATAGTAACAGCCCTGATTTGTTCAGTTTTTCCCCCACATGCAGCTCCACAGCTGAGCATCTTTGAAATTGCAGCAACTCCCTTACCTTCAGGATGCTTCTCTCGTGTCATGAGGGAGAGAATAGTCTTAGCATAGTCATAGGTCTGTTGCTCACTTGGGGCTCCTGAGTATTCCCCATAGTTAGCCAGTTCATTCACACCCCCCAGGTCACAGATGGTGTCACTGTTAAAGAAAAGAAAAAAGTTGAGAGATTAGTTATCATTTAAGTCACTATAAAGGTCTTAATAAAGCATTCCAAATTCCTGGGAAACTGGGACTTGTAACAGAGAGATTATGCTGTCTGCTGAAAACAAAGCTGCTCTCCTCTTGGTGCCAGTCATGATTAATCTTGTTATACCTCTCATAGATATGATGGGAACTCAGTGACTACCACAGCAACAGTATTACCATAAACAGCTTTCAGCCACCTTGTTTCCAAGTCAAAAAGAAACCATATCTCAACCTCCCAGAATTATATTTTCTCTAAGGGACACTACGTTCCGCATCTTGGTAAGAAATCTGCACAGCATCGTCATTCTGAAGAGGTCCCAAACAGTCACAGCATGGGGAAGATTGCTTTAGAAGAGCCTCCTTTCCAGAGGCTGCATCCATTATTTTCTTCCAGGACTGTAAATCCCCCTTGCCCCTGGAAACCTTTTCCCTGTTACCTGTAAACCACAGAGGCACCACCACCAGCCACCATCGTCCAGATCCTGCCTTTGGGGTTGAGAATAGTAAGTTTCAAGCTGGCTCCGCTCTTCGCATCCAGATCAGCAATGTAGGCTTCCTGCAAACAGCAGCACACAATTTAAACTTCCTTCTGCATCCTCCTTTTCCAAACCAGAGGGTTCATAGTGCTGGGCCTGGTTGGACTTGCAGAGCTCCCACATCTCCTGTCAACCACAGCTGAGGGGAAAGGGGAACTACAAACACCATTTTTGTAAGGGACAGAGTCCCAGCTTCATCTCTCAGGGGCCAGGACTGATTCGTGTCAGGTGTTCTCCAGGACAGAACTCTGAAATTGGACTGGATATAGACAGCTCACACCATTCTCTGTGTAATGGATTCAGAGGGGATCGATCTGAGCATACGCTCAAATTTTGATTCTTTCTTGGGGGAAAAAAAAAAATCATACCCTCCAAAGAATATGTTGTCTTTATAAGGCCTGCTGGCTTGTCTCTTACTTGTCCCAGGTGAAGTCACAAGTGATTGCTATATATAAATTTGATATTACTTCATTTGTAGAGTGCAGATCCAGAAGCAGATTCTTCCTGTTTGCACATGAGAAACTGGAAATGCAGTGGCCTGTTGGTGTGTTTCACCGAGCTGTACTACACCAGCCTTGCCACGAACGGTGGCCTCTTCCTCCACCGCTCCGCCAGCCCTGGGAAGCTCCCAGGTTTCATGGTTCTGCATATGACAGTCACAGAATCAAATGCCTCTGAACTGAAAAGTCTTGTTCTGACCTTGTCTGCAGACCGAGACCAGAGGAAATTTAAAATCAACACACCCATGGCTACACGCTCGCTGGCTGTGCTGCAGCCAAGAATGTAATCACCGAGAGCGCTGTAATTTGGCTCACCATGGTGTTCCTGTATCACAGCGTGCTTGCCGTTGTGAAGCACTTCACTGGGAGTTCATTAAAATTCTCAGCAAAGGCACTGCCATAATAACCTTCACAGTGACTTGCTGAGGGATGATTCAGAGAGACAAAAACTGAACTAATCCTTTTAAGAGCAAATTGAGTTAAGTGTTGGCATCCAGCAAGCTACATGAAGAGAAATAGCTAAATGGATTTCCTGGCCACATTACAAAAGCCTTCCCCAACTGAAGCATAATTATAATTATTAAAATGAAAAAGTCAGGACAGAAATCCTTTTGGAGACAGCAGAAGAGTCACCTGAAATAAGTAACAGAACCATTAAGGAGAGAGCTCTGCTTCCAACAGTTTTTGAAGCTGCTGGGAGGCTACGTATGAAGCAGTGTTTACTCAACCAGTAGCACAAACCCAGGGGATTCTCAGAGGGAGCAGGCATTTCCAACTTCAAAACAAAAAGTTTGTCTGCAGGCCTCTTCTCAGTCATCACTTTTCAGGAAAACAGGTGCATTAACATCTTGACTGTCTACTTTGAAATTGGAGAGATGGGAGTTATTTTCCCTGGATTCATACTCACGTGCAGATTTTGCACATAACTGCTCCTCGCCTCTCAGAGGCAGTGGCTGAAACTGAGCGAGCATCAGCTGCCACAAGGCTGTCAATAACCAGTGCTCCAACAAAAAATAATGGTGCTGACAGGGCAGCAATGCAGGCAAGAATGATATGAGGAAGACTCTGCAAGTATGGAGCTTTGGCACATAGCTAAATGAAGTTAAATGTATGCCTCCATCTAAAAAAGTCAATTCTGAATTAAAGAGCTGCAGCAGCACCCAGGCAAAGATGGAAAGCAGCTGCAGTTTAGAGTGCGATTATGAGAAGTCCTAGTACTACAGCATCTTGGACACAGGTTTGCACAAGCTCTTATCGTGGACAGCAGTGCCAAGGTACTTGAAACACAGCAGCAAAACCCACAAGAGAGGAAAACCTCAATGCCACGGACATACAAGCAATGAGGAATTAATCTTGTGGTCCACAATAGAGGGACTTGGGCCAGAAGTGGGTTGTTACTTGCCTCTGGATAAGCTTCCCTGCCAAAGGGAGGGGGGAACTCCACATCTCCCCACTTCACTTTGCAGATGTAGTCGGCAGTTGCATCAATCTTTGCAGCCAAATCAAGGATGTAGACACCACCATTAGTCACCACTGCATTTAAAAAAAAATACCAGAATTAGCTCTGGTTTATATAGAGACATACATTACAGATTTACTCGTAAAATTTGATACCATACAGAGATCATTACAAAAGCTGGGTCACCTTTGTTCCCCTTCCTCCACATCGGTCATTTAGTTGTATTTACCAAACCCAGAGAGTTCCCTTAAGAATTAACGAGTGACCATGGTCATGGACCAGGCCCTGGCTCAGGCGCTGTTTTGTTCTGATCCAACAGAGCAATTTTAATGTTCTTCAGTTCTGAGCTAACATCCCTTTCAAGGGAGTTTTTCATTTCCACCAGGAAATTAGATAACAGAGAACACCTACAAGCAGTCCTCATTTTGGATTCATTCAACTAATAGCTCCAGGACACATCACAGCCACTTTTGTACTTCTTTTGCATATGCCACCTAGTGTTGTTGCGAACCAGATAAAACAGAAGGATAAAGTACACATTTCAGTACTCTAGAACAGAAAGTCCTGCTCCCAAAAGTATCTGTTACCTAATGGATTGATCTCAAGGTATGTGAAATACAGATCTTCATAAAGGTTGAACAGGCCACAGATGAAGCTCGCCAAGATGCTGTAAAAAAAATTAAACACCAGTTCATTAAAGCACCCAAACATAAAGCACAGCCTGCTCTGCTTCATTTATATTAGCAGCAATCTGCAAATCTACTCTCTATCGATTTCTTTCATTCTCATTCATCTTCTCTGCAAGAAGCTTAGGTGATGACTCAAGGAAAGGAAGACCTTGATGACTCATCTTAATTACAGTCCACCAAACTCTGCTGAGAACACAGTTGCTCACAACTGACATGTAGATGTTCAGTCTGTTTAATCTCACTGAGAGACAGAAATGCATCACTGTCTCTCACTGTCAGATATGCATCTTTGTCAGAACTAAGATTTGTTAGCTGGGATCGGGAAGAGACTGCAATAAACTGTATTAGTGAGAGGCTTCTTCAGCCTTTCAGTGGTGAACAATGCCATCAGAGATTGCGTTATGTTTGGAAAAATCATGACTCATGAAAACTAGCTATAGGTATCTAATTAAAGGAGATGCAAAAGAGGCTTTGAGATCTACAGATAAGCTTGCAGTAAGCATAGGAATAGCAAGAGAATACCTTTTTAGACTAGGCCAGGGTAAGGGAGAGTACATTTCTGAATTAGCAATCAGATTCACGTCTTATCGCCGTTTCTACTAAAGGAAAGAAACTCTTCTATGCTGGCACAAAGAATCAAAATTCAACATGTCTCCAACATCTCAGAGGTCAAGAATTCAGTAGACTGAGAAATGCTTCTATCAAGTGAGGGCTCAAAGCACTACGAATGCTTATTTTGAGTTTTACAGGAGGGATAAGGTCAAAGAACTTGGATTTAGGATGCACAGCATATTCTTGAGAGCAGCAAGAAGGGTATGAGAGCAGGCTTTAGGGTGAGACAGAACAAAGGGATGTTGCACTGAAATACAGGAGAGGAGCTTCTGGGTGGCTGGCCATACCCAGAACCGGGCATCTCTACTTACTCCTTTTTATTTGCTGGTGCGTGCTGCAGGAGATGTTTCTTTACATCGGATTCATTGAGCTTTTCATCCACCGCCACAAGCAACTTCTGAGCTTTGGCATCAACATCTCCCACATCCACACCCCCTTCGTGGTAGAAGAGTACATAGTCTCCCTCACGGGCCGCATATATGCACACATAGAACTCTTCCTCCTGCATGGACACAGGCACAAACATTAGCAAGTCACACCCAGAGAAGACGTCGAAGAATAGGCTCTTGTGTCAATGCCGGGGAAGGGGCAAATGAGCACACTGCTGAGCTTTCCAAGGAGAAGCAGCACTGGAGTGGCCCAGACACCCCCGGGGGTTGCAGAGGCTGTGCTGGCCTGGGAGAGAGCACAGCAGGGCCCAGAGTGCTTCAATCTGGTGAAAGGTGCCAGGGACAACACCTGCCACTTCTGGAGAAAACTGATCCCATCTTACACAACTGAAGTGCAAACCAGGGTCCTTTCTTGTGTGCACTGAAAGCACCTCTAACTTAGGTAATTATACCCTTCCTGCAAACCTTGTGGCGGAGTCTGAATATTTCACCAGCACAAATTAGCATAGCTCACATCAACAGTTTGTTATCCACCCTCAGGAGTACCAGATTCAGTGAGCGGCCTTGACCAACCTGGTCCCTCAGGTGATCTGTAACCTCCTCCCAGCAGAGCAACGGCAGCCAACACGATCATTAACAGCTCTTTGCACGGTCTGATGCTGCGCCTCCACGCAGCTCTGACCACGTGCATCGACACCGCCCACAGTACCAAACTTATGCCTTCTCCACTCTATCAATCCAGGTAAGCTGCATGCAAGCCAAAAAAAAGATTTAAAAGCACATTTTAATGCTTTGTTTGGTATACTGACCTGTTTGTGAGGGACGAAGGGTTCAATCAGAAAATTCTTTAGGATTCCCTTAGCATTAGCAATCTGTAGGCAGAAAACAAGACAAACACTAATAAATGCTTGTCCAGTATCCACGTTTATGACAGCATAAGGCACGCTTTGAGAATTAATCAACACAACTCTAAAATCACTTCTTCCTAAGCACGTTTCCACTGTGTTTCCTGAGGAGCCCTACTCCTCCCTCCCCAGCACAGCATCAAGCACTGTCACTGCTAGACACACTGCTGCACCACTCCGGGATACCTGAACTTCACAGGCTACAGGAGTCAGTCACCTTCCCCTTCCCTAAGAGGGCAGATGGCTATCAGAATTACACCAGAATGGCTGCTCTTCATCTCCTGTCCCAGAGACAGCACCTTTACAGAGCACTGCTTAGCATGGTGTGAAATGCCATGGCTTGAGCTGCTTCTTGGAGCTCTCAAAAATAGCAGAGGTGAGGGGAATCCTGAGCTAGACAGGCAGTGGCAGGAACAGAGGCCTCTGCCCAGCACTTGCCCTGGAAGCGGCATCACTGAGAATGGAAGAGTAGGATCACTCTTTAGCCTCTTCCTACAGGGACAGACAGCTACAGGGAGGTCCCAGGAACTGTCCTGCACGGGCGCTTTCCTGCTGTCCAAAACCGAGCTTCTGGGCTCAAGGGCAGCCCCGCATAGGCCATGGGAGGTACCCCCTGCTCCTGAGGACACTGCTTCAGGAGCGAACACCATCGGTCACAAGTCCTTGGCACAGTCCTTCCTTTAGATGCAGCAGTTGTATTGTGCTAAAGAATCGATTTCAACATCCATGGTCCTTCTGATGGGCAGGCACAGACGATGCCGTTGCCTGCTGTTTCACAATGGCCTTCAGACAAGCCTCGCTGGCTCGGCTGCACAGCTTGGTGCTGGAGCCAGCAGCAAATCAATCACAGTAGGGCCAAGGCATCCGTTTCCTTGAGGCAGTGGAATTCTACCAGCTCCTGAAACACAGCAGCTGGGATGGCATGCGTTTCTTTATCATTAGCATTGCAGCATCATTCCCAGGAGAATAAATATTACAAGGCAGCACTGAGTTAAAATAAGGACTTGAAGTAACACTCAGTCATGAGCCAGAGAACACTGGCTGGCTACAATAAGAGGACAATTTTATGACTGCTTTTATACTTGCCTTGTTAAATCTGCCTTGGGTATTAAAGTGGAGCAGCTATGCCAATGAGACACAGCATCTGAGCTATCAACTGCTGACTCCCAAGCAGGAAGGATTTGCAAAATGGTACTAATTCCTGCTGAGCTCCCACCACACAGGCCCTACACAGCAGACTTGGACAGTGGATGGCAATAGGGAGCACCAAGCTGTGCTCCCTAGCCAGGTGTGTCATTTATCAGTGCTCATTTACCAGCAGGAAGTTCACTCAGCAGGAGTTTCTCACTCGCTTTGGCATCAGCATAACATGCATTTTAAACCAGCGTAAGCAGGAGAAATACCTGCGCACCAGCTCCTACCATGCAAGTAGGCAGAAAGGACAGAACAGAGTCCTGTGTTTCTGTTGCTAAGGTGGCACTCACCGTGGTTTCTTGGCCCAGACGCTGTTTGAGCCAAACCTTCACCTGATCCAGAGTGAGGTTAATTCCAACCAGTCCAAGCTTCCCACGTCTCTTTATTAGCTGATCTGGCTTCACCACTAAACGCTATGACATTGTGCAAGAGGAATTAAAAGAAAGAAGCATTAGGAAGTTATTTTAGTCGAGTGATTCTCTGCAGATAGCAAAACAAAAACTTATATAAATTCTATACAGCAAATATCCTTGCAGCATTTCTTTAACCTCTTGGAAAGTCCATCTCCAGGCACAACATGCTCGCAGGTTTTTACGCTGTGCTTTGAGAAGAGCTGCCTTATTTCTACCCAGATGTGAGTACACATCAGAGACTTTGGTGACTTTTGGCTTTTTTTTATGTACTTTGATAACTCTTTCAAAGCAGCTGTTAGGATGGGGTATATGTACTGGTTTTCTTGGAAAAAAATAAAAACAAAAAGCCACAAAAAAACCAAACAACAAAACCCCAAACCAAACAAACCCCACAAAAAACCCCCAAAACCACCCCTCTCAACACACCAAGAAACCCATGCTGAAAAACACAGAGCATCCCATCAGTTTTGCAAACTGTCTTTGTAAGATACATCATGAAATGAATATTTCTCTGGGAGCAGAGGCTCATAAGGAGAAACTATGAGACACATCAGGCACAGTCAGCTGCTTACAAAGAAAGCTCCTGCTGTCACTACGTACCCTGACATGAGGCTGGTTAGAGCCAGGGATCCTGCACATTTTAGTCAACTGACAGTGGCCCTTTATCAGAGACCTACAAAAAGCTGTTCCTAGGTAACACACTTATCTCTAGCTTGCAGATAGTTTTTTTTTTAAATAAGGAATGGGTGCCCTTCTGCTGTACAGCTAACATCTGCTGGAACTTCAGCAACTTGCTGTGTAGATGCAGAGCGTAACGCTGCAGTACAGAACACTGATTATGATCTCACTGCTGGACCCTGTAGCCCTTTCTAGCATCGCAGGACTCTGCCGTAAAGCACAGATAGCATCCTTGCTCCCTTCTGGCATTCTGCAAGCCTTTTCAGAAGCACTACTGATATCTTCCAGCAATTCACTCATGCACTTGAGTACGGAACATTTAATTACTTAGCGTAGGGCTTCTAGCAGTCAGTCAGTAAAGGACTGTGAAACATTCATGTTCTACCAAACAGTGACTTAATATAATTAACCACTGGAAAGGAGCCAGCTTGGACAACTAACAAGAGCAGCTCTGGGGGTGTTTTCTCTATGGAAAGTGCATGGCTATGAAACACAAAGAGATATAAAAGATCTTGCACATAAGAAGCAAAACATTAAGTTCTCCCTGACATTTTGCTCCTGTGCAGGAAACCTAAGCAGCACCCTAACCGAATGTAGGAGCTAGCCATGGAGAAAGCACTCCATGGTTTCAGGAAGTAAGGATTTGAGAGCAGGGACTGACATCTCAAGAGACTCTTGCTTTGTCTGAATTAGCCTCGTTTATCTTGTGTGGTTATTAGAAGCTTCTTGTTTGCAGATTATCTCTGCTCATGCATTTCAGAGTCCTCAAAGGAATTTTATAATCAGGCCCCCTAGAAGGTGATACAACAGCCTTGAAGCAAGGCTTGTTTCTTCATCAGTGTTGCAAATCAATGTTGCAGGGCAGCAGCAGCGACCGGTCCTTCAGGAAAGGTCCGGAGCACAGTTCTGCCGCAGCACGACATGCCGTGCTCGACAGGGAGCAGCTCGGGTGGGCAGGTCTGTCCGGGGCTCAGCCGCTACGGGAAGGCAGGTCGCTCGCCTTACCTCGCTCAGAAGCCAAGGGTGGTCCTGGGTGAGCCGTGCCCAGTCAGTGTCTGGGGTGACTCGGGCATACTTGAAACGGTTCTGGATGGCAGAGGATGTGCAGATGTACTTATACAAGAACTCCTTCCCCGTCTGCTCAGAGATGGCTTTGGCTGACATGGCTACGTAGTCTGAATTGGGGGAGGGGAAAAAAAAAAAAGAGTAATCAGGAACAGAGTCCGGTTCTCACAGAAAACTCCCGGTCACGGAGCTCAATGCAAAACAAAAGCAAATACAGAGGCAGGGCTGTGTCTCCCCATTATAAAAAAAGGCTATAAAACTCACCTGATAAGCAAGAACTATTCTGTGTTACTCAAAACCTCTACCCTACTCCAGTGCCCGAAGCACTATTTTGGTCCAGCCTTGGCTAAAGGGAAAGGTGTGAGTAATCCTTTCAGCGTGGCCCAGCCACCGCTGCGCCTTTACCACACGTGCCCGCTCTGAGCACCCCCCCATCTAGGGGAGCGCTTGGCTAAGGCAGCTTGTCTCCAACTACAGAGCACCCCGCGTTCGTTGTTGTGGGATCTGTGTAACACGCCCACCATTTCTTCTAGGTCAGTACCAGGGACTGACAAGGCAACAGGAGCAAAAACTCTCCCTCCCACTTGTGTTCTTACAGCACGCCACATTTGCAGTCTGACTGCACGCAAATTAGCAACCCCCTATACTTTTTTCCCCCTACAGGAAAAAAACGCATTGCCAGTATTATCAAAACCAGAACACATTTACATCATTGTTTTATTTTTTTTTGTTTCAGAACCTAGATGCCTTGGAAGGAGCTTCACAACCTACGGAATAAGATGCTCAAGACAAAGATGATTAAGGTGAGACAGTTTGGATTTTTTTGAGAAAAATAATTTTAAAAAATCCCAGTGTCATGCCTTTCCTGGAGATGGCTTTCTTCCCTTTTAAAGAGTGTATTCTAAACTGACCTAAGTAATAATTTCTGATCTCAAGGCTGTAACTTTTCTTTCTGATATGCAGCAAGTCATAGGTGTCAAAATGCATTTATTTTTAGCTGCAGTAAACATTTATTTAAACGAATACTTCATCCCAATGAACCTATCTGCATGTGTCAAACATCAGAACTGAGTCTTGTGATCAGCCAGGGGTCAACAAGTGGTTTTGATTCTGCCAAGGGGTCAGACTGCTGACAGAGAGCTCGAGCAGCGGCGGCTGCTGCTGCATCCTGAGTGACTGGAGGTCGTGTCACCGTTCCCCAAGCACAGCCAGTGTGGCAGGAAACACAAAAGCACGCTCAGGATGGTTTCTGGGAGAGCTGCAAAGCAGAAAGGCACCAACAACACAGAAAAGAAGAGCTCAGTTTCCATCCGAGTAGCCGGACAGCGAAGTATTTGCATGGCTCAGTAAGACTAACTGCCCATGCCATCACAAAACAGACGCCCTACTTAAGGCCCACAGAAGGAAACAGTTTTAAATTCCATGGTTACTCTTGTGCTACCTCTGGGTAATCACCATATGTAATGAACTGGGTTACTAACCCTGTAAGCAAGCACAGAACATGCCAGGGAATAAATAGCCATCATTAGAAATAAAGACCTTTGTCCCCTAGAGCAGGAAGAAAAAGGTTTGGTGTCGTCCTGTCCCCCTCCTGCCCCCTCAACAGAGAAAATATGTATTCTGCAGAAAAAAGTAGGAGGAGGCAGGTTGCATTCTCTGTATGACTCTAGCATGAAACAGGTTGGACTAAGTACCATTATTGAAAGCTGTTAACTAGGCTTAAGTACTGGCAGGTTCACTGCTAAAGTCTTTTCAAAAGCAATTCAAGCGTTAAAATAGAAAAGGAGAAGCAACAGAAAGGGCAAAAGTTGTTAAAACACAACAGCGTTCCTGCTTTCAAATGATTTGTTATGTAAAACTCAAACATGATTACAATGCAGCTTCCAATTTAATCCCATTTCAAAACAGCATCAGGCAATGTTACTGAAGCACTCAATCTTTCTTCGTAGAATCAAAACCCCATTCTTGTAACCATAAGCACTTGCACCTAATAGTTAGTCTGCTAAAAATAACCCCACTTTCCATCCTCCCCTGCAGCCCCCTCTAAGGTAACAGCCCACAGGAACGCGACGCTGAGGCTGCTGTGTTAGCTTCCTTTGCTCTAAGAGGCATTCCTAAAAATATGTATTCTGCTCCCCAGAGATGCTGCGGGAATAGAGTTGTCTCAGAAAAACACTAAGAGCCCCTGAATTACGTCCAGTCCCGGGGCTACAAGCAGCTGTTTTGCAGTAACTTCAGAAGCAATCTAGAGCTTCCACTGGGTGCTCCTACGTATAAAAGATGGAGTGACATTGAGATAATGCAGTTATCTCAAGGCGAGGATTTATACACAGCTCTCGGGGAACAAACAGTAGCAGCATGTATTGGGAGAGGAAGCAGAGTCAGTGAAGGGGAAATGCTGGTTACGAAAAGATTAACCTCCAACATTTTAGGAGTGGGAAGGCTTACTCCGTAACCTTCTTAGGTAGGCTGCAATTCTGGCCGTAGGCTAAGCACAGACACTGAAGTTCGGCAAACATTCGTTTCTTCTTGGTTAAACCACCACAGCTTTTTAGAAGGATAGGAATTTTGATTGGAAGGAAAGGGAGGTGAAGGGCAGCAAAGCGCGTAGGGGTCTCAACGGGAAGCAATCTGCAGCAGGTCAGCAGGAGCGGCCAGGCACACTGTAAGGGGCTGGCAGACGAGCTGTGTGTTGAATGGGTTGCAGACACAGCTTCTTGTGCTTATGGAGCAACTGGGTATTTGCCGTACAAAATCCTATCTATTGCCAACTGCAGTTCTCTGCCCATCTTTGCCCTCCAAATGCCAAACTGTAGGAGTGTAAACTGTGTTGTAATGTGCATTAAAAATTCAAAGATTAGCAGAGTAGCTTTGACTGCTTAATCTTTATTAGCAAGCAAGCTGCAAGAGAGAGTGGTTTAACTACTAGAAACCAACTAGACTTTGCTGCACCAGACGAAGAAGAATCTCAGGTGGGTTTGCAGAGTTGGTTTGCATCTCTCCTCTGCTAATTGTGGATCAGTTTCATGGCATCGTTCCCAGCCAGCTTTTTTCTTAATTATGAGGCCATGTCCATACTTCAGATAAGCACTGTCAAAAAGAACGTGCCGGCTTCTCTGACCAAAAGCTTACAGTGTACTTATACGGTCAGCCAGCACAGGCTAGCTGCAGAGGAAGACTTTCCAAAGCTACAGAAGTGGCTGTGCATTGGGCTGGTAGCTGGCAGAGCTGTAAGAAAAATAAAACCCAAAAAACCAAACACCAAAAAAACCCAACCCCAACCTTATCCCGCAAGTATGCACAGGCACATTCAATCCCCACAAACACCACTCTGCTACCTTGCCTTCACAGCTGCGCGCACACACGCTACAGTAAGTCATCTGTACTGTAGCGCTGAAGACTTTCCATTACAATTTTTGCTTTAAAGCAGTGGTATTTCCGAGAGCAAATCCCACTCCCAAGTTACATGCAGCTATTTATTTTGCCTGGTAGGAAGCTGAATACTCTTCCTTTCAAAGCCTTTAGAAATCCATCAGCTGCCTACTCTACAATATGCTAAAGGCCAGTCCCAGAGAAAAAGTGTCACATTTCACTGCAGTAAAAGCAGATGATAAAAAAGGCAAATATATTTCTTAATCAAAAAAAAAAAAAAACAAACCAAAAAACACCAACCCCTGTGTATTTTTCGTTTCTCCAGGGTGACACAGAGCCCCTGAACAATATTGCAGATCTTTAGTCCACATTTACAAATTAAAAGAATCTAGAATGCTAGTTATGCCCATGACCGAGATGTAATCGTCTGCAATTGCAGGAAACTGGACCCAGGGCATCCCTCAGGTCTTATTAAAAAAAGTCACGTTGGGGGGGAAGGAAAAAGTTAGTGGGAACAACAGTGACGTAGGTGGGATTGCTTAAACCTGAGGGACGCAAAAGGCAGGGGCATTCCCATAAGGCACAGCACTGAAGTTGCTCATCTCTCAGGAACTTTACTGGCCTTCTTTATGCCACTACATTCTGCTGCTCCCCTAGTTTCTCCCCCAGTTTCATCACCTCATTTTTGCAATAACACTACTGGGGTGAAAAGAGAAAACCTAGAGGAGTATTACAATAGCTGTAGATTAAAAAAATGACAAAATCCTTGTGTCATGGCAGCAGAGCGGCAGGAATGAAGCTGTTCTGCCCTTATCTGCCCATGGCTCACCCAGACATTTCCAAATTATTAGCAAGTCTTTAATCATGCCCCTCACTCAGCTTTTCCACTGCTCCAACCCTGCCTTTCTCATGGGATGGACAGCACAAAACAATTGCTTCAGTCTGCTGAATTGTTAAGCTAAAAGATCAGCAGGAAAAAAAGAAAATCTATAGGGCATCAGCACTTCCTAGCGGTATGTGTTTGTGCAGGTCCCTCATCACCCAGAGAGACATAATCAGAGCAGACTCCATTAACTGTTTGCACGTTCGGCAAACACTGAGCAGGAGCACACGCTGCAGGTCACGACTGAACCGGAGGAGCAGAATCTTTGCAGTTTCCCAAGAATGAGGCAGGTTAGGACTCATCTGTCACAGATAATCTTATTTTCAATCATGCTTAGCACCTGCAGTACCAACCAATGCTGATGAGCATAATGCACCTCTGAATAAAAACAGAGGGGATGCAGAGAAAAAAGAATCCCTTTCTCTGTGCCAAATACAAGCTATAGGATAACGTTCTCTTCTACTGATTCACTCCCAGACACTGCTCTGTTCATGATTCATTAGGTAAGACTGAACTGCAATTTTTTATGACTTTAGGCCCCAGATCTTGCAGCCACCACACAACAGTAGATTCACATCAGCAGCACAAAATGCCTTTTCCAGCCTGCTCTTAACGTGTATCCTCTGCTGCACAAGACTCAGGACAGAGGCAAACAGAACTAACAGCTTCTAACCTGTAACACCTCTCTGGCTGCCTGCGATGGCTTGCCGGGCATCCTGAGTGCCGTACTGTACCTGCGTTCTCACAGCCCTTCAGATCCAGTCATTAGAAACTGCCTTGCCTTTTACTTTGAAGGATATATGATGGAAACACAGCTGGTTCGTGGCCAAACTTGCCAAGTGAAGGACAATCTACTGCTGCTTTAAAGCGTTTTCTACAGTACGTGCCATGAACTTTTCAGTTAAAATGCAATGTGTCATAGGATCACAGACAGTTCAGGTTTGAAGGGGCCTCAGGAGGTCATCTAGTCCAACCTCAAGCTCAAAGCAGGGTCAGCTCTGGAGTCAGCCCAGGTTACACGGTCTGTTCTTGCGTTTGAAGCATGCTGCCCTTTACTCCTTCAGCGGAGGCAAAGAGCTCTGTTGAGCAGACGTCACAGACCTGGCCTTGGTTTGACAAGTGGGTCACTGGTGTAGGAATAAGTTATTTCTGGAAGTGTCACCAATTTCCATGAATGATTTGTGTTCATTTGCTGAGGCACAAAAAAAGCTCAACCAAAAAACCAAAGCCCAGCTTCCCTGCAACAGAGACCTTTATATCATCATCCATAGCTGATTTGAAAAGTGCTGGTTTTCAGCCTCCACTAGCAAGTCCAGAACAAGTAAGAGAAACGGATTAGATCACATTTTCAAGCGCTCAGAAGCACTTATTCCCTCAAAACATCACCTGCCAAATATGGAAAAAAAAATTATGCTTGGGGAAAGTTTCTCGAGTCTATTGACAAGAGAAGAATAGCATGATGGTGGCAAGCTAGTCAAGGATTAAAGAGCTGGATGTTGCTTGCTGTGACAGAACTGATACATCTGCCCCGATACACCAGTGACTAGCTGAAGGGAAAACGCAACACAGCCCAAAGGAAGAGATGGGAAGTCAAGAAGAGACTTTCTTGACAACAGAACCCGGGTAAAGTCTCCTTGACTCCCAAAGATACCGGATGATGTGGCACTACTCAGTGCCACGTGGTCTACTCTGCAAGGGGAAGAAGGAAAAAAATTAAAGACCTTTGTATGGTTTATTGTTCTTTAAACCTTTTCTGGTCTCGGAGATGTAACTCCATGAGCTTCACCAGTTTGTGTTCCTACAGAAAATGGTGCTCATGCAGGCAGTTTACTTGGATCCAGATCAGCCCCATACTCCAGTCATACCTGAGCAATGCTTTTGTTGGGAGAAAAGGACTCCCTCTCCAGTAAAGACTTCATGCCCTCTCTCCCAAGAATTATGTCAACAAAATCACTCTGTAAAGCAACCTTTCCCCTCCATCATGGGTCACTTATTAACGCAGTTCAAGATCAGCCAGTATTTTCAGCCCACAGCAGCATGAAAAGTTACATCAGCTTCCACCTGGCAAACACGCATCCTTTCATCAGAGGACAGAGAGAGGGCTTGAGAGAAGAGGCCCTGCAGCAATCAGCCAACTTTATGGGTCAAAATACCTCAGTGATGGGCGTTATGAAACACCTGGCACGGTTCTGGTGTGATGCAAGCAGGTGCACTCGCTAAAGCAGTGAGCACGTTGAATGCTCTGGAGGAGATTCCCTGCAGACATGGAACCTTTGAGAATTAAAGAGGAGCCAGAGAGGGGAACGGACTACGCACCGAGTTAAGCCTGGCTAACGGAGAGCAGCAGGCAGGCTCTGAACACCCTGGTAAGCATCTAGTGCCAGAAGAGGGGTATCTGGAATCCCACCTTTAAAGACCACCTTATTCTGTAGCTTTGGGCAAGGTCCTTAGCAAGTTTATTCCTCAAATCCTTCCCCACGTCACTTGCAAAGCAGACAGTGGCAGCGTGTACTCCAGCCTGCGTGGCCGGGCAGGATTCCCAGCTGTGGCAGTCCTTCGTGTCGGGCATAGGAAGAGCACTGCTAGCTGGAGGATGGAGAGTGCGCTCCCTGCACGTTCATACAGAAGTCTTGCATGCAGAAAGCGCTACAGGGTTTGAGTAACAGCATTAGACAGCAGAGCTGATAGTCTGAGCTCCAAACCCAATTAAGGAAATGAAACAAATGGAGATCTACAAACAACATATTCAGGATGCACGTGAGTTTTCAGGCTTTAGACGCTATGGCAGGCAACAAACGTTGTTTAACAGAGAGAAAAGAGAAGTCTGTACAGAAGGAAGAGAACTTCCAAAGCAGCAAGGCAAACAGCAGGTGTTTGCAGGTAGCAAACAAGAGAGCTGGAAAACAGCCATTTCGCAGCTCCTGGAACTCTCAGGGCCACTCTCGGGAAGCAAGAGGGACACAGGGGCTGCTCTCCCTCCTGCCAGTACAGGAGCAAGAGCGGACAGAGGTCCCAAAGCGGGGCGCTGCCCCCGCAGCTACCGCCAAGGGGCTCTGGAAGAGGAGCGCACACGCTGTCGGCGAAGGACGAGGGATGAAGGGAACGACCGTGCAAAGGCGAAGCCCGGATCTGCTGCCGGAGCAGCCAAGAGCCCCTTTCCGGCTCCGCTCCCTCAACACCCGCGCCGAGCCCACCGCCAACAGCCCCTCCGTCCCTCGGAAACGTCCCGGTCACTCAACACCTCACCCGGCACGGACGCGACTGTCTTTTTCCCTCCAGCTGATGGGGAACTGTCAGCTGAAAGGCGGCGGCGTCCCCCTCAAGGTCAGGGCCGGCGGGGGGGGAGCGGGGGGCTCCGGCGGGGCGGGGGGGGACAGCACGGGGCTCCGGCTCCGCTCGCGGCCGCAAACCCGCCGCCCCAAGGGGCGCTGCCCGCCGGCTGCACGGCGGGGCCGGGGAGGGCTGCGACCACCGAGCAGCGCTGCCGGCCCCTGCTCTCCCCCAGGCTCCCGGCGCGGGGGGCGCAGACACCGCCCGGCCCCCGGCCAGCCCCGGCAGGAGCAGCACCCCGCGAGGCCCCACTGTCGCCCGCCCTCCCGGCAGGGTCCAGGTCCGTCCCCGCCGCCCCGGCACTCACCTGGGCCCGGCCGCGCTGCCCCGCGCCCCGCCCGCTGCCGCCGCCGCCTTTTGTTCGCTGCGGCGCGGCGCGGCCTCCCCGGCCCATCGGCCTACGGGCGCCGCCGCCCCCCATTGGCTGCCGCCGCCGCCACGTGTGCCTTGCCTGAGCCGAGGCCGCGCGCCCATTGGCCGCCGGAGGTGGGGCGCGGCCGCGCGGCCTTGTGGGAGTCGTAGTTGCGCCCCTCGCTCCCACCCCCTCCACCTCCCACCCCCGGCGCGACCCCGAGCCCCCGGGTCGAAGCCGCTGACGTCAGGGAGCAAGGGGCTGCCGTCACGCCGCCGTCACGCTCTGCGTCGCCCGCCGCCCCGGGTAGCGAGAGGGGAGGCCGCCCCGGAGGGGCCCCACGCCGCCCCGCCTGCACCTGCTCCCGCCGGCGCCGTTCGGCCCGGGCACCCCGCACACCGCCCTCTCCCCACGGACACCGGCAGCGGGGCAGACCCGGGCGAGCCCTCCCCAGCGCTGGGGCGTCGTAACTGCCGGGCGGGAGGCGCCCCGTGGTGCACGCCGCGGGGAGCGGAGTGGCAGAGAGCAGCCCTGCTCGGGAGCTGAGCATCACCGGCACGAGCACACGATCCCCAGGATTGTGGCAAACAGGTGCTTCTCACCTGCACAGGGCAGCGGAACGCGTACGGATCAGAGACACGAGTCAGAAGAAGAGATGTTTCTGAGGCTCTGTGAGGCCTCGGGCAGGACGCAGCCGCCCCACCTCCCTGTCCCCTGTGAGCTTAGTAACAACCTTCTAACGGCAGCCTCTTCTGCCTGCCAGAAATGATCATCGCACGTTCATTTTTTCCCTGGTATTTCCAACCTGTGACTAAAGCGCACATCAGCGCCGCTGAAGGGCAGCACCCCAGGGCGGTCTCTCTGATGAGAGTGATGGCCAGAGACGAGCCCCGCTGTGTCCCCGTGACAGTGTCACCAGCCTGGAGCACAGGCCTGCAACGACCACCACACGGGGGGGGACCGGACGACATAGGCATGGTGCTGCCCATCTTGTTGGGGAGAGCGTGTCACACTGGTGGCACCAGCAGGCAAAGTCTCCATAGAAAACAGTTACCAAAAGCTTAGTAAGTCTCAGATTCCCAGCCTGACTCCCTGGGGACAGGGGTGTGTCACGCTGGCCTCCCACTCCAGGGCTCAGTTGGTGTTTGTCTCAGCACCGTGTGGGACACCCCACCCCGCCTCCTTCCTTCACTGCGTGTCTGTGCGGCTGCTCCAGCCCTGCCCCAGGAGCCACGGGGGCAAGGACAGGCCTCGTCACCCCCAAGCTGCATCCAGAACCCAGCAGCAGCACTGATTTTACCCATGGTGAAGTTAAATCTTCCAGGCTCGGAGCAGCCTTTCTGAGCATCATGGACACACCGCACCCACTCTGAGTCACTCGGCAGGAGCAAATTGCTTCAAACATCAACCTTGGCAGGGTCTTACCCAAGGCTGAAATAAAGCCAAGACTAAAGTCATTGATAGGAGAGAACCAGCGGCATCTCTCATTCATCACTTGTTTGTCCAGGACTGGACGCTGCAGTGATGAAACAGGTACCACGGGCTGCCAGCAAACACCAAAAAGCACTGGATATGCTCACTCCAGGCAGAGGCGGAGGGCTGCCCCGGCAGAGGCCCGGCGGGAGGCGCGGGCTCGTGACCCGGCTGAGCGGAGGAACCCGTCGGGCCTGACGTTCAGCAGCAACCGAAGGCGTTCACGCCGTCGCTCTCGCAGGGCGGTTTTACCAAGCGCCTGCGCTCCCACACCCCCGGCTTTGGCACCGCGGGTGCGAGAACGACACCGCAACGGGCGCCAGGCCCTCCGCCGGCCGGGGGGCGCGGAGCGGGCGCGGACAGCCCCGCACGGGGACTCCGCGCACCTTTTGGCGGAAAACGCGCGTTTTCCTCCCGTTCCGAGCAGCGCGGCCCCTCCCCGCGCACCTCGCTATGGCCGCCCACGAGTAGCCTACTCACACCGCACCCCTGCCCGGCCCGCCCCGCGCTGATGTCCCCCGCACCGCCCTGCAGTGCGCCCCCCCACCCCCCGTACCCCACCGCACACGGACAGCGGGGCGGCGCGGGAAACCTCCCGCGGCGCGCCACCGCGACGTCACGGCCTGGGCGGGGCTTGGCGCCGCGCCGGAAGTGGGGCCGTTGCCCGGCAGCGGTTGCCAGGCGACGGCGGCGGCGGGCCGGCCATGGCGGCGGCGGCGGCGGACTCGGTGCCGGCCGGCACCTTCCCCAGCTTCATGGCCGAGGGGACGCTGCTGTGCCGGCGGGGCGAGCACGACAAGGCCCTGGCCTGCTTCAACAACGTAAGGGGGCCGGGCCGGGGCGCGGCGGGGCGGGGCGGCCGCGAAGGGACGTGGGTGGCGGGGGCAGCCGGGTGGGCCGGGGGCGGCTGGCAGAGGTGGCAGCACGAAGGGAGGGAAGGGGGACGTGGGGAGCCGTCTGAAGTTTAACACCGACCGTATGAAGTTGAACAAGTGCCGGGTTTTGCCCCGGGGGCTCGGCAGCCCTGGCTGTACAGCCAGCCTGGGGAGCGGCGGGCTGGGGAGCAGCTCTGCAGGGACCTGGGGGCTCCGGTCCATGGCAAGTTGAACACGAGCCACCAGTGAGCCCTGGCAGCCCAGAGGGCCACCGTGCCCTGGGGGGCACCGAGCCCTGCATCACAGCCGGGCGAGGGGGGGGATTGTCCCGCTCTGCCCCGCGCTGGGGCGGCCTCACCCCGAGTGCTGTGGGCAGCGCTGGGCGCCGCAGGACATGGAGGGTATAAAGCCACTGGAGAGTGTCCAGGGGAGGCCACGGGGCTGGGGAAGGGTTTAGAGGGGAAACCGTACGAGGAGCGGCTGCAGTCCCTGGGTTTGTTCAGCTGGAGCAGAGGAGGCCGAGGGCAGCCTCATGGCGCTCTGCAGCCCCCTCCCAAGGGGAGGAGGAGGGGCAGGGCTGGTCTCTGCTCTCTGGTGGCCAACGCCAGGGCCCGAGGGAATGGCAGGGAGATGTGCCAGGGGAGGGTTAGGCTGGGCATTAGGAGAAGGTTCTTCCCCCAGAGGGTGGTGGAGCCCTGGCACAGGCTCCCCAGGGAGACATCACGGCACCAGCCTGGCGATATTCAAGGAGCACTTGGACACGGCCCCCAGAGCCACGGTGTGAATTTGGGGCTGTCCTGTGAAGGGACAGGAGCTGGGCTCGATGGTCCTTGTGGGTCCCTTCCAGCTCAGGACATTTGATGATCCCCCTTGCTGTGCAGCAGCGTGGGGAGACTCAGCGTGGGGAGACACGGCCTGCCGAGGTGGTGGCATGAAGGGGTGTCCCCAAGGGCACCTGGAGGTCGCAGTGTGAAGGGAGGTGGCATGGTGTGAGGAGGTGCAGCTCCTCTCCGGGGGGGGGTGGGGTGCTTAGAGAGGGGCTGCAGCACCCACAGCATGGAAAGACAGGGTAGCTGCTGCAGGGGGAATGTGTGAACATCAAGATAAATTCTTTTTCCATAAAACTATTGTTTTTACCCTCATCCATCATCAAGATCCACATTGGGACAGAGCAGGTTGCATCAAATATATGTCCTTGTGTGTATTTGTGCTGTTGTGCCCAGCACGATGACATACCTGTGTCTGCTGTGCTCCAGGCACTGAAACTGAGAGCAGGAGACAAGCACTGTCTGGCTGCCCGCTCGAAATGTTACCTGAAACTTGGAGACACAGAAAATTCCCTGAAAGATGCTGAAGCTTCTCTCCAAAATGACAAAACATTCTCCAAGGTAAACAGCACAACGTGGGAAGAGTCTGGGGTTGCCAAGGACTGGTCTTTTATCTCTGAAACTCTGAAGGGTCTGGGAGAAAGAGCCAACTCTAAACACACCCCTGACATTTTTATTACTTCCAGAGAAGTGGAGGTGCTTAGTCAACAATTAAGAAAGAGTCCCAGGATCACAGTTTGTTGTATGCAGGTCACGATGGCACAGGGCTCTCACGTCTGCCTAGTGGGGAGTTAATTGAGATCTCCAAACCTTGTTTTTTCCTCTTTTTTATTGTGGGTTTTTTTTTTTTTCAAATGTCATTTTAGGGACTTTACCAAAAAGCTGAGGCATTATATACCATGGGTGATTTTGAATTTGCATTAGTGTTTTATCATCGAGGCTACAGACTACGCCCAGACCTACAGAAGTTCAAGCTGGGTATCGAGAAATCCCAGGAGGCCATTGTCAACTGCATTGGAAGTAAGATGTTTCATTTCACGGCCCCTACAAGCACAGCCAGCAGCTGTTTGGTGGACAGCTGATGGCAGATGAGCTCAGCAAGTGCACCAAGGACCTTGCAACAAGGGTCTCTTTGCTTCTGGATTCATGTGCTCAGTGGCCATTCTCAGATGGAACCAGGAGGCACCAGAAAGAGCACAGCCTGGTTCTGGTTTTCTTCTTTTTTTGGCTGAATGCCAATTCATATACAGTGTCTAATAACTTCAGTTATGTAAGTAAATTATGATACTGACTTAAATTTCCAAAGTCACTGTGAAAATGTTCTAGGTAACACAGAACAAAGCAGCTCATCTACTTACAGCCCTACTGATTACAGAATCAGTTTTGAGCTCCTTATCCTAACATTCGAAGTTCATAACGAAATTTGCCGTGCTACCTGAGACTGGCCTTCCTGAGGTCCTGACTTCTCTCCAATTAACATTGCATAAGAGCAGTGAAACTGTTGACTATTGCAATGGAGTGCTGCTTTCATAATTCCTGGCTTAGATCATAGAACGGGGTCCTGCAGGAGGCGGGAAAGGCCAAGGACCCAGTGATGTCCAAAGCAAACGGAAAACTTGTCCCTCTTCCCTCGGTGTTTCTCTTAGCAACGCCCTCGTACGCAGACAAGCATGGACAGGACGTGCTCCCCCTCTCAGGCAGACGGACACACCTCAGCTGCGGCCGCCACCTCCACACGTGCACAGAGTGGCCTGCGCTAGCTCAGCAGGCTGCTGCAGAACCTGCCCAGCTGGTTAGAGGCTGCTCAGGTGGATCCCCGGGGCCTGTCCCTTCACACACCCTGCTGCACACCCCTACGCACAGGCCCCGATCCCGGAGATACATACCTGCCTCGCTCTCCCTGACAGCAGTTTCAAAATTTCGGTCCACCTCCAGTGCCACGGATTAACTTCATGTCCTGGCTGCGTAAGAGCCTGAAGCTCTTTCATAGGTGGTGTTTGTTTAAACAAAACCAGGGAAAGTTTCCAGATCTGGCTTCCTTTCCTCCGTTACCGCCGCTTTCTTAGCTTGATACAAATACCTAGATATCTTTGCCACTCTCATCTGAAACGCTCGCCACGCTTGATGTACTGAGCTAAGGGCTTTAAAAGGCCTTCAAGCATCTGGGCTGTAAGCAAATGAGCAGATTAAAAACCCAGAAGACTCTTTTTAATCAAACAATAGCTCCTAGATGCAGGGGAGAAGCAAGGAAACTTGCCAGCATTTGATCTAGATGTTGAAGTAGCTGGGAAATGCACACACATTGACAGGGCACATCCCAAAAACGGCTTTACGGAATCTGCTTCGCCTGGCAGATTCAGAAACACCTGCCTTCCGTGCTGCGCCTGTGCTCGCATCGCTGATCTTGGCCCAGTTGCCTACCTGAAGGAAATCCTTCTTACAGCAGCACGCAAAGCTCTTTCCTTCCTTCTGACCAGGCCAAAACAAAAAGCTGGTTTTCACTCTTACCTCCGCTCCGGAGTACAATCCGAGTAGCAGAACTGGATGTCAGAGTGAAAATTAAGTGGGAGTTTTGCCCTAATGTCAGTGCACAAACACTTGAAAATAGTTCCCTGGATTGCTGGAGATCCCAGTGCTTATGAGCTCTCCTTCCATTTTAAGCTTCAGCTGTGATCCCTCAGGGGAACCTGCCATCCTTTTTCCTCCTCTGTTCCCGTGTGGGATGTAGCACGTCTGTAGGAAATCTGCACCGAGATGGGAGCCCCCTGGCGCCACGGGAAAACAGTAACTAAAACGCTTACAGAACATACCAACATCAGCATATTTCATGCGAAAGAATTAATAGAAAGCTTTATTTCAAACAGGACATTATAGGCTTGGCACATTTATGGTCCTTTTAATTTCTAAAGCCTCTGCGCTGCTGTTCTTGAGCACTAACAAGTATTTTATCTGTATTTGCAGGTCCATCCTCAGTTAAACTGGAGAACAGAGAGGATCTGTGCTTCATAAGCAGGCAGGCAGAGGTACAGTCTGAAGAGCTCTTGCCTTAGAAGCTAACTAGGGTTGTTATCATGCTAATACTTTCTGAAACAGGCATTAGAGGATTAATAGTTTCTGCAGCAACATGGATGGGGACACGGCTGGTCTAGTGAAGTGCCTTCTGAGCGTAGGAAGCACGCTGATCCGTTATGAGAGTATTTATGCACCTGCTTTTAATGTAGTTCTGGTTCAAGCTACGCAGAATTTAAAGGAGAAGCAGAAGGGCAGGGACGGGCAACCACAGAGAAACAAAGCCCAGTCTGAAATTTCTCTACCAGCCCGACTGCTTCTGTTGGGTGTTGCTGATCACCCATCATACGCTAATAAGTAACAACGCTGAGGCCGGGGCCAGGGTACATTTATCTACAATATTTACTTTGGTTTTACCTGACGTTTAAGGGTTCCATTTTTGACAACGGGCACTTTCTCAATTGCTTCATTTTGGGGTGCACCACTGAAGTAGTGCCTTGCTCCTCCGAGATGCCAAGCCACATTTCCCCTTGAAGTCAGTGCAGGGAACGCTCATTGCTTCTTTCAGCTGGAATTACAGGTACTCAGTGGTAAAAGTAATTGATACAAAGGGGCCTAAAGGTTAGCATTGCAATTGTTGGGATTTTGGATGTGAAACGTTAGAAACACCCTCCTGACACTTCCAAAGTCCTGGCTGTTACAGCCTCTGTCTCTTTGACTGTGGTCAGCCAGATCTGCCTTTCCCCCAGCCTTCGTGTCCTCCCCCAGCACTGACCAGGAAGCCCTCCAGAACCGTACAAGACATGGGGGCAGAACTAATCCTTGCTCTTACTGTAATGTCCCCTCCTGCTCTTGTAAGTGAGGGAGCACAATTGGGTGCAAAACACCAGTTGCTCATGACCACAGCAATTGGTGAGATGCTGACTTTTTGCTTTTATTTAAAAAATAAGTTGGCTTATCTGGAGTGTAAACAGAATTCTGCTAATTCTAGTGTTCCCCACTAATCTCCCCCAACTTCTTTTATTTTTTTCTCGCTGTAGAGCAAAAAAGAAAATCAGAAACTCCAAATCAAACTGACTAAGGATCAAAAATGGACAAGGAAAGAGGGGCCTGCGAGGAATCCAAAAACAGAGCGAGAGCTTCTTGGAGAACTTTATGCTGACAAGGCTTACCTAGAAAAGCTGCTCAAGGACAAAGGTCTTTCTCCATTGTATTTATCTAAACGTCCCTTCTAAGCAGGTTCTTTTTTTTTTTTATTCTTTTTTTCATATTCCTATGACTGCTCTTCCTTATTTGTAGCAGAGCTCACACAGCAGAGTGCTTGCAGGGGTCATGAGAGAGGCAGGTGTCTGGAGACTACAGGTATTTCTGCAGCCAGATCTAATATCCATAACTATGAGCGTATTTCCTTCCCAATTAAATGGCAGGCTTTTATAACGAACAATAAATCAACTCAACGCAATCTGTGCTGATGAAATCAAAAGCAGAAACAGTATCATTAAAAATTACTTAACTTCTGTCATAACAATAAATTCCACTAACACTTGCACTAAGTGCAAAGCATTGCTGACAAGACTAACTCGTTTGTGGTTTCTTTATAAATGCTGTTAGGATCGAGAGGCAGGATTCAGAAGTATCTTATTTTAGAACTAGGCAGAAAGGTGATTCCCCTTTAGTCGTTTTTCTAGGGAACTCTTTACCCAGTAATAGAGAAGTAATTAAGAATTTAGTCTACTCACAGAATGGCTCACAGCAAGGGAGGTTTCCACAACTTCCCCCCTACCTGCATCCGTTCTGAGGAGCACTGAAGACCCTAATTTCTAGGACTATCTATCAGAGCAGAAAACCATTCACAAGCATCCCCCACTGAACTGCAGCTCCACCTGCCGCATACACTGATGCTCACCTGGGTTCTACCACCTTCTTTTCAGATCTGATGGCGAGCAGCACAAAGCAGGGGACCAAAGTAGCAGACCTGGTTCTGAGTGGCATTTCCTACCTGGACACGCGCGGTGAATTCTGGCAGCAGCAGAAGCCTATTTATGCCCGTGTGAGAGAGCACAAGCTCAGGCAGCAAAGGTGGATCCGGGACAAGAAACAAAAACCAGCTGAGGTTGCCAGATACATTGTGAAGAGCATGGAGGACATCGATATGTGTAGGTGTCCTGGCTGGAAGCAGTAAGAAAATGATGATTGGCACATGTAATTATTTGCTGCAGTAATTACAGACCAGAACAATAGGAGCAGAGCAAGTATTAACAAACAGTAGTAGGGAGGTTTTGGGATGTATTTGCTTTTGTGTTCTTCACCTTTCCCAACACTTTCTTAAACACAGAATCAAACACTTCTTTTTTCTCTCAGCTTTTTCTGTACTTGAGGTCTTGCTGATGGGTTTTCAGGTCACCACTTAGATATCAAAGCCAGGTAGGTGGCAGCTGCACGCTTAGCAAATGCCTCTGGCTGGTCCCATAACCAGAAGTTGTTGTATTGAGAGAATGCAGGCTGCTGGAGTTAATCACTTCTATAGTTCAAAAATACCACTGCAGAGAGATGAAGCAGCTTAAAAACAATGGTCTGGAGTATTTCAGGTACTTCAGGTCTCTCTCTTCCTGTGCTACGTATTTTACAACCCAGGGAAAATAATTTAGTCGTTACTGCAATTCAGTTCTTTTAAGCTCCAAGAGCTCAGTGAAGGCAGTGTCAGAAACATCCTGCAGCACCGCAGCCCAGCTGGGCACGATGAACAGGGCTCACCAGGAAAGTGCCAGGGGCTAATTTAGGAGATGAAAACCCAAGTACTCTAGCTAGAATTTCATCTCCACGACCAGAGCGCCCTGCTGCAATAACTACACGCTTTCAAAACCTTCAGACAGCAAGCATCAGCCTCCTTTATTTTCCTTTGGCAAGTGTGAAGTGTTACCAGAGTCATTTCCCCTTACTTGCTGTGATGAAAGTGATTTCCAGGAGGTGGGTCAGAAGTACCATCTCCCGGGGCAGATTTCCTGGAGATCGGAGGGAGGAGCATAGGAGACACAGGGTTAGGAGCTCTAACCTTTCCCGAGCTTTGTCAGAGGCTTACACAACCTCGCTTCCCCAACATCGCTGTGTCCGCACACTAGCATTAAGCTTTCCTCTTTGGCTCTAGTGCTGACCGGCGACTGCCCTGAAGAAAGCTGCAAGAAAGCTGAGCGAGTGCTAAAAACAATACAAGGGTGGTCAGATGATGAAGTTCCCAACAAGAATCAACTGATTGGAAACCTCCACAGCTGCATTGGGAATGCTCAGTTAGAGATGGGCCAGATGGAGGCAGCTCTGCAAAGCCATAAAATGGATCTGGAATTTGCCAGGCAGAAGTAAGTGCTGAGACGTTCAGATGGATGCGGAAAAGAGGAAAGTACCTCTGTTAAGGTGTTTTAGCACCAGGTAACGTTGTAATTCTCACCTGCAGATTTAACAGGGCAACGCATTCAGACTCTGCCCAAGTGTCGTGGCCTCTAGTGACTTGCTGTCTTCCCTTTTTCAAAAATAAGGAGCCTGAAGCAGGTTTTTAAAGGGCCTAGAGCACGTGGCACAGCTAAATCTCTGCTGAAGCAAAGCAGGAGCATGCAAGTCCCAGTCTCAGCACTTTAGCCTCTAGTATACCCTTCTCGAGAAGGTCAGGCTCTAAATTGCACACGTTTTCTGCTGCACTCTCTCTTAAAATAATTTGCATTCAAACCATGACAGCAGGCTTGAAATCTGTAGCTAAGAGGAACAGTTACCTGCCTATACAGAACTCATCCTGCAGCTCTTTCAGCTAAACCAGAATGAAGCAAAATGTAGTCTTGAGATTTAGTAAGAGTTTTGCAAAGCATGTGAGAAAACACTGAATAGTTGCTTGAATTGAAGTGATTTTGGGTTTATTTTTGCCAATACTACATAGGCCTTTTAGAATGTAACTGACTAATTGTTTATCGTTTTCACAAATCTCTTCTAAAAATTAGTATTGGTTTAAGTAATTTCTGCCTCTCTCCTGGTGAGCCCCACTCCCCTCCTACGCCAAAACAGCAGTAGAGAGGCAGGAACGAGGCACATGTTTTAGTGCTTTCTTACCAGGACATGAAGTTGTGTTCAAAGGGCGGACACGCAGCGATGGCGGGGGCCTTGTCCTCTGGTGGCGGGCGATCAGCAGGGCAAGAGGAGACGGTGTAATGACTTGTGCCGCTTAGCCTCTCCTTTCATCAGCTTTTTCATTTGTAAGGAAAGGGTAGTCAAAGCAAGCCGCTTCTGAAGGTGGGAATGAGGCCTAATTAAGGAAAAAAAGTCTACAGGCTACATAATTTCAGAAGGAGTTGCCTCTAGCGTGGGGCAAAGACTCGTCACAGCACTGGGAGCAGGGCCTGCTACCGGGGTCTGCTGTAGGAGTCTGTAGACACATCGCAGACGCGGTTTTTTTTGGGTCTTTGCTTTCCTCTTGGACAGAAATCATCTATTACTCTTAGGGACCTAGGAGCTGTAGGGGACTTCTGCGCGACCCACAACGCAACAAAGGGAAATTGAAGCAAAGAAAAATGGAAAGCCTTTCACAAGGGCTGCCAGATTTGCACACGCACACAAAAAAATCAAAGATAAATGAAACCCTTTTTCCCGTGTCTTACAGTTGCAACAGCTGTAAATAAAACCAGAAATCTACCTTGATTTTATGACTTCCAGTCTGAAATTGGTCCTTTTCCTCTGATTCTCAAGCCTGAAGTCAAGTGGAACGCCAAAGAAAATCTATAAAGCTGAAGGAAGTTTAGACTGTATCGGGAACAAGACTATGTCAGCTACTATGAGTTCTTTTTCTTTTCAATGCAGCGACCTGCCGGACGCCGTATCCCGGGCCCTCGATAACATTGGCAGAGTTTATGCCAGAATGGGCAAATTCCAGCAAGCTATTGACACGTATGTAAAAGTAGTAACAGAAAAGGCATAAGGGGTGTTTTGATTTAAATAGATGAGGTCTTTACGGTTTGGTTATTCATGCTGCTAGCAAGGGTGGGGCTGGGAAATTTTTCATAACAACAGTACCTGGACCGCTTTGTTTCAGTGGTTCAATAGAATCAGTGGTTGAAACTATAACTGCACCTAGTGATTCAGTAAGTGTCTGCCTTTCTTACTCTCTGCTTGAAGTTGGGAAGAGAAGATTCCAATGGCAAAGTCGAGCCTGGAGGAGACCTGGCTGTTCCATGAAATTGGCCGATGTTACCTTGAGCTGAATAAAGCTGAACAAGCCCAAAATTACGGAGAGAAGTCCCTGCAGTCAGCAGGTGAAGAGGGAGATGTTGAGTGGCAACTCCATGCTACGGTACTGGTGGCACAAGCACAAGGTAAAGGCGTTAGTACAAATTTTGCTCTAAGGATGGAGACAGCCCGTCTGTTCAGCATCTTAGTGAAAACATCTCTGTGATTTAACAGCCAAAGTAACTGTTCAGACCAAGACCTCTCACTGGAGGCTTGCATGATTAGCTATTGTTGTTCTCCTGATCTCGTGTTAAAACAGATGTTTCCATTTGTCTGTTACAGTAAAATTAAAGGATTACCGGTCTGCAATCATGAGCTTTGAAAAAGCACTTGAGAAGGCAAAGCTTATTCACAATGAAGCTGCTCAAAAGACCATCATTATTGTAAGTGGCTCGTTGCAAAGTGGAGAGAAGCTTCAGTAAGTTACCTACTTACTAACTACTGCCCTGTGAACTGAGAAAACATCACTACATAGCCAGCGTGGTAAGAGGGGGGGGAATGCAGCCTCTGAAGCAGTTTACATATTAAAAGTTATGAAACCTCCTCGCTCAGAAAACTTAACCCCAGTTTTGAACCAGTCCAACATACAGAAGGGTGAAGCCCGAGCCCTGCTCACATCAAGAGAAAACTTTCTTTTGACCTCCCTGGGGCAAGGGTTTCACACCGGTACACAGCGGTGCCTTCTGTGTTCAGTTGCTACCAGCTGCTGACCACAGCTCACCCTCTTCTGGCCTCTCCAAAACCTCCCAGAGAAACCACTCTGCATCAGACCGTGGAAGAACGTCTGGGCAGGGCCAGCGACCCACGGTAAAGCAGTCTGTGTGTGCTGGCAGCCGTCACTGACCCGACGGCGGGTCATGGGTGATCTGGCCGTGCCCGCTTGCCGGGCGACAGTTACAGCAGAGACACCCACCTGCTTGGAGAGCCCTCGAGGGTGTCCGGAGCTCAGGCAGAGCCTGTTCTCCTGCCAGGAGAAAAATGATAGTGTGAGAGATGGAATCTTCAGGGGAGGAGACACTTGATAAGGGATACTAACAGGTAGGAATCCCCGCCGGGAGAAATTAAGCATATTGTTGCAGAGAGTTTTACAGTAGGAAAGGACCAGGTAATGATGGCGGAGATCAGGAAAAACTTACATATGTAACTGCATTTCTACAGCTTTTATTAATAAGCTGTATCATTTTCAGGCCTTAGATGATGCAAGCAGAAGTTTCATCGAAGAGCTGGACAAAAGAAGAGAAGAAACAACAGTTTACTCCCTTAAAGGTAGTTGTCGTTTACACCTCTGCACCCCGTAAATATATAAATTCTCCACTTTCCTTTTCACGAGCACAGGCTGAGGCATGGGAACAAAGCACCCCATTCCTGGGCAACAAGCCGCCAAATTTCAAGCCCTTATTGCATCCTCTGTGCTAGTGCACAGGGGCGGGCCCGGCCGCGCCCGCCGCAGCGCCACGCCGAGCCTGAGCAGGAGGTGGCAGCACTTCCCCAGCGTCCCGGTGCCCCGGGCCCTCCCGTGCCCCGGGCCCTCCCGTGCCCCGGGCCCCCCCCCGGCGCCCCGCCCGCCCGCTCGCTCGCTCCCGGTGCCCGCTCCCGGCGCTCCCTCCTGCTGCCCCGTCCCGCCTCCCGCTCCCGGTGCTCACCCCCAGGCCACGCCCGCTCCCGGTGCTCGCTCCCGGTCTCAGCCCCCGCCCCCCGCCCCGGCAGCTCAGCACCTCCGGCGGCAGCCGAGTCCCGCCGGGCAGGGAACGGGAGGGGGGCGCGGGGTCCGCCTGCTCCTGCTCCCCTCGGGTTTCTCAGTGCTGCGGCGCGGTTTAGGGTCGTTTTTGCCTCCCCAGATGATGGTTTCGGCGGTGAAAACGCGAAAGACAACGAGGAGAAGGAGCGGGAGCAGGACGCGGGGAAGCGAGAAGCTGAAAAGCAAAGCGGCGGCGCCGGGAGATTCGGGGGGGAGCCGGGCAGCGGGAGAGGCGGGGGGCAGCAGGGCGGGAGCGAGGGGGTTGCGGGGGGCAGGGGGAGGAGAGCCAGGAGGCAGCAATAGATGATGAACCCAGCGGTGCCCAGCGCGTCCTGAGCGGAGGGGGGGTGGGTAGGGGAAGGAGGAGGAAGGCTCCGTACCGCCATCGAAAACAAGGCCCGTTCCCGTCTCTCATCCCCGCGCCGCGGACACGCACCGTTCCCCCGGCGGGGGCGGGGACGGACGGCCCCGGCCCGGCTCCTCCGCATGGGAAGCTCCGGCCGCCCGCCCCGCCCCCGGGCCCGCCCCGCCCCCGGGCCCGCCCCGCCCCCGGGCCCGCCCCGCCCCCGGGCCCGCCCCGCCCCCGGGCCCGCCCCGCCCCCGGGCCCGCCCCGCCCCCGGGCCCGCCCCGCCCCCGGGCCCGCCCCGCCCCCGGGCCCGCCCCGCCCCCGGGCCCGCCCCGCCCCCGGGCCCGCCCCGCCCCCGGGCCCGCCCCGCCCCCGGGCCCGCCCCGCCCCCGGGCCCGCCCCGCCCCCGGGCCCGCCCCGCCCCCGGGCCCGCGCCCCCCGATCCCCCCGTTCCCGCCCCGTCCCGGGCCCCCCCGTCACCCCGGACCGGCCCTATGAAAAGGGCCGCGGCCGCGGCCGCCCCAGAGCCGCTTCCCCGCCGCGCCGCTCCGCACCGGCGGCCGCCCCGGAGCCGCTGCCCCTCACCATGGTAAGGGGGAGCTGGGGCCGCCGCCCCTCCCGGGAGCGGGTGTCCGTCCCGGGAGGGTGGGGGGGGTGAGGGGGGGAGCGGGAGCGCCCGGCAGCGCCGCCGCCGCCGCCGCGACGCAAATGCGGGGGGATCCCGGGAGGGTCCCTGGCCCCGGGGTCCGCACGGACCGGGCACGGCAGCGGCTCCGTCGCGGGGGTCCCGGGGCAGGACCTGCCTCGGTGGCGCCAGGAGGGAGGCCGGAGCATCGCCCCGACCCGTCCCGCGGGGACAAGCGGGGGCTTTGTGGGGGCGGCGGGGCGGGCCGGGGGCTCAATGGGGGATTGTCCGCCGGGAGCCCCGCGCCCGCTCTCTGCGGGGCCATTGTCCGGCCCGGCCCGGCCCGTGAAGGCGACTATTATCCTCCGAGCTGGCCGCGAAACAATGGGGCCGGAGGGTGTTTTCTATTATTGTTCTTTTGTTTGCACGTTTGAAAAGCGGCCTCAGTGACTGCGCTCGCCAGCAGCTGCCTCCGGCGAAACAGCCCTCGCATGGCCACGGGCCTCGCCCGCGGGCCTGGCGGAGGCGGCTCACAGCCTCCGCTCCCCGGTGCGGTGACTCGGAGCCCCGCATCCCCGGGGAAGCCGACGCAGCGGTCCGGGAGAGCCGCCTGGTCCTCGCTCGTCCCACGGGCCCGGCCGTTCCCGCGGCAGGAGCCGGGCTCCGGGCTGGCCGTCCCGCACCGCAGCCGACCCCAGGGCAGGCACCGCTCGCTCCCGCCCGCCGAAGCAGTGCGGGGGTCCTGCTCCTGGACCGCGGGTGCTTTGGAACCAAAACCCACCTCCAGGTTCTGGAATAAGGGATAGAAAAGTTAATCAACTGAAGAGCTGTTTTTAAACAACGTCTTCACCCTGCAAACAGGAAAGCCGTATTTTTCTGCCGTGGGCCTAGCATTTATGTCACGTGTAAAGCCCCTCGATGTTTGCATCAAAGGCAAAGCTTCCTCCAGTAGCGTCGGGCTGGAGAGCAGGTGCTGCTCCCCAGGAGAGCTCGCACATTGGCCCCAAAACCAGCCCTGCCCCATTGATGTGATTGAAAACTTGCACAGTTGGTGAAATCCCTCATTTCCTTCCAGTCCCGTGCTTTCCCAGGCCGTGCTGGGCGTTAATCTGGGATTCCCGTTACCGGAGCTGCTGGCAGGAGGGGAGGGAGAGCCTGCGCCAGCTCCCCAGCAGCGCTTTTCCGGGCTCTTGCGGCTGCCAAGTGCTCAGAGGGCTGGTTTCACTTTCGTGTTCAGCTCAGCAGCTGCTGGGAGGGGGCTTGTCTTTACTGGAAGCCACTTCAGTTGTGCCTCATCACAAGCGGAGCCCCAATTCCCTCCTCCGAGGCGTGTGGGGTGCTGACGTTCAGTTCAGCATAAAGAAACGGCAGCTCTTAACGCGAGAGACAGCATCCTCGCGGACTTCGCTCTGAAACAGCCTCTCTTAGGGGACGGAGGAGCCCTGAGCAGACTTCAATCCCTTCGCAGCCTCCTCTTTTGTTCAGAGGCGGCGACGTTTGCAGCAGCCATCACAACCTGCTGGGACTTTCGCTTCCTTCGTTCAGGAGGCTGCACCCTCCTGATCGCGCAGCCACAGCTGTAAGAAAAAAATCTTAACCACTTGGAGGGCTCTGCCCGGGCGGTAGCTTTGTGGCAGCTCGTGGTGCCTGTGGGACTGCAGCTGCTGCCACGTGACGGGGAAAACTTCCCCTTCCTGGTCAGGCAGGACCTGCCGAGGCCGGAGACGGAGCCGCAGCTTCAGCTCCTCGGGTCGGAGGGACGGTGCCGGGGCAGTGGGACGGGGCCCGGGGCCCTGCGGTTAGGGGACGTGGGGGGCGTGGTGTCCTCTGCGCACCCCCCTCCTCCCAGCCAAGGTTCCCAACGGCGCCCGCTTGTGCAGCAGGAACACGCGGGCTCTTGGGGTTGCGAGCCTGCAAAACGTTTTTCTTCTTGCATTTCAGAACAGAGGCTTCTCAAAGAAGAGTCACACGTTCCTGCCTAAAATATTTAGAAAAATGTCTACTCAATCAGCGAAAGAAAGACCCGAAAGCTTGCAGTTCCCGTTCCTCGACGATGAAGATACCATCTCCACGGTCAAAGAATCGAAAACCTTTTTTATTTTAAGAGGCCTCCCTGGCAGCGGGAAGTCCACGCTTGCCCAGGCTATCCAAGAGAGGTATAAAGATGCCTGCAAGGTCATCTCTGTTGATAACTACAAAATTACGCCATTGGTAAGAAGCACCATCCCTGACGAGTATTCCAAGGTGGATGAGGCTCTAGTTGACTATTGCAAACGAGACATCAGCGTTATCGTTTTGGATGACACTCACCACGAGAGGGAACGACTGGACCAACTCTTTGATATCGCTGACAAATACCGGTACAAAGTCATCTTCGCCGAGCCCAAAACCCAGTGGCGAATGGATTGCTTGCAGCTGAAGGAAAAGAATCAATGGAAACTGTCAGTGGAAGACCTGAAGAAGATGAAGCCGAGCTTGGAGAAGGAGTTCCTACCCATGTATTTTGGGTGGTTTTTGAGCAAAAGAAGTTCAGAGGTCCTGAGGAAGGCTGGCCAGGCCTTCTTAGATGAGCTTGGAAGTCTCAAAGCCTTCAAAAAGGAGAGTAAATACTGTATGTATAGGAGCATCTTACCGAGTTCTCCCTTTGTTGGCAAAGTGTTAATGCCTAGCAAACGGACCAAGTTTGGTCAGCTTCTGAAGTGACTTTCTAGTTAAAGTTAGCAACAAGAAAAACTGTTTAATGATAGTAATCTGTCTCCCAGAGTTGACAAAGTCGCTGTTGTAAGTAAAAACAGACAAAACCGTCCTTCCTCAGAAGTGTATTCAGCTGTGACCCCGCAGGGAGCGGGGTTCGGAGGGCAGCAGCGTTACCCCAGGTGGCCGGGCGTCCCCTGGCTGCTGTGATGACTCAGAGAGAAAAGGGAAGGACGGAACAACCGTGTCCCTTAAGGGACTCGTACAACAGCAAGGTTAAGACGAGCCACGATGATGCGCGGAGGCGTCTATTTTCTAGTTACAGCCACTGTTGGCCCAGGTGGGAGGAGGGGTTTTACTGACCCGTCTAGCCCTTCTCGGCAGTAAGAAAGATGAAACATGAAGGACGGGTTGGTGAAGAAGGCTGAGATGGGGCTTGACCTCGTGGGCGATCATTTTTTGATAGTAATATTGTTTACCTGTGTTTGCAGTTGCTTCCGCTATTGAGGATCCCAAAATAAAAACAGATCTCACCAGCTACTTTGTGAAGAGGCCGCCCGGGGTCTTACACTGCACCACAAAATACACCGATTTTGGAAAAGCAGCTGGAGCCGAGGAATATGCGCAGCAAGAAGTGAGTACCGGAGCTCCGACTCCTCCCCGCGGCCCCAGCCTCCCTCCCCCTTCCCCGCAGGGGCTCCACAAGCCCCTTGGGCTGGGCTGGGGCCGCGGCTCTTGCTTTGGGCCGAGAGGGACAGTCAGTACGTCCACGTGGCCTGCGCAGCTCGTAATCGTGGGAGAGGCGGTGACAATTTCCCGTTAGTTCTCACACAAAGTACCCCAGCCCCAGCCCCCCGACTTCCAGCATCCTCTCCAAAGCTTGATTTGAACGATGATAAATTCAGGTATTTGCACTTCCAGATAAATTATTTCAAAAACAGATGAGCCCAAGTTAAAAACGGGTATCTGTGAAGGGAAAAGATGTAGCCAGCTCTGAACTCACGGAGCAGGAACGTCAGGCCACGATCATCTGGTTGCACACAGTGGCTCAAATATGTCAAAGCAAGAGCTGCCGTGGTCAGCCAAGGCCAAGCTTGCGGCCAGCGAAGGCAACCTGGCTGCTGTAAACCCCACCTGGCCGCAGGCAGTTAAAGCTGTGCTCTGGACTTGTCTCCCTCTCCTCCCAGGCTGTGAGGGCTTCCTACGGCAAAGGCTTCACCCTGTCCATTTCTGCTCTGTTCATCACAACAAAAACTGCTGGTGCTCGTGTAGAGCTGAGCGAACAGCAGCTGCCGCTGTGGCCTGCGGACGCCGACAAGATCCTGCCCACCGACAGCCTCCCGAAAGGCAGCCGGGCTCACATCACCCTCGGCTGCGCCAACGGCGTCGAAGCAGTCCAGACCGGGCTCGATCTGCTGGAGTTTGTGAAACTGGAGAAGGCAGGGAACAAAGGGGATGAAGTGGGGGAAACTGGAGGAGGGAAACTGCTGTATTTTGATAACGGTATGTGGATGCTCATCCTTTCTAAAAAGATCGATGTGAAGGCAGTATTCTCGGGTTACTATGGGAAAGGAAAGCTGGTGCCAACGCAGAGCAGCAACAAGCGGGGCTCTGCCTTTAGTTCCTGCACCATCATCTAGGAGCAGGGGCCGGGTAGCTTGTTTGTTTTTAGGCAAGTAACTCCTGTAACCTTTAAAAGTGTAAAGAGAAATAATTCTACCTTTACTAAAGTAAGCCCTTTGCCAGCCCCAGTGTGACGCCTCCCCGGGGCGAGAGTTTATTGGCCTCAGAACAAGGAAGGAAACAAGCAGCTCTTGACTGACAGAGGAAAACTGTCCCAGAACTGACGCTCGGCAGCACGTCGGTAACTGACGTGTTTTAAAGGAAGAGTTTTGGAGAGAATAGCCCTGGTGTTCTGCTTGCTTTCTTCCTCGAAGGAAGATCTCCTACGGTCTTTTAGAACATCCCTACGAACCACAATCGTTAGATCGTGACGTGTCAGCGCTCTAAGCGGTGCCAGACCAAAGCCTGCACGGAGCCGGGCTGAAGCCAAGCGACAGGAACCGCGTAATGCCTCTCCCTTCTCCCACGGGACTGACACAGGTCATGCTGGTACCTGAATTACTGGGTGAAAACCAGCAAGACCCAAGCGTGGGTCGCTTCTGCCAAGTGTGGCCATTACTAACGGCTTGTCCCGTCCGAAGAGCCCCTGCAGGGGCAGCAGGGCGCCGAGCAGCCCCGCGGCCGCCAGCCCTGCTCTCCCCCAGTTCGCGGTCGCTGTTTGCACGTGACGGGCTCCCTCGCTGCAGGGGAGGGACGCGCTGGAAGCACGAGGCCAGACGGTGCCTTAAAGAGCTATCGCGGATTTAAAAAAAAAAAATAATTAAAAAAATCACAGAAGCAAGTGAAGCACGAGGAGAGGCATTCAGTTCCTGTAGCAGGGCTCAGCCGTGTCGGTGGGCTGGACCAAGCACCGCCCAGTGTCCTTGGCCTGTAGGGAACAATCCTGCCTTGGCAGGGAGTGGAAGAGATGAACTAATGTCTTTTCCATCTTATTTTATAGAAACTAAAATCATGTCTGAAGTATAGAACTGTACTTCATGCAAGATTTTACTACTTTTCTCTAATGCACTTGAATGTTAAAAGTTAGGATGGCAGTAACATGTAATTTAGGAAGTAAGCGGAGGTATCGTAACTGCGTAACTTAAGTCTGCTCAAACCTAAACCATTGGCTGGAAAAAAAAGTTAATGATGGAGCACTTCTGTTATTAAGTCTGTTTTATTGAAACTTAGGTCCTTGCTCTTAGCCAGACGGCCCGCCAGCGCGCGGCCACGGCCCTACCGTAACCCAAAGCTCAACTAACAGATCCAGGTCGGGACAACACTTTAAACTCATGCTATGGCTCAGTGTTTGGTGAACTGTGTAGCGGAATTAATCCCGTATTAACGTATGTAAATACTTACTGTGTTTGTCAAGCGTCTGCCGGGCTCGTATCTGTAAAGGGGCTGGTGTGTGGGCGCAGCTCGCCTGTACCGGGCGTGCAGCAAAACCACCGCTCGCGACGCCCAACGCTGCCTGGGCGAGAAGCGTTTCTCTGGATGCTTGAAACAAAAACAAAGAGGGCCTTGGGGCTAACCTGGTAAGCGCTCTGCAAGCGCAGTACTTTACAGCAAAGTACTTCCTGCTGTTACAAAGAGATGGCTGACAGTAAATTCTCATTATAACATTAAAAAAATTTATATATATACACACACCCCCCATGGCACCTGCAGTCCTCCCCTACCTTCAGCAGAGAAACCCTTGCTAGCTTCTGCGCCGGCGGAGGGCGAGTGCCCGATGGTCACCTTGGGCCTTTCCCAACAGAAATCTCAGCGGGTTTGTTCCACCGAGGCTTTAAGGGCGGCGCCCGTGGGAGCGCAGGAGCGCGCCGCCCCCTCCCCCTCCTGTGCCCCGGACCATCCCGGTGCCCCAGCTCCCATCCAGCACTGGGACGCGCAGCTGGAATGTCTTGTTTATTTGCCTGTTCAAGAACAACAGTGAGACTGTCGTCATTTAAGTTTTTATTAGTTTGTACATCATATACAGTTTATAATAAAGTAAACCAGTTGCATATGGTTTTGCTTCAGTCTGATATTCTTCATATAAACACATCATTATGAATTATGCCTAATGAAGTAAACAACAAATATTCACATTTTTACCATTCACATCCTAGAAAGGTAAGGGTCCAAAGAGGGACAGTGTTCATACCGACGCGAAGCCCGGCTTGGAGAGGACGATGTGTTTGGCAAAGCGATGGGGACAGCGATTGCTCCATGCAACGCGCCTTTCCTCCCACGGGAAAGGGTAAGATATTTACACTGAGGTAAACATTCAGAGTTTTGATTCAGATAAATACTGCAGCACAGGGCCCGGCCTCCTCTCCAAGCTGGCTTTGCGTCGGCGTCGGTTTTGTCCTGACTACTCCTTAACGTCGCTACAACAAAGCAGACACGCATGCAGTGAAGGTGCTCGGCCGCCGTTTCGCACTCGACCCCTCCAACGTCGCTTCACGCGATTTTCTCTTCCGAAGCACGAACTGTTCAGTGAAAGCAGGGAGGAAGACGGGGTAACCGACACGAGGTTGGCTACGCTGGGGCACCCCAGCTCTCCCAACAGGCCCCTGGAGCCACCCCGGTCGCGCCGGAGCTCTCTAGCTCGGTAACGCCGCGTTGCAGACCGCGCCTCACCTCGGCACCCCGCTCGCATCACACCAGAGCGTTCCTTCCGAGGGCAGATCCATGCTAGAGTGAGAAGTCACCTAGCACGACTCAAAGACGACGGGATAATCCTGTCCCTGACTCTGCAGGAGCGGGGAAGGCCGAAGCATCACGCAGCGTCTCAGAGCCGGGTCCTGCTGCCCCGGTAGGCAGCTGCAATAGGGGCACCTCCAGAAGACAGTACGGCTGCGTGTAGCGGCCTCCGGGGGAGCGGAGGGTCACGGCGGCGCCGCGATCCGAGCCTGCCGCCTTCGAGCCCCAGCTGCGGCGCGGCTGCGACAGCCGCGCCGGGGCTCAGCCCTGCCCGCAGGGACGCGGGCAGCTGCGCCACGCGAGCCGTCCTTTCTCCCTAGGGAAGGGGAGGGGAGGGTTCAAGGCACAAATTTAAACGGGATGAAACCCATCCGCTTTGAAGATAAGTGACTATCTTTAGCTATTACTGAAACTGAGGAAGTAATTTCGAAAGAACGGCAAACCACCGTGTGGTCCAAACGCTTTGGTCATTCAGTTGGCTGGAGAGCGGTTCGGCCAAGCGCGGCCCCCGGCGCTCGCGGGAGCCGAGCCGGCTTCTGCCTCGGAAGCGAACCAACAGCTCCGCAGCTCTCCCTCGGTATCCCTGTCAGACACAAACGCTGAGGGACTCCCAATATTCCATGGATAATAATACTGTTGTCCCTAAATTTTTATTTTTTTTTTTTCCCTCTCTCCTTTTTTTCAGTTTGCATGAACGTATTTACAAAACAGTCAGAAGCCTTTAGCACTAAGGATCCGGCTTTGCGGCAACACTCCCAAGTTCACAAACAAAAGCACGTACTTCCCTGCGTAGCACGTGTAGCCGACACAACAGAGAGCCTGTCGAAGAGGGCAGCCAGAAGCATCGTAATGGTCTTTACAGCCATTTCAAGTCCAGGTTCAGTGTATCTGGAAAGGACCCTCGATACTCCCCCACAAAAGGTGGGGCTGACGCAGCATCAGATTGGTAAAGTAAATCCACACAAGAAAAAACACACCAGGCGTTGTGGTCGAGAGGCCAGACCATCGCACATGCAAGTATCTCCCACACGCTGACGTTACTGACGCACATTTTCATTTTTAAAGCATGAAATTGCTTCCATTTTAATTTGAAACTATCCCTAGAGCAGCTCAGACACCACAAGTATCGTGATTAGGAAAAAAAGCCGTAATAGTCGAACAGTTCCTTATCTCCTTGCAGACGCTGCAGAGCCACGGCAAGAGCCCCACCTGGCGCGCTTGCTCTGCCGAGCGCCACGCTCCCCACGCGCGCACGATTCTTCCTGTAGTTCGCGACCCTCACGGAGGAAGCCGACAGCCCTCCGTCGGTGACCGAGCCGGTCAACAGCAACCACTTCCATCACGTCTGCTAAAGGATCCCTCCCTCACACGCCGGCCCGGCCTTCAGCTGCGTCGGCCCTGCTGCCTCTGGGTGCCTCGGGTCAGCTGGAGCTCCCGTGGCAGCGCCGGCTCCCCTTTGGAGACGCCGCGCAGGAGCTGGCGGCATGAAGGGCAACGCGCACCCTGCGGCAAAAGCTGCTCGGCGCCTCCGTTTCGGGCTGTTCACCAGGCAGACCCGGGCACGGGGGACTCTGCATGCGGGACCCGTCTGGGGGCACGTTCGGGTGTGCTTCAGGGTTAAGCACTAAGGCTCCTGCTGCTACACCAAAAAAATAAGCCTTTCAGTAACTGCCAAGCCCGACTTGCAGAAAGATAACCCTTTTCACTAGAGGGAAGGGCTTTACCACCGGTTTCTTAAACCTGCCGGGTTCACGTGGTGGCCTACGGCCGTACCCAGGGTAACAGCCCACTCCTCAACAAGGCTCCGACACACGTAGGTCCCCCCGTGCCCGTGCTTCAAGGGCAGCCCCTCCAGCAGCCGCCTCCGGTCGCCCTCATTAGCTCTAATTCACTCTAGAAAAAGCACAGGCACGATACCCCTTTAAGATGCTCGTTTGTTATCTCTGCGGCAAACTCCTACGCCTGGTAGCTCCCGTGGAGCCCAAGGAAGGCAGGGAGGTCTGCGGAGCGGTGGCAGCCGGAAAGCGGGCACGAGGGTTCCCTGCGGCTACGTACAACGCACAGCCCACGAACACCGCTCTGAACCGCCCGCGCCTAAGCGGATTCCTCTGACCGAAACGGAGTCCCGCGTCCCCAGGCCGTGCCCGGACACGGCGGAGGTCACAGCGCCCCGTGCCGAAGGGAACACGCGTTCGCCCTCACTTCGAATCACATAACAACGCTCCTTAGGAAAGTCTCGGCACTCACCATATTAATATTTAACTACATTAAATCATGCATTCACGTACAGTTTTATAAATATCTGCTGTTTACATTTTCCCTCTCAGAAGAGAAGCCATTCCACTTCCATCGTCCGCGGAATGGTCTCGTTCAGCTTGGAGAGAAGGAAGCCTGTCGTACGTAACTGGGGGGAGGGGGAAGTAGTAACAAAGACCACTGACAAATGCGGGACGCGTCTCTGCACGGCGATAAAAGTCTGAGAGAAGTCCAAACCGTAGATTCAATGCACGTGGGACAAGACGTTATGGATCCAGAACGCCACGCTAACACGAGTCCTGTGAGCTCTGGTTTACAAGCGCCACGAGAACTGGAGAAGCGTCAGTATGCATAGCCCGGTACTTCGATGCCTCGGGTATTCACCGTTTCAGAGTCTGACGGACGCCGGGAGCTTATTTTGCTTTCAGCGCAATCCGGGTAAGTCCATCACGTTACACTGGTGCAAAGAAGTCGTTAGAATGAATGTTGTAGAGTCTATTTTTGGAAATATTACTCAACGTTGGCTCATTTTAAAAGCTGAATCTCGAGTGAGTTAAAAAGTACTTTTTATTCTGCAGTACTAGAATTTAAGCCCTTAAATCTTCCCTCTACGAACGCAGATTGTCAAAAATCCTGCCAAAACACCACCACAGGGGTGAGCACCCGGCGGCGGCAGCACCACGACACTATTGCAACGGCTGGAAATGAGGTTAACTCGCATCGCGGTCCAGCAACTCTGTCCCACTGAGCGGGACAAGCGCAGCCCTCAAGAGGAAGGAAGACAAAGATCTTAGCATTCAAAGTAATCACTCCATGCAACGAATTCATTGCAAAGTTTGTTCCTGCAGAAAGAAGGTAAATCAGATACTACATGAAAGTTAGTGTCAGGTTTCTCCGGCAAAGAGCCTTGCGTGTGTTCGTACAAACACCCGTTTTCTCAGCCAAGCAAAATTCAGCCCTCCAAGGCTCGCTACGCTGCCGCAGGGCACTTCACAGCACGCCGGGCACAGCAACGCTGCCGGGACTCTGCCCGGCTCGCCGGCGCTGCCGAGTGCCGCCGCACTTTCCCTCAAACCCCCCTTCCCAGCAAGGCTGCCCGAAGCTCTGCCGGACAAGGCCACACGCTGTGCTCCAGAACCGTTTCACAGACGGCCTTGACCTCGAACAAAGCACCTAGTCAGAACGAGTCTTCTCTCTCTAGAAAAAAGGGACGAATTCTGGAAGCAGAGCCCTCTCTCAGCTGAGCTCCTGCTGTAACACTACGTTTACGGTGACACACAAACCAGCATCCTCGTTAACTGGCAGCTCCACCGAGCCAAATCCATCCTCAGCGCGAGACGGTGCAGCTGCACGCGGCTCCGGGCTTTACGCTCATCCCTCCAGCACTTGTCCTGACATTGTGCAAGAGAAGCAAGTGACAGACTGTCAGTTCAGTTTGACTTTGCATTTCCTTGCTTCTTTGGACTAGTAAGTGACTTCTAGTTGAAAACTACTTTGACTAGTTTAGCATATTTGTACAGTTCCTGTAAACATTGAGAGCATACTGCTGCACGCGCACAGTAACCGTTTGCAGTCATTAACCTGAATATTACTTTGCATTTCTTCAGAGCTAGAAAAGAGCTCGTCCGCGTTATCGATCAGCAACACGAAATCAAACATCAAGCTCAACAAAATCAAGTTTTAGCACAAATATTAAATGTTCAAGTGGATCAATTAAAAAAAAAAAGTACGGTGAAGGAGTTCAGCCCAGAGCAAATTCAATATTCCCTTAAACAGGGCGATTCTAGGAGTGGAAACACAGCGCCCTTAATTCTAGCCGCATCGCAGGGAATTCTCACATAAGCTGCTCTTTTAAACCCAAAGAAGCATTTCTCCGACACAAAACCGTTAAGCTCACACGTCTCCATTTCAGTTAATGCCCAGTTGTGCTGCTCTGGGAGAACCACGGCAAAAAACAAACAACGAGAGGGAAAAAGAAAAGACAGCTGGCAGGTAAACCACAATTGTATGGAACTTGATCGAATCTTGGCAATATTTTCAGCAGATTAAGATAACTTACAAGTTACTACAAACCCTAGACATGCTGCCATCCTGCACTTCGGAGCCAACCAGAACAAAGTCAGAGATTACTTCACCCTCTTACAAGCTGAGATTCCAGGAGGACTTCAGGGAAATCCTCTCTGCGGAGGAGCAGGAACAGTCTGAAAGTACGGGCCAGCATGGAGGGACCAAAAGATTCAAAGCTTTATTTTTTTTCTTTTTTAATAAAGTTAACAGTAAAACAAAATTCACAAGTCTTCCCCTCCCCGAGCTGGTTTCCTCTTCACACACAAAAGCACACAAAACAGAGGTCTCCAACTGAGAAAATGAAACTGCTCTAAGTACAATGAGACATGATGAAGGAAGGAGTCTAAGTATGTCCGTATTCAAGGTTAAAATAAGCAGATCAGGTATGTGTGGGGTTTGGTTTTTTTTTTTTTTAGCCAAACTGGAAAAAGAAATTTCCAGGCCCAGAAGCTGAAAAAGAAAATGACAGATATTAGCACTTTCAGAACTCAAAGACAATACAGTTAACTGCGGCCCTGCCGTAGCCTGATGCCAAGCCAGTACTTAATTCAAACAAAACCATTCGAACAGGCAGGAGAGACGAGATCTTTGCGGTGCGTTTCCAGCAGCCAATTTCCAGTGATTACTGGGACTATGGGTAAAGGAGGCAGATTTACAGGGAGGAAGGCAAACCGTACACAAAGACTCCTCGAAATGCACTTAAAGGCCCTTAAGGAACTCACGCTTCCCCCTAAGGGGGGTACTGATGTGAGCCAAGTGCTGCGAGCTCGCTCAGCCCTGTGGAAAGCCATCCCACGCCAAGGTGTGCGAAGAAAGCCTGCCCACGCGCGAGGGTCGAAGGGACACGGAGGAACAGCTCCTTCATCGCGCCAGTCGCCTCAAAACGTTGGCAGGCAGAGCCCCTCGGGGGGCTTCACAGCGTGACGGAACCGGAGGAGGTGGTACGTGCGATACGCACGCACAGGACTTCTGGGCAAGAGTTGCCTCCTGTTGCTTTAGCGCCGGCAGCTGTACCCAAGTTATGGTCAGCTACTTCGAAGCAGCAAAGCACCACTTCGATGGCAAAGCCTACGCACAGTTCTTGAGAAGGGAACCCCTGGGTTTTGTTGCTTCTGAACACAAAAGAACCAGAACCGGCCATCGGCTGGGATGCTGTGCAGACAGAGCTTTCCAAGAGCTTAGGTACTTTTTCCTTTGGGAAAGTCAAACGCTCTCCTCGACCAGCACATCCACTCTGGGAAACTCAGCTGCCCTGGCAAGTCGTCTGCACAGTTATGTTTCCAAAGCTGACAGGAGAACACTCCCACCTACCTTCAAAACTGAAGCCGCCTGGCCCACCAAAGAAGGCCTTGAAGATATTATTTGCATCAAAGTCTACAGGGAAGAAAAGGACATTGTGAGCTGAGGTGAAACAGCCAGTTAGCTTTCACAGTTTAGAAATTGTCACTTAACTGGGGGCCCATAAAGCACTTTACGAACTGACAAAGGGCTGTAAACAGCTTGCTTTGAGCACTGCTGTGCAGCCGCAGAGCACAGGGTCACCGCAGTAGCAGAAAACCAGTAAAAGCAAAAGCTGTCGGGGACCGTTTCAGCCACAAGGGCAACCTAGGAATTTTGGATAAGCAGCGTTTAGGGACACACAATCTTTCTATCACTTGATTTTACGTGTCCTATGAAAGACTTCTGCCTCATGACAGCTGCTACCCACCGGATCAATCAAGGGTAACACCCACCATATAACCTAGGCAGTTTGCAACTTGAAACATGCAGTGCGGATCTGCCGTTCAAACGCTTTCAGAGGCCAAACCAACTCACTTCATAGGAGTATTCCAAAGAGGAGGTTTGCTTTAGAGGAGAAGGCAGACTCTAAACGGTCTAACCTTCTTAAAGGCTGCCATGGTAGAATATCGTAAGGAGCACTTGCCTCCCATGTTCAGTCCATCCTCTTCTAGATCCTGCCCGCTGTCATAGCGGGCCTTCTTCTTGGGATCTGACAGGATGGTAAAGGCTTCACCAACCTCCTTAAACTTCTTCTCCTCTTCCTTCTGTACTTCCGCGCTTGCCCCACTGTGTCGGTCTTGGGATACAAAAACAGGCAGGAAAGTCGTTTTTAGCGTAAACAGGAAATGCTACACATTCCCAGCTGCTGCCACAGATTTCGGTTTGCGGGGTCAGAACTGCTATTTGCCCAGAAACTCCCCCCTCACATTTATTCCTGCCTCTGAGTGACGGCTGTGCAGGGCGCGTGCATGGAGCAAGGGGATCCAAGCAACAACACACGCTCTAATAACGGGCTGTTTGTGGGTACCTGGATGATGCATTAGTGCTCTTTTCCTGTAAGCCTTCTTGATCTCATCTTCAGAGGCGTTTTTGTCAACCCCAAGGATTTTATAGTAGTCTTTCCGTTTGCTCTTTTTCAATTCCACCTGCGCGTTCTTTAGAAGTTGCTTGTGTTCTGGGAAGAAGCACAATGCCAAAGGAAAGCGGTTTTAGCCTCAGGCACAGCCTCCTGCTTCAAAAGTGGCTGAAGCTCAACACGTTGAGATGACCTGGGCTGAAGGATTCAAGTGCCACAAGTAACCAATCCACTTGGATTTACAGGCAGGTTGCTAATTAAAGGCTCGCTGTCCGCTTAAGGCTGCTTCCAAATGTAGGTAAATGTCTCGGTGCTTTTAAACTAGTATCTGTTAGACACTGAACCACAAGGACTAAGGTTACTCTGTCCGTTTCATTTCAGGCTACTAAAAAAGCAAGATGACAGTTAAGAATGAGAACCACAACCAGGTGTTCTGAATCTAGCGCACTGCTTCAGCTACAAGCTAAATTCTCTTCTCGGCTTTCAATGCTGGAAGAGAAACCAGACTGAGGCAGGCGTTTCAGAGTGCTGCTAAGGACTTTTTCCCCCAGCAGGACGATACTGGAAAGGTTGCAAATCAGAGCGTATTGTGGGGGGGAAAAGGCAAACAAACGCAATGACAAAAAACCTGCCAGTTAAGGGAAACTTAGGCACACAAGAAGAATGTCAGTATGCTCACCTTTTGTTTTTTCTGTCTGATAAACCTTTTCATAGTCTCTTACAGCATCTTCATACTGCTCTGTGTCCATGTAACTGTGGAAAGAAACACTGGTGGCCAAGGTGTACTTCACAGGAAATCTCAAAAGGGGGTTCAGGGAGAAGCTTTCTGGGTGGATATGAATTAAGGAAAAGATGTGCACTGGGCTGCAGAAAGGGCAGCCATCGGAGGAACCCACAAAGGGCCACTGCTAGGCTGACTGGAAGCCCGGACACCTGCTATTTGTGGGAAATCCTGGCACGGGAACCTGTACTTTGGGCTCCAAGTGGAGGCTGCAGTCTCATCTGGCAGCACAAGCTCTACTTTAACAATCTGACAACTACTTTATCCAGCCGCAGGAACTAACACCAGCCAGCAAGGTTTCAAGGAAGCTGGTGCAGAGTCATGCGCTAGCAACGCCGGGTAGAAGCGACCATCTCAGCACCTCAGACAGAGGGACGTGTGCCCGCCTACTGGCATTTCAGCCTGACTCATTAACCACTTACTGTAATTCAGCAATTACTGAGATGGACCTTGAGAAGATGACTGAAGCTTGTAAATTAAAATGAATGCCCAACAGGAAGGCTGCAGTAACAGTTTTGGTTCGTCTACAAGCCAGGCAGCTTTGCCATAAACTGACGAATAAGCAGTATTGAGGAAAGCAGCAAATAAATCCGTAGTCAGAAGAGAGCTTCGACTACTTTCCTGGATGGTGCCAAGTCACAAAGGAGACACACAGACTCGAACACCCTTTGCCCAACTCGCTCAGCCTCGCTGCGCTACACTGCGGTATTATCTGTGCCTGAGATAGGTACGGTCTCAGCTGATTTCTCCTTTATGGGAAGCAGGGCACCCCATTTCCAAATCTAGTTTGCTGGAAGGGTGAACAGCTCTGCCAGGGTAAGATCTCACCCGCAGCAGCCCTTCTGATAAAGCTTAAGAGAGAGGCCCCCTGGGACAGAGTGTCTTACGTTAGTCTATAAACATAGTAAGTCAAGCTTTAGAACAAATCCTGCCTAAATACAGCAATTGACAGGCAATCCCAGATCCGTGCAGGCGGGACAGACTACACAGAGCTTCCCCTGTCTCCTCATCAGCATAAGGAAGAGGAACAAATTCGGGGCCCCTTAAGACAGACCCTTTTATTCAACTTCAGCTTCAGATTTGTCATTCCTGTCACTCGGTGCTTGTAGGGAGGAGGTTTGTATGCACAAACCTGCTCAGTGTGGCCATGATAAAGGTCTACTTACCACTGCGCTCTCCTCAAGTATGCTTTGATATACGTGTCATCCAGTTTTACTGCATTCGTGCAGTCATCTATTGCTTCTTCAAGTTTCCTAAGCTACAACGTCAGACAGAAGGTTAAGTGAATCCCAATCCGCTAAGAAGGGTTATGATTTCAGGCAACTGAAAGGTGTAGAGAATCTTGGAAAATCTCGCTGTTTTACGTGTCTGCATCTAGGAAACTTTTTCCAGTCCCCCCAAAAACACAGGGCTTTGTTCCCTCGGGAAAAATTAGAGGCTTGTCCAGTGAAACAGTAGAACTACGGGGTGCTTCCTTAAGAAATGCACTTGGAAACAAGGGTCTTCCTGAGAATGATCTGAAAAGCAGGTTAATCCCTGTCCAAACTAATTCCCAGACAGGAAAATATAGTTTAAAATATTTAAAATACCTTTTTTTAAATTAAAGCATTGTTTGTTTTCAGACACAAACAGCCATGTAAAATATCCATTACTGCTGCAGCTCATCCTATTTCCCAGGTTTTGAGAACAGCCTCTGTCTCTTGACCAAGTGGGGATGTTGAAATGCCTCGACGCTGGTAGAACAGGCATCAACACACAGAGACAGCTGAGGGGGAAACATGCCTAGAGGAAACGCAGCGTGGAAACTGGAAGCACTACCAGGTGCCTGATTGTCTCTCTGGATAGTGCATGACTGAAACGGAACAGCAAACCTGGAAAGAGTGTCCAGGGTTTTTAAATTAGGTCATTTTTTTTTTTAGATCAAGAAACAAAGCAAGGGATGAACTACAAAAAGAATAAGAAAGTAAAAATTACCTCCTCGTTACTGGGAGGGAAACAAATAAGGATGCCTTTATGTTGATCAAGATAAGGCTAAACTGTTCCTCCTCTCCCTCCCACTCTGAGCATCTCAAGTATTTGGGTTTTGTTCCTCCAGGAGTCAGCTTCGTTGGCTGTTTGGAACAGACCCAATCATTGTGCAAGTACAAAAACCTGAATCGCTGCCTACAGCACTAGAAAGATCCAGCAGCCGCAGACGCCTATGGCTTCCAGAATAACTGATCTGCAGTTTATAAACTAGGTGGCGAGGAACACGATGAAAGACGGTCACGGCCAGGTGGCCGTTTCTTACCTTTGAATTGACTGTCCCTCGGTTGCAGTAAAGTTTGGCATTTGTTTTTATGTTATTTGGATCTATTCCTAATGCCTCTGTGTATAGTTCATATGCTAGTTTGTAGTTTCCTTCTTTGAATGCTTTATTCCCGTCTTCTTTCTTTGCTTTAAGTGCTTTGGCATTCTGAAAGAAAATATACCCTGGATAAGGATACTACGTAAGTGGCTCCGGGGTACCAAGCACCTTATTTTGCTGGGCAAGGGTCCTCAAACACAACTGTTACAGTTTGGTTTCAGACACCATTACAGAATACAAAAGGCACAGCCTCGCTACAGCAGCTGAAACGAGCTGTAAGCATTTCGCCTTTCCCCCAAGAGAAGCGCTAAGGAACAGCCAATGCCAGTTACAGGCGTTCTCCACAGCAACAAAGGTTGTCTAATGTTTAAGAGAAGAACATAGCAGTAAAGTAAATTTATGGATTTAAACAAGATAATAGGAATGGGACCTCACTTTGAGAGCTTACACAAGCAAATGGATTTAAAAAGTCAAAGAACTACAACAGAGTAGAAAAGAGGGAAGGAGCAACATGAAACAAACAGTGTTTAAATGCCAGTCAACCTGTAGGCACTAATATTTAATCTGAGAGTCAGAAGTTCTTTTAGACGTGATAGACCCAGTTTTATTGCTCCTATATCTGATCAAGGAACAAAGAAGAATGAAAGGGAGGCAGTCTTCAAAGTATCACAGTCTTCTGAGAAAGAGCTTCTAGCAACTCAGTTTTACCTAAAGCAGCAGGTGGTTGGCTTTGGGAAGGGCTGGATGCACTACTTGCTGCTGGAGATCTGGGGAACCATGACACTGGGGGAGGGAGAAGGGGTTGATCCAGCAGAACCAAGTTAGGCGTTTGGTTAAAACCACAAAGAATCCCGGTAACTCTGCAGCCCCATCCCCAGCATCCACAACTTACACGGCAGGCAAGACATGCTTTCTCGTGATCAGGAGCCATTCTGAGTGCTTGGACGAAGAATTGCACTGCCTTCTCAATACAGTCCTCATAATAAAGGCAGAGACCACGGACATACAGAGCGTCTGCATTTGTTGAGTCCATGCGTAAGATGTCACTGTAACAGACGGATTTAAAAAATTAAGCATTTCCCTATTCCAATTTCTCTCCGATCTCCAAACCCACTATTGCCCAGTGAGATATTTAGTTATTTTATCAAGTCTGTGGTACAGATGTGCAAAAGGCATGGGAACTTGCTCAAGCAAGACTGCTCGTTATTAACTGAGTCTAAATGCAGTTATCCCGTGAGATTAAAAGGGAATAAATTCATGCGCTCGTCCTCATCCCAATTTGCATTAAGGACTATTTCCTTTTTATACTCCCTCGTTCAGCCGGGCTGTGGAGAACAGGCAGCAGCCAGGACGCGCCACCAGCTGTTACTCTAACTCTGGACCTTAAGACGCTCACCTTGCTACAGACTGTGCTTCTGGGTAGCGACCCAATAACGCTAAACATTCAGCCTTGAGGATTTTGAATCGGTGACAAGCAGGAGCAAACTCCAAAGCGCGGTCCATGCAAAATACAACCTGGTGTGAGAAAACACGTAAGTGTGAGCAAAGCAAATAGCCAAAGGCCTGGTTTGAAAGGCCTTTACCTCACTTGAGATTTTTTCATTTGCCTTTGAACAGGAAAGTAAGCGTGCAGACACCCCTTTCCTCTGCTGCTGGAGACGTATTCCATTAGAAAATTTTCCTCACATGCAGGTTGTTTTGTCCTTTAAAGGGCTTTGTGTACAAAGGTCTGTGGAACCTGCTATAACTGTGGCATGGGACTACACAGAAGATTCGAGGGATACCTGTAGAAGGTCCATCCCTTTAACTCTTCTGAAATCGCAGGCCCTAAAGAAAAAGCCAAGGAAGACAATTCCGCCCCTGTTTCCTGCATTATAAAGACATGTGGGAAGGACAGAAATTCAATAGATTGAGACAGTCTGGACGAAACACAAAAAAAGTACAGTGCAGGGACTGATCTTACACTGGTCTGGCTGCAATGGGCAGGGTGATCTAATAGATCTTTTCCATCTCTGCCTCTCTGGTGGGGACATCTGCACGAGAACAGGGTCATTGTTCCACCAAAGTTCATCTGCTTCCCCAGCCCGTGACATCACGGTTGCCCGCTGTGGGAAGCACTGTGCTCCAGACTGAGAAGGCAACGACTTTTTGGGTGAGGAAGGAGCCAGAGCAGCTCTCCAGAAACAAAGATCACGTTTCATGCAAGCCTCCCCAGTGGAGCGAGACAGGAGAAGCGATGGGACAGATGCGAAAGCCCAGAACATGCAATACAGGCAGGGCAATTCCAGTTCCTACACATGAAACCCAGATTGACCATACATCCCATTTGCTCCTCATAACCAGGTGACACAAAGCTGGGATTTACTCTTCCGAAATCTTGAGCTTAGCCTAAGAGTGTGGACAATCTCCTTTCTGGGCCAAACTTGGGCCTTACATGCATCCAGTGAACAGAAACAGTTGCATGAGAAGCGTTTGGTGCCTTTCAGATTTCATGCTGTCATTTCTTGTTATACCAGGTCAGTACCAGCTGCATCCCGTTACAGCCCTTGGGAGGAAAGATTTGGAAACAGTAACGGAGAATGCCCCACGCAGACGTGCATTCCTCCTTCAGTGAGCCTCGCTATAATACTGGCAGAGTGCCCTTTTTTTTTTTTAATTAAAGGGTTGAGAAAGAAGAATCCTGGATATGCATTTTAGGAGCAAAGCGTGATCGAACGCTGCTGCTCACAAAATCTGTATCAAACAGCTCATTCATGGTTCCGCTCACCCTACAAAGCAAACAGGAATAGCTCATATTCAGCCCGAGCCAGTCACCCTCTTCACTTCTCATTTGTTCAGTGCTAAGAGAGCTGAGCTCTGCCATTTTCACAACTATTTCAGTGCACAAGACAGCCCTGCTTCAACAGCAGGGGTATGCTGTACAGCACCTCCCATCAGGACCCTAGCTAACGTTAGGCAGGGAAATTACACGTGCACCTGGCTGAACCGGCCAGGTAAAATACACCTGTTCGAAATGCTACAGGAAACAATCAAGTTAATCTTACCTTCCTAAAATCCCGTTTCTCAAAATCCACTTCAGCTATTTTTTCATACTCAAGCACGGTGCTGGCATTCTTCAGCTGAAAGACAGGAGAACACAGCAAGCGTTGCAGGACAGCCACTGCTCTGAAATACCACCGAACAGCAGTTACGCTGCCAATCCCTGAAGCATCAGAGCAAGAACTACTGCTGACCATGGAACAATAATACTTCTGCCAGCACATTAAAACCGGTTTGAAATCAAGTGACCTAACTGGTAGCCCAGGAAAATGGACCCCTGTGAATGAGATACAAAAGTGGCAGCAGCCTTCTCCATGCTGCATCGCCCACCTCCGTGCTCCCTTGCCACCATTCACCACCCCTCCTCTGGAGTGCCGGGTGAAAGACCAGCTTAGCCTCCGTGCTCGTCTGCTAAGAGGAGACAATCACACCCAGAAGTAACCATGCAACGTGCCGGTCTACGGACAACCAGATACAGAGACTTGGACGGCACCTCGTTTTTGACCCAAATGACTGCAAACGGTCGTTACGAACGATGACTGTGATCCCACCTTGCATATTCGAAGTGAAAGGCTTTTCAGTTCAATCCAATCCTTTTGACAGCCCCAGCTACTGGGAATATTTGAATTTTAAGAATCTCTTACCTCTTGCTGCGCCTGGGTATTCTTATGATCCAGTTCTAAAACTCGCTGAAAGCAGCGGCTGGCAGCCATGGCATTCCCTAGGGAAAGATGGCACTTCCCTTCCCGTAGATGGCCCTGAGAAGACAGTTAAAAGGGACTTGAAAGAGCTGCAAAAGGGAGAGACAAGGGTACTGGGACGTGAATAAGAAGTATGAAGTTTTCCACGTACCCTTACAAAGCTATCATCCAATCTGACAGACTGCTGAGCATCTCCCAGTGCTTCTCGGAATCTCCCCAACATCATGAGCGTAGCAGCTCTGTTACCATAATAACTGGCATTATTAGGACAGGTATCTGGAGAAGATGTAGGAGCACTCACTGTTAGTGTAATGCAAGCAGTTATACACGTGCAGAACATATTAGAAAGCCATGGTTGGACTAAAAAACAAATCACATTCCCTCCCAATTTATAACATGTCACCTGAGTGGCTTAAGATGACACATGATGGGCAAGCAGCTGTTTTGATGGCAAGTCATAAAGCCATTGTTTCCCCCGCTATACACAGGAATTAACTCAAAGACCAAAAGTTTGTGGTGTTCAGTGAGGCAGCACTGCTGACCCTGCATTAGAGGGAAAGCTGGACTGGTTTCGTGTTAAGAATATCTTGGCTGGAGGAGGAACAAAGAACTGCTGCGGTCACCCGTGCTGGCACCGACCTGCGTTATCAGTCTGGTGAAATTCCGCACGGTAACTAAAGCAGGCAAAAAGTTTTCATCCAGCACGTGCTGTTTGACACCCTGCTGGTGTATTTTAAATCAACAACCAGCTTTGATTTTTAGACAAAGTATTCAGCAAACATTATCATCAACTGTTCTCACCTATGGCTTTTGTGTAATAGTTGTATGCTTCATTGTAATCTTTCTTGGCATAGTATGCGTTTCCTTGTTCCTTGAACGATTCTGCTTCTCTGAAAGGAAGCAAAACACCACATTTTAAGAGGAATTGAGCACCAGAACAGATTCTGACCACGACTGAGCATTTGATCCCCCCGCAATCTCAGTGTAACTGCAGTGCTCCAAAATGCTCGCAGCTGGTTGCTGCAAGGCTTCCTCTGTACACACTGTCCATGAGAAAAGAGCATGCCTCGTGTCCTGCCGGCTCTCAGCTCTTCAGCACTTCGCTAGGGCCATAAACAGGGATACGCAGGGATACTACCTAGCTGAAGATTGCAGGAATGCAGTAGCAGGCTAAAGCCACCTTTGAGCATCTTCCCTTCAGCCCCAGATGCACCAGCTTCTAGAGTCCAGCAAAACTCAGCTGTGCATGGTTAATCGAGCCAGCCTCCTCCTGTGAGGTGCTGCACAACCTCAGCAGTCACTGAAGTCAAGAGAGAGCGCGCTGTCTGTCTTTCAGTAGTCGTCCCACATGCTTAAGAAACAGGGCCAAGAACAATTTCTACATTCAAAAGACAGCTAAATCGAGGAGAAATAAGGGTGCAAGCCTCAAGCAGAAGCTTGGCACTGCCTTGGCAACAGGTCCAGAAATAGTCCTCACACTCAAGAGCAAGCATTTGCAGAGACAGTTTAGGACATTTATAAACACACAACATATGGTTTAAAGCAGCATCCCTTAAACTCTTGAAAGCAAAGTTTCCCCTGAAGGAAATTAAACCATCCTCCCTCTTCTCCCATCTACCTTCACCATCTTAGATAAGCAGTCCAAGAGGGATCTCATACCATGGTGCTGAAGTTTAATTCAGCTTCACTGGATTAAATTAAGTGATTTAATTAACTTGCTTCCCCTCTTAGACTGTTTAACATGTAAAAACTATGAGGCCGACTCAAAAGAAGCATCACCCCACTCTAAGATACAGCAGTCAAGACTTGCATCGTGCTTTTGGGACATCACTGCTGTAGCCAGAGCCACAGACACTGTTGGTCCACTCTCCCAAGCACTTGCACAACCAGAACTCTGGCCTCAGACAAAGACAAATTCTAACCATCAGAACAAAGACTAGCTCAGACTCCATCCTTCACGTCCCACCAGGGACCCTGCCAGCATATCTATGAGCCCCAGCTACTCTCTCCTGCGACAACTAGTGATCTTCTGCTAGAGCAGCCCCGCCGCAGTGATCACCTGCACAGCGGAAATCACCGTATCACAAGCAGTACAGTTCAGAATGATTACTACAGGTCATCTCACTCCTCTTGGGTCACTACCGGCTGATGGGAACATAGCCTTTGCCGAAGCAACGAAAATAGCTGGGTGACCCCCGACTCTGCCAGAGCAGAGTTGCACTTGCAGGCTCAAACACGGGGCAGTTCCAGACTGTGCTGAAATGTTGGGCCTCAGCATTTTCTTTACAGAAGGGTCCAGAAGCGAAGGTGTCTCTCTGCGCCACTTGCTGCAGGAAAGCTATTTACAGGGAAACCCAAGGTAAAGAAAAGCAAGCCAAATCAGAGAAGGCAGGAATAAAGAGTGAAGAGTCACAGGGCTTTTCACATACAAGTACCCCCACCCAGCTCCAGGACAAGCACGAGCTGTTCAATTGCTCTCAGGGCAGATGAGCTGCATTCCTGCATTACTGTAAGAGCCAACAGCCTGAGTCAGAGCCAGTCTTCAGTCTCCCAGGTACTATAAACACCGAGATAATCTTTAGCTTCAAGAATTTAGGTGCATCTATCGCAGAAAGTATAATGCCAGCGATCCACTTCTATATTTCTGTACATCTTTACAAAATGCTCAAAAATTAGATGCAACTTTGGGCATGTTTCAGGACTGGGTTTTGCCCAGAGGAAGCAAAGACTTTTGACTTTCACAAATCACATTCTTAATAAACCTAATAGGACAGAAGTTCACTGGCAGCCGCAGCTGCAACCCATTCAAAGAGTGGGCGAGGGCTCTTGCTATAGAAGACACACTGTTAGAATGTACCATAGTGAGAAGGCTCTTTCAGTATATGAAATAAAAACCGAAGGGAAGACTGCCGACTAGTCCTGCATTTTAGTAAGCTGCCAAATCCAAGACCTGAGGGCGCGGAGTGGATTTGGTAAGAGTCGACTACCACTTCACAGTTTTATTTTGGAAGTCCTAGAGATCAGATCCTTATGCGATAAATGCACTTATCTGCTGGAAGCTGCCCTCACAACCAAGCTGCCAGCCCACGACAGACTTAACTCAAGCCGCAGCACCCTCACCGAGGGGGGAGCGCTGCCAGAGCCCCCTGGCACATCTCAGCAAAGGCAGCGCAGGAGCCGGAGCGGGGAGGAGGGATCCCACCGGTGAACGAGAGCAATGTTCAGCGAGCCTACTAGAGAAAGAACAAAGGGAACTGTGTTGAAACAAGTTCACATGTTTTTAACCTCACTCAGGCTTGCCATTGGCCGTTCCCACACAACTGCCTCATGCAAAGGGTTGTTTTCACTGAACCGTCGCAGTTTTGCCAGCTGGCAAAACAATAGACACAGGGAGCTGCCACGCCGAGGGCCCGCGGGCCACCGCTGAAGTGCGCACTCTTCACTTTCATTTTTAACTTTTGCTATCGGCTACACTCCGGTAATGGGCCAGACGCACCCCTGCCGTAACTCTGCTGAAGCCAAGCGCTGGAAAGAACACACAACCACTGCTGCATTTATCTGAAATAAGATGAATAAGTAACGGGGTGGCAAAGAAACGGTTTAGCGCGTGCACCCCACTGCCTCGGAAAGGTCTCGTCACGGCTCCTGGGCTCAGTCCGTCCCCGCTGCACCCGCTCCAGCAAACAATGAACTCGCCCACCCGAGACGGGAAACTGCCGTACCTCCTCCGCCCCAGCCTTCCCACCACCTGGCCCTAGGAAGGTGCTTGATCCGCAGCCTTGCTCTTCCTCAGAAGCCAGCACGCTGCCAGATCCTGAGGGGCAGGCAGCTGCCGGTACAGCTCCGCTCCGTGCTCCTCCTTCCCTAGGGCCACAAGATCTAGAAACGATTACGTGCCTGTGGGATAGATCTGTATCACAAGCGGCAGGGCTCACACTTTGCATGTTTAAAAATGAGTCCAAACACAACCACCTTTTTTGACTATTACAGATCAAACATTCAAAATACAGTGGGGAAAAAAAACAATCAGCAATCCTGCACTGCTGGAACCTCGGCAGTAAGTAGTTTAACCAAATATTTATTCTCTTGTTTCTGTAATCATAAATGGAAAAGAAAATCACAGATCCTATTAAAGTACCTTCTCGCAGAAGGTCTCTGTTGTACAGTCTGAAGAAAAGGGTGAAGAGTATCAACGGCAGAACCCATCTCTCTGAGCCACCACCATAACCTCCTTCGCGTACCAGTCCCTGACTCACAGGTCTTTTAGCAATTTTACCTGTCCTGTTAGGAGGAAGCATTGCCTAATAGGTACAGCTAGAGGGCCAGGTGCCAGAGCACCCTGTCTGCCAACAAACTGCCGGGAAGAGCTGGGAAAACCAGAGAGAGAAAACAGATACACAGCAAAATCAACTTTCACAAAGCACTGGTATTCTGAGATGCTAGAGGAAACACCTGAACACAAGAATTACTGTTTTCTACTCCTTTTTATTGGTCTATTCTCCTTTTAAGCATTTAATTTAATGCAGATTGATATATAAGCAAGTCACATCATCCCAGATAACACCAGCAGAAAGGAAGTACACTGGTATTCCTATTGCTCACATGGGTAAAGCTTAACGATAAAGCCAGATCGTGAAAGAAAAAGCAAATTGCCTCCAAAGCACGAAGGCAAAGTCAGTTGCTGGAAACGCAAGGCTTGTGGTCTGAGATCCCAGACACAGAACAGAAGCATCTCTCCCCAGTTGCGCTCCACTGATATAGAAAGCTCACAGAGAAAACAGTCCTTGTTTACCACGGTCTCTGGCTATAACAAGAAAAAAATGCAGATCTCCTGATATCACTGGTAATTGTTTCAATCCAAACAGATGCTGCAGCCTGAATGAGATCATTCTGCATCTCGCACTGATGTAGGCTGCATTCCCCACTTGCTACTTTTGAAACTGAAGAAGAATCGTGCTTTGCTAAAAATACGATCCAGGCTGAATGGATTGCTTTGTGAGGGGAGGTTAGTGTCTTCTCAGGGCCTCTCCACACTGGACACAGAAGACAGGGAAGAGTCGCACCAAGGATCTCGGGAAGAAGCTTGTCTTTCATTGCTTGCGGGTACCACGGCTCACAAGGAGGGGACTGTTTGGACTAACTCTCTCCCTGCGAGCTACTCAATTTTTTTTCCCCTCTTTTATAAGATTTGTCAGGACCCCTAATTCTTCAAGTGCTCCGGCCCCTGTCACCCTAGAGGACCTGCCACCAAGACAAGCGGCAGCCACCTCTTCTGATGCTGCCCTCGCACACCCAGAGCCTCAGAGGATGCCACACGCGGCACTTGCTGCCTGCCTGGTGGGAGAAGGAACCACCACAAGGCTCCCTCTATTCCCCGTGCCCTGCTGAAAGCTCAGCCCCTGCTCGTTCCCAGAACAGAAGAGCTATGAGAAGCAGCCATCCCGCGCACCAGCGACATAATCCCACGTTTGCCTAACAACTTCTGCCTCCTCAGAGCTTCCACATGCTGCCCCCACTCGAGCGCCGATCGTGGTTTCCACCCCTCCTATTCCAGCTCCTAACAAGACACACAGACCTACCTTGCAACACACCTCACTTTCTAAGTCGTGGAAAACTTGTGGGATCTGTACGCAGAGCACCCCCCAGACCCAGGGGTGCTGGCAGACCCCGTGCACGCAGGTACCTGTGCTCAAAGCAACACTACTCAGCTACAGAAATCCAGCATTTAAGCAGGTGGCAGACTTGCTCTCTCGACCCTCACTCCTACTTTATTTCCTGCCTCCATTACGAAACAGCGACAAAACCCCAAAACGTAGGATTTAAGGAAGGCTCCAAAATCCTGCCCTGGCCAAGCAATCTTTTTTTGGGATGCTCCAACGAAAGGAACACACCTGCCTTTACTAAGCAATTCTCGCAGAGACTTTCTTTTTAAGTGGATACGGTGCTTTTACCTGGCATTTTTTTTGGTTGAAGTCCAGCCCAGATTCTCAGCTGTCAGATGTTACTCAGCTGCTTGGGTAAAATAAGTTTGGTGATCTCAATACAGCTCACAGCGGGCAGATGTCTAGAGCTTAAAATTAGCTGTCATATTTGCCACTGGACATAGTATACTCTCCCTCCCTTCTTTCAGGACTTGGAAGAGAAAGCCAAACACTACATGGGCCACAGAGATAGGGTATACCTCCCTGTACGCTTTAGAGACCCTTCCTCCAGGCTAGGTTTTACACTTCGAGCGAGGATTTAGAGCGAAGCGAATACATGTCTGCCTCTCTATCATCTCCATCAGTAGCATTTGTGTCTTCTGTCTCTGGTGCAGAAAACCACAGAAAATCATATCTAAGGTATACTGTGATCACCCTCTGCAGCCAGGCAGCATCACGCTGACCCTGCTGCAGCAGAGACCAAGCTGAACGCAGAGCACAACAGTACACCACGCCACGCGTTTCTCTGCACATCAGCACCCCCCACTGAGCAGGGAGTGGGTTTACTACTAGCTGCAATACAGAAATGAAAATTATGACATTTACTCACAGCATGCCCCAAACCAGGGAAATATTGAGCCTGCACAGGCAAGTATCTGCATGGACAGTCTAAATACTCTGCAAGTGAAACATAAAAGCAAAGGTCTGTCACAAGTCTCTCACAAGAGCAGTCAACAGCAACAAATCTGACATTTCATACAGAAGGCACGCAAAAACCCAACGCTATCCTCTACACGCACCCAGAACGTTCCCAATACCTGAGGATGAACTGAAACACAGAAGACCAAAAGTCACAACAACCAGAAAACACCACAAGAAACCAGAGAGACGAACCAAACCTCTCCGTGCATCTGTCAGCGAAAGCAGCCAGAGGAGCCCCAAAGTTTAATTGCGCGGTTACGTAACACACCGCGCTCCAGAGCTCAGTATTAACCTAATCCACACTAATGGCACGATCGTTTCTGGCAGGGTCACTTCACAGCTGTCATGAGAACCCACGGAAGGGTCTAGAACCAGCTAGAAACTGCCTTTTTCCACAGAGGCCTAAATGAAGGAAGCCAGCCAGCTGTGAGAATTACATGGTAAACCAACTGCATCTACAACATGATTCACCCTAGAAAAGCATGCCTTGTGTTAAAGAAAACGTCTGGAATTCTAGGTACTGACCGTCTTTTCATACTGTAAAAAGCTACTACCTAATTCCAAGTATTCAAATGTGTGGGAGAGCAAATAACTATGCAAGCAGCTTCTGCTGCTCCCTGTATTATCTTACGATCATATAGTAATTACACATTAGTAAAATGCGCTGGATTTACAGCCTGGGAAACTCAAGTGCCCATTTGCAAGCAGAACAGGAATAGTGGAACCTTCTTCAGGCCATCCCGTAACGAAGCCTACCCACCAACAGTGCCCTACCGCCGGCTGAACCCCCCCTCCGGCCAGCACTCCCTGTGAAAGCAGACAAGTAGCGACATTTATTCACCAGGGGCCTAACCAAGATGCAGCTCGCTTCACACAAAAGAGCAGTGGAAAGCTTCTGGCTACTCACCAACACCTGACAACCTCCAGGTAACATCTGTCAAACTAATTAGTGACCCAAAGGCAGGTGAGGTCTGAAACCTTCTTGACTTCTGCACAATTTACTTTGGGTGGCAAATTTCGTGTTCATGGCTGTACGAAGGTTAACTCTGATTTCCTACCGAGGCATCAACACATCTGAAGTCTGCAGCAAAAGCAGTGTAAAAGCAACAGTCTGTGCAACATTTCATAATTATATTTTCCGAATGATTTGAGATACTTCTTTTTAAGAGGCTGCCACATCCTCCAGTGCTGAAGAACGAGTAGAAAGATCCACCCTTAGGCATGCATATCAGACAGAATCTAGAGCTGCCAGGAAGATGACAAGGAAATTCTCCCTGGCAAAACTCCAGTGACCCCAAGCTTGCAGATCAGCTGGGCCCAGGAAAAAGCTGTTCCCATGGGTAAGAAACCTTTAAAATTAATTAAAAAAAAAAAAAAGTTACTTTTTGGGGGTGGACCAGTCTCTGACTGCACAACTCAAGCCCTGCTCATCAGCTGCTCCCCACAGGAGCTGGCATGAGCAGCACCACTACCCAGCAGATAAAATTAATGCAATTACATCAACCCTTTTCCATAAGGACCCCCAGAATTTATGCAGCAGCAGACAATAATTATCCTGTGACCACACTATTCCTGTGTCTTAAACAATCTGTGAGTGAGCCATTTGGCATGTTTTGAGCTGTTTAAGTGCATTAGTTACAATCATTCTGAAACACAGAGCTCCACTTTTGCTAATTTCCTAATTTTTATTAAGCCACAGAGAACAGAATCACGCATTTAGACAAAGGGGAGTCCTTAAGCAAAGTATCTGTATCTTGTATTGTAGTTCCTAAACAGAAGTACAGAACATGGAAACCTTTGACACTGACTTAGCCAATGCAGAAAAGGTTTTCACTTATTTCTGCTGGAGTTTTTAAAGAAGCTTGCACAGACACACCATAAAGGCTGTACTAAATCACGTTCAAGTGTATGTCTGTGCATGCCCATTAACATGGAGTGCCTACATAGCCCTTACAGGGTTCAAGATGTTTTACAAACATTAGACGCCTAATTAAGCCTCCAACTAGTCTCCCTAATACAGGGACTATCACCCAAATTTACATTAGATCAACCGAGCCACAGAAGTCAAGCAACTTATTAAGCCAGGAAGGGCCAAAGTAGAGAAGAGGTTAATGCACAGAACCCCAAGAAAATCTGCTCCAGCTGGCAGAAAGGCCTGAGAGTGTAAGGCCTGCACTTTCTGTGCAACCAGAAAGAATAACTGGAAGTAGAATAATCATCTCCTACCCACACATTTCTCAAGATAAAGAAGTAATATCCCAACAACAACAAAGAAGGAAACATTGTGAAGTCACCTACAAAAGCACTCCATGGTAATAACTGTGAACCACGGCACCGGCCTTACGACACCGAGAAAAACCCCAGACGCGTGAGACAGCCCCTGTTCTTCACAGCTGAGCCTTCGCCTCGGAGCAGGGCAAGGACCAAACGCTGCCCACGAATTCCTCTACCTTTCCCAGGAAGATAATCCTATTCGTGACTGGCTTCCTGCGCCCATCACTTCTGCAATGAAACTTGGGGAGGAGGAAGGAAGGGTAACGTTAGAGGTCACTATCAGAACATGACTGTGCCTTCAGCATGGCATTTACTGTTGGATATTTTTAACATTTCAAACACCACATTTAATTAGCCTGGGGGAAGGAATGACTTAGCCACACACAGGGCTTTCCCAACTTCACAGGCCATGCAATTTGTTGGTATTCTATGCACAACATCCAGGTGCCTCTTCAGCAACATCTAATTTAACTCCTTAGAATGACATCACCAGGAAGCCAGCTCCTTCCCGGCGCGGCTCCTTAAGCCTTCATTTTCTGACAGTAAACAAGCAGCACAAACCACCTCGGGCCACCAATATTATTTTGAAAATACTGTTCCTCAGAGGCCACTTTCCATTTTGTTTCCTCCTTTTAATTCCATCCACTGAGTAATTTTCTAGAGCAATTGCCTCACCTTCTACAGAAATAGTTCTCTCCTCCCCAGTTCCCCAGGAGATAACCAACTGCCAGCGCTTGATGCTGCAGAACCAGCGGAGTTTCCTAGACATCGGACCTTCCCATTCTCTGCCTGCAGAGACTGCAACGATCAGCTGCTGCGGGGAACCAGCTCACTTGCTCGAGAAGAAAATGCGAAAGAAAGGTTGGGATTTCCGCAGCGCCCCCAGCCTTAGACGACACTGTCTGCTCCCTGGGCAAGGTGCACCAGGCCACTTTACAAATAAACTAGTTACTGAAATTTGAAGATGCTCTTTAATTACGATAAGATTTTCAGAGCAGGACTCTGCCCAAACACACACCCGCAACCGATGGTTTTCCCGTTATTCACAGCAAGGCAGGACAGGGTAAAAACTGCTGCGTGTAGATTTCAAACAGTACCCGGGTCAAGGGAACGGGGTAGGGTGAAGAAGCGGAGAGCGCTCAGATGTACGAGTCTGAAGCTCCCCTTCTACACCACGGTTTAATCCTTATCTCCTTGTCGTCAGCGATGGGAGAAAGCTCTCTCCAGAACCAGCCAGTGCAGCCTCCAGACAGAGAGATGTTATTTCTATTTCTAGGACACTGAAACCCTCGTTGACTGAAGGCAGCCTGGCTCCACCACTGGGTATACGTTCTAATCCTGGTATAGAGGGAGGCCATGGGATCCCACACGGGACGCGCAGCCAAGACGTCCCAAAATAAAGTGTCGCCCGCAGCAGGCGCAGCCCCGCACGCTGTGCGGCGTGTCACGGCCCGCGGGGCGAGGCGAGGCTCGGAGAGCGGCCTTTGCCCCGGGGGCCCGGGGCCCCGCCGAAGCCCCCCGGCAGCGCGCCCCGCCCGGCGACCGCGGGCCAGGACCTGCCGGCGCCCCGCCGCGCACCCCGGCCCCGCACCGGGAGTGGCCCTGCCCGCCCGGGAAGAGCCGGCCCAGCACCTGCAGCTCCCCAGCACCGAGGCCCCGAGCCCCGCTGCCCCTGGCTCTGCCAGCCTTACCCGCCCGCCGGGCCGCGGCCCGGCCCGGCCCGGCCCGGCCCGGCCCCGCCCGCCGCGGGGGACACCGGCCGCCCCCTCCCTGCCCGGCGGGGCGAGGCCGGCCCGTGGCAGCCACTCTACCTCCGCGTCTCCTCCTCGCTCTCGGGCTCGCCGGGTCCCTCGGGCGCCGCCATGATCACATCGCACTCGGCCGCCGCCGCCATCTTACCGCCGGGACGGGCTGGGGACGGGCGGCGGGGCGGGGGCGGCGCCGGAAGGGGCGGGGCTTCCGCTGACAACGATGGCGGCGGCGCGCATGGGTCGGCAAGAGCGGCGCTTAGCCGGGGCGGGGCGGGGCGGCCCCGGGGTCCGCCCGCCATGGGGAGGCAGGGGACGGGCCCAGGCAGCCGGTGGGAGTACCGGGGCGGTGCCTTTCGCTCGCCGCCGCCCCTCGCGTGCCGCCACCGGGACCCCTCACCCGCCGCCACCGCGCCCCGGCGGTCCCGTCAGAGCCCGGTCCGCCCGCCCGCAGGGGTCGCTGTGCGCCGCCGCCGCGCGGTGAGGCCCCGCCAGCCCCTCGGCCCGGTCCGCCCTCCGGTCCGCCTCTCCCCTGAGGCCTGGGCCGGCCGCGGGCACGGCCGCGTTCCCCCGGCGCCCCCTCAGGCCCTGACCCCGGTCCCCGCCCGGGCCGTGGGTGCCCGCACCGGGCAGCGCGGGCGGCCCTGCCCTGCCAGCCGTGCGTGGCGGGCGGGCTCCCGCAGCGGCCCTGGCTGAGGCAGCATGGGGAAGAGCTGCAAGGTGGTTGTGTGCGGCCAGGCCTCCGTCGGGAAAACGTCGATTCTGGAGCAGCTTCTGTACGGGAACCATGTGGTTGGTGAGTCGGGGCGGGGAGGGAGCCTGGCAGAGGCCTGCGTGGCCGCTCCGCTGGGCGCCGGGCGGCCCCGTGCTGCAGGCGGGGAGCAGGAGGACAGGCTGTGCCCGGAGACCCCGGCGGTGGGGGTGGAGGAGGGACGGGTCCTGCCCCAGGCCGGGCGGCAGGACGGTTTGGGCCGTGCCGGGGCCAGCTCCCTGACCAGGGTCCCCACGTCTCCCCTGCCCGCTTCTCCGTCAGGCTCCGAGATGATCGAGACCCAGGAGGACATTTACGTGGGCTCCATTGAGACGGACCGGGGGGTGCGTGAGCAGGTGCGGTTCTACGACACGCGGGGCCTGCGGGATGGCCTGGAGCTTCCCAAGCACTGCTTCTCCTGCACGGATGGCTACGTGCTGGTCTATAGCACTGACAGCAAGGAGTCCTTTAAGCGGGTGGAGCTCCTCAAGAAGGAGATTGACAAGTCCAAGGACAAGAAAGAGGTGAGTACCCCAGGGGAAAGGGGCTGCACTGTCAGATCTGCTCCCCTTGTCCAAGTTCACACCCAGAGACTCTCCTTTTCTCTAGCTTATCACAAGACAGTGACAGCGTCCTTGTTCCATAAGGCTCTCAACTGTAACTGGCAACTCTCCTGGGATGCTTCCTGGGTGTACAAGTGCTCAACAGGCCCTTCCGCTTCGGGGCTGGTTTGAGACACACAGACCTGAACGGGAGGGGAAGCTGGCAGAAGGAAACACTGGGAAATGTGGTGTTTTAAAAGCCCTTAACAGGGAGGGGGTGTTAGCTCAGGCTTGGGCCTGGCACTGAGGGTCTTTGAGGCAGAGCCAGGCAGCACTGTTCAGCTCTGCATTTGGTACCTTCAAGGATTCTTCTCACCCTTGTCTGAACAGGTCACCATTGTGGTTTTGGGCAACAAGTGTGACCTGCAGGAGCAGCGCCGGGTGGACCATGACGCAGCCCAGCACTGGGCAAAGGGCGAGAAGGTGAAGCTGTGGGAGGTGTCCGTGGCTGACCGGCATACGCTGATCGAGCCGTTCATCTACCTAGCCAGTAAGATGACGCAGCCACAAAGCAAGTCTGCTTTTCCCCTGAGTCGCAAGAACAAGGGCAGCGGATCCATGGATGGCTGAACCTTGTTTTCCCTTCTCTTCTGTTGCCACCACCTCTCCCTCACCTCCCTCCTTCCCTTCCACTTATCTCCTGCTGAGCCTGTTTGGTGTCATGGAGCCTGCGGGAAGCATGGTGGCACAAGGAACGGGCATTCCAGGGCTGGGGATGGTCTCTGAGGATGAGAGAGGTGAGCCATCTCCCTGCACTGGGACAGGGACCGCTCTTTTCACTGCCCAGCCCCTGCAGATGTTGGAGGTACTACAGGAAAGCCAGGATTCACCGAGTGACACCCCTCTGCGCTCCGGGCAGAGACCCAAGGGCCGTAGGCTGCTGGAGGGGAGGCACAGTGCTGGGCTGGCCAGCAGGTGGGGATCAGCTCCACGGCTGAGCACAGCCGGGCCAGAGGAAACTACTCCCTCTCTCCTGAGCTGCTCTCGTTTGTATTTACTGATGCCATGTGAAAGAGCCCATTTGCTGGCCCTGCCTCCAGCCCAGCCACTGTCAGAGCAGCTCTCCCCTGTCCTGGCTCTGCAGCGTTCCCCGGCAGATTGCCCCATACCTGGCAGTGCCCGCTGCTCCTTTATGTGCAGAAATATTCAGTCATCCTGCCCCAGTGAATGTGTAGCGTGGAGCAGGGCAAGATGCTGTTACTGAGGGCAGGGTGCCCATGTGCACCACACTGTAGCCCTCCTCTTCCTGAGTGGGGACTCAGTCGTGACCTTGGAGAAGCTGCGACTGTGCTTAGGCTGCACACCCTGATGCCTAGGGCTGTGGCAGCTCTCGCTGCCCAGCTGTCGTGGTGCTGACTTCTCTCAGAATCTCCCCAAGACAAGGGAAGGGCATCCCGGTCCCGCCCAGCAACACGTGTTCCCTTCAGCTAGTCTGGATCTAGGGGGAAAAAAAAACGACGAGAAAGCCCTGGCTTGTTTATACTTGTTCCTTTTATTTACTGAGTAACACAATAAAGCGATGAGATTCGATTATCAAAATATTTTCCTTTTTTTTTTTTCCCAACAGTTATAGTACATCAAAAAAATATACAATGAACATTACAGGAGGGGTACTGGCCAAGTCCCTAGAGTCTGTTTATTCCATTTTTGTGGGGATTTCTTTTTTGAGGGTTTGTTTTTCTTTTTTTGAATCAAACTGTTCACATCACTCCAAGGTTATTTACAGAGGGGCACACGTTATCGAGCGCTATGGACTACGCCCTACTACCTAGTACAGCATATGCTAAGTCAAAGGCAGTAAATGCTTTGGATAGCACAGGAGCAGGGGGCGTTTCTGGAGGGGGGATGCGATAGAGGGAGTGTGTTCTTACGCAGCTCGTTGTAGTAGTATTGTTATTAGAAGGAATGGCTTTCAAGGGGTTAAAGTGCCAAGTGTAGGAGTGTATTAGGACTCCACTGGTGGAGGGGTAACGGGAGCAGCCGCTGCTGGTTCCAGCACAGGCTTTTTAGAAAAAAATGCAGGGGAATGACCCACCAGTGCCAAGTGGCTCCTGCAGGCTGGAGCATGGCTGCAGCCGGCTGCTCCTGGTTCCCCACGCTCCTGAGGCTGGTGGGCACGCTGCGGGAGGGGACACACTGCCCTCCTCTGCTGTGGCAGGGCTGGGAGTGACCGGCGAGGTGGCCTGGGGAAGAGCACAGTGAGATGAGCAGGAGGAGGGCTGGAGCTGGGCTGATCACGGGCTGCTTGGCACTGCGATGCTCTTGGAGCTGTGTCCCTCGCACTGCCCACAGGCCCCAGCCAGCACGGGCGCCTGTGCTGTGGCACTGGGATCCAGGCTGCACTGGGCTGTGGGACCGTCTCCCTGTCCCTGTCAGAGCCATTGCTGCTGGGAGCCTCCTCTCAACTGCTCTCCGAGCCACATCTCCCACCACCATAAGACCTTTCGGTTGTCTCTACCCCCAGCCTTCCCTTCGCTCTTCTCCTGGTGCCCTCTCTCCACTTCCCTCCTTCCCTGGGGTCGAGAGGAGACGCCCTGAGCAGATTAATCCATAACTCCCGTCCTCTGCCGCAGGAGCAGGTCAGCGCTGCCCACGGCACAAGAAGCGGGCCCGCCAGACGCAGGCGTACGGCTCCATGCCGCCTCGCTCCCTCTGCGCGGGTTTCCTGCGTGCGCCCGAGGCTCCAGCTCTTTCCGCCAGCTCTGGGAAGCAGAAGCATTTCAGCCGTGTGCGTTTCCCGTTGCCACGACCCTGTCCTGAGCGTCGGTGGAGCGCGCTGGACAAACACCTCCTGAAATCCAAGCGTTGCTTATGGCCAAGACGTTGGATACGTGTGCTTGTGCGTGTGGAGTCCCAGGTGCACAAACCGACCTGCTTCTTCCCAAGGGCTGGGAGGGAATGTGGGCCACAGCAGAGGTCTTTGAGCCAGCACCCTGGGCCAGGGGACGGGAAAGGAATCGTCTGCACGGAGCTAAGTGTTGCGTTGGTTTTGTCTGCGCTGACCACCACCCCAGGCTGTACAGGCAGCGTGAGCACCAAAGTAAAATGCAGACAGCAAATGCGGCGGGCGAGCTGCTCCCCCTGTATTGCATAGATCGGGGTGGGTCGTCACTCCAGCGTAAGGTCCATTTGGGTCGCAACTTTCCTGCATATTTCTATTTACAGCAGCGCGCTGGGAACCCGGAGCGCCGTGGTTACAGTTTTCAGACCAGGTCATTGCTGGGCTTTCTGAGCACAGTGAAAAGCAGAGCTACGGCTTCAGGGTCCCTCTGGAGCCTGGCTTTCTGCAGGCTACAACGGGAGCATCACAGGGAGAACGCCAGGCGTAGGCTGTGGGCGCTGCCTGCTCCTTTGTACCTGATTGTCCGGGCTGCTGGGGACACCTTGTTTTCGGGAGCCATCGGTAACTCCCTGGAAGCTCCTAACAGGGATGGGGTTGGACGGCCGGGAACGGCAGCTGGTCGGTGGGCGAGCAGCGGCGTCGCCTTTCACTGGAGAACCAAAAGTGCTTTAGGGACATTCATGCAGCCTCACAGCATCTCCCAGAAGGCAGGGGCAGGGCTGTCCCCCACGGGTGGGACAGAGGCAAACAGCTGGCGCCGAGCACAGTCACCTCCTTGGGGAGCCTTCACCGGATGGCCTGGCTCTCCTGTCCTCGCTGGGCTGGAATGGAGCCCATCTCCGGCTGCATGTCCAGGTTGTGTGCTTCTTGGGGGCCAGGGCAGGGGCAGTGTGCTTTCAGAGGGAGAAGATGCCGGCCCTGGGCTTCAGGTATTGCTCTCGGAGTGAAGATACGGTCAGTGTGGTCGGTGCCCGCTGTGGCGGGGGCTCTTTGGCTGGTGGGACGTAGGGGGTCGTGGGGTGTAGGAGGCTGGTGGGGCAACATGGATACCCCCAGCCAGCACAGTCAAGTGCAGGGCTGGCGAGGGCACAGCCAGCCCGGCCCAAGAGGGGAACCACCAGCTTTCCACTTGCACTGCGGTCGTTTCTCCCAGTACAAGGTGGGCTGAGACTCCCCTTGCAGTTCCCTTCCCACTGGGCTGGCAGGGACCGGACAGCCAGAGGGATGCTCCTTCCCCCAGGGACCAGCCAGCTCCTCTTCCAGTCCCACCACCTGGGAGGGTGATGAACAAGAAAGCGGATGGGCCAAGGACAGGCAGCCCCTGCCCATGAGACACAAGACGGTCCTGCTGACTCGTGCACCGTCCTCTCGCTGCGCCGCGCAGCCGCGTGATGGGCTCCTCTGCTGAGTGTGAGGCTGGCACAGCCGAGGGGAGCTGTGGGGATGCACGGCGGGGCTCTGCCGGGGTATCTTGCTCCAGAAAGAGCCCGCTTGAAGCAAAGGAGAAGCTGGGGTCGATGGCTACGATTATGGTTTCCCACCAGCCAGAAGAGCAGCCTGCCCGGAAGCACCGCCCTGCACTGGGCAGCCCCCGCGGCGCAGCCTGGCGTGCGGTGGACGGACCCTCGGCGGGCGAGCGGCTCTAGTAGGGCGCAAAGACAATGGGGCCCGGCGTGGTGCGGACGTGGGCTGGCGGCGTTCGGAAGAGGGCTGGTCCAAGGATCGGGGCTTGGAAGAGGGTGGTGGCGGCGGCGGGTCTCAGGGCGAGGGGGCCAGGCATGGCACAGACGGCGGCCGCGGTGAGCGGGCTCGGCAGGAAGCGGGTCGCCAGGGTTTTAGTGAGATGCTTCTGCAAAGCCAGCTTGGACTGCGGGGAGGGAGGAGACACCATGAGGCGCCCGGCTGCAGGAGAGCCCTCAGCCCCAGCTCCCTGGGCCAGACAGGCAGCCCCGCATCAGCCCCTGCCCATGCTGAGCTCTCAGCACGTCTCTGCAGGAAACAGCCCCTGGCCCCGACCCACACTCCACCCCACAGCCCCGGTCCCTCGGCTCAGCCGCTCCAAGCGGGAGCACGCAGGGATGCCCCAGTTGTGACGACCTCCGCAGGGAGGTCCTCAGCCCCATCACGCCGACCCAGAGACCTGCCCTGGCTTTTGCAACAGCTGGGCCGTTCCCTGCGTCAGTGCTTTCCTCTGCTGCCCCGGGATGACATTTGCTGCCAAACCCTCTGCTAAACCAGGCAGGGAGGCTTGTGTCTCTGCAAATAAAATGCTTCGGCTTGGTTGACCTGAGCCGTGCCAGCCCCAAGCACCCAACCATTGCAGCCCTCCCGTTCAGAAATCATGCAACAGGTGGAAGAATCACAAACGCTGCAGTTGGGGGTGTTGCTGCCAGATGACTCGGAAGTTATTCCCGTGCTTTCCTTCCCATGAATAAAGACACAAAACACCTCCCACCCCTGCAGCGTGCCCTCCCCAAGGGGAGCAGGTTAGATGTGATCATGGGAACAGAGCCTTTAAGAAAAGCAGCCCCTGTGTCCCTTATTGCAAGAGATGGCTAACATGGCAAGCAATGTTTTGGAGAGGAAACCGGGTGGGTTAATTTGCAGGGAGACAGATACCTTGAGAATACTCACTGCGAGGGCAGCGTTCTTCTGCAGCTTGTTATAGGGGCTGTACTTGGGCTTGGGTGGCTTCCCTGCCAGCCTGTCTTTGTGCCTCCGGCTGCTCATGTGCTGGGAGAGGAAAACAGCGGGATCACCCGGAGCCAGGACAGCGAGAGCAGACTCACGGCACCGCACAGCTCAGGTCCACGGGGGACCATCAGGTACCCACCCCTCGAGCCGCCAGTGCCTGTGCAGAAGGGTCTGCACGCCTGCACCTGGTGCCCCCGTGTTCCCAGGGGATCCAGGCCTGGCATTGTCACCTGTTTGAGCTGGGTCTCCGAGTTCACGTAGATCTCGCACACTTGGCAGTGAAACGCCTTGTTCTGGATGTTGATGCTGCCCTTGTTGCCGATTCGCTTGGACTTGTGCCCTGCCCGGGAGAGGAGCTTGCCTCGGCCTCGCCGCAGCTGGGTGCTGTGACCTTCCAGCATCGACTTGTGCTTGGCGCCTGGGTGGCAGAGGGGACACTCAGCAAACACTGGCTTTGCAGACAAACTCGGCGCCGTGCTCAGTGCCGCGGCAGCAGGCAGGATGCCCTCCAAGCAACCCGCCGACAGCGCTGTGTGTCCCCCCCTCCTGCGGGACCCTGGTCCTCCCACCAACCTGCGCCTGCAGCACTTGCAGGCAGAAGGGACAGGGAGGCTGCCTGGGAGTCCGGACTTTTGCTGGGGATGTGGCAGCCCGTTCCCAAACCCTGCCAAGCTCTCGTGGCCAGCTGCACTTCGCAGGCAGACCAGAAATGCTCAGCTTCCCAGAGTCCCCCCCTCTCTCCATGTGCCAGACCTTCGGAGAAACTGCTATTTTAAGCATGTGCTGGAGCCTGTCGCCTGTCCCCGGGCGTTAGTGCAGCCTGCAGAGCTGGGCACGCGTCGCCCGCTGTGCTGCAGCATCTGAGCTGTGCCCAAGGTCAGAGATGATCCGGCCACAGAGCCTGGAATAGCTCAGTGGGGTTACAGGAGGCGGGGAAGGAGGAACCCGAAATCCCCGCACACCTGGGGACAGGGCGCTCTGTCCTGCCCCTGCCAGTGCTGGGATGGCGGGGTGGGGGTGGGCAAGTAATTTAAGCCACCGCTAATTCATTCTATTTTTTAAGGCGTTAAGCAAAGAGCCTGAGTCCATATGACGGCCACGGAGGAACGCAAGCCTGCAACCATTTTGTTTGTTTGTTCTTTTTCCCCAAATCAGCTCCTAAATTTGTAACCGGAGCTGACAAAAGCAAAAGGACATGTCTGCAGCTAAGCCGCAGCGGTGTCCTGAGCCGACCCCTGCGCACGGCTGCTGCTGCCGCCCCAGCGGGCAGCTGGGCTGGGGGAACTGCTTCCCAGTTCTTGCTGTACTTGGGGAGAAAAGTCCCTTCCCTTTAAAACTAGGGTGTCTGTGCTTGTTTAGCATCCTCCAGAGAAAGGGGTGAGCAGGCAGCTGGTGCTGCAGAGCCCACAGACCCAGCTGGGGCTCCCAACACTGCAGCTGCCGCCCCAGGGGGGTCTGGCTGCCCCCTCCTCCCCTCCAGCCACCCCCAGGCTGCAGGGGTGCCCTCGCCAGCCCCAGCCGCCCGCCTGCCCCGAGAGGGCTGCTCTGCGCAGCCCATGAGCCATCGCTTGCTGCTGGGCTCCGAAGCTCGTTAGATTCCCAAGGTGCTTCTCAAAACGACCACAAGCCCAAACCACCAAGCTGCTTTTGGAAGGATTATCCTGGGTCTGAAAGAGGCGCTGGCACTCAGGTTGCTATCAGCTCAAAGCCAAACTGCAGTGGAATATAAAGGAGCCTCCAATCCCTTGATGAAATGTATCTGAAAGTGTCTTTAAATACAAGACATGAACAATAAAAGAGTGTTTGACCTTGCTAAAATTCACCTCATAAGCTGCAGCACAGGTAAAACACCATGACTTATCTTTGCAAGCCACCTTAATCAACCCTTTTTAATTAAAGCAACATTCCTTAACGCTCGCTGTTTCCCTGCGAGGCTGTTTGGTGAAGGTGGCATGGCAGGGCTTTGCATGGAGCCCAGGACAGAGCTGCGAGGGGCCCGTCCCCCCACCGGCGATGCCCTTACCGGTGTTGTGAGCTTCCAGCTGGGACAGGGAGTTGACGGTCACTTTGCAGGTGGGGCAGTACAGGTGCGGTTTGCTCTTCTTCCCCTCCTTCTCACTGTCGGGGGCCGAGCTGATGCTGCTGCCTGAATCGGCTGCCTGCGCCTCGGCCGCCTGCGTGGCCGAGGAGGCCATGCTGGTGGCGTCCGAGGTGCCCTCTGACAGCTCCGAGGCCAGCGGGGAGCCCAGCGGGGCGACGCTGCCCGACAGCTCCGCGGGCGACTCCTCGGCGCTGGGCGTCAGCCCCAGGCTGCTGCACTCACCCTCCGGCTCCTGCAGGCCGTTGGCTTGAGCTGGCGGGAGGGAAAGGAAGGGGAAAAGAAGAAAGAAATGGGCAGAAAGGGAAAGCTTTCTGTGCGTGAATGGGTGTTGTGGATTTCAGAGAGCTTCCCCATCCTCCCTGAGACCATCTCGGGCACCATCTGCCCATGTTCATGCCTGCCGAGGATGGCTCTTCCCCTGGTCTCTCCCATTCCTGATTTATCCGTGGCTCGTGGCAGCCAGGCTCACAGCACAGAAGCCCAGGTGAGCTCCCGCACTGCCTCTGCTCGAGGGAACCTGGCTCCTACCAGCCCCATCCCTGCGCAGGGGCAGAGCCCTGGGGATGTGTGAGCCTTCATCAGGGCACAGCAGGGAACGCTTCCTCTCCTGCAGCCATGCAAAACATCTCCCAGAGACACCAAACCTTGGGGGAAACACCCGCGGTTACCCCGAGCAGCTGCAGGGACACGCAGGGGCCGGGTTTCCCCCAGGGACATGAGCTGCCCAGGCTCCTGGGCTGGATTTCCACCCCTTCCCCACGACGCTGCCTCAGCCAGGCACGCTGGGGATGCCAGCAGAGCACAAAAGCTCATTTATTAATGCTCACGGTGGCGTTTATGCCGCACTAATTGCGGCCTGACCAGCAGCTGACCATGGCGGGATGCTTAGACACGAGGCTGTTGTGGGTCGGGATTTAATCGGGCTCTTCAGGATGCTGCAGCCATGGCAGGGCTGTGACCGCAAATGCCGCTGCGCTCCCGGGAACCGGCCAGGTCGCTCACACCCATGTCGCGGGCTGCCGGCGCGGGACCCTCCCACACGCCCCTGCCCGCCTACCTGTGCTGCCGGGCTCCTCGCTGCCCTCGGGGCTGGGGGCGAAGTCGGCTGTGCCATCACGGCCGGCAGCCGCTGCCGCAGCCCCCACTGCCTTCTGCTTGTTCTTCATGGCCTCGATGGCCTTCAGCCTCCGCGCGTGCTTGTGGCCCTTGTAGTGGGCTTCCGCCTGGTTCTGGGGAGGGGGAGATGGTGACAGCTGCGTCGGTGCTGCGGCCGGACAGATGGCCGGATGCAGGGAGGACGGGTGAAGGGGTCAGCCCTGGGCATTTCCAGTGCAGCCACCTGCCCCGGGGACATTCATCCCCAGGGCCGCCTCAGAGGGGGTGGATTTGCCTGGGTGCAGCGCAAAGCTGCTTTCCTCCTCCCGTCAGCTTGCTCGGCACACAAATGTATTCAGGCTGAGGTATCGCTTTGCTAAGGCATCACTGCATTGCACGGCCGAGATAAGGACCCTGCTCTGATGAAATGCATCGAGCCACTTTTAAAAGAAGCTTTCAGGCAACATCTATGACTTCAGAAGCGTACAAGGAATTGCTAGCTGTAAAAATAAAATTAAAAAGTACACTGGTGGGGAGGACACATCTCCCATTGTAACCTAACGGGCGTCTAACATGCAATTTACATTCACGGGCTCCTTTCTCCCAGCAAACGCTGAATAATGAAGTGCAGGTTGGTGGGTTCATGCCTGCACTGAACTGATAAAAACATACACAAAAGAAAATCACCCGAATATTTGTGTACTCCACAGCCAGGGACAATGCCACATTGTCCCCCAAAACAACTACAGTTTAGCAATTTATGGAAACTAAACTCAATATGAATTAAGACGCTGGACCACTGAGCAGCACAGATTAATTTGCACGGCGTTTTCAGAGCCTGGCTGAGGCTTCCCGCACTCGGTAGGAAGAAGCATCCCTTCCCTCCCCCCACGGCTTTCCAAGGGCTGGGAACGGTGTCCGGCGCTGTGCAACGACGGCCGGGTACGTGGGAAAGTGAAAAAGGCCTACCCGAGCGCGGGCCCTCATTAGCAAACACAATAAACTTCCCCAGATACCGGGGCCGGGACAGGGCTGGGCTGCAGCCTAACTAGGTCACCCGGCACCGCTGCCGCTCTGCGCAGAAACACAAGTGGCGTGCGAGGGTCTGCGCGGGACGTGCTCTCCCGCAGGCGGGACCGCGGGGGCAACACGGGCAGGGACGGGGGCGAGCGGCACAGGGTGCCTGCAAGGGCAGCGGGAGCGCGTGGTGGGACCGACTCCCCTGGCTCCGCTCTTCCAGCCGGGATGCGGCTTGGGATGGGAAAGCGGTACTTGTCCCCGAGCCGCTTGGTTGCAGAGCGGAATAATTAAGGCCAGAAACGCTGACTTTTGCTGGCAGGGCAGCACCCAGCCCCGGGCTCTACTGAGACAGCTCAGCCAGGCTGGGACGGCACCTCCACGGGAGGCAGAGCCAGGGTGCAGCGTCTGGGCAGGCGCAGCCACCCCGGGGGAGGCGAAAGCAGCTCCCGGCAGCCCACGCTGCCAGACAGCGAGTGTGCCGGCAGCTCCGGCAGAGGAGACTCCGCTCGGGGCTGTCCTCCCGTGGGTACGGGGGCTCAAGCGCTGCCTCGCTCCCCCAGGAAGGGACAGTCAAGGCCAACGGATGCTCCCAGGCTGGCAGCTCTACGGGTAACGTGTGTGCCCAGGCTGGGCTGAGCACGGGAGGCTTCTGCCTCCACCTCTGCCCTGCAGCAGCGGCACAGAGGAGCGATGGACTTGCGCCGGCGTGAGCAGGGCCAGCGAAGGGCTCCGAGCCGCTGCCTGTGCAGAGAACGCTCTCGCACTCCACTCCCAGCCCTGCTGCCTGCAAATCCCTGTCCCTCTCCCGCCGTCTTCGAGCAAAAATTCCCTTTCAAACCTTTTTATCAGTTTTCCCCGCAAAAGATCAGCTGTGTGCAATTCATTACTGTGGGGATCAATGAACGTTTCCTTCCTGCCCTCTACAAGGTGGTTGATTTACTTAGAATGAAAGGCTGGGGGATAAAAATATCCCACCTGCCACACCAGAGCTCTGGGAAGCCAAGGCAGGGAAAATTATTTTCAGCTCCCACAGACCAGATATGAATTCCATGAGCTGATAAAGCGCCTTAAGCGCAAACACTGAGACCAAGGCAGCAGGGAACAGACCCGAACAAAACAAGGAGCAGAAAGAGTCAGCGTGGCAAAGAGAGGACACGGCAGCCCCAGGAGCACCCACGGGCAGGGAGACGTTGGTGGAAATATCAGCCAGGGCAGCCGCAGAGGGAGGGCAGTGCCCTGAGGAGCTGGTACCCCCATCGTGGGATGCTCCTGCTCGGCCGCAGGCGCTGGCAGCGGCCCCGCTCGCCCACCCAGCCCCGGGCTCGCCGGCCCTGCTTACCGCAGAGTTGAAGCGCAGGTGGCAGATGTTGCAGGAGATGAACTGCTTCTTCTTGAGCGGGGTGGGCACACCAAAGGTGTGGCTGATCACCGCCTTCTGCACCGGGTCCATCTGGAAGGGGAGGGAAGGCAGAGGGCGGCTGGGTGCCACGCCACGACGGCTGCCCCAGCGCGGCACCGCGACCCGCCGCGCTCGTCACGCTCGCCGAGGAGCCGCTGCAAGCGCTGGCAGAGCTCGTGCCAGGTGTCTGGAAGGAGCAAGTGGCTGGGGCAGCAGGGGAGCCCCGTCTGCCACAGAGACACCCCCCCACGGGGCAACGCGTGCTGCGTTGATGCCTGTTCTTGTCCCTTTTAAACCATCCCTGAAAAAACCCAAACCTGCAGGGTCCGAACGCCTGCTGTGGTCTGGCAGAGGGGACAAGGCTGCTGCGGGGGCACAGACTGCAGACCCACCATGCTCATCTGCAGGTCTCCCCGTCCCCCCTCTCCCCACCACAGACACCGGTGTCATGGGTGGCAAATTATCGGTTTCTGTCCGAGCTCCCCATTGCTGCCCTCGACCTCCCAACCCCAGGGCAGCTTTTCGAGACACTTAGCAGGAGCAGAAACCACCAAAACAGGGAGCAGAGGTGATCAAAACAAGCATCCAGCCGTTAACCCTCCACGTGCTCTTCATCAGAGAGCTGAAACGTCCCTGCGCAAAGCCAAAGGCATGAGCGGAGCCTGCTGCTCGCCCACGGGACAGCACAGCCGGGGCGGGAGGGACGACGGTACCCACAGCCACGGGCGCACCTTGCCCGAGGCACGGTGCCCGCGCAAAGCCGCTCCGGGCTGCCCCGCAGCCCCACTCCCGCTCAGGTGTGCCCTTTGCCTGCTCTAATGGAATTACAAGCCTGCGCGGCCCCTGGTATCTCACCGGGCGCGTGCACGGAGACAGAACAGCTCCAGTTATCTGCAACGCGCCGTGTCTTTCCACGAGCCCGTTCGTGGCGGGGCGGCGCGCGGGGTCTGCAGGCGAGGCAGATGTGTGCAGGCTGATGACAGCCCCTGGCGCTTCTGTCTCTCCCCGGGGCTCGGCATCATTCCTCAGCCCAGGCAGCAAACTTGTTCGAAAAGCCATAATTGTTTTAAACAAAATGCATTTATTAAGGGGGAGGAAATAAGAATAACCTCTTTGTTTGAGCGTGGCTATAATCTATAATGCTAGTATTGTTCCCCTACCCTGTGGCACAGGAAGATTATCTTATCTGAGTCCTGCTGTCAGTAGAGCCTTGGGTTTTCAGGCGATCGTATTTCTCTGCAAAGCTATTTCGTTGCTGAGACAGGTGCATCAGTCTTCAAGGCACATGCCTGGACAACAGAGCCATTATCAAGACCCCAAATTCCTTTCCAGGAGTGAGCAGAATGGTAAAAGCAGGTGATTAATGAAGTGCCTGTTTGCTACGAAATTTTACTCACTTATCTGGCATATAAATGAAGAGGCATTTGGGGTTTGGCAGAGACCCGGAGGAAGCTACAGATGGCAAAGATGCTGCTCCACCCCTGACGACAAACATTGCAACGTGCTACAGGCAGCATCCCTGCGCTGCCAGTCTGTGGGCAGAAGCGGGGCCAGCACTTGGTTTCCAGAGAAATACCCACCTTTTTCCATGCACAGAAAAGAAAAATGGCTCTAACCTTCACAGCCGACAGGACCTGGCTGGTGGCTCCCACCGAGCTCTGCTGGCTCCGGTGGGATCACCCACCCACGAGCACCGTGGCAGGAGCACGGCAGGGGGGCAGCGGAGAGACGCCAGCACAAGGATGCAAAAGCAGCCGGGGACCATCCTAGCACGAACCTGAAGCTGCCGGCAAAGCCAGTGGCGCCGGGGCTGAGCACTAACTCCGGGGCAGCGGCACTGAGCAGCCCCAGCAAAGGGCCCCTCGTCCTCCTGGGGCACAAGGCGATGGCACCGACCTGGGTTTTTACCCCTCCGTGCTTTTGTTGAGCCGCCATTGCTCAGCCCCATGGCACGGTGAGGATTTGTGTCCATGAGAGCGCCCACACTGCCTCCTGCACTGCCCCAGGCAGGCACAGGAGCTGCAAGCTCCCCGAGGCCGGGCTGGCCGGTGCGTCTGAAGCCTGGCTCCTCACCCCAGCCCTGTGCATCCCGGCCAAGGCTGGTGCAGCTGGGACCATCACCGCTCCCTCTGTCCCAAAGCAAACACAAGCACTGCATCCTGAAAAGCCTTCGGGCGCCCAGCCCCGGGGCAGCGCGGCCGGGGGCACGCGTGCCGCCTGCACGGTGCCGGCAGGGGCCGAGCGACTCCCTGCCACAGCCGCTCTTTGCTCCGTCGAGCGCGGCACGCTTGCGGCACGCACCGCGCTTTGCTGGAAGCCCGGGCCCCTCCGGCGCACGGCGCTGAGCGGCTCCGACACTCAGATGCCACTTGAGAGCCCCCGTGCTTCTCTCCGAACGAAAACACAAACGTTCCATCAACCTCTCCCTAACATGTGCACTCATTACTATTTCAGACGGGAAAAGGAATCATGATGGACCCCCGCAGTGTCCCCCGGGGCCGGCGAGGCCCCGTGCCGCAGCGGTACGTACCGGCGCCCGCAGCCGGGTGGGTTGAGGCTCTTCCTGGAGGTTTCCAGCAGAACTGACCCGACGGCAGAGGTAGGCTTTGGGCACCGCACACTCGGAGAATAAAGATGTTGGCTTTATAGTCAATTCTTATTGACTCGCATGACTGTATTTATCCCTGGATGTTCCTACCGATATAAATAGAGATCCCTGCGCTGAGCGCTCTGCCGGCCACCGAGGTCAGAAACGGGAATTCACAGGGACGCAGCGTCAGTTCAGATTGCGTCTCCTGCCATGGTTTAGCGAGGCGCTGCTGGGTCCTGGGGAGCTGCAACATCCCAAGAGCTGGAAAGGGCCTTTCGAGCACGAAACGCGCCTTCTGTGTTGCGTTAGGATTTTTCCCCCCCCCCCCCCCCCGTTGTTGTGGCTTTAAGTGGCAGGAGACCTCAGCTTGGAAAGGTTTCGCTCACTCCAGAGTAAAACATCTGCTGGGTTCATGAGAGCCTTGTGACCTGCTCAAAGTGCAAAGCGTTCTGCTGAGCAGTTGCAAACAGCCCCTGCTCTGCAGGGCAGTGCTGAATCCTGCACAGCATCACCAGCAACACCGGGTAGGCAAAGGCAAACCCTCTGATTTATTTTTAAAGCAATTCAGATACAGCAGCTCTCTCAAAAAGTAAAATGCCCTGACTGATGCTCCCTCCCACGTTACCCCTGAGGCTCCGCTGCCAGGTGGAGTCTCTGACCTGGCATCATGGTCACCTGGGCAGAGAAGTGAGGAGCTGCCTGCCCGGCTGCGGGGCGCAGCGATGCTCGAGCCCTGCACCCTGCGAGGACAGGGACTCCGCTCTGGTCCCTTGCAAAGCCGCCTGCCCGTGCCTGACACGGAGCCCTCGCGCCCCCAGCCTCAGCCGCCTCTCCAGCACAAACGCGACCCAAAGGGGCAGCTCCCACCCCAGGGCCGTCAGGCCTGGCTTCACCCAGCCAGCGTCATACCCTGGGCTCGGGTCTGGGCTCCGAGCAATTAATTCAAGGTGCCTGTAGAGCCGGGACAGCCTCCCCCAGCATCTCCGTCCCCGGGGCAGACGAGTCCCCACCGAGCACAGAAGCAGCGCGACGGGTCTGTGCGGCTCCACCAAGTGCAAGAGATTCATTTTCCAAATTATTATTATTTTTTTAAAGCAACACAACTCTGGAGAACATGTGCCGCGGCAGGGGCACGCGGGAGCCAAGCAGAACAAACAACAGGGTCTGGTTCAAGTTAGCTACTGACTCCAGTGTCTAAAAAAAGGAGCCCAGACAAAGAGCAGCAACCTTAATGGCATCAAAAAAATCCTCCTCTCCTGTGTTTCTGCTTGTTAGCACAGGGGAGAGACAGGCTAAAGCTGGGGTTTCAAAAGAGTTTAAAGGAGTTCGACGTCTGAATCCCATTCAACAGCAACAGGAATCCTGTACTTAATGCCTGCGGCCGTCTTTGAAGATCTCAGCGATAATTTGCACCTTCCGAGCATGTTTAATCTCAAAGCCACTTACAAAAGGCCGGCGAGCCAGCAGGGAGGGAGCTCAGCACAGTCCCACTTCCAGGCACACGAGGGGAAAAACCCGAGCGTTTACCAGACCCAGCAATGTCCACCCTGCCTCTGTGGGGGGAGTAGGGGGGACCAGCCCCGGGTCCCACTCCCCACCACCGCTGCCCCTCGGCCGAGCAAAACCTTCTCCGCGATGCCAGGAGCTGGGTCCCAGGGGAATCCCAGGCGGCTGAAACACCAGGGCAGGGACCGAGAGCAAGGCAAGAGACGGGCTCCCAGAGCAGATCCCATCCCTGCCCCGTCAGCACGAGACACGGGGCGGTGCCCGGGTGGACGGAGACACCAGCCAGGCTGGGATCAGCCTGGGGAGAGCAGCACGGAGGAGGGAAAACACCATTTCACACCCAAGATGCCATCGTACGTCTTTGGCCGTATCCATGTCAATTTAGATGTATAACAAAACATCTCTAGAGAGACATGTTTAAGTGCGTAACACAAGCGCTTGGTTTGGTGGTTCAAGGCTGGAGACCTTGAGCCCAACCAGGCGGTGGGAGAAGTCCCACAGCGACCGGGCTTGCTCAGCACCAGCCACGTTCCTTGTCTACCTATAGCCCTTCTTTCTCTTTCTTTCCTTTTCTTTATTTATTTTTCAACTAATGAACTGCTTTCTAGAGCTACTTTATTACTATTGATTCCAGGAGCAAAATCCAATTGATCTTGGTTAAAATGAACCATCTTTTTAGTTCTGGTGTATCAGGGTGATGGCTGGTCAGGAACCACTCCGAGCTAAGGGCAGAGCAGGCACATGGCACTAGCGACCAGCAGCCAAAGACCCCAGTTATTAAGCCATAAGTTACCAGGCAGGATTTGAGGAGTGGTGCCGTGTAGAAGAGGGACTGCTGCGGGGGAGCAGGGCTCTGGCAGCCGATCCCACCCGCCCCCGGGGACTCACCGTGTTGAAGTTGGGGAAGAGGTTGAGCGGTGATGTCCCGTTGAGCCTGAAGGTCAGAAAGTGCTTGATGTCCAAGGGGGGATGAAGGGGACGGCCGGGGATAGGCAACGACGCTAAGAGGGGACTGGTGTGTCCGGAGGGACCTGGGCAGGCAGAGGGGAAAGAGCAGCGTTAGCGTCAGTGGCCCCTGCTGGCAGCGGGGGATGCGGCCGCGGGGACATCTGCCGTGGGCTCCAGACCCTCCTCAGCGAAAGGTCCCAGCCCAGGGTGGCCCCGGGCACCGCTCTGCCTTTTGGGCTCCAAACCAGCATCCCGGTTCAAAGCCAAACGCGCGCCACAGTTCGCTCTGAACCCTCCAAAAGGCATCAAAACCTCCCCCGGGGAAACGGCCCCTTCCCTGGGCTGTCCCTGGGAGCCCACGCAGCCCCGGGCTCTCGCACACCCGCACCACGGGGGCTCCCCCTTACCGCGGCCCGTGCTTCTTTTGGCTGCTGGCAGCAGCTGAAGGAGCGCCCTGGCCCCAACCACCCCTGTGAGCACCGAGTGGGGGGTCAGAGGGCTGAGCAGCCCCCGCCGCAGCACCACCCCGGCTTTGCACAGGTGTGGAATTTTGGGTGCCCCTGGGACCATCCAAACCCCTCCACGGGTATTTTGGGTGGAAACCCCCAGGGATGGGCTCCCCGCACCTGACCTGCCAGCTCCTGCCCTACAGCCACCCGCTCCCCGGCCAGGCACTGCTGCCTGCCTCACATCGTCCCCCACAAACTAGCCGTGAGCTCCGGCATGCGATTTAAAAATAGCCTGGAGTTATTAATAATTTTCTGTTTAAAAAGAAAACACCGCTGGGAAGGAGAGAAGGCCGAACAGAGGGGATTTGACTCCAGCCCGCTCCCCGTCCCAGCGCTTTGCCCCACTCAGCAGCCCAAGGGCAGTGGTTTTCCGCTCGGACTCATCCATCCCCACACTGGGAAAGCATCCACGGAGGGCCCAGGCTGGGCTCCTGCACCCATGCACAGCTCTGAGAGCGAGGAGGAGGGAAAAGTTAAAGTAAACAAGAGTGTGAATAAAATGCAATGATTAAGAAAAGGTTTAAAAACACCGTGAGCCAGAAAAGCCCATTCTCATCTCGCATGGCTTCACACCTTCTCCCCCAGTCCCTCCACCTGGAGCAAGGACACAGGCAACCTTCCTTTTTTCTTTTTTTTTTTTTTTTTTGATTTCTGAGTTCTTTTTCACCTCAAAGCGGTCGTGGAGCCAGGCTGCCCCGGTGCAGCATTACCCCATTGCCCCAGTGCCGAGAACCGTCGCAGCCCCTCATGGGAGGACAAAAGCGGCCAGTGCCCAGCGGGGCCGGGTGCTCCCGCAGCAAACGCTGACCAGGAGCCGTAATCACCGGAGCTGGTTTGCGACAGTGCCGAGGCACCGGCCCCGCTCCGGCCCCCCCCCCGCGCCCCGACACCGGCTGTGCGCGACGAGGACCCCGGTCCGACAGCGGCTTGGCGCTGCTCTCCCGCAGTGCTTTGCTTTTTTGCTCTACACCTGACCCTCTGCCGGCAGAAACCAGGCTGGTGCAGGAGCTGAGGTACAGATCTGAAATTCAAAGTTTGAAAGATTTTCCTGAATTTGAGCAGCCAGCGCTCGCTGCACGGGCCCCGCGGGCAACGACGACCTCTTTCTGGGAGAGCGCACACGGGCGGCTCTTCAGCGGCACCGGAGCCATCCCTGAGTCAGGCCTGACTCCGGGGAAAAATTACATCTTGCTTCATCAGGCGTGCATTGATCGAGTTAATTCCAGAGTCGCCCAGAAGGGAAATCTGTGAAACTGCTTAAAAATAAATAAATAAAATTATAGCAATGGCGATAAGGGAGGGAGCAAAAACAAGCAGAAATGGGTGAACGATGCATAATTAACCTTCTGAGGCATGAAACAGTATTTCTGCACCAAATCATCTGAGACAGCAGGGCCGGCGCCTGGGGAGCCGCCCCCGGGGGGCCTCCCCCAGCCTGCACACGCAGCCACGACCCTGCGTGACAGCAGCAGCGGCAACGAAGCCTTTTAGGGGCTGGATTGCAAGGGCTTCCACTTGCCTTTGTCAGTATGTTTTTCACTGATTGCACTTGTCGTGGTTTAGCAGCAGCTCAGCCCCACACAGTCGCTCGCTCACTCCCCCACCGGTAGATGGGGGAGAGAATCAGAAGGGTAACGCTCGTGGGTTGGGATAAGAACAGTTTAATAATGAAAATTAAAAGAAACAACAGTAGAAATGCAATGTAAAGGAGAACAACGAGAGGCGCAAAGCCCCGGGGGAGGGGGGAAGGGAGGGGAGAGGGGGAACGAACCGCCGGAACAAACCGCACGCGCCGCAGCCGCTCGCCGCCCGCCGACCCGACGCCGCGCCGCCTGCCCGCTGCCACTGCCCCCCCTCAATATACTGGTCATGGTGTCACATGGTATGGAATGAACCTGCCATTGGCCAGTCGGGGTCAGCCGCCCCCACCATGGCCCTGCCCCTCCCAGCCCCCCCTGCCACGCCACGCGGCAGAGCGCGGGAAGCTGGAAAGGTAGCTGACCCCCACAGTGAGGAGAATTAACCCCTTCTCAGCCAAAACCAGCACATTCTCCACCCCTTATTCCATACCACTTACACCATGCCCAGGTCCCATATGATGCAATACAACCGTACCAACCACCACCCCTCCCCTTCCCATCCTTTAACATAATACACAGACATCATTCCCTTAGTTCATGGACCTTCCCTGTAAAATGTCCATTAAAATGTCCATTGAGTTCACCCAGTCCATGACTCTGGGCTCCATCTGTTGTATCAGTCTTTCCGGGTGGGAGAGATGGTGTGTGGCGTTGGGTTGCTGCATACCGAGTCAGTCATCGTTCCATCACTGCTGCACGGCTTGTTTCATAGTTGATCTTCCATGGGTTGGGAGGCTCGTACTCTGATATCATTGATACAACACAGAGGTGACACACAATATTATATAGCAGTTCACATTGTGCCATTCAGTTCATTACTGTTTTCACCCAAAATCAAATCCCCTTGAGGCACACATCGGATTTCTCCATCCTCCCGCATCACCCACCAAGTGCACCCAGGTCCTCGAGCAAAAACAATCCCACGAATGGGTTTGCCTTTGCCAGAGGCAGGAAGAACCCAGACTGTTTTGCCCAGCATACTTTTTGTGTGCACTACAGGGACTCTATCCCCTTCCACAGTATGTAGGATTTCTGACTGGGCAGGGCCAGCTCGGTTGGCAGATCCCCTCGTGTTGACTAACCACGTGGCTTTTGCTAAATGTGTGTCCCAGTGCTTGAATGTCCCACCCCCCATTGCTCTCAGTGTGGTTTTTAACAGTCCATTGTACCTTTCAATTTTCCCAGAGGCTGGTGCGTGATAGGGGATGTGATACACCCACTCAATGCCGTGCTCTTTGGCCCAGGTGTCTATGAGGCTATTTCGGAAATGAGTCCCATTGTCTGACTCAATCCTCTCTGGGGTGCCATGTCGCCACAGGACTTGTTTCTCAAGACCCAGGATAGTGTTCCGGGCAGTGGCGTGGGGGACAGGATATGTTTCCAGCCAGCCAGTCGTTGTTTCTACCATTGTAAGCACATGGCGCTTGCCTTGGCGGGTCTGTGGGAGTGTGATATAGTCAATTTGCCAGGCCTCCCCATATTTATATTTCAGCCATCGTCCCCCATACCACAGAGGCTTTACCCGCTTCGCTTGCTTGATTGCAGCGCATGTTTCACATTCGTGGATAACCTGTGCAATAATATCCATGGTCAAGTCCACCCCTCGATCACGAGCCCACCTGTATGTTGCATCTCTCCCTTGATGGCCTGAAGTGTCATGGGCCCACCGAGCTAGAAATAGTTCACCCTTATGCTGCCAGTCCAGATCCACCTCAGCCACTTCAATCTTGGCAGCCCGATCTACCTGCTGGTTGTTTCGATGTTCTTCAGTGGCCCGACTCTTGGGGACGTGAGCATCCACATGCCGTACCTTTACAACCAGTTTCTCTACCCGGGCAGCAATATCTTGCCACAATGTGGCAGCCCAGATGGGTTTGCCTCTGCGCTGCCAGTTGCTTTGCTTCCATTGCTGCAGCCAGCCCCACAAGGCATTTGCCACCATCCAGGAGTCAGTATAGAGATAGAGCACTGGCCACTTTTCCCGTTCAGCGATGTCTAAGGCCAGCTGGATGGCCTTTACCTCTGCAAACTGGCTCGATTCACCTTCTCCTTCAGCAGTTTCTGCTACTTGTCGTGTAGGACTCCATACAGCAGCCTTCCATCTCCGGTGCTTTCCCACAAGGCGACAGGACCCATCAGTGAACAGGGCATATTGCTTCTCATCTTCTGGCAGTTTGTTATACAGTGGGGCTTCTTCAGCACGTGTCACCTCCTCCTCTGGTGATAATCCAAAATCTTTGCCTTCTGGCCAGTCCATAATCACTTCCAAGATTCCTGGGCGACTGGGGTTTCCTACTCGAGCCCGCTGGGTGATCAGTGCAACCCATTTACTCCACGTAGCATCAGTTGCATGGTGTGTAGAGGGGATGTTTCCTTTGAACATCCAGCCCAGCACTGGCAGTCGGGGTGCCAGGAGCAACTGTGCTTCAGTACCAACCACTTCTGAAGCAGCTCGAACCCCTTCATATGCTGCCAATATCTCTTTTTCAGTTGGAGTATAGCGGGCTTCAGACCCTCTGTATCCCCGACTCCAAAACCCTAGGGGTCGACCCCGGGTCTCCCCAGGTGCTTTCTGCCAGAGACTCCAGGTAGGGCCATTCTCCCCGGCTGCAGTGTAGAGCACATTTTTTACATCTTGTCCTGCCCGGACTGGCCCAAGAGCTACTGCATGGACTATTTCTCGTTTAATCTGTTCAAAGGCTTGTCGTTGCTCAGGGCCCCATTTGAAATCATTCTTTTTCCGGGTCACTTGATAGAGAGGGCTCACGATCAGACTGTAATTTGGAATATGCATTCTCCAAAAACCCACAACGCCCAAGAAAGCTTGTGTTTCCTTTTTGCTAGTTGGTGGAGACATGGCTGCTATTTTGTTGATCACATCCATTGGAATCTGACGACGACCGTCTTGCCATTTAATTCCTAAGAACTGGATTTCTCGTGCAGGTCCCTTCACCTTACTTTGTTTTATGGCAAAACCAGCTTTCAGAAGGATTTGGACTATTTTCTCACCTTTCTCAAAAACTTCTTCTGCTGTGCTGCCCCACACAATGATGTCATCAATGTATTGAAGGTGTTCTGGAGCTTCTCCCTGTTCCAGTACAGTCTGAATCAGTCCATGGCAAATGGTAGGACTGTGTTTCCACCCCTGGGGCAGTCGATTCCAGGTGTACTGGATGCCCCTCCATGTGAAAGCAAACTGTGGCCTGCACTCTGCTGCCAGAGGGATTGAGAAGAATGCATTAGCAATATCAATTGTGGCATACCACTTGGCCGCCTTTGACTCCAGTTCGTATTGAAGTTCTAGCATGTCTGGCACAGCAGCACTCAACGGTGGAGTGACTTCATTCAGGCCACGATAGTCTACTGTTAGTCTCCACTCTCCATTAGACTTCCGGACTGGCCATATGGGACTGTTAAAGGGTGAGTGGGTCTTACTGATGACTCCTTGGCTCCTCAGTTGGTGAATGAGTTTATGGATGGGGATCAGAGAGTCTCTGTTGGTGCGATATTGCCGCCGGTGCACTGTTGTGGTGGCGATTGGCACCTGTTGTTGTTTGACCTTCAGCAACCCCACCACAGAAGGGTCCTTTGAGAGACCGGGCAAGGTAGACAGCTGTTCAGTTTCCTCCGTCTCCAAGGCAGCTACACCAAAAGCCCACTTGTAACCTTTTGGGTCCTTGAAATACCCTCTCCTGAGGTAGTCTATACCAAGGATGCACGGAGCCTCTGGGCCAGTCACAATGGGGTGCTTCTGCCACTCATTGCCAGTTAGGCTCACTTCGGCCTCCAATACAGTTAGCTCTTGGGATCCCCCTGTCACTCCAGCAATGCTGATGGGTTCTGCCCCTATATAGTTTGATGGCATTAAGGTGCACTGTGCGCCGGTGTCCACTAAAGCTTTATACTCCTGTGGGTCGGACGTGCCAGGCCATCGGATCCACACAGTCCAGTAAGCCCGGTTATCCCTTTCCTCCACCCGGCTGGAGGCAGGGCCCCTCTAGTCCTGATCATGGCAGTCACAACTCACTTCCTGTAAATGTGAATCAGGAGTCCCTCTATTACACTTAGAAATAAAATCTGCGCTTCTACTCCTCTGTCTGGGGACTTGCTCGCTGGAAACTGGAGCAGCAGCTTTCCTGGAAGAACCTCCCTGAGTGACTGTTCTTCCTTGCAGTTCATGTACTCGTGCCTGTAGGGTCGAAGTAGGCTTGCCATCCCACCTCATCATGTCCTCTCCGTGGTCACGCAGGTAGAACCATAGGGTGGCCCGTGGTGTGTATCCCCTTCTTTGAGCCAAAGGACGCTTATTCCTAACAGCTGAGACACTGCTCTGTCGAGGTGGGGAGTAGGACAGATCTTCTTTGAGTTGCTGGACCTCTTGGGATAGTTTCTCCACAGCAGAGACAAGCGAGGAAGAGATATTTGTGTCATAATCCCGGAGTCTATCTATCACCTCTGCCACCGTTGGTGTCTCGTCATCTTTCCAGGACATCACTGCCAATGAGTTTGCATGCGAAGATGGTGCGCTCCGTACAAACTTCCGCCACATGGGTCGTGTGCACTCGGCTTCATCTGGATCTTTGGATGACCGTTGATCATCCAGGTCACCATAGATCACCTCAAACACAGCTAATTCCCTGAGATACTGGATGCCTTTCTCCATAGTTGTCCATTTTCCTGGGCGATATGTAACATCTTCTTTAAAGGGATACCTTTCCTTCACTCCAGACAGGAGTCGCCTCCAGAGGCTGAGGGCTTGTGGTTTTTTTCCAATTGCTTTGTCAACGCCCCCTTCCCCAGAAAGGGATCCCAATTGTTTGGCTTCTTTTCCCTCTAGTTCCAGGCTACTGGCCCCATTATCCCAGCATCGGAGCAGCCAGGTGGCAATGTGCTCACCTGAACGACGGCTATAATCTTTTCGCATATCTCGCAACTCGCTTAAGGACAGGGATCGGGTGGTCTCTATTTCATTTATTACTTCTCCCTCCTCTCCCCGCGATGGCCCTGGTTCTTCATCATCCCGTTCTAAACGAGTTGATGTCCGCTTCCAATATTTCGTCTTATGTATGGGGGCAACTGATACTGGTACGGGTTTATTTTCTGAGCTAGCTCCGGTACTTGTTGTGGGGGTTTGAGTGGCTGCAGTGCCTGTTGTCAGGGCTGGATTGTCTACAGTGCCAGTCACTTTGCATTTCAATCCAGAGACCTTCTCTTCCCCCTGGGGGCACTGAATACTGTTGAGCAGGGCTCGGTATGCATGGGCCAGACCCCAGCACGTTGCAGTTATCTGTGTCTCTCTGGAGTTCCCAGCGTAACAACATACTTTCTCCAAATATTCTACTAGTTTTTTAGGATTCTGCACTTGCTCGGGGGTGAAACTCCAAAACACTGGGGGTGCCCACTGCCCTAGGTATTTGCCCATGCTATCCCACATGCCCTGCCACTCGTAACTATCAAGCCTCGGGGCAGATTTCTGGGTGATATTCTTAAGTTGCTTAGTCAAAACCAAAACAACATGCCCAAAAACTAACAATGACTGCACCTTAACCACCCAAGGATGTTCAAGATACATAAAGGTTGTTGTAACAAAGGCACAGACATCATAGAACAAAGTTGCAAAGGTACAATTCTGTATTTCCTCCATGTAAAATCTCTCAGAGGAGGAGGTATAATTGCTAATTGCCTCAACAAGGTGGTATCCGAAGTACAGTAACGGTTTCAGCAAAAACCCCAAATACCAGATAAAGCTGAAAACGAGTGTTTGTATAACAAATCTCGTAGGCAAAACATTACTAATCACAGCAGAACACAGCAGACTCAAACAACCAACACCGATTTTTAACACCAACTGCAAAAAGGACAACATGGTGCTGGGACCAGCAGCTGTTGTTATCTCCAACCCTCGAGCCCCACGTTGGGCGCCAAAAAGACTGTCGTGGTTTAGCAGCAGCTCAGCCCCACACAGCCGCTCGCTCACTCCCCCACCGGTAGATGGGGGAGACAATCAGAAGGGTAACGCTCGTGGGTTGGGATAAGAACAGTTTAATAATGAAAATTAAAAGAAACAACAGTAGAAATGCAATGTAAAGGAGAACAACGAGAGGCGCAAAGCCCCGGGGGAGGGGGGAAGGGAGGGGAGAGGGGGAACGAACCGCCGGAACAAACCGCACGCGCCGCAGCCGCTCGCCGCCCGCCGACCCGACGCCGCGCCGCCTGCCCGCTGCCACTGCCCCCCCTCAATATACTGGTCATGGTGTCACATGGTATGGAATGAACCTGCCATTGGCCAGTCGGGGTCAGCCGCCCCCACCATGGCCCTGCCCCTCCCAGCCCCCCCTGCCACGCCACGCGGCAGAGCGCGGGAAGCTGGAAAGGTAGCTGACCCCCACAGTGAGGAGAATTAACCCCTTCTCAGCCAAAACCAGCACAGCACTGACCTTAAAAAAAAAAAATATATATATATCACATTTACCACTGGGAGGAACAAGAGAACGGGTGAACACTTCTGCCCCCACCAACAGCAACCGAATAAAGGGAGTTTGCAGCACAGCCAACACCACCGCGCCAGCGAAACGGGGCTGCCCCTGCACGGCCCCGCAGCCAAGGGGGGTTTGCTCCCCAGGGAGGAGCCCCTGTGCTGGGCAGGTGCGTGGCCCGGGGGTGCTGGGCAGGGGGGCACAGGCCGCCGGGGACGGCCGCCGCCTGCAGCCTCTGCTGCCCGCCGACACTGCAAGGTCGCAATACACCACGCCGCTTTGGCACGTCCTTGAGCCCTAATCTGTGGATTAAACATATTTCTGGGCTAGGTCTGCAGCCCAGGGGTGGAACAGGCACGGGCAGGAGAAAGCCCAGAAATCCCAGCTGGGACCGGTCCCCGCAGAGGGAGCAGAACCTTTCCCTCCCGGTTCTGCCATTGAAGTAGACAAGACCTCCGTGAGCAGGAAAAGGGCTGAAAGCCTCCAACAGCATCATCCTCGTTCAGGCACCCTGCGAGGAGCGGCCACGCGCCTGCAGCTGGCAAAGGGAGGAAATCCAGCGCTCGCTGTGGAAGGGACGAGCTGCAGCCGGCGCAGGACGGCGGTCGCGCAGCACAGGGATAAAGGCACCGCCAGCTTCAGTTTCCCTGACCCTCAGATGATTGCAAAAGCACAAGCCCCACGTGCAGCGAGAGGGCAGGCGAGCGGCACGGCTGCAGCCCTGGCACCAGCGGAGCTCCCTGGTGCGGAGCGAGCCGCCGGGGCACGGGGCACCCACACAATGCTCTTGGGGCACCTTCCCAAGGTTACGGGGCCACGCTGCTGCGGCTCCTGCCTTACCTTTGCCGCAGGGCAGATTCCGGCAGCAGCTGCAGGCTGTATTTTTAGTTATTAATTAGACACCCAATTAAAGGGATTTGCTTTGGGGAAAGTGGCAGGGCCCCCAGGTCTGTCTAAAATGACATGACCTTACCCGAGGTGATGGGCACGGCCACCGGCAGGGTAGGCTTTGCTGGTGAATGGCATCCCCAGATGCTCGGTCGAGAGCTCCAGAGCGGGGCCGTTCCCCACCGCAGTGCTGTCTTTGACTCTCCCCCGACTCTGGAAGAGGAGCCCTCACCTCTGCAGCAAACATGGCCACTCCGGCACCACAGCATCCGTGCTGGGATGCGCTCGGGGCTCCGTGAAGCATTTGAAGGGCTGGCACAAGCAGTGCAGCGCAGGAGCCCTGTGCTCCTAGCACAAGCACCCAGGGCACGGCAGGCGCTGCCCCACGCCCCAGCTGGGCTCTCGGTTTAGCCATGCTGAGGACACACCTGAGCCCATGGGAAATCCCACAAGCCACCCCGCTGGAGCCGGGTCGCTGTGCCCGTCCCGGCTGGGCACCCTCCCTGCCGAGCTGCTGACTTAGTCCCTGAGCGATGGTTGGGTCTGAGCCGCCGCTGCAGCCTGGGGGCGTCCCTTTGCCCCCCTCCAGCTCCGCAGGGAGGGCACACAGCCCTTCTTAGCTGAGCATCCAGGCCTGATGGGAGGATGCCAAATCACACGGCATCACCACTGCGGTGCCGCTCAGCCCCTTCCCCAGCCCTCCGAAGCTCAACCCGGCTCCTGTCCCACAGGCACGCATCTCGCAGAGGGATCCCTTGGAATTTAAAGATGTGTTTCAGTCATTCATTCAACCAAGCCCATCCAGGACCGTGCCTGACCGCCATCCCCAGCCTGTCCCCACCACCTCTTTACTCCACACAGCAACTTCATGCAAGTCTGCAGCGGGTTTTCTCCCAGGTCCCCTGCGAGGCAGATCAGAGCAACTGTTGTGCACTAACACTACATATGTGTGAACCTCCAAGAAACGCCTTTGAAAGCGTCAGGGACAACGCTGTGGGTTTTCATAGCGACATGAAGATCTGCCAAAGACCCATCTCCACAGACGCCGGCTGCCTCGCAAGAGCATCTGGTGCAGAGTCTGCACAGGACAGATGGAGACGGGAGCTGTTTATTCACACAGAAGCAGTCTGGCTCCGTCCCATTTGGTAGGTGTTCTCAGCAAATTTTGGTGGTGTCTCAAATTCCTTAGCCAGGGCTTTAAAGCTTTTGTCTCTGGCCAAGCATCAGCTGCATTCGCTCCAGCTTTTTCCAGGAGACTCTCTGGGAAACACGTGTGCGCTTCCCCCAATGCCAAAGGCTCCCACAGAAGAGAAGCAACCCCCAGTTACAACACTGGACGACGACCACAGCAGCCCCAGCACTGCTCGGCCTCCAGACCACCCGCAGTGCCTCCAGCTCTGGCTTTAGGATCATCAGTAATTAGCAGATTGCCCTGCCTCAGACTCCCAGAGCAACCAGACCCAGCAAACCTGACCCGGACCTCGGAGCAGCAGATCTGTTGGCTCTGGAGACAGCGATGCTGTGGCTGCCCAGGCACGGTGGGTTTGCTCCGTGGCCACAGCAGTCCCCGCAGCGGGACCAGCCTTGGCCGAGCGCAGCCCTCCATCCCACCCAGCTCCAGCAGAGCCCAAATGGAAAGGAAAGGTCAAGCCCCCCTCCCCGGGGCTGCAGAGCTGCTCCGTGCAACGTGCTCTGGCGCCGACGCTGGTTCCGAGCCTCCCTGGGAACGTGAGGGCAGTGCGTGTTGTGAGCACCACCCTGCTAAATCCTCCTATTTTCAGCTTTCGACAGCCACAGCCGCCTCCTCTACACGCGTGGTTTGGACAGAAAGCAGCCCACAGCAAAGCCCAGCTTGCAGGGCAAGGTCACGCCGAGAACCACAAACCCAAACCGGGGGATGCTTGTGAGCGAGCAGCCTTCACCTAAATGCACTTGCCATCAAACCAGCACCTCCACCGTACAGATCGGCCAGAGGGACACGACTCCGGGCCATCAGCAATCACCTGCCGCCAGCCCCAAGGACAGAAACCCCAGCCTTCCCTGCGGGGCACAGCGTGCCCATGGGAGCCTGCGAGACACCTCCAGGCACCCAACGCGGGGGTCGCGGTACCCTTTGGGTCGGACAAATGGCAAACCACCCCTCGGAGGAACGGGGGGACCCCAGCAGTGCTGGCCGAGTAGTGCTCCGGGGGCCGTGCGGCCCCTCCAGCCATCCAGGCTGCTCTGCAGGGGCTCTGCACGCCAGGGCTGGGTTGGAGGAAGGCTCGTCCACTACAGGCGGTGGCTGCTTGCTCTGGGGGAGGGGGAGCAGCGAGAACGAGCCCCCCCCAGGGCCCTTCCATATTGCTGCAGCACAAGTCCCAGCCGGACACAACGGCATGGGACCAGCGGGGACCATCAGCGTTATGGACATGGGGGTCAAATCCTGCCGGACACGGGCCCTACATCTGCAGGACGGCACCAACTTACCAGGGAAGGAGCGGAGCTGGATCCCGCGGGAGGACCTGGCGCTTGGTATTAAACTGACGCGATGCTTCAGGCTGCTGCACTGGCTTTGTTGCAGAATAAAAATCAGTCAGAAGGGTCTTCTCACCCCACCCCAACAGAACTGAAGGAAACATTCCCCCGAGTTAAACCAGAGATGCTCCAGAACACCCCGACGTGCTGCGTGGCACCGGCCGCCCGGCTCAGCCGCCGCGCTCGCACACCCGGACCCCGGCGGCGGCGGAGCCCAAGCTCCTGCCCGCCACAGGCTCCCGACAGCTTCGCTCGCCTGGGGGTAAAGGGAATGTTTAAAAGGAAAAACACAAGCTGAACAACTCAGGTTTGTCCCAAAAGCAGACGTTAAGAGACACTTTCGTCAGTTGCAAGGCTGCAGAGAGCTCAGAGTGCAAAGGGAACGTAGGTACATGATGCCGTTTCGAAAAGACCAGGAATTCGTTATTTATTATTTTTGGACCCCTGCTTATAATTTATTCTGTCGTTGCAAAAAAAAAGTCCTTTTAGATATCTTTGTAATTTAAACACTAGGAAAATTAAGATAGACCTTTTTAATATATATATTTATATATATATTTTTATATATATACACATACACATATATACACAATGATGCATTTAAAAGTTACCATTTCCTCAGTGATTACAACATCATTCTCTAAACCTCTTGCTTTTGAAATGATCACAACTTGATGCCACTGCTAAAAATATTTTGTGCTGTGCGCAAGGAACACCAACCTCCAGGCATTTCGGGGTTTGCCACAGAGCTAGAAAGATGCGCTGCCTTTTCTGCATTCCTTCTCGAGGCTCCAAAACAACAAAAATCAGATATTTTTGCAGAGTATTAAGTAAAAGCTGCTGGGTATCATTGTGCAAAGGCAACGTGACACTTGAGCTCAAGAGAAGATTTGCCTCCATCTCCCTAAAACAAAAGAACAAACCCTTGAAAAAAAACCTCATCACAATTTGGGATTTCAGGTGGCCCCAAGATTTTAAATTCTGGCCCATTCAGGTGGATGTTTGGGGGATGAGGAAGGGGTGGTCGTGGGACTGGCATGGCTTCGTGAAGGATCCTCTTTCCTCTTCCCAGCATGGAGCAGGTCATCACCCAACGGCGGCCGCCTGGCCCCGGTGGTGACCAGCGATGGGGAAAGGCGGCGCTGAGCCGGCGCGGGGGCTGCCACAGGACCCAACTCCCTGCCCACAGGGCTCTGCCTTCGCCGGCCACCGCTCACTTCACCTGCGCCATGATGAAGCCGGACTCCCTCATGCTCTCGTAGTACTCGATGGCCAACGCAAAGTCAAACTCGTTGATGGCCGGCCCGTCGATGGCGATCTTCATGAAGTCAGAGAGCCCCTCGTCCTTCGCACGGCGCAACCGGCCGCGCTTCAGTAGCTCCCGGCCCCGGCTGATCTTCTCAGCGAGGACCGAACCCAACGGCAAGGCCAGGGCGATGGCCGCGAGGATGGCAAAGTCCGGGAAGAGCTCATGCATCTCAGAGTTGCTGTAGACCAGCTTGACGCAGAGGTCCTTGAAGGAGAGCTGGCTGAGGCTGAAGACGATCTGCTTGAAGAGGGGGAAGTCGCTCAGGGCCCTCTCGCTCACCACCACCCGGGAGTAAGCCTGCAGGAGGAAATTCAGCTCGCTCACCCCATAGCTGCCAATGTCCTCCAAAGACTGCGGGTAGCACTTGGGGTTGAAGATGGCCGAGAAGGAGCTGATGGCCTCCAGGACACTGCTGGGGAACCTGTCCAGCAGGTTGCCCCGCACGCTCTCCAGGTAGCTCTCCTTTAGGCGCTCAAAGTGCTTCAGGTGCACCTTGGAGCAGTTGGCCAGCTCAACGCCCTTGTAGTAGAGGCGGCTCTCGCCCTCCCGGTCATCCCGTGGGTGCTCGTTCATCTCGTTGAGGAACTCCTGGAGATTCTGGCCACTGGCACTCTTCTGGGCCTGCAGGGTGGTGGCTGTGGCGGAGACGATAGGCTTAAGGATGGAGAGGTCAAAGTCCTCAATCTGGAAGAAGCGGCTGAGCTTCTGGAAGATGGGGAGGACGTCCAGGAGGATCTTGGTGAAGGCCACAAACTGGAACTTCTTGAGCTCTTCACAGAGGCCATGGGCCACGGGCGACCGCTCCGCCTCACTCTCCAGCAGCAGCACCAGCGTGGGCCACGAGGAATCGATAGCTTCCACGGCTGGGAAAATAGAAGTCCAGTGGACGGCTTTGGGGCTCCCGAGGTCTATCTGGCAGAGGTCCAGGACACTCCGCAGCTCCTGCAGGCCGTTGTTTTCCCCTCTGAAGCTGGAGTAAAGCCTGTACACGGCATCCACGGTGGTCTCGTACTTCTGGAGGTATTCGATGCTGACGATGCTCTCAGATGGCAGCAGGGAGCTCCCGTGGGACAGGCAGTGCATCTCCATGAGGAGCGGGCAGAGGGAGGTCAGCGCGGTCCCCACCCCGCTCAGCCGCTCGGCCACCAGCGAGGCGCTGTCGGCACTGAGCCAGGTGATCTTCATGGTGGGGATGCCAAAGGAGCGCATCACCTCGCCCACCTTGCCCGTCACCGTGGAGGCCTCCCCAGCGGGCAGCTCGAAGCTCCCCAGGAAGGCGGCGGAGGTCTGCCCGTTGCAGGGGGAGACGGTGGTGGTGAACATGGCGAGGCTGCGGTGCTCCAGGACGTCCACCGTCTCATCCACCACCAGCCCAACAAACGGTGAGGCTTTTATCCTGTGCCTGTCCTCGTTGTGCAGGACTTTGGCGATCGCTGCCTGAGCCAGTTAAAGGGGATGCGCAGGGCGGGTGGGGAGGGAGAGAGAAACACAAATGAACTTCAGAAGCACACGGGAGATGCACAGCGCCCGGCGCGAAGCAAGCTGCAAGGCTCCCACCCTCGGATCTCCCCGAAAGCGGCGCAAGGTCCCGAGTCAGAGAGAAGCGCTTAAGCAAGTTGTATATACGAGCACATACACAAGCTGGAAATCGCTTTCTTTTTTGCTAATACAGCATCTCCTCCTGCTCCTGGCCGGCAGCCCAAACACCAGGTGAGGCTGCAGAGAGCTCCAGGGTCCCTGCCCTGAGCCGGGGGTTGGAGAGCCCCTGCCTTCGTCAGGACCGAACACTGCCAGGCAGCCCTGAGCCGCTGTGTGTGTCGTCCCCCCCCAGACTCCTGAGACCCTGCCCGTGCCAGGAGTGAGGCAAGATGCCAAAAATCTGCTGCCTCGTTCAAACTTCAGCAATTGCTTCTGTGCTTTACAAGCCCAGCGTGGGGAGGAGCAGCAGCAAAACTTCCCGGCATCTCTTCTTTCTTTACTCTGTTCTCCCCGTTTCAGGTAAACACCCCGGTTTGAAGGGAAGACCTCCTTGGTGTGTGTGAACACACTAAGTAGCACTTCAGGCTGAGAAATCTAATTAGTAGGTTTAGTCTATCTGCAGCAAAATAAGGCTCTTTAGAGATCTGAAAAGCCTGGCAAACAGCCAAGACTCACTAAAAAATTAATTTGATTTTAACAGGCATGAAGCATTTGTAAAATTAAGAAAATCCTTTCTAAACTCTCTGGCTACTTGATCTTTCTGATCACTCAGCAGAAGAGGAAAAACCCACAGTGCTCGTGTGCTAATTGAACTCCTGAGCTTTTATCCCTCGAGCAGCCTGGCAAGCTGAGATGGGAGAGGGTGCCTCCGGTCTCCCTGCGTGTCTGGAAGCACACGCGTAACCACGAGCCCGAGGCTCCCTCGATGGCACCCATCGCCTTCTCCTGGTTTGTCAAATCAGGGAATGACACCAACAACGTGCCACGTTCATGTTTAATGTGGAGGAACTTCCAGTCTCCACTGAAAATCATAGAATTGTTAAGGTTGGAAAAGACCCTTAAGATCATCGAGTCCAACTGCTAACCTATCACTGCCAAGCCCACCACTGAACCATAGCCTCAAGCACCACGTCTACCCATTTTTTAAATACCTCCAGGGACAGAGACTCCACCACCTCCCTGGGCAGCCTGTTCCAATGCCTGACAACCCTTTGAAAATCCTAGAAGACTGGAGCATCACCCGGCTCCACCAGCTCCCCCGTGGGACCAGGGCACGCCCCGGAGCAGCCTGGTAGCGTGGACCGAGCTGGTGGTCCCAAGCACATTGCGGACATGCCCTGGTCCCACGGGGAGCATTTGCCTGACCAAGGATGGGGGCGGAGGGCTGCCCATCAGCAAACGCTGACGCAGAGGCTGCCAATGCTCTGAGAGCCAGCAGCCCCAGCCCCTGCCTGCCTGCGAGCCAGGGGGGCCAGCTCCCTGCCCGGCCCCCTGCCCACCCACCGCAGCACCCAGCTCCGGCCCTCACGGGCTCACGCTGCCAGGAGGATCCGGCAATCCTCGCCGCCAGGACGACCCTGGCCCTGGTGAGGCAGAGCACACATTTGCCCCCCTCCCCATGTTTCACTGGGGCCTGTGGGATGGGGGCGACGCTCCACGGGGCGCTGGGAAGCGCAGAGCCCCCCACTGCAGCAGCTGAACGCGGGTGCAGGCAGCTGTGCAGGCAGGTGGCCGCACGGCCCCGAAGCAGCCGTCAAACACGGGTGCAGAGCCCCCAGCCCGGCATACACACCTGCATCTCCCTGACGCTGCTGGGGTGGTAGTACTCGCTGTGCTCGGAGGCCAGCAGCGCCTGGCACAGGTTGAACTTCTGGAAGTCGAGCAGGGAGGAGCACTTCTCGTCTGGGACATCCTCCTTCGCCATCCAGTAGACGGTGGTGAGAACGGCCACCTTCGCCGGGTTCACCTCCACCTTGATGACCGAACGCAGCTCTGGGTGGCCGTGGACACGGGTCTCGAAAGCCAGCTGCTCCCGGTTCACCGCCAGCGCCTGGCGGTGCGCGCCGGAGGTGACGTGCCGCAGCAGGGCATGGCGCTGGAAGTTGTCCGTGCCCACGGTAAAGGCGTTCTCTGCTTTACCGTGCTTGTTCTTCACCAGCGCCTGCCGACACTCTACGCAAAACATGAGTTTTCTCTCATAGTCAAACTCCAGCCAGGTAAATTCTTCCTTCCAGTGCTCATTGAAATAGCGCTTACACTTTTTATTGGAATTGGAAGTTTCCCCAGCTGGCTTTTTCCCTGGAGGCACCATATTGCTCTGGCTGGGAAATCAAACACTACGGTTGAATTGAAACGTGCCTTGGAGGAGCAGCCTCTACATTTAATTTAGTAAGAAGGTCTATTACAACTCTCCTGGTCCGACTGGAGATGAAAGAGACACAAGGGAAAGGGATTAGGGCCCTGCCAACCTCAGCTTGTGCTCGTCGTTTATTCTCGGCGGCTAACGAAGAGCTGCAGCGGCACCGTGGCAGCGCTCAGGGCGGGCAGGGCTGTGCCGCAGCCCCGGCACCACGCGGGGGGATCCCACCGGGTGCCTCGCTGGCGTCACCGGCAGCTCTTGCTGTCAGCGGTGGGACCGACACACACGCACGGTCCTTCTTGTGATCACAGAGACACCCAAACACGCTCCCCATCAGACCAGACCTCCATGCTGCAGCTGGTGCTGGGAAGGTATGGAACCAGCATTGAACCAAATGCCCTAAAACAAGCGTTCAGCCCCACGAGGAGCAGCACCCGCTGCTGGCGGCAAGTGCCAAAGACCCAGAGCTGAACGAGGGTGACAAGGTCCAGCTCAGAAACACGTGCTCGCGTGCACGCGTGCGTGTTTTCATTCCTCCCCTGCTTGCCTCTATCCCAGGAAGCTGCCAAAGCCACGCCGTGTCCCGCAGCAGCCAGGCCGCGCTCCGCATCAGCGCCGCAGCCAGGCATCCCTCCCCAGGGGTGGCTGATGCACAGGACCCCCTCCAGCCAGCGCTCCTGAGCATCTACTGGAGCCTGAGGCTGCAAAGCACTTACACATACATATATTTAAACCACTTAGCTGAAGTATTTAAGCATCCACTGAACTCCCTCCCTGTACTTAAGCCTGACTCAGTCTGCCCCTCGACTTCTTCCACAAACTGGATCGAAAAACCAAACTGAGCCTTGATAAAGGCAGTGGGAGGAGGAGGGGGAACCCAGAGCAGGGTGAGGAAGAGGGGGAAACCGAAATGCAGAGGAAAAAGGAAAGTAAATGCACATTCAGCAGCAGCACAAGCCAGGGAATACTGTCAGTGTGACTTGCTGAGAAACCCACAAGGAACTTGGGGTTTTTCTAAACGACAAAGCCCCAGGCAGCAGAGACGTTACCACAGCACTCAGGAAGAAGTGGGAAGCCTCATGATTCAGGCATTAGAGCAGCACCCCGACTCCCAGAGCCGCCAACACCCACTCTCGCAGAGCAGGAGCTCCCCTCAGGGTGCCCTGGGCGATGCTGGCTGGGTGGCGGTGGAGCTGCCTGGCACCATGGCCAGCCGGCACCACGGCTGCAGGCCTCCCTTCGCCGGCCACCCTCCCCAGGGCTGAGGACCGTCCTTTACTGACAGCGGGAGGGGAAGGGGTGAGCATCCTCAGCCCCTGCGCTTTCCCTGGGGTGCCCAGGAACAGCCACCCATCCTCACTCGCCACCTTGCTGGTCCCTCCAGGTCCAGCACCAAGCCATGGTCTTTTTCTTGCTGCATCTGGCTTTTCAGGGACCCTTCCCCTTCTCCTCCCAACGGAGGGCGGACATACCAAAGCCTCCTGCCACGCCGGATGGGAGCAGCGCTCCCGCTTTGCTCCTCCATCACGGAAACCAGAGTAACCTGGTAAAAAGGCATCGGAGGCGAGGAAACCCCCTCTCTGTCCAGACAGAAAACACGCCAGCCCCCCGGCAGGAGCTGGCAGAATAGCAGGCAGCACCGGCATCTCCAAGCCTGGCCACAGCCCACATGCCAGGCAGGCACCGCGCACCTCGCCCTGTGCAGTGGGGAGCCTCGGCACGGTGCGGACCCTCGGAGCCCGTGTTTCCCACTGCTGCCGTCCAGGCACGTCACAGCCCCGGCTCAGCGGGCATGTGTGCGTCTTCGGAGCGTTACCCTTCTGCTTCCAGCACCTGGGAGCTCTCACCCTGCGCTCTTCCAGCAAACTGGGAGCTGCAAGCCAGCCCCGCGAGGGCAGGGGGACAGGGACAGAAGGACCACAGCAGCCAGCCCAGGTCAGAGTAGGTCTTTGCTAGTCCAAAACTCAGCTCTAACCACAGTCAGCATTAAATGCTTCCAAGGAAGCAGAGAGAAACCCCAGGACATGGCCCTGCTGGGAGTTTTCTTCCTGCCCACAGGGAGCGCAAAGCTTTCAAGGCTTGCAACGGGCGTGCGGATTCCCTCTGCACCTTTCTTTTAGCCTATTTAACGTGGTCTGGTTTGCTTCCCAGAGCCAGGGCTCCTGCCTAGTTCCACACCTCGGCACGGTGCAGCCAAGAGCACCCAGGGAGTGATTCCCACAGCTGGGGGTCCCAACAAAACTGCAGCGGCTTCCTCAGGCCGGTCCAAGAGCCGCCCAGCGCCGCCCAGAGCAGCATCTCCTCAGAAGCACATTAATTAAGAAATTGTGATGGACTTGCCACGTGGGAGTCAAAGCCCAGACCCGTCTTGCTGAATGTTTCCTCTGCAGTTGCCAGCACCCGTCAGACATTCCCCAGGGACGCAGGCTCTGCCAGGGCTGCGGTTGCCCCGGTGCCCCTGCAAGGCTCCGGGCTCACCCCCGATGTGGGAGGAGGTGCCTGCGCTTGCAGCGACAGCTCTGCTGCCTTTGACAGCCTCGCTCATGGCTCATGTGCCCAGCCTGCCCCGGACCCACCGCCCCCCCTCCCTGTGCCAGGCAGGCATCGAGCTCGGTGCACTCCGGCTGCAACCGAGATGGTGCACGGTCCTGGGGGGTGCTTTCCTCTGTTCCCTCCCTGTCACCAACCCCATTCACACCCAAACCCATCCCCACCTACACCCAGTCCCCAGCACTCGCTCCAGCAAAAACCACTACCTTGGGAAGAGAAAAGAGGGGGAAAAAAAGAATAAAAAGGCAGCAATTAGTGCCTGGGGCGCACGGGGCTGCGGGGGCTGGGGGAGCTGGGGATGGAGCAGAGCGCCACAGCGCTGTGTCCTGCGCTGCCCGCAGCGCCTGCCATGCACCGGCACCAGCCCTGGGCACCCCTCGCTGCGCACATCGCTCCCAGCGCTGCTGGCCATGGGAAAAAGCAGCGCTCAGTTTCCTCAGGGACCCAGCAGCGTGTAGGGGGAGGCGGCTCGGGAGGGGGGTGACACTACTGTGCCCCCACCAGCCTGCTGCTCCCCCCAGCCGGGGCACGAGCACTGTCTGTGGGGAAGTTTGGGCAGGATTTGCTTGCAAGAGAATGAGCCGCTGCTTCGATCCTCACACCCAGGTGCGTCAGCCCTGCCTGCCGGTCACCTAACGCCCACCCAGGTGAGGGTGAGCAGAGCAGCACGCGACCCCCAGCACCCAGCCCTGCGTGCCCGACCCACACGCCCGCCCTCCCCCTACATACGTACCATTTAAAGGCTGCCATAAGCTTTGGGGTGAGGGGGCTTGCAAACTTCCCAGATTGATTTTTAAATAGGAAAAAAAAAATCTAATTAAAAAAACCAAACCCAGCCAAACAATGCAAAGCCACAAAAAAAAAAAAAATTAAAAAAGCTGTCGGGGAGGCAGGGAGCAGCAGCGCACCCCCCACCCCGGCAGCCCCGCTCAGCTCATGGGGGCGGGCACCCCACCGGCACCGCCGCGGCCCCGAGCGCGGCGGCTGCGGGAACAAAGCCTGCGGCTGCACCCCGTGCTCATGGGAGCATGGGAGCAGCCATCTTGCTGCGAGGACTGTCTGGCTCCGCCGATGCTCCCGGCAGCCAACAGCGGTAGTGGCCACTAGCGGTGGCCGGGAATGGGGAAGGCCGCGTGGCGGTGGCCGTGGTCCGGCCACAGGGACCGTGGGGATGGTGGACACGGTGGCTGGGCGATGGGCTCCAGCCGCTGGGGAAGGGGAGCAGGTGGAGCTGCGCCCCGTGCACGCTGCGTGCTCCCCTGCCGGGAAACCTTCCCCCAAGCTGCGCGGAGGGCAAAGGCGATGGGCATCGGGTGCCCGCCGTGGGTCTCTGGGCCGAGGGCTGAGCACGTGCAGCAGGACGAGCTGCAAAAGCATTTGCGTCCAGGCAGGACGGGTGTCCCCGGGCTTAGGCAGAGCCAGGACCCGAGCGCCCCGCGGGTGGGCAGCTGTGGGCAAAGCAGCTCTCCGGCCCTGCCCACAGGCACTGAGCTTCTGCAAAGCCCAGGTCCGAGCCCCTCAGCGAACACTGCAGGGGGGACTCGGACCACGCTCCCGCTCAAGCTCCGTTTAACTGCGCTCCTGGTCCACAGCTGCAGGACTGGCACCCACGCCTGGCACCCAACCCCTCGGTGCTGGGGCTCCCTAACAAGCACGGGGGCTCCGCTCATGCCAAAACCCCCTTCTTTTAGCACTAAATGCAGGTGACATTTAGAGCCCCCCAACTTCTTCCAAAAATAGGACTTTATGCCACTTTTGCTGTCCCCCAAACAAGGCTCCCGAGGACACTAAAATCCCAAAGAGCACCGATGTCCCACAGACGCCTCCGATCGGAACCCCCCTCCCCACCCCCCAGCGCAGACACGGTGCCGGGGCGCTGGAGGATGCTCGCTGCCCGACTCCCCCTGCTCCCAGCGCACAGCCAGGGGCTGCGGCCCCACGGTATGTGCCTGGATTAGGGGCTGCATTGTACCTGGCTCCGGCTGGCTCCACACCAGCAAGGGGACCGCGGCCCCCGAGTGAATTCCTCTCTTTAGGTTCCTCAACATGTCCTGGGGCAAGAGGCTCTTCCTGCTCTCGGGACATTCCTGCCTGGCCACCTTGGCCCAGGGTTAATGCTAACAGGAGCTGGGTGAAACCAGAGACGGGGCTCCCAGGCGTGAAAATATGCACTATTTATTCTTGTGCTAATGCAGGCAAGAAAAGAGGACTTAGCCTTTTTAATCAGTTTTCAGGCAGGAGGCTGCCACATCCCCCGGTCTGCAGCATCTGCAGCAGGATTGCAAAGGTCAGCGGCCCTGGGGTGGCAGCAGCAGGCGGCGCCGTGGGCTGGGGCAGACCCCGTTTCCCACGGCCCCGGCAGCACCTGAGTCCCGCTAAGCCCCTGCACCGGGACCCACCGGCAGGGCCGGGGGACTCCAGCCGGGAAACATGCTTGCTTTTCCCTCCCTGTTCCCAAAGGGAGCAGCCCGGTCTGACCCCCCAGCTGCTCATGCCCCAGCACCGAGAGGCACCCAGACCCGGAGCAGAGGGACACGGGAGCGCCAAGGAGCCCCCACAAAGTCCTGGAAAACAGGTGAATTTTGCAAAAGCACTCACTGCCCACCTCCCCTCCGCTTTCACCAGCACCAGATACAAACACAGTCACTTATAATTATCACAAGCCGAAGGGAGCCAGGCAGGAAAAATCTGCAGTGGGGAAACAAAACCACCCAAGAAAAGCAGCAATGGGGACCAGGCAGGACACCAAAACCCCGCTGGGCCAACCGACTGTGGCACACGCGGCCTCGCAGCGGGGCCCGGGCTGCTCTCTGAGCTCGGCCAGAAAACCAAGGAGATGGGGCAGGGTCGGCGGCTCCACGGAGCGTTTCACTGACGGGCAAACCACGGCTGCAGAGCCCCCGGCACATGGGGCAGCGAGGAGACCCTGCCCCAGACCCGGGCAGGGAGACAGGCGTCAGCTGGGGAAGATGAAAGCTACCTACCCGGGGGGGGACGACCATAATTATTTTGCCCTTTTGCAAAGCACATCCAGCTCCCGAGGGGTCCAGCCCCACCAGGAGTGGCTCCAGCCCGTCAGCGCCCATGTTAACACCAAACCCTGGCAGCCTCGCAGGAGCACGGGAGGGATGAGGACAAACACGTAGGCACCTGCCAGGGGCTGAGCAGAGACCCCGGGTGCCTGCCGAGGCACACCAAGCCCAGGGAGAGGGCTGGGAAACCAGGGTGTGCTGGGCAAACCCCATGGGCTCCAGACTACACGGGGGGGCTCTGCCGGCTTCGCACCGGGGGGCAGCAAGGCTGGACCTGCTGGTCTCTCCTGCCCTGAATGCCTCTGCCTGTGGTCCTGTGGCAGAGAGGCTACGGGAACAGCTGAAACCCCTCATGTGAAACAGCCTTTTAATTTTTTTCTTTTCTCCATAAATTCACATTTCTGTTGGAAACCTCCAGCTTTAACGTGGATTTTGGGCAGCGTTTGCAGTATGTCCCTGACCCTCGCGAGCACGCCTGCCCTTGCGTCCCTGCAGGATGTCAGACATCCTTCCTAAAGGAACCGAAATGGAAATATTTCTATTTACTCCTATGCAGCAGCAGTCTTGGTTTGATTCGATCATTGCTATTTTTCTCCCCTGCGACATGCCTAGAGAGCTCTGCGGGCAGGTGCCCTGTCTGCACAAGCACATTTATCATCAGCATGGCATGAGGGCGGCCGCTGCCTGATGAGCCACAGTTTCCATTTTGGCCCCACGCCTTCGGTGGCTGAACCAAACCCGAGACACGCGGCTCCCGCCGGGGATGCTGAGGGGCCAAACCCCGGCACCCCCTGCCAGCACTTCAGCCCCACGTCTGGGGGCTGGCCTTCCCCACAGGCTTTTCATTGCGCCTACAAGAAGCTGAACAGAAAAGACTGAAAACCCAGCCATATTACCCCAAAAGATATTAAATCCCCAAGTCCAAACATATTTATGAGATTCTGTTTTCCTTCTGTGCTCTGAGCCAGTCTCTCAGTCCCTGGGGAATGACTCACGCTTTTCCAGCGGGGAAGAGGAGTTGCTGGTGCCCCCGAAGCTGCTAAGCTGGGAGACCCCCATCCCCTCGCAGCCCACCGGTGCTCCTGCCCACCCTGCGGTGCCTGGCTCCCCCAGCCGCCCCCTTCCCCTGCCCATCGCGTGGGATGGGGTAGGAAAGCCCCCAGCCCGCTGCCCGAGGAGGGCTGCAGTACTGACGCTGCACAGGGCAGATTTTGTGGGGAGGGAAGGCACACATTGCCCCGCAGGTGCTCACTGCCCCTTCTGCACCCAAAGCCTCATCTGTGATGGGTCCCAAAATGAACCGGGGGCCGGGAGCAGGAGGGGCAGGCACGGAGCCGCCCCAGCCCCACCGCCGGGCATTGCCCGCCGCCGCAGCATCCCTCGCACCCGAAGGTGGTGACAGTTCGATTTAATCTCTGCTGTGCACAGCGGAGGAAGGCAGGCTGCGAGGAGCCGCTGTCTTGTGTAGGAGAGAGCCGTCCCTCTGCGAGAGAGACAGCACTCAACACCGTGTCAGCTCAGACAAATTAAAAATACTTCTGCAATCCCCCCCCGGGGCTGCTGCCCGGACAAGCAGGGCTGGCTCCTCCTGTGGGATCCGCTGTTCAGCAGCATCGCTGCAAAGAGACCAGAGGGTCACAGGGAGGAGTGGGTGGGCTCAGGGAAGGGGACAGGGCACATGCTGGGGGACCCCAATATTTCCTTGCTGTGTCCCAGTTCTCTTGCACATCTCCAGAGTGCCTGGGGGATTGTTCCCCATCTGCCGGGGGGGCCCTTCCAGCACGACTGCGGTCACAGGGGCTCTGGCTTGGGCAGCTCAGGTCTTTGCAGAGGGGCCTGAGTGGGCAGTGGGCCACAGAGAGGGGACCATGGGGTGCTGCTAGAGGAGGAAACCCCCTGAGCTGCTGACACGGGGACCCCTTGCACCCCCCCCAGCCTCTACCAGCTTGCAGGATGCTGCCTCACACCTCCTTCCCCTGCACAGCCTTGTCACAGCCTTTGCTGCGTGACTTGAGCTGGCAGGGAACAAGCCTTGAAATAAACTCGGATGACATCCCTGCAAACTCCCGGGCATGGCCACAAACAGGATTATTTGTTGGGGGGGGGGGGGGGGGGGGCAGTGCTCATCCCTTCCCCACCAGCGACCCTGGCTTTGGGCTAACACGCCTCCGACCAGAGACAGGACCAGTTTACTCCCTGAGATGCAGCAGCCAAGATGACCAAAGCCCTTTTTGTTGAAGAGCAAGAACAGAAGCAGAGACAAGGTAATCTCCTACCCTGGGCTCCCTCCCAGTTGATGCACCCAGTCCTTGAAAAGCAGCTGGGCTACATTCAGCACCCCAGGAGCTGCAGGGAGCAGCAACCCTGCACAGCTGATATAATAAATGATTTCTGAGGAGCAAAATTGGATGCAGGTCTTGCTCTATCAAGCCCCTTTTCCTCCCCAAGCCCACGAGCATCAAGCCCACCTCCCTTTGGATTTTAATTCTCAACTCTCCCCATCCCATCAGCCAATGATCTGAAAAAATCAGCATTTAGCAACGGCCCCCTTTGCAGAGCCCCAACCAGCTCAGCATCCCCCGCATTGCAGCTGGGGCTGGCGCAGCCCAGCCAAGACCTCGCAGACCCCCGTAACGGGTACCGAGGAGCTCAGCAAGGAGCTGGGCTAATCCTAACTCAGGACAGCAGAAGAAAGGAGGCAGCAAGCACTTAACACTGATCAGGGCTCTGCTCCCCAAAGCCCTGCCTGCCCCTCCCCACCATTGCCGCCTTCTCTGCAGTGGTGGGGGAGAGGTCAGGGTCTTCTGAAAGACAGAGAGCTCGGGGCAGGGGAGACCAGAGCCCCAGATTAGTTCAGCCTTTATTCTGGGCATCATTTAAATCATAAAAATTACAGCCAAGTCCAATTCATTATGGCCAGGGAGCGACTGACAGAAATGAAAAGGGAAAATGATACTTGAATTGATGCTTTCTCACCATTCCAGTGAAATAACCAATTTGGAACAAATTAAGGGGCTCCCGTCTCTACCAGCCTTTTCAATTGCCTCTGAGCCAACGCACATTTTTCACAGTGCAGCGTTTCCTCCATTAGCAGTGAAAATTAATGATTTCTATTATTGAAGTACCTGAAGGCAGGTGCCTCCCTCGCACAGCCGAGGCTGGGCTGGCCCTTCCTTGGGGCACAGAGCTCCTGGGGAGCAGAGAAGAGCCATGAGAAGACAGACAGGCTCAGAGAGGGTAAGTGACATGGCCAGGGCCACCCGGCAGGTCGGTGGCAGAGCCAGGCTCTGGGCCAGTGGCCGTCCCCTCTCAGCAGTACCATCCCAGACGTGCCAGAGTGGTGCATGCAGTGAGGCCAAAACCACCCAAACCGCAGCACGCGACGGTGCCACGGCTGTCCCCGATGCCCCCCCCAGCAGCAAAACCACGTGGGCTTCAGCCAGTCCCTCCCAGCTTTGCTTGGGGGGGCTAAAGGGGAATCACCCCATTTGCAGGGGGTCCACTCAGACTTCAGGGGCACAAGTCCCAGGGGGCTGAGAGAATGTTCAAACCCTGGTCCATTTACATATTCCCCCCCTCTAAGCTTTATAAAGGTCAAAGCCCTTTGCCTCTCCACCTGCTTTCTGCTCACAACATTGTTTTCTGAGAGCCCCGAGCACGGTGCCCATCATGTTTGCGCTGACAGCTGCAGAAATAAGTGCATAACTCCCCACCACGGCTGCCCTGGGGCCAGGCTGGTCATACTCAGTGTTTGTAAGCAGACACACATCTGTCATTATTTTTTAATTAGATTTTTATTTCCTACTGCTAGTATTTCATTGTAATTTCCGCCACTCCTACCCAGGCCGTGCTAATATAATCACTTCGGAGAAGAGTGGGAACAGCCAGCCTACTCGTTCTAACATCCCGCTCAGAAAAGGCAAAAAAAGCAATCTGTTAAATACTCAGATCCTGCAGTCATTACAAGCTTAGGGACATCAGGCGGGTGCTGGAATGGACCATCAAAGCACCGGTGCCGGCAGCGCAGCCGCCAGCAGCCAGCTGGGAGCATCACCACTGCAGAAACTTCAAAAAAGTTCACATTTGCTCAAAATACCTGTTAGAAACCCGTTGCTCCAGCAAGGTGAGGCGGACTTAAAAACGGCCTTAAAAAAAAAAAAAAAAATAAAATCTGTGAGTTATACCCTCAGCTTGATGCTAGAAATGCAGTGATATTTTCTAGCCCACATCATACTGGAGGTCAAGATTAGATGACAGTTTGGTCTAAAAATACTCCGAAGGGGAGGCTTGGAGGAGCTCAGAGCACCCAGTGCCCCCCCCCCCCGGGTGTCGCTCATGGTTGAAACCAGGGGACAGATGTTTTCCCCAGGACATTTCTCAGAGCAAGCCCCTGGCAATGAAAACAACTGCTGCATTCACAGGGAAAGTCACCCCAAATAACCTTAAGGAACGCTCAAGGCCCACCATCCGATGAGGGAGCCCCAAAAGCCAGTGTTTGGGGGGGGACGACACAGAAACGTGCGCAGCTCGGCTCCCCTCTCGTTAACCCCAACGACGACGGCGGGGACAGGAAGCCTCGTTAAGCATCCAACTACCAACAGCAAACCCGGAGCGGCGTCAGGACCCACGCGTGGTCCCACCCTGCGCTGCCGCACGGAGCAAAGCCGGGTGACTCCGAGTTCCCACTTTTTAAAGAGGTGTTTAAAACATGGCAGGGGGAGGATGTTTAACGCTCGCAGGAAGCAGCCACCGCACAAGCGCCTTGAAACCACCGCGTTTCTCTACCCAGAGCACCACGATCCCGCGTCTGCTCCAGCCCCGGCACGCAGATTGCCAGCAAGCCCCCACCAGCACAGGCTCAAAATTGAAGCTTTAGTGGCTTTACAACATTTCCTACGTATTTGAGACCACAAGGCTAAAAAAGCAAGCTTGGGGGTGGGAAGATGGCTCACGGAGAAAAGATTGTGTTTCAAACTATTAGAAAAATTGAAGTGATTCATTGGAGACAGCGCACGGGCAAGGGTGCCGTTACAACAACGCGAGCACCCCAGAGGAGCCCTGTCGGATGTGCCGGCTCTAAAACCTCCGCGGTTCCCCGGCCTGGCTGCTCCCCTACAGCCACAGGCACCAACAAGCACGCGCCTGCGATTCTACATGCGACGGAGCATGTGTAGACACGCACACGCTCACACATATGTGCGCACCACACGCGTGCGTACATGTGTGGAGGAGAACTGCCCCACAGCCCGCAGGGACCCGCCGGACCCCCGCGGCCGCCCAGTGCAGCGTACCGGGGGCAACGCTCCTGCCGCAGCGGCCCTGCCAGAAAGTTAACGCCAATAATAACAAAAGCACCGAAATTACCAGCCCTGAATGTGTGCATGAGACGGGTCCGAGCGCAGTGTTACGCTCCATTTGCTGCTGCAGCTCCACTCCACGAGCCCGAGACAGCCGAGGCGAGCGGCAAAGCACCACCACCACCCACCCAGCTCTTCCCTGCCTTTCCTTCAAAGGCGATCCGGTCGCTCTCCCCCAGCCTCATTTCACACAAAAAAGAGCATCAAACATTTGCATCACGGGCGAAGCAGAAACACGAGTCGGAGCTGACCCCCAAACGAAGAGCAAGGGCAAAATAAAGCCGTGTCAGCGCACGACCTTTTTCTTCCTCTTTTTGCAGCCCTGGGAAAAATCAATAAGATGCAGTGAGTCAAACTCAGTTTGAATCCCGTAAGTAATTAGGATTAGCAGGCTGTGAGCCGAAGAACCAGGCTGCATGTGTGCCTGGGCTGGGAGGGACCATTTTGTGGGAGTACGGTACACGGCTTAGCTGATGCAAATAAAAAGAACAGCTCCTTAAATGGGTTTTCAGGCAGGATGGCAACAGGGAACGGTAACGACCTGATTTACTTAGAAAGAAGAAAATCTCATGAGGGTAATTTAGCGTGCTGAAGCCCTGGTAGGAGCAGGATGGGACCTCACAGGTGAACCAATATTTGTGTTTGATACCGGGTCTGCTCCCAGCCCCTTGCTCCCGAGCCCGGACTCCTCAAGCACCGCGTATTTCTGGAGCTCTTTCCTGGCAGTAAATAACCACCTCTAGTTTTCACTATCAAGAGTTAAGTCTGTGGTCAAAATTTCAAGGGGACAAAAGACGCCCCTTCCCCATAACCTTAGCAGAGCTACCCAGAAAATAAGAAGCAATTAGATGTACGTTTTCCTTTAAAGAACAACTCGTACCTCAATTTATTTCAATTTTCTCAAGCTCAGGTAACTCAGCAAAAGCCAGCTGCCTACAGGAACGCTCGCACCGGGTCCGTGCAGGCAGGAACATCCCTGGGACAGCAGCAGGGCGAGCGCCCCGGACCTTGCCCCCCGCCAGCCGCCGCTGGACCCCTTCCCATGGCCACGCCGGCCAGGAGGCAGAGCCCTGCGCGCTGCCAAGGTCTCTGTAACGCAGGGCTCCCGCAAACCCACCCTCGGCGCCCAGCGAGCTCCGCAAACGGCTTTCCCGCGGGCTGGGAAGAGCGGGGCGCGATGGGGAGCGATGGGGGGCAACGGGGCGCGATGGGGAGGGATGGGGCTGCGCAGCCTCCGGCCGGCCGCTCCCCCGGGGGAGGGAAAGTTGCATTTCACCCACCTAGAAGCATTTTTGGATCCGGCTGCGTCGCCTCGGCGCTGCTGGTGCCTCCCGCTCGCCCGGCCGGGTGCGGGGCGGGGCGGGCTCGCCCGCAGCCCCCGCTCAGCCCCCGCACCCCGATTAGCAGCCCGGGGGGTGTGGGGGGGGGGGGGGCCCTCGCCCCTCGCCCACGGTCCGGCCCCGCCTCGGCCCAAGCCGGAGCAAGGAGGGGGAAAAAAGCAGGCGGAGGTGCCGGGGTTGAGCATGGAAATGGGTGGGAGGGGGAGCGGGGGGAGCCGCCCCCCGGCAGCGCAGCACAAGCGCCCTTTTCCTCCCGAGCCCGGCGCGGAGCGGGCACCGGCGCTGCCAAAGCACAGGAACTTTGTGCGGGGAGGATGGAGCTCACAACCGGCTTCGGCTGCACCCCCAGGACCCCCACCCCCCCCAAGGGAGCTGTTTTGGGGTAGCCGTGGTCGGGCGGGCACCTGTCCCGGTGCCCCCATGCTGGGTTTGCTCGGGGAGGGGGAGACAGCGGCAGCCACCCACCCCCCAGGAAGGGGTCCCCGAAATCCCCCCCGTGGGCAGGGTTGCACCCACGCACTGGTGGGATGCGGGCCGAGCCGTCCATCCCCCAGGAAGCCGAGCACATCCCACACACACCAGCGTGCACCCCCCCAGTCACCAGCACGTCCCTCAGCTTTCGGGGTTCATGACCGAGACACTGGCTCTTGCCCAACGGCAGCAGCATGAATTCAGCCCTTTTTCCACCATCCACACGAGAGAGGCCCGAACCCCCCAGCCAGCCCCGGAGCACCTGTGGGGTGCCAGACAACCTGCGTGGGCGGTGCGGCCCCACAGGGAAAGGGGCTGCGCAGCCCGGCAGCCGCATGCCCCAGCCCGGAGCGCTGGAAACACACTGTGTCCGACCTGGCTGTGGCATCACCTTGGGGTGATGCAGGCAGCCTGCCCCGGGTGGGGGGCTCGCCCCAGCCACCCACAACTGGGGCTTGGCCTGAGCCCTGGAGCCCAGGGTTTGCTGCCCTCCCCAGTGCTTTTGATAGCAAAGGACGAGGCAGTTGGACTCCCCAAAGGCAGCACCTTCTTCTGCACTGAATTTTCGGCCTCCAGAGCCTTTCAGGAGAGGAGGTTCACGACTTGATTGCATGGTGCCTTTTAAAGAGGGAAGTTATGAAAAACCTGCTTGTGAAGAGAGGAAACCATTGTCTCCCCGCCCACAAAAGGAGACCAGAACAGGGAGGGATTTAAATACTTCCCCCAAGTCAAACAATGCAAAGAGTGGGGCAGGAACCCCTCTCCTTCAGCCACCCACAGAACAAAACCAAAGATGTAAACCACAACGTGCCAAATTCCCTTCCCAGGTGCTGCAGCCAGACCCAGCACTTTTTGGGTAAATTTTATCGTTGTGGTGCTCTGGAAAGTACCCAAAGCCATCAGGGCTGCCCCACGCGCTGCAGGTCCTTCTCCCAACACCCACCCGGGCTCAGCTGGCACCGGGGCAGCACCAGCAAAGCCCCAAAGCAGGGCTGACACACTGGGCACATGCACCCCCCACGCAGGGTATTGCTTTCGGGGTCGTTAGCAGCAGCAGCAAGTTTAGCCCGGGCACTCACTAATCTGGGATTGACAGCTGGGCCCGCACCGCCTGTTACCAGCCTCCCAGCAGGCTATTTAAACCCGATATTAATTTGTTTAATGTCATCAGCAGTTTGGCGTTACTGCGAGCAAGCGTCAAGCAGAGGGGAGCGTGGAGGTGTAAAGACCGGGAGGAGCAAGGGACTAACAAACATCCGGGGGCTGTTCTTTCCCCCAGGACAACCGCAAGCCACGGGCAGGTCTGGCATCTCCGACAGACCGATGTACAGCCCTGAATCCCCCCCACTCCGTCCTCCATCCACCTGCGCCCCCCCCAGCCCTGACCAGCCCCTCAAGTTCTGCACAGCAATTTCATCAATAAATGATCTCCCTGCTCCGGCCGGTGCCGAGTTTATCCCAGCCGGATGGGCAGGTCCTGGCTGGCACCATTGCAGCTGAAAGGGGTCGAGCTGGCGTGACAGAGAGGGGTGGGAGACAAGAACAGCAGCGTGGGACAGTGCATTTCATGGCTGAGCCTTTGAGGCCAGCTGGAGCAGAGGCTAATTACAGGTACTGATTACAGACCCCTGCCATTAACGCCTCCTGCCCTCCCCTGCCCGGCCACAGCAGATCACTGGAATTTCCCAGCGACTCGGCGTGGGTCCGGCCGGTGCATAACTTGCTATATTTGTACGTGGACCCCAGCGCTGGCACACAGCAGCAGCACAAACCCTCCCACCGGGCCCAGACCCTTGTTGCCCTTCTGGGGGGCATCGCCAGCCACCCCGCGCCCTGGGGAGCAAAGCCCACGGCCGCTTCTTCCCACAACAGCGGGACAGAGCTGCCGCTGCCGAGCATCTTCACCGGAGCCCGCAGCTGCGAAGGGCGCCCGGGGGCCGTGACAACGGGCTTTACCATCCCCGCGTAACACCGTGGGAGGCACTAAAAAAAAATTAAAGCCGATGAGCGTCGTTGTGTCAGATGCTACACACCATCCCACGGTCACTACTTTTCGACGCAGGTTGTTAAGCAAACTCAGGGCCCTGACGGCAGAGCGTCAGGAGAGCGCGGTGATGAGACCAGAGGTTCTCTGCAAGGCAAGGCGGCCTGCCCCGGCACGGCCGCAGCCCCCCAGCAGCCCTCAGCCTGCAGCTCACTGCGCGTCCGGAGAGGCAAAGCCCGAACATGCAGTCAGAGGGGGAGCGTTCGCCTACACCCGCCGTCGAGCCGGGCCTGCTCGGGCAAGTCTGCTCAAGCCGCGCCTGCAGCCCATGCAGCAGCGGCTCAAAGGGAATGGGGGAGCAGGGGGATGAACAGGAAGGGTGCTGGGGAAGCAGAAAGGGTCCAAACATGACCGCTTGGGTTCGGTTTGAACATGGGCTGTCCCTAATGCCACTGGTTCACTGGGCTCTTTGTGAGGACAGACTCAGCACCACAACAGAGTGATTACTCTGAAACCTACTGAGGGCAGTGTGAAACGCTACACTGGCTGAGATGACCGGGACATGCTCTCCCAGACGTTAGACTCCAAAAGCAGCCTGGCAAATAGTGACCAGAATTGGGCAATGAACACATCAATGACTGATAAGGGAGACAGAGGAATAAAAAAAGAAAAACCAGCAGGAAGCCCCCCCCGCCCAGGTCCGCCGAGCCTTCCAGAGCCTTTCTGGCTGACTTTGTTCACTGAGGATTTAGAGAATAATTTGGGGGTGAAAGATGCCAGATAGGATCAAGACCAATACACCTGGAGGACCTGTATCAGTTTTCTTCTGCTCTGTAACTTGAGCCCCATCAGAAGCAGAGGGCTCAGGCGTGGAGCAGCGTTTCATCCCCCCCAGGCCAGGAAGGCTGACCTTTCCTGCTCCTGAGTTTGCTCAGGATTAAGATAACATATTTTAAGGGCAGAATCCTCCACCCCAGGGGGTTCCCACACAAAGAGGATGGGGTTTACAGCTCGCGTTCCCGCCCCAACACCCCACCCCCCCACCCCCCCCCCGATAAACAGGGGCCTGGTCAAACCACCGAGTCCAGGGGCCGGTGCCCACCCCAATCGGATCAGGGCATCCAGATTTTGTAATTAAATCTTCCTGAAGATTTCTGCTTTTATGCATCTTAAAAGAGCAAACCGGGGGAGCTAATGATGCATTTGCCTATACCAAGGAGGTGACCGACAGCAGCGCTGGCCATCCCCGGGGGGGGCACACGCACCCCCGGCTGCTGCCCACTGCTGCCAGGAGCCCACGTGCGGCTGCGGCCAGGAGGCTCGGGTTTAACCTCAATTTTCCCCAGCAAGGGAAGGTCTGGTCTCATTGTGTTGCTAAGAGCCAAGATAACAGCCAAACACCTCAGCTTTTCTTCTCTGTGCTACTTTAATCTTTGCCGTTTCAGGAGCAGAGAACAATATTGCCCTTTTGTTAATCCCAGCTCCTGTGCAAAGTCTCAGCTTTAAACTGTGATGGAAACTATACAATTAAGGGCCTTTTTGTTGCAGGGCAAGGCGTTAAAACATTATTTCCTCCTCATTTTAGTAAGAGACCACCTCAAAAAAGCCACTTAAAACTGCTTAAACGTGTATTCTCAAAATTCTCACCCTTTAATAACAAGACCAGGGTAACTCGTGCGGGTGTCACTGCCGAGGACGGGCCACCGCGTCCCCAGGTCTGGGGATGTTACATAGGGGTGCTCCATCCACTGTTACCCGCTGAGGGGACGGGGCTCCGGCGCACCCCGGGCCGGACACCCATGGGGAGCCCCAAGGACGAGCAACCACTTGCACCCAGGAACCGCCGCGGGCAGGGCAGAGGGAGGAGAGCTGGGGCCGCGCTTGTGGCTGCCACCTCCCGTGTTAATCATCTTTCACAGGGAGATGTCTAATTACAAAGGCATCCAGGACAGGTCTGCAAATAGGGTGGAGAAACTGGATGACCTAAAAAAATCTTTCATTATCAAGAAAAGGGATGGAAATTATACCTGTAAATAGTTTCACAGAGAGCGTGTAATATTTTCCATCTAATTTAGGAGGGCCCTCCTGGAAGAAACAGGGCAGAGAATTTCACCTGCGACCACACTTCAGCGCACGAAGAAACGCTTCACACGCCACCGAGCCCCGGGCACGCGTGCACAGATCGCAAATGCCGTGCTTTGTCTGAAATCCGGCGCTCGCCCAGCCCGGCTAAGAGGGATCCCTGGAGCCCACCCCGGCACGAAGGCGCCCGGCGCTGCCCGAGCAGAGCCCACCGGCACCTGACCTCCGATGACCGGCATCAACAGCAGCGCAACAGCTTGAAAATATTTGGAAGAGGGTTTGTGACATGAGGGGTACTCACCGGGAGCACCTTGCGGAGCCACATAAAATTCCACGCCTGCCCAAAGCCGCCGTTAGCTCCCGGAGGAGGATGAGGAGGAAGGAGGAAGGCAGATTCCCTGCTTTGCTGGGTCTCCAGCCCCAGCCTGCCTGGCAGAGCCTTAGCAGCTCCGGCCACATGCCATCCCACACTGCCCAGCATCCTTCTCCCCTTCCTCTGGCCAAGGGCTGCCCCACACGGCACCTGGGGTTGCTGCCTTCCTCCTCATCCTCCTGGGTGGAGGGTGAAAAGCATTTGCCATTCCGGTTCCCCTGGCCTCATACAGGTTTCTGGGAGGGGGGAGGGTCACAGGGCTCCTGAGCCCCCATATCAGCTCAGCTGGGGGTTGGCACGGCAACTGGCTACCCAAAATCTTCTTGATGCTTAGTTATCCAGGGGGTGACGCTGGCTCCGGCCTCGCCCGCCAGGTCCCGCTCAGCTCCGTGCCCCTCGGGGGGGTCCCGGGGACCTGCCGCTGCTGGGGAGCATGTCCTGCCGCACACCGGGCAGGCGCTGCAGTGCCACGGCGCAGGGTACGCACAGGCGCTCCCGCTGACACGGCAACAGTAAAATAGCTGAAACTACTACTCATAAATCTATGGCTGTAGAAAACATCAAAGGCGAACTGGAGCAGCATTGTGTGCGAGTTTTTAAAAAGCAGCCACAACTTGGAGGCATGAAAAAGGAAGGAAACCTGGTTTAAGGCGATCATGCCATGACTGGAGTTACACGCAGTCCTGCTCCAATAGACTGTAATCGCCTCTCGTGCACTAAAAGCAGAGGGGTGGCCGCAGCCCCGGGAGGAGCCACAGCGGAAAGGCCACCGGTCCTTGTGCTGGAGGGAAATAGGGCCGTGCTGGAGCGTACGCCAGTCACTCCTGGCCGACGCCGGCTTTGCACTGGTCTGTTCTGCGCAGCATCAGCTGTCCCGCGGCAGCACCGGGGCAGAGCGAGAGGGCAGGTCCCCGGCAGCGGGGCAGAGCGATGCCCCGCCGGGCTGCAGGTTCCCTGCGTGGCCATGGAGCATCACAGACCCTTCGTCCCCTCGGTCCTGAGCCGGAGCAGCAGTGCCTGGCCTTACACAGCCAAAATGCGGGAGCCGAGCAGCCCGACCACAGCTGAGCCCCGCTGGCCCCTCGCTCCCCTCCCGGGCACAGACCCAGCCTCCGGGGCTCGCGCTGTTGCCATTTCTCAGATCGCCAGAATCTGGTTTTCTCCCTCTGCACAACTGTGCGGTGACACCATGGGGTTATAAAAAGGAGAGATCACTCTGGGAAAGATGGCATAAAGCATGACGAGGGAAGATCATCTCTTCATAGAAAATTTTATATTGCTTACGACTTACTGTCTGTGAACATAAAACAGTTTAACCAGCCGACCCTAAATCACAGTGACAGCTTTACACTACCCACAAACCTTTGCTCGCGCTTATCCAGCTCAGTCCTACCTACCTCCCCTCCCCATTTTCTTTCTTTTTTTTTTTTTTTTTTAAGGCTTGCTCCCCCCTCTCTTCTCCCGGAGAGCAGCACACGTGTGTGCACACACACACAGAGAAGCAGCTGAGCCGAGGCGCAGTGGGCACGGAGAGGGGCCCAGGGCTGGAGGCTGCGAGGGACGAGCTGCGTTCCCAGCCTCACCGTTCGAGACCCTGGACAAGTTGCTTCCCCATTGCCATCACCCCTCCTGCCCCGGTCCCCCCCATGGGCTCAGCCCTGGCACTCTTTGGGACAGTGCCTCAGCACAGGGCGGCCGCGCAGCCCTCACACACGCACGGCTCCGTGCGACCTGTTTTACCCAGCACCTCTAATGCCCGACGGCAGCAGCCGGTGCGGGAGGGAGCGGGATGCAGAGGGATGCTTCGCCTCCTTCCCACGTCAGAGCAGGACTGCGGCCATCCCTGTCCCGGGAGCTGCAGAGCATCCCCCGGGGGCGCCGAGGTCCTGCGTGTCCTCACCTCTCCCTGGGGACGTTTAAGGAGCAAAACGTACCTGTACGCAAGGGCGCTGGCTGGCAGAGCGAGGCTGCGCAGCAGCACCCGAGCGCTTTGGGGGGGGAGGGCCCAGCCAAGCCCCCTCCAGCAGGATGGGGTCGCCTCCGATGCCTGGGGTGGCCACAAGAGCCAGGAGCTGCCTGACCCCAGAGCAGCCCCGGCACAGACCCAGCATCCTCACCCCTGCTCGAAGCCGCTGCCAGAGCCCTCCCTGGGAAAGGCCCCGCCAGGCTCCGTGCTTGCCCAAGACAGGGTTCAGCAGCCGCTAACGAGCTGAGACACACTCGTGGTTAGCATTTACCATTTTTTCCCCCACTTAAAATAAATCCCAGGCTTTCCTCTTCCAAGTTTGCTGAGCTGATGATACATGGGAAACTGAAATGCTCCATGACGGCATGTTCCCCGTTGCTCTTAATCCACTTCTAATTAAGATCACGTGTGACGCATGCCTGAGCTATGTGGCCATAAAATGCTATTGTTGCAACTTGATAGCAAACCAAATGGAAGAAAATTACAGCAAAATCCAAGATTAAGGATAACCGGCTCACAAAATACAGTGCTTAAAAATAACATGAGGCAATTTCCTCCCGATTTTGGGAAAAATTGCCACCGCCAGCGGCATCCTCTGAACGCAGCACGGCTCAGCCTCCCCAGCTCTGCCAGCAACACATCTCAGCAGCAACCTGTTCAAAGCACAGCCCTGCCCGACTGCTTCTGCTCCCCTCACCACAGACGCACCGCGACCCCACGTCCACAGCACAGCACCCACGCACGGTCCCGCAGGGCACAACGCAAACCCCCCTGGAAGGCTCAGCCCAGGGCCAGAGCCCCCACACACCCCAAGCTGTGATTTAAGCCGATGGCTTCCCCAAAGCCCGGCCTGAGCAGCTCATCCCAGCCCATCCCTGGCGTCAGTCGCTCCTGCAGAGGAGCGAGCCGGACTTGTGGGGACACTGCGCTGGTTGCTGCACCCGCTCGGGGCTCCGAGGACTAATCCCCCTCATCCCAGCTGCCAGAAGCAGTTGCAGCCTTTTGATGAGGGTGATTTTAAGAGAAAGAAAGGGGAGGGGGGAGCAGGTTATCAGAGGAGGAATCAGCTGCGCAGCCCAGCACAGGACCCAGTGTTCAGACCAAAGCTCTCTGCTCCCCCCGCAATGCCCCATCCTCAGATGGACACGGCCTGCACCCCCAAGAAGCACCTTGTGAAGGTCAGAGCCATTTCACACTCAGGAGACAATCTGGGGGATGGCACGGGACCAAGAGTCAGCCTCTAATATTTGCGTGCAACCAGCAGCCGCTGCCAAGGACTCCCCTTCAAAATGACCCCGTCCCTCCCACCACCCATTCCCCCACCGTGACATTTGCACCCTCCTCACCCTCTGCAGCGACACCTCTCACCCTCCTGGGCACGGGTCCGGTTCCTGTGAGACCCCCCCCGGTTTCCCCTCAATGCACAGCGGCTTGCTCTGCTCCCCTCCCTGACGCCGCCCTGGTCGCTGACGCCCCCGCTTCCCCGGGCACAGGGCTGCCAGCCCATCCAAAAATTATACCTGTTAATACATTATCTTAGTTTATCATCTTTTGGCTTGGTCTCTTTTCTTTTTTTTGAGGCAGAACCCCCCCGCAGGTGCAGCTGGAGCATCGGCCCCAGCCCCCCGGGTCCCCACTGCAGGGGGCTCTGACCTCCTCCGCGCTTGGAGCATCACACAGCAGCCTGCGCCAGGCTGTGCTTGCGCGAGCAAAGCCCAGTAGCTTCTCTGTGTTGTTTTTTTGGCCAAGACTTAAAATTTTAAGGATCTTTTTAGAATAAGCATGTCAGGGGAAAAAAAAAATCCCTGAAGCCTCTGGCCAGAAATCAGGGCAGAGCAGAGGGGCGGCGCCTGGACAGGGAGGGCACGGCATCAAGAAAATCCTTCTAAGCAGAAGTTAACAGCTAATCAATTTATTCTTTATTGGAAGTCACCAGCTCAATAAAAGTCTCAATTAATCAAGATTAATTCTGATACAATCGTTAAGCCGTGATAAACTGAATAGCTGGGCTTTTCGGAGGGAGAGCACTTTAATGGGGTATTTTCAGAGGATCTAAAAAGGGAACCATTTTCTCCAGATTAATGGGCTGGCACAAGGCTAACGTGCCAGGAGGAGGGCTTGGGCTCCCACAGCACCTCTTGCACAGCGCCCACGGGCCCTTTTCCCCATGTGAAATGGCTTTTTCAGTATAACCAGATCATTTAATGGAACAGAGATTTTTCTGGCCATTCCCAGTGATGGGGGGAAATCTCTCCCCTTCTCACCCCTCGGCAGCTGGGCTGGGCAGGGCTGCTGCTCCCCCCAGCTCCGTGCAGCACCCAACCCCGCCGGGGCTCGCTGCCACCGGGAGCCTCACGGGACATCCCTGTGCCCCAACAGGGAAGGGAGAAGCCTGGGATTAAATAGAGGGAAGGAAAATGTACAATTACACAACTGCGCTTCTCCAAATGACGCCTGATCCCAGCAAACATCTTTAAGGCATGAAAAAGCATTAAGTTTCTCCCACTGAGATCCCAGGTTATTCAAATCTGATATGAAAAGCTATTTTTAATCATCTTTGCTCGCGGCTGAAGGGATTGGCCAAGGCCAACCGAGCAGGAGGACGCTGTATGCTTGTCCTTTGCTAAATTTACAGAAGCTTAAAATACGAACCCCGCTACTGTTTGGCCACGAGGTTATCGATCAACACACGGGTAGATGCAGCATCTGTCACAGCTGAATATTAAAGATCCTCTAACACGCAGGGTGGGCGTGGATTTGCTGTTATGAGGTTCAGGAGAGCCTGATGCACTGCACTGACATCCCCAGGAGGTACGGGCTCAGCTCCCAGCTGGGGTCAAGCGGGAACACCCCCCGCACCCGCCCCTGCGAAACCCACGCCTGCCCTTCCCCACTCCCGTGCCAGCTGGACCCTTTGCGTTCCCTCCCAAATTCCTCCAAAAAGTCCCAAAAGCAGGAGAGCAGCAAACCACTGCCAGACTTAAGCAGGAAGCCAGAAAAGCCAACTCTCCCCACCACGGCATCGCTGGTGCCGTTCCCGGCAGGCTGCTGAGGCTGGTCACAGACAGGGGCTCCCAGTGAGGGCTGATGCGGCCCGGCCGGAGGAGCCGGGCACTTTCCCACCGCACCTGCCCCGGCCCAGCCAGCCACATGGCCCTTGCACCCAGATTAGTCCCCTATTAGACTAATCCTGCATGTTTGTGTATTGTTTAAATCAATACATTGGATTTTATTGCAAATACAGCATCACTGACCATCACCCTGTTTATTAAGGACAATTAAATGATTCCGTGCATAACACAAAATTGAAAAAAATTAGATTGGCACCCCTTTTCTTGGTAATTAACAGCTGAAGAGCTCCGATAACAGAGGGCAGCATGGGGAAGGCAGGAGGAAACGCTCCCTGCAGCTGACCACCGAGACGCCGGGTGCAGAGCACACAGAGCAGGATCACGCAGCAGCCCCGCACCGGCCCAACCTGCCAGCTCTCCACGCCAGGCCACCGCTTTCCCAGGCGATGCTCTGGGTGGTTTTCAGGACTTTACCAGCAGGGTTATCCCAGCCCAGCAGAGAGCATGACCATGAACCGGCAGTCCTCGGTCAGCACAACAGGCTGCAGGGACCATCCCTGTGCTGGCTGAGGGCAGCTCGCCCAGGCCAGCGACACCCTGGGTGATGCCCAGGGATGCCAGGCTTCGTTCAGTGGTGCAGCACCCCAGGACCCTTCTGGGGTCCCCCAAGGTTTAACACCACAGCCCATCGCTTCCGTCTGGATAAACCAGCCTTCGTGCACTGCGACCTGCAACACTGGATCTGCACCACAGGCTCCGAAGTGGGGAGCTATTCGAGGGGAGCAAGTTGCCCCCAGCAGCAGCTCTGCCTGCTGCCAAAACCAGCTGGCACCCCCCGTGCAGCACAAGGTAACCCCCATCGGCAGCCGCCAGCCCCTCCCCGGCTCCCACGGGATCCCCACATCCCCTCCTGGGGCCCCTCCGCCGCAGACCCAGCGATGCTGAAGCTGTCACACCGATTTCCCTGCTCATCTCAAGCCTTTCTGCTCTGCACACGCACACAGACAAGACATTTCAGCAGCTAATTGGGAAAACCAGGATCGTCCCCCTTGCAGGGAGCCGCTATTTCTGTGTGGTGCTGCCAAGTGGGTGGGGGCGGCACTGGGGAGGGTCTGGGTACGTTACGCCATGGGGGCACATGGAGCGGAGGAAGAGCTTGTGACATGGATTGCACTGGGGCACAGCTGGCTCCGGGTGTTTTGCCCCTACCCTGACCACCCATCCTTGGCACTGGGTTTGGGGGAGGAGCCCGCCAGCCCTGGGAAAGGCTGTTTGAGGTGGGCTCAGGGCTTGCACAGACCCTCCTGGCACAAGGGACGCGGGGGCATGGTGTCCTTCCCACCGCCCCCAGCCAAGGAGGGGTACGAGCTGCTGTCAGCTCAGATCTGCCCGGGAAGGCAGAGACTCCTGCTGCAAAGGGGAGCGCTTTCCCCACCGCATTTCAGTGCGATGTGAGCTGACAGGGCCTGGGGATGCTGGCTCCAGAGGCAGGGGAGCACAAGCTGCGCTTCACATCTCGTGACTTTTTTGGACGCTGGTGGAAAGGCCTTTTCTGGGAGCACTGGTCAGCAACGGAGCAAATTCCTGAAATGCTCCAGCTGAGCCCATCCTGCATTGGGCAGCCCCTGAGATCACCCAAGGAGGAAAAAGAGGAGGCAGCAAGCCCTTGTCCCCATCCCCTGCCCTCATCCAGCAGTTTGCACTGGCACAAAAGCAGTGCCGGAGGCTGTGCTGGCAGCCACCGCACCCTGTCTGGCAGGGAGGCACAGCTCTTTCTGCTCATTCGGCACCAGAACAAGGGGGGTCCAGCTCCTGGTTGTGGGAGCACGAAGACACCAAGAGCAAACTGAGCTCACTTGGGCACCCTTGAAAAATCACAGGCAGTAATTAAATCACTCTTGACCCAGTTGGATTTGAACTGGCATCTGCAACGTGAAAACATCTTTCATCTGTGGACATCCCATATCTAATTGCTGCTGCACTGCAATTCAACATGAGACAACAGAAATCTATGATTTGCCGTGCAAGAAAATGCCTAATGAACAATAATTTGTTTTTAAGCTGGGGGTCTTCCTGGCACAGAGCTAATAAATTGTAATGATACTGATTATCGCATCTGTTTGCCAGCTAAGCTCCTCCCCAGCTTTGCTCCATGAAATGCAAGCGAATACAGCCTTTGCAGAAATAACTGATCTGAGAAGCCAGAGGGGAAACGGGGAAGATGGAGCAGTGTCTGTGAAAGCTGCCTTTGATGTAGCTGTAGATGTCAGTGCGAGACAGAGATTGCAGCTCAGAGGAATATCCCATCTTTGTCTAACTCAATTATTTAATTTAATCCATTGTCTTTAAAAAGCACCCCCTCTCCTCCCAAGGCTCCCCCAGAGCCGACGCCATCAGAGACCCACGTTAGCCTGCCCTCCCCACGGGTTGTGCCGGGTTGAGACCATCGCTGGAGCAGCAGCTCGGCCCAGACCCGCCTGAGCAAGAGCTGGGCACACACCAGGCTGCTCGAGAAGGGGGACTGCTCCCGTCACTGCAGGCAGGCGCATATTCTCAGCACCCAAAGGTGCTGATTCAGGTAGTGAGGGGCTCCAAGAGGAGTGTGATGGGGCCAGGCAGGACCCCCCTGCACTGAGCTTAGCCCAAGCACGCGTGCTGCAGCCCAGGCAGGAGCACAGACCAGGAGCTTGTCCAGTGCTTGCCCTTAGCAGAAAGGGCTGGTCCCCTCTTCTCAGCAGTGGTGGGTGGGTGGATTGGGGGGGGGGGGGGGGGGAGAATCCCCTCTCCCAGCAGGGCGGATGCGGGGCCAGGCAGCACCGAGCACCCGCAGTGCCGGTGGCACGCTCGGCGACTGGCACAAAGGGAACACGGGCATCGCGTCAGCTGGTTCCCAGCCCTAATTTCTCATTCGTGGCCACGTGCCCTCCCATGCTCATGCCTCAGGCTGGGAAAGGTTGACAGTGACAAAGCTGGAAATGTCTTTTTTTTGATCAAAAAGCGTGGGGGAGAAGGTCGGCTCCGGGTGTGTGGAGCAGGCTGCGGCGGGAGCAGCGTCCTGCACAGGTGCCGCTTCTCCAGTGCCGCGGGGGCGCAGGAGGCATGGGGAGGCAAGGGGAGCAGATGCTGTCTGCAGTTTCCCCACATAAGCAAATTGCAGCCCTGCGCAAGCAGAAGCCAACTTCACCTTGAACGTCAGAGCAAAGCGCGTGCGAGGCTGACAGCGCAAAGCCCCACGGGCTGCGACTGTCTGCTGGAGCCCTGGACACTGACAGAGGTCAGGGACGATGCAGAAGTACAAAGAGCATACTTGCATGCTCTTAGATTCTTTGGCTCAGTAGGAAACGCATCCCTGGATCGCCTCCCATCGAGCCACAGCCGGGTCCAGGGGGAGAATCTGGAGGCTGCAGGCTGGAATTTATGAGCCCTGTTCCCATTAAAATAGTAGGCAATATCTGTCAGTAAACGATGATAAACAGACCAGCTCCTTTGCATATCCCAGGCCTTGCTCAAACAAAACCACCACCAGGGAGGGCAGGATTTGGCATACAGATGACCATTGCCATCCCAGGAATTTATGGCTCCAGCCTGCCCGGTCTTTAGCAAGAGCAGGAGCAGGTATTTATACAGGCTGATCCCCAGGGGTCTGCCAAGGCCAGGGCACTGAGGCCAGGGCCCTGGCACCAACCATAGCACCAGGCTGCCCACCCTCTTGGTTTGCTAGGGATGAGCACCCCCAACCCGATTGTGAGCCAGGCCCCATCAGCACTTTCCTGCCTTCGAGGAAATTTGGTGTTCAGCAGGATAGAGAGCGCCAGAGGGGAGCACGGGTCCAGGTTCGCACTCAGGACCCTCCCAATGCAGATGTGCCAGAAGCCACCCGTGAGCACAGCGGCGAAGGCACCAGCACCAAGCACAGCCACCCTGGCACCCAGAGAGCATCACACATTGTGCACACATGGGACGCTGCCGTGATCACCCACCCTGCTGAACGGGGCTGCCGAGGGGTGGATGCAGCGGGTTTTACCACCCTGCAATGTGCTGGTGCTTGGTTGTTCGCAAAAGCACTGCAGATTTGTTTGCCAACCCTTCAGATGTTATTAAACAAACATTTCCTGACAAAACTGGGACTGGACTCCAACCCCTTACTGCTCTTCAGCAGAGCAGCTCCTTAGGGGGACAGCCCGCCACAGGCCACAGAAGGGCAGCTGGAGCGCAGGATGCCTGGGAGCGAGGGGCTGGCACCGAACACGCTCTTTTACAGCATTCCAGCACATTCCTGCCCTTTCCCTACCCCCTCAACTCATCACACTCACATACCCGCACAGCAGATAAAAGGGTCGGTTAGCTACAAAGTGCTTTGGAGACCTCAGCTCATTAATCCAACTTGTAATTAAGTCTGTACGGAAAGGAGGGCAGTTGCGAGTCGGCTGCCCAGTGCAGCTCCAAGGGGGTCACACCCAGACCCCTGCGACCGCCGCTCCCCGTGGAGCAGCCCCAGGGTGCAGAGCCAGCAACACCCTCCTCGAACGGCAGTGGGGTCCCAGGGGAAGCGCTGGCCCCTGCCCCAGGCTGGGGACACCGGGCTCTGGGCACCGGTGTCTGCACCAGCCCCAGGAAGGCCAAAGTCCCTCGGTTTGCCGCTAATACCACACAAACCCTCGCAGCCAAAGGCTCAGGCAGAGCTGGTCAATGGTTTTGCGGGTGACGTTTGTGGGCACTTTTCCCTGCCTTTACGCAGGAGGAACTGCAGCAGTCAGCTGTCGGGCCCAGGTCAGCTAAATGCCAACAGACGGCACAGAAGGCAGACCAGTGCTTTCACCTTCGCACGACCTCCCGCCCAGCAGCGCATCCCTGCCACGGCTGACGGGCGAGGGGCCGGGACCACCCACCCACGCATCCCCCAGGGGCATGCACCAGCCCTTCTGGTACACTCAGAAAGCGCCCCCAGAGAACTAACAAGAGGGGCTTAGAGGGGTCTGCCCTCCCCAGGGTGACATCTGGGGAAAACACAGGCAGGAAACCAGACTTGGTTAGTCAGGCTCAGCGTGACGGGGATCACCTCGCTGCTCTTCAGCGGGGGCTTTGTCCAGCCAGAGGATGGACTCCTTCCTCATGCTACAGCCTGACACCAGTCCACCTGCGGCTCGGCACCTCCCGGAGCTGCCAACAGCATCGAGCGGGCATCGAGCCTGCCTGGAGGGGCTGTGCTGGGCTGCTCTCTTGCCAGCCGTAACACAGCAGAGGTGTTCCATAACAACTGGGCAATGAGCAGGAGCTCTGCCGTCCGAGAAGAGAAACTGTCCCCAACCCACAGCAGCCTCGAGGTCCCGAGCATCGCATCGCATGGACGACCGCCAGTAAAACAGGCGCTGAGCACGTCACCCCCAGGAGTTCAGACACAGGTGCTTAGGGGCCATCCCACAAGACGCCTTTGCCTCCTAATGCTTGCAGTGTCCGAGGTCCTGTGCACTCAGCCCACCACCTGACGCTTGGAGAAACAAAGCCAGGGACCTTAAAGCATCCTGTCAAGGGCAAGCGCAGAGCTGTCTCGGCTGCCACTTCTGCTAAGTGGCTTTTGTGATAAACATCGGTTTCTAAATGGAAAACAAAACCTGCCCTTGTTGCAGTGCTGGTGCTTTACTCCTCACTGGAACAGATCAACCCTGTGAAACACATTGAGCCCAGATGGCCCAGCTTCTGGGTCCTTGTAGGGCCCGCCAAGTCTCGGTGTCGCGGCAGACAATATCCCAGCACTCGCTGGGACCCCAGTGAGCTGATGGCAGGTACCAGCTCCCCTTGCATGAGGGACTCAGGCCAGTGACCTTCCTCGTGCAAACACACTGCGGGAGCCCTCCCCAGGCAGCAAGATCCCCCTCCACAAGCGAGTACAAGGGGACAATTTGCCGACGACATTACATGTCACAGGGCCAGCGGGACCCAAGGCAGCCATGTGCTGCCAGAGCATCTGAGCACAGGGCACAGCAGATTAGCAGGGGTTGCCCGTGCAGAGCACCCCAACAGAAAAATGCAGGTGAAGGTCTAGAAGATCGCAGTTTCCAACAAAACCTCCAACCATATTTGAAAACATCACTTGAGAGTTTGAGTGGTTCACCCTGAACCCTCAGCACCAAAATCTAAGCAGCATTTTGAGTCAACAGCAGCCAAACTCAGCACAGTTATGGGAGACGTGCATGACAGGAGGGACAGGCCTGAAAAGCAGCCAGTAACCCGGCCACTGACAGCCACTCCACCCTCAGATGCGCTCATCCTTCCTGCACAAGTCATCTACGGACACCCAAGAAGATGCTCATGGAGACAGTACCAGCATCCACACTTCCACATAGACAGGACACACACGTGTCCATCTGTCTGGCACAGCAGGCTCTCGGGCCCCAAAACCACTTGAGAAGCGACAGCGAGGTGGGGAAGACCCTGCAGGTGAGGCAGACCACCAAGCGACAGCCGCCGAGGACACAACACAGCATTCCTGAACATCCCACGAATCCAGCGCGCCAAGCCCAGCGGGGCAGCTGCCCCAGAGCAAGGGCAGCCTCTGGGCAACCTCGGCCTGATGGGTGGGCTCCTACCTTGGGCTGCTGGCATCTTCCCCTTGTTGAGCTGCTTGAGGCGCTTCTGGTGGGACTTGCCGTTGTAGTGGATCTGCGCCTGCGCGGCCGAGTTGAGCTGGATGTTACAGACCTCGCAGAGCGTGAACGACTGGTGCTTCTTCTCCCGCTTCATGCGCTGCTCGGGCTGGCTCGGCGGGGAGCTGACCGCCTCCACCAGCCGCACCCCGTTCTCGGGGTTGTGGGACGGGCTCAGGGGTCGCTTCATGCCTGCAGGAGGAAGGACAGACCCGCCGTGAGGACAGAGGAACCAGAACAGGGGTCCAGGCGAGGCAGGAAAACCCAGCACAGGTCCCACACCTGTGGGGCACCCAGGCTGCCAGGATCTGGGGGGACTCCCCGAGCCAGAGCAACAGCATTTGCATCTCTGCAAGGACTTGCATTAGGCAAGAAGGCATGAGCAGCAGCATTCCTAGGAGGTTAGTGCTGGAGCAGGGAATAACCCACTTCTTCCAAGATTCTAGCACCAGACAACACTCCTCGTATCAGTTAAAGTCTTTGTATTCACTCCCGGACAGCGCTGTAGCTTGGCCCAAGGCAGAGCTGAGATGGCAACCAACTCTCTGCAGGCAAGAAATTCAGCTGGAAGGACTCGTGCCGCTCTGGGGTCCCGCAGCCCGTCCCCACCGCAGCAGGAGGAGGACTGGCACCAGCACCTCGAGCCACAAGCACTTTCTTGCCTGTGTTAAGCAGGCACCCATCCTGAACGCAGGGCTCTGTGGGACCACCTCGCCTTGGGAGCTCAGGTCCCAGACAGGGACACCACGTGGAAGAGCTGCCCGTGGAAGAGTTGGGGTCAGCCGGGGATGGCCCTCCTGCAGCCTTCGCCTCGCAGACACACTGTCCCCGCTGCCTGACCCCACACTGGGAGCTGGTGGGACATCCAGAACTGAGCCTCGGCGAGGCACGAAGGTCACTCGAGTCCTGCGATCCAGTTACCACCTCGGAGCTGGCAGCTGCCAGTTACAGATACACACAGGCACGCTGCGCCGAGACACCCCAAGGGGCCAAGAGAGGGGTGTCTGTGGGGGGCCAGGACAGGCCCCAAAGGTGCACTGCAGAGACGCCCCCGGCATCTGACAGCCTGAAGCGCCACGTTGTTGCTGCAGCACCCCGGGAAACCTCACCCAGCAGCCCCAGCCCACTGCTCCCTATGGTGGGAGGCTCTGCGCATCCCCTCCGACACAGCTCGCGTTTCCCAGTCCTGCACCCACCCAGCTCAGTCCTCCCCACCCATGTTTGCCGTGGGAGGCGACAGGCTGAGCTCCCCCATGCTCCCCTCTGGTACGAGCCCAGTAATTTCTCCCCAAAAGACGACCCATTGCAACTTGAGCACCCCAAGAAGTGGCCCCAGTTCCCCAGCAGCCCCTCGGGGCTCAGTGGTGAGCCTGGCAGCGGCGTGGGGGGGCTCGGGGGGAGTGGGGCGCTCACCCACGCGGCGTGGGGAGCGCCCGGGGCCGCGCAGCAGAGGGGTCTGGGGGCGCTGGGAGCCGACAGGCACAGCCCCGTGCCCCGACCGCTGCAGCCCCGGCCGCGGCCCCGCGGTGGCGCCCACGCTCCGCGCCCCGCGCAGGGGTCCCGCGGCAGACGGGAGCGCCCCGCTCCCACCGGGGACCCCCAGGAGCCCTGCCCGGGCCCGGGGTGCGGGAGGCAGCGGGGACCCCCCCCCGCCGGGGCGCGTGGGTGCGCTCCCACCCACGCACCCACCCGTGCAGCGAACACCCCCGGCCCCAGCGGGTTTTGCCATTTTCAAGGCACCAGACCAGCCTTGCTCGTTCCAGCTCCCTGGAGGTGACAACAAGCATCTCCCTTAAGAGTTATATTTAGCGAAAAGTAACAGAAGGATTTTCCACGAGCTGTTAATTGATCTGGAGGCAAAAGCTGGGACCCGCAGGGACAGAGGGTGACCCAGGCTGCCCCGACCCCGCTCGGCTCCCAGCCAGCATCACCCCAGGGGATCCCTGCACCCACCGCAGCGCTTGCCACCATCTCCTGAACGAATTAAATGTCATTTTTGCTCAGGGAGGGTGTCCGCACGTGGGGATGGACCAGGACCTGCGCAATATGCTCCAACCTTGAAGCCAGCTGTACATCAGGCAGAAGGTTGGACCAGCCACCCACGGTCCCTTCCAGCCTAAATTACTCCATGAGTAGCCAAATATGTTAGCTATGAGATCCTTAAACTCCTGCTTCACCAGTTAAAATACTAGGCAGCATAACTAAGAGGAGCTTTACATCAAAAATCAGGAAATCTACTTTTTGGCAGAAGGATTCAGGGCGTGCAGCCCTCTGGTACCTATTAACCCTGGACTCTCTCTAGAGACCTCAGGATTTTCCCTGAAGCTCCAGCTTCATCTTTCAATGAGAGCAAAAGAAAACACATAGCCCTTGTGCTTGAGACAACTGAAAAAACTTGTCCTGAAAGGCTAAAAAAACCCCTACATTTTATTTAAAAAAACAGCTACTGTTTTTTCAAATGAAACCTCCCGCACTTGGCATGCCGGGGGCTGGCACATGGCGGGGGGGGAACCGCCCCGCACCAGGAGCGAAGATCTCCGCAGCAGAGCTGCCCCATCCAACTGAACCACATCATCTCTGGTCATTCCCCAAAACTCTCAGCGGCTGATGCCTGATCACACTCAGATGGGCAGAGAGCCCCGCGGGACCCCAGGGAGAGGGCCTTTACCAGAATAACCATTAGCAGAGCAGCCGGAAAGCAGATCTGGGAGGCGATCAGCATCAGGAATGTGAGACGGGGCCTCGGGGATGTAGCGGGACACATGGAGCGCTGGTGGGGATGGGCCAGCAGAGGCAGGTCCCCGGGTGCCCTTGGCATCCTCCCCTCCCCGGGTATTTTTAATGCAATTACATCCCCAGCGCTAAAATTGGAACATTATGTGGACAAAGTATCCCAAAAGTCTCCCTCATCTTAAAAAAGGAACTGCTGTTGCTTTGATTAGATGGCAGCTCCCTGCCCCAGCTCCCGTTGCAGCGTTTAAAAGGTCTGTCCTAATTGCACGCACGCTTGTCTCATTCACTTAATTTCTGCTGCGCCTGTTCTGCTTCTCAGGTGTCGGACCATAAATTTGGTGATTCGTGGCTGGGACAGGTCACTGCACATGTGAGGACCTGCGTCTCCTTGACTGGCGGCTACTTTGGGGCAGATTTCACCTTTTCAGCAAAGCACCGAGGATCTTTGGGGGGGTTATTTGACACCCAGCAGCTCAGTGCGGGCCCCTACCTCAGCTAAGGACCCCAAGAGGCGTTCTTCATGGCCAGCCCAGCCCTCACCCTGTCTACAACATGGTTATGGTACACATGGTGCCCACACAAGGGAAGGAGGGGAAACTGAGGCACGGTGAAGGTTAAGTGACACCCCCAAGGCGACTCAGGGGCTCCAAGCCAAACCCAGCAGCAAGCACAGGGTCACCACATCCCAGCTCCACCGCCCTATCCCACCCCAGGGCCAAGGCAGCCAAGCCTTTGTCTTCTACATGGAGGACTGTGAGCAGCTTCCTCTTTTGGGTGGTCTTCCCAAGGGTCACAGGGCTCCACTGGGATGGGGGGGCTGAGCTGCCCCTCACCCACCTCTGCCCAGATTCCACCTGGCTGATCAACATCAACGACACCTCCCCAGACCCATGAGGCCCCCCCCCCCCCACTGTCTGCACTTTTTCTGCCCTTTGCTCAGAGCTACCAAGGGCTGCGCCAGCCCCGTGGCTGGCCAAAGGCTCCTGCCGGGTGCGAAAAGCTCCCTGACAGATGTCCAAATCTCTCTGAAATAAAAGAAGGTCAGAGCAGCTTGGGTATCGCTGCAGCAGCAAGCGCTGCGTCAAAGTACCCGTCCTCCCACCGCGCAGCGTTTCCAGGACGCGCTGCCCACCCGGCACAGCGAGTCCCCATCCCATCCCCTGCAGGACACTGCTCCTCAGCCCTGGTCCCCAAGCCCCGGGCACCCTGCAGACCCCCCCACAGCCCCAGCCCAGGACTGCAACACTCCAACCTCCGAGTCCAAGGGAGATGTTCCCCTCTAGTCCTGGCTGGTTTTATTGCTCGTGATCACTTAGGCTAACAAATTGATTCTGGGATTGCCATCCCCTCATCCCCTGTCTCTCCCAGCAGTCAGACTTGGTCTCCCCAGCCCGAGCAGCACAGCAGGCTGTCAGGCAGGCAGGTCTGCACAATACGTTCACCATTTTAAGGTCAGTTTTATATTCTTGTACAGTAGCCCATAACCTCAGGTCTCTCCTTCTCTTTCTTTTTTTAATAACACCATAAACATGTTGCAAAAGGCTGTAAAGTGCTGACAAATGTTAGAGAGAATTTAATATCCAGGCATTGAATATCTGAAATAAGAAACACTCTGGTTTAGAGGGTGTATGACAGCAGAGCTTGCCTCCTTTGCATCTGTGTGAGTGGAATGGCAAGAGTGGAGCAAGGCTCTGCTGGCCAAGGACACGCCACTTCATCCACTCCAGGACCTTTGCAGCCACTGGTCCCTTCCCCGGCCACCCCAGTTCAGACCCCCACACACCACACTTCGCCACCAACAGTGAATTCTCCTCCCAGGAGTCAGGCCAGATGCATTTGCACCAGCAGAGCTCTGTCCCAACGCTGGCACTGCCCCCTGGGGACGCTGAATCCCTGGGCTCTGGGGTAACAGTTCAGCTGATGCTACAGCCCAAATTAATTTCAGCCCCTGGTCAACCCTGCCGGGTTGCCTGAACACTCAGGGCCTGGCTTTGCCCTGTCCTTGGCGTGCACACAGCAGTGAGATCCCATTTCCCAAGTCCCCGGCGCCCCCAGGCTCCCTTTGGGGGTCCCCTCCGCAGGCAGCATCCCTGCGGCTGCTCTGTGCAGTCAGTGGACAAGTTTTTGAAGAAGCCCCGTGCTGGAACATCCTTTACTTCAGCTCCTAAACGTGAACCAAACTCTTCAGAAACTACAACCTCCCAATGCAGGCTGAAGAAAGAGCGGTTCCACGCAGACGGGCACCCACAGCTGCCCACGCACCCTGCGAGCACGGGGACGCAGCATCCCTCACCTCTGCAGCCAGGGAGGCTCACGTCTCGGCGAGCCCCTGGGCTGTGCAGGTGGGCCAAGGAGCTCCCTGTGCCACAGCTGGCCACCTTCTGCTGCACAGCTCTGCCGCGAGCTTGCGGGCGGCAGCAGCCCCGGATGCCGGCAGGGAGGAGCGAGGGGGATTAGCGAGGGTGATGCCAGCAGACATCTGCAGCGTGCTGACACATTTACGTACCCTCAGCACGCAAAGGAGGAGCTGGAGCTCGGGGCACGTGGCTGAGGTCTTGCAGCCACCCACCCTCCATGCCTGGGCCCAAAATCTCCAAAAAGCTGCTTTTTAGCAGAGGGAATAGGCTTGCTAAGTGCACATAATAGAAAATAAAAGCAATGGAAGTAGAATTAGTATGAAAGTCTCCACCAACAGCTGTCACAAAGCTCACGTAGCACCCCCCCAGCAATGATCTTATTTGCAGTGGCCCTGTTTGCATTTGCAAAGATGCCCAGGAAAGCCAGAAAATACCACAAACCCTTACCCGAGTGCAACCAAAATCACTGCATCTCACTGCTGGCTCAGTCTGCACTTTTCTACAGGAACTTGCCGTTGGAGCTGATCGCGTGTCCCCATTATAATTGGCTTGGATGCTCAAACTAGGCAATAGTTACACCATGCTTGGAGGTGCAAGTCTCAGCAGGCCAGTCTGAGCCTTGGAGCAGCTCCATGATCCTATCTCTGCCATGCACAGAGGCCAGGTGGTATCAGCACTGGGGAGCCCCAGCTGCGGCCACCCTCTGGGGAGCCCCAGAGCCCCAGGGTGCAGAGAAGCTCAGCTGGGGGGAGGCAGCTGCACCATCCTGCCTTCACATAGACCCCTCACCCCTGGTGCGGGCGATTTCCAGCTGGGTTCAGGACAATGCCTCACTGAAGAGGCAGCACCTGGTGCCCCCAGCCCAGCATGGGGAGGCTCTTACCTGGTCACCAAAGGGAGTGCCAAGCCAAGCCCTGCCCTCTCGCAGCCGCCGAGCCGGCTCCTGCCCGTGTGCTGCAGCCGTCAGGGCACAACAGACCCCCCCCTACACCCGGAGAGTTTCCGACACTTGTCTCATATTTCAAGGAGCACTTCAAATGCTGTTCAATCGCCACTAAATCAGCCCTCATCAGCAGCCTCCAGACAAGAGCCAGGGCGAGTACGAGCTGGGTGCCTACAGCTCAGCAAGTTTCCAAAAAGCCCCGAGCGTCACGCGGGGGAGCGGGCGCCAGCTGGCGGGAGGCTGCACTGGAGGAGCTACCTCGAGCCAAGAGCAGGCAAATGCACCTGACATCAGCTCTGTTGGTGAACGGGGAGATGGGGGAGCTTCCCAGGCTGCCTCTAAGGTCGGACCCAGAAAATTCCCCGGGCAGCTTCATAAAGGGGCACCGCTGGTAGAGGGATGCAAAGGCAACGAGCCGCAGTGAGCACAGGGGTGGCTCTGCCCCCTGGGATGGAGGTGGCCTAAAGAGACCTGCCACGGCATCGAGAGATGCTCTGATGCCCTGGACTAAGAGCTAAGCAGATATGGGCAGACCACAGATTTCAGAGGGCCCTGGCCATACCCACATCACTTTCAGCATTTCATAACAGCATCAAACTAGCCCCCTTCTGCCCCCCCCGGCCCCAACATATGCTCCACTAATGCCAGAGTGAGGCATGTTTTAGGATCAGTGCCTAATCCATCCATTGTCAGAGCAAGGATTAGCATGAGCCAGACCTCCCAAAGAGCTCAGGGATGCATGGTGGCTCCTGTCACGGGGACCAGGGCGCTCAGGGGGCTCAGACCATCCTCAGACCTTGGGTCCAAGCCCCCCAAAGGCCCAGGCTGGCTCTTACCCCTGCTCCCACGCACTGAAGGGCAGCGGGAGGTGCCGCAGCCCCCCAGGCACGCAGAGGGCATCGCACAGGCTCGCCGGAGCTGCTGTGCCTGTCCTCTCGTTTGTGCATCAGAGATCATTGACAGCACAGGGCTGTGTGTCCCCTGAATCAGCAGATCTCAGCCCTGCTCCCAAACAGCGAGGACAGCTAAAACCCAAACTGAAGGAGATGCCATGGAGGGAACAACGCTGCTTTTCTCCTATGGTCCAGAGAATATATCCATCTGCCCCAGGAGCCAAAACCTGGGAAGCGCCTCTCGGGTCCCATCCCAGGGTACCTGAAGCTTCTAAGACCACATCAGTAACAAGTTGATGAATCAACTTCAGCAGGGACCAAACTGGCAGAATGTGGGGTAATGAGAGAGAAAACGTGGTGGCAGGGCAGGCAGGGCACACGGGGTGTGCTTTTTAGAACTATAAATGAGATGGTGCTGGGTCTGGTGAGCACACTGTCCTGGGCACATGCCACAGTCGGGTCCCGTTCCTCCCCTGGGGTGGGTGACAGTGGGGCGGGTGGGCTCCTGGCAGCCCCCAGCAGTGACCCACCTGCTCTCACACCAGCGGAGAATGAAACCAAAGCAAACACAGGCAGGGGATCTGACATTTTGCCCCCAGGGGTTCAGCTGTAAATGTTATCACAGTGTAAGGGAGCAGCAGGAGGGGAAAGATTGAGGCACCAGCAATTCAACATCCCAACCGGCTGCTGCTCCCCCAGCCGCGCCGCAGGCTGCCAGCTGAGGAACGCCTGGCACAGGGCTTGCAGGATCGCACAATCCTGCAGGTTTCTTGTGATCAGCACAAAGATGAGGGCAGAGCCACCCACTACAGACCCGTGGCGAGCAGGGGCTGTGCCTGCCCTCCGTGCAGCTGCCCAGCAGCGAGCCCTCTCCCCACACACCCGTCACACGGTGCCAGAATTCAAGGAGGGCACAGAGCTCCGGGAGGACGCCGGCAGGCAGAGCTGGCTGCCCGCGGGCATCGTCCAGGGCAGGGAGGAGCCAGCAGGGTGGGATCTGAAGCGTCACAGCAGGAGAGGAACAAACCAGGAGATTTAGCTAAGCTTTGGGGAGAAAGCAGGGATGTCACCCTGGCACACCATTAATTACCGGGCATCCACCAGACGAGTGCTGCCCAAAGGGGTCTGGTAGGTGACAGCTCTAGCTGCTCTCCTGCCTCTGCGATTGCTTGCCTCTTAAAATAGACCCAAGCAGTGCAACCCAATGCAGCCACGGGGCAAGTCTTGGCCGAGCTGCTACTTGCTAGCTCTTCCTAGCTGCTACAAAGAGTTTTTTTTCCCAAATCTCCCTGAAATCAAATCCAGACTCCACTTGTGAGGCAGCAACATCTCCTCTAGGCACATGGCTGGCTCCCATCGCCCCAACAGAGCCCTGACCCCTGTGGCAACTCGCACAGACCCATAAACAACAAGGTGATGCCACATGTTGCACAGCTTTGGTGGTATTGGAGCTGCACTGTCCCTCACATGCTGCTCGAGGTAACCCCTGCCCAGCTCCCCACCCCCACTAGCAGGTCCAGGACTCACTACCAGTCTCCACACTCAACTTGCTGGAACTATTTTCCCTTGGAAAATAAAATATAAAGAAACACATTATGCCATGGGGAAAGGTCCAAGCCCCAGCAGCACCTCATGCCCCTCTCGCTGCTCACTGCGGTTATTCCTGGAGATGATTTACCACATGTGCAGGACTCGGAACGAGATTATCACATTAAACATTAAAAGTCCCAGTTCAGAGAGCACCGGCCAGTCGCGCTCCCTCTGCAAAGCCAAACCAAATTTCATTGCAGCTGGGTTTGTGCTAGAGCCACATAAGGCGAGAAAGCAAAGCTCGGAGGCCTCGCCAGGCAAGCACCGCTCAAAGCGTTTGTTCCCAGGCGAGAAGAGACCCTTCCCCAGGGCCAGCATCCCAGCCAGCCCACCCGGGCACACCACCACAGGCTCCATCTCTGAGCCCAGCCACGCGCAGGTACCGTGCCCGAGGCAGCTCTGCCGCGGCCACGCAGCGCGGTCCTAACCCCAGTGCCCGATACTGGGAAAGGGGCTGCCACAGCTCCCAGCGAGCCACCGCCCCCACCGCAAGCGCCAAAGGCTGGGCCAGCAGCAGCCGCCACCAGAGGCGCGAAGCCACGAGCATCGTGGTGGCAGCAGCGGCGGTCGCGTTCCCCACCCACGAGTGCCCCAGCAGGGCAGAGGCGGGGACACCCACCACCACGACTTACAGCAACCGGCCGGGGTCCCAGAGCCCACGGCAAAGGCAGGCAGGGTCTTCCCACCCGGCTCCCCTCACTCCTGCATCTGGTCAGGAGCTTTTCAGGGCAGAAACTGACTTTTAAGCATGTTTGTGGGTAGCTGCTGACTAACGCAGGAGACCTCCAATTTAAGTCAGAGCTATTGCAGGCTACTGTATTACAGCCTAAATTAAATATTTCATAGCACTAAGCAAGTGACATTTGAAATCCAGTCATTGCAGGGGTATCAAATAAAGATATTTGCAACAGGATCTGTTTAAATCCATGTAGTGCTTTGGATCAGTCCATCAAAACAAGCCCATTGCTTTATTAAAATAAAAGTTATCAAACACCCGATCTCATGGAGGAGGCTCTGGAGCCCACGCAGTGGAGCTCAGTGGTTCGGGGGACAGTAAATAAGCTGAGCCCTGCTGACCCACGAGCCTGCCATTAAAGCGTAGCTTTGAGAGCTATTTTCATTAAAAAGTTAAGACTGGCAAGAGACTTTGCATTACTTCCATGACCATATGCTGCCTGTATTTTAACCACTGGGACTGAAATACCGTGTCTCAGCAGAGGCTCTCCCTGCATCTCAAGCTCGCTCACAGAAGAGCTTGAACTCAAGAGGGAGCTGCACCAAACACCACCAAAGCTAAAGCAATTTCTCCCCAGGCGAGGACCACCCCCCAAAACAAAGCAGCACATCAGGACCTACCAGAGCATCGCAGGGGGCCAGGCTGGCAGAGGGCAAAGCAGTCCCTGCCCAGGGATGCCAGGGTGCAGGAGCAGGGAAGCCGAGCAGGACACCCATCCAAAACCTTTGTGAGCTGCTCCCCTCCCCTTCTTATACCCCTCCCAAACTCAGCCCAGCTGGGGCTGCCCTTGAGCTGGGTGTAACCCACCACCGGCAGCTGTTGACAAGGGGATTCACCGCAGCTGAGAGAAGGAAAAGCACCTCGCCAAAAATGAAAACTGCCTCCAAACAGATCTCTCAGGTGCATTACAGGAATTACCACGAGGTTGTTCAGTCATTCTGACAAATGGCCCGTTTCCCTCCCCAGTTAAGCAGTATGCTCGCTGTATAAAAACACACTTTAAAAATGAAACTTTGTCAAAAATATAAGAAAACTCCTTTCATTAACTTCCCTAAAAAAGTGCTTGGAAAGATAAAGGCTGGAGCAGCATTTTCTGCATCGGTCACAGCAGATGTGGCAGAGTACAGGCAGCAGGATCGGGCTTGACAATGATGAACATACGTGTTCAAGGTCAAATTTGGGAAGAATTTGCTTTCCAGCACACGGTTCAGTCCCATGAGCTTCCCTGGGAACTAAAGGCTCCCCGAGGGCTTTGTCACTGGGCCGGCTCTCAGGTCTGCCCTCTGACCGCTGCCCACCGAGCCCTGAACTTTGGCGAGAAGGGGCCAAGAGAGAAAGCCCGAGCGCACCGAAAGCGCAGCACGAGGGGCTGCCCCTCTGCTGATCTGCCCTGGCACAACCTGCCCCAGATCTGCAGCACTTGTCACGGCTCTGAAGTTCCCAAACCTCCCAACTGCCGGGAAGAGCTTGAAAAAGCGTTTCTAGCTGAAAGGCAGATGACAAGTAAAAAGAATCCCAAATTTATTGTTTTCTTAGAATTTAGAGTGGGAGGAAGGAAAATGGGACGACCCATGATTTTTTAATGCCTGCAGTTGGCAGTTCCATATTTAATGTGACAGCAGCCCTTTAAGAAAAATACGTTCATATACAGGACAGAAAATAAATTGGCAAAGCAATTTGCTTTCAAGCCAGCCTGACAATTCCCCACACAAACAGTTTACTGCAGCCTTGGCTGAGCCGCAGTGGCCGGCGCTCCGTGCTGGGCAGCATATAATCTAAGAGTTTAAGGATGCTTCACCGGTTGACAAGCCCATCTGCTAATACTGGAAGCAGTAATTTATCCCAGAGACGCTACAAAGAAAGAGTGGAAGAAATAATTCATTGTGTGTGAGACAACGAGGAGACGCGTTGTCATGTTATCACGCTGACAACCCCACAATACAAACAGAGATGCTTGTTACAGAGTCTGAACCCGGCACGATCAAAAGGATTTCGTCATGCGGGGTAGGAAGGGGGGGAAAAAAAGAAAGAAAGGAAAAGGAGAGCTAAATCAAAGCCTGCACTTACCATTTCTTATAAAAGAAACTTGTGAGAAATGCTTTCTGCAGAGCAATTAGTAACCAGGATCTGAGGCGAGCACCGTGCGGGCAGCACCCCGTGGGACCCACTGCTGCCGCCCTCCTGGGGGCTGTGGGAGCATCAGCCCCATGCCTGGCCTTTGGACCCCACCAGGGCAGCGCCGAGGGGGACGCGGCCACCCCGGCAGTGCCAGGGGGAAGGACGGGTCTGAGGAAGGCAAAGCACGATGGCGCTGGTGCCGTGGGGAGGAGAGGAGCCAGAATCCAGGGTCCAAAAGCATCCCTCACTTCTGCAAGCACCCCAGCCTCATGCCTGGGCTAGGGAGGGACAGTCGGCGCTTGCTGCCTTCGACTAGCAACGCCTCCAGCCAATGCATCCGTAGAGATTATTCTTGCAACCTTTTATTTGTTTCTAGAAATTTGGAGGTGTTTACCAAAACCCCTCCCAGAACCCCCTTCGCCGGCCGAGGCTGGGGGACTGGTCTGAGACAGCCCGGCCATGCCCATCACCGCCGGCTCCGGCGCCTCACCCCTTACCTGAGCCGCCTCGCGGGAGCTGTCCTTCTCCTTTTAATTGGTTTTACTCATTTTTATTAACCGTCAGCAACCAGTTCTCCACCAGGTTTTGCAGCTTTTGCTGGCTGCTCCAAGGCCTTGGGGCGCGTGGCCTGGCTGCCCCAAGGGGGGTCAGAGCCCGGCAGCACCAGCCGGACCGGGGGCACCCCGGGCTCCACGCTGCCAGCAGTGGCTCTCAGGAGGATCCAGCACAGCAGGTATTTGGGTGACGGGGTGACTCATCCCACCCTGCTGCACCCTGCTCCACTGGGGCACCCCGACGCCTCTCACCGGGTCGGAGCACCCGAATGCCGCCGCGGCGCGCGGCAGCCCGGCCCCGCGGCAAAGGCACCGGCAAGCAGCCGGCCCCACGGGGGATTTGCCTCAGCCAGGTAATCGGGGTGTTTGCGTGGATCTGGCAGAATTGTTACACCCTCCAGACCGTGACAAAATCTTGCAGGTGTTGGAAGGGCTCTGCCTCGGGGCGGCCGGGGAGGAATGCGGAGCCATTCCTTGGCTGCTGGGGAACACGGGGTGCACGTTGGTATGTGGGAGCACTTTGGGTCCTCCCAGTCAAGCCCCTAAAGCCTTGAGCCTGCTTGGGTGGTCCCACAGCCCGGGGGGCAGCACAGCATGCCCAAGCCCCCCAAGCCTGGCGGCAGCAAGGACCAGAAGATGCCACTGAGGGGTTCCCCAAAATCAAGGGGGGCGCCAGGGTACCGTCACAGAGCTGCGCGAGCGGGAGCTGCGCTGCAGGAGAGCTGGCCTTCAGCCTCAGCTCACATCTTGAAAGGCTGACTTGTCTGTGAACCGCTGGGAAGCCATCACTGACAGGCAGGGAAATTAAACGGGACAGATGATAATTAATTGTCCATGTCTTTCAGTGTCTCCTGGATATGGACTAATGAAGTTATACGTTACTCGCTGGCTAGAGAACAGAAGGAAGAATAAAAAAGTTTTAGAGCTCAGCTTTAATCAGTTCGGTGATAAGCGTGGCCTGAATTAGTCACCTCCTCTCCGCACGCTGTTTTGGTTATCTCCAAGCTCGGCAGCCTGTGGCTCCCGCGAGCTGGATGGACTCACTCCCCGGCTTTTGCAGCACCAGGATAAAGTTGCAGGAACCCAGTCGCTGCAGCATGAGCATCCTTTGCTGTAGCAGAGGTCACTGGTGTCAGGAGAGAAGCACGTGTGTCCAATTAAACCAAGAAACCTTTGCTCTGAGAAGGCCAAAAGGCAGCAAGTGTTGGCTGGCAGCGCAGGTGGCAGCTCTAATATTTATTTGGGCAGCACCATTAACGCTGTTTAATTGAGCTGTAGTAGGTCAGCTTTCCTGTTCGAAAGGAATTCGTAAATGGACTCACGAAAAGTTACTTGTCTCCCCGCCATGGAAAACACGTGGACATGGGCTGCGAGCAGCCGGCCCCGGGCACGCATTGCCGCGCACGGTACGCGCTGCAGACGGCTCGCTGCAGGGGCCGGGGAGGCTCCAGGCAGGTTTGCAACAGCACAACGCTCAGGTCCCATCTCAGGCTTGGCTGGCGCAGGAGGAGGGACCAGTGATGGGACTGGGACTCACTCCCCACGCTTAGGGAAATTTTGCCTGTTTCCTTTCCCGCTCCAGCGCCGGTGCCCTGGGGCTGCAGCTCTGCACCCGCTCTGCACCACCGCGCCAAAGGGGACAAGGAACCCGTCACTGCCCTGTGCCCAGGACAGAGCTTGAGAGGTTACGGGGTCCCCACAGGGTGCTGGGGCACCTGAGCCTCTCTCAGCCCCATGCAAGCCTGGGCACCCGGTGCTTGCCTCCCTCCCGCACATAGGTGAATGGGAAAGAGCTCCCTCCTCTGCTGCTCACCTGCCTCCCACATCACCCCGCACGCGTGACACTGCGATTGCTGCAGCGCTGTCACCACAGGGGCTGCCTTGCTGTGACACGGGGGTGATGGCAGGGCTGGGCACAGGCAGGGCAGCTCACATCAACCCCTGTGCTCAGCCGATGGGCAGCACGGGAGCCACGGCTGGAGGAGAGGCTGGTTCTTCTGCAGGGGTACTCCCAGGGTGAAGCTTGGGAGCTGCTGTTCCTCCAGCCCGGTGCGAGACACAGCCCTGTGCTCGGCGCTGCCTGCCAGCAAATTCCAGGCAATGGGAAACACGGCGGCGAGGTGGCCCGGGCAGAGGTGCTGGCAAGTCCGCCCCCCGGGACGCACGGCCGCCAGACAACACAGCCCGTCCGTGCCAAGGGTCTGGGTGTGTTCATGAGTGGGCGCAGGGCCACCCTTGCACAGGGGATCGGGAGACGCAGCCAAGGCACGGCCCTGCAAGGCTGCCTTGGGGGTGTGTGCTGCGGCCGGCATCCCAACGGGAACCCCAGCAGCCAGAGCTCACCGCTCCCCCGGGGCAAGCATTGCTCCCAGGGGGATGGGAGCCGGAGGGGCAGCACACACCCCAGAGGCATGTGGGAGAGGGGCTCCTCCTTTTGGCCCCAGCACACATGCCCCCACGCTGGCTGCAGCCCTGCACGCTACCCAGATGCTGGCTAAGCGGGGAGGGCGGCTGGAGCATCGCCGAGCGGCAGGCGCGCACCGTGCCAGCCCTGCGCCAGGCAGCAAGCCCTGCAGCGCCCGTGCCCCGTGCCTGCCCCGCCGAGCCCGGCGCTGCCCCGGCACCGATCGTGGCCACCCAGGACCCCAGGCACGCGGGGACGCGAGCAGAGGACAGCGGCAAAAGGCTCCTCGCTGCTGGCAGCTGGCAAGAGGTGGAGGCGTTGCTGTTATGAAAACATGCGAGGGCTGTGTCTGAAAACATTGCGAGGAGCCAGCTACATAAATAGGCCCTTTATGGCTCTTTCCTGCGCTGAGACAGGCCCTTTCACTTGTGCTTGGCTCCGGCACGGCGGGGTTACTCGGCTAAAAGAGCTCTTCGTGTTGGGCGCGGGGGGAGACAGGGAGGCACCAGCAGCCAGGGAGGCTGAGAGCCGCGGCGCTGCAGGGCTGCCCGGCCCAGCCCCACCACGCCGGCACCCGCCTGGGATGGGAGAAAAGCTGGTTTGGGGCAGGTCAGACGAGAGCAGCGATGGGGACAGCCAGGTCCCCAACCCAGCCGGATGGGCATCAGAGATGCCATGTGATGCCCGGCCAGGAGCATCCTGTGCCTGCCCTGGGGCATCCCTCGTGGCGAGGCTGGGCTCCAGGACAGGACACCCCCAGTGCCAGCTGGTCCCCTCTAGCCCTGGCGGCATGGCACGAGCAGATTAAGGCCCATCCATAGCCCTGTCCTGTGCTGTTTTGCACCACACCCAGAGAGGCCCCTGCTCCATGCGTGCAGGAGTGATTTGCAGACTCAGGCCTACCCCACAGCTTCCAGCTCCCTTCTCCCCCGCAGCAATGACCCCCACGCAAGAGAGAGCCTCTTCCAGGGACGGAGCAGCCGATGCTGAGCTCCTCACAGCACCACGCTCTGCTGCCTCCCGCTCCCCGGCCCCGCAGGCTCCCTGGAAATGGGGCTGTGCAGGGAGCTATTTCTGTCTGGAGGCTCCAGCAAAGTGACACCCACCTGGCCCCCCCAGCAGCATGGGAGGCAGCCCTGCCAGCATCCATCCCTCTGCGCTTGCAGCTGCAAATATGTTGACACCTGAGCAATAATCTCTTTCCTCATCCAAGATGCTCTGGGGCAAATGGCAGAGTGAAGCGTGCTGCAGCCCCCCAGGAGAAGGCTCCTGCTGGCACCCGGGTAAGAGGGCAAGCAGGAGGGGACCGGGGCTTCGCCAGGCCAGGGGAATAAACTGTGTTATGGGGGGAGCCCGCAGCCCTGGCTCCCACCGTACGCCTTCACAGGCAGGTTTGCAGCCCTGACTCAGTCCTTTCTCAGTTTTTCCAGGTCACAGACTTGAGAAAGAAGCGTGGCAAATCCCAGCTCTCCAGCAGGATTTTCTGCTTGAAGGACAAGAGCCTCCAGCTCAGGTGATGCAGGCAGGAGGCAGCTTTGCTTTCCCAAGTCCCAGGAACTCGGATGTGCCTCCACCGTCATCGCCCAGCCACAGTTCCAACCCCCATCACCCCTTCCCGAGCAGGGGGTTCTCCCGCCACCCCAGCACCCCATGGAAAGCGGCTCGTGTCCCTAAGCAGGAGCTGCGATGCCTGTGGCGAGGGTCCGGGGCGCAGTGACCCGTGCTGTCGTGGGACACGGGCAGCAGCTGCTCCGCTGCCGCCACCTCCGCAGGGAGCGCACCTCGCCCGCAGCATGCAGACGCCATTAATTAGTGGTTTCGTTAGGGAGTCGTCAATAACTGAGCACCTCCGGTGCCCGTAGAGCGCGATGATCCACCTGGTGTCAGAAGCTGCGCGTGAGGCAGCAGTTCTTTATTTCTTGCAGCCACATCTCTTGAACGCGATTACAGTTCCGTTTGTGCCCCCTCAGCAGCGAACGTCCCCCCAGTGTGGGAAAGCTGGTGACTAAAGCAGCGGGTGAATGATTAGTGACTCAGCGGATAATTTTGCTCATCTTGTGGCTTTTTTTAGCACAGGGCGGACAGAGCTCGCACGGCAAACCCTCGCCCGGCACCGCCACCGCTCCCGCCCCCCCAGGCACCGGGCTGCCCACCTGCGCTGGGGAGCTTTTGCAAACAAGTGTCCGCTTGATGCGGTTCTCCTCTGGAAAACAGGGAGGAGAAATCAGACAGTGCTGCCAAAGGCTTTGGCTTTTTCTTAATTCTCCCTTTTAGTTCTTCCTTTATGGCCCGGGAAAAGGGAAGGGCAGTGCCACAGCCCCGGTTAGCCGGGAGGCGCGGGCAGCCCCGGCAGCGCTCGCTGCGCAGTTCATGCTGCGCTGGAGCTGACCCGGCAGCAGCTCTTGTCAAGAGCAAAGCACTAAGCTCTTGTCTTAGTGGTAACCGATGTCTGAAAACACCAGGTGCCGGCTTGAATTAACAAGCTCTTCGAGCTGGAATTCTGTTGTGAAACAAGCCAATGACGGGGCGAATACTGCTGGAGGGAACCTCTGCCCGGGCCACCTGCAGCAGCAGCGTGGGGGCACCGGCCCTGCCCAGCCTGCACGGGCAGCCCAAGGACCGCATGAACGGCCACGTCCCGGGGGGCTGGGGATGGTGACAGGGATGTGCCATGAATTTCTTCTCATCTTTACAGACAAGGCAGCCGCAGCACATCAGCCGCCCAAGCGCTGAAGCCCGACGTGGTGGGAGATGCTCCAGCCCTGGGTGGCTCCGTGCCCGGCGGTGCCAACCTGGCTGCCGGCATTTCCAGACCTCTGGGTGATCCGTGCAGGAGCAGAGGTTGAGGTCCGCACCCTTGGCACTGCCACCGCACCTGCACAGATCCCCCTCCATCCCGGCTCAGCCAGCCCCAGGTCCCCTGTGCCACCTCCCTCGCACGGGGCCTTTGGCAGGTGGTCCCTGCACCAGCGAGACCAGTGCAACCAGTACACCCAGCGCCGGCCGCTCCCGTCTCCCCTGGAGAGCTGCTGGTGATGACGGCAGATGGTCACCCAGCGTCACCAAATGCTCTCATGGGCTGGACTGACGCGGCTCCAAAGCTGCTCCCCGGGGCAGGCAGCCCCAGCCATCGGGGGGAATTGCCGCCTCCCCAAAGCGGCTTCGTTCTCACTCTCCTTTAATGACTTCCCAGCTGCTTCCCCATTTTAGCTGATAATGGGACTTCACTATCTATCTGGGTTTTAGAGTTGCTTGCCTTGTTCAAGCTGAAGAAAATCAATTCCCCTCTCACTCAAGTCTTTCCAAGACAGATGAACTGAAGATTGCGCCTGCCTGAGGAAAATATTTATTCAGTCTGGGAACAGATTTACTTTTGAACCTTCTATAAATACAGCTGAGGGCACCAATTTAATCCCTTACCAGAAGACCTAATTTTATTTGTTTTATGTTTTAAAAAATCCTCCCTTTTCCAACGCCTTGTCAGCAGGTGATGAAAGGCAGAAATTTTGGCACCCGCCTCAGCAATAGGCAGAGGGCTCCAGGCCGCGGCCACGGGTGCTGGGGTGCCCGTGCGCGGTCCCGCTGCAGCACAGGGCTCGGCGGCGCTGGGGAAAGGGTGAGACCCCTGCCCTGCCGAGGTTTGGGACCTCTGGGGACTTCCTGCTCTTGAATACTGATTCGTACCCCATAGAAGTGCTGCCAGGGGCCGGGGCAGGCAGGGAGAGGCCAAATTCTCCACAGAGGCATCTTTGTGACCCTGCCTGCCCTGCCCGCACAAGGCATCCCTTGCTGGGGGCAGAGCCCACCGCCCTGCTTGCGGCCGCTGCACAACCCCACACATGACCCTCTGCAACCCCGCCAGCACCGGCAACCGCCGTCCTGCAGCCACATCCCCGCCGTCCGCGCAAGCCCCCCCGCCATCGGCCGCCCTTCGCTCCGTCCGCAGCCAAAACAGGCTTCGTGCAGCGCCATGCTAATTAGTATTCCAGTGGGACGGCTCTTTATTAGCGATGCAGCTGGCACTTTGCCGTGAGCCAGCACCTCTCCCCGTCACCCTCCCCGGGGAGGGACCCTGCTCAGGACTGCGGCTCCACGCCGGCCGATACCCCCCCCCAGGCCTCAGCGCAGGCAGCTGCCTCCATCCACCCCAGCCCGCTGTCACCTGTCACTTCACAGCCAGCGTTATCTCTGGCTGGGGCTGAGAGGAGTCGGGCTCCTCGCAACCAGCACAAGGGAAAAAAGCTCCTCCTTTAGCTGGGTGTGTGCGGGCGGTGGGAAATTGCCCCCCAGGGCACTCGTGGGGGGGATTCTGCCACCGCCTTCCTCGCCAAAGAGAGGATTTACCCAAGTCCTAAGGAGGGGAAATGTTCCCAAGGATGAATTAAAAAGCTTTCCCACTGCTAAGCAGAGGCCAAACCCGGGCAGGTGCTGGAGCCAGAGCCCCTCTCGGCGCTTCCCGGGGCCGCGCTCACGCAGCCCGGAGCACCCTTGCCTGCACGGAGCAGCGCGGGCACTGCAGCAGTGCTGGCATCACACGAGCATCCGGAGGCGCCGGTGCCTGCTTGGTTCCTGTAAATCCCTTTGACTCATCCGCTGCCTAAACTGGCACTCACCCTGCCCTGCGAGCTCCCAGCCCCGCAACGCCGCGTGCCTTCCCGCGGTAACGGAGCAGCACAAATCACCTCTCTTCCATGTCTGTCCGGGGAGGCGAGATATCAGTGTGGGTTAAAACACTGGGGTGCCTGCCCCCGGTCCCTCCCCGAGCCCCACAGCAGCTCCCAGCCAGGAATGAGCTCACATGTGGCCACGGGTCCAACAGCCTGACCCCCAGCTTGGACGAGGGGGTTGCTGTGTTCCCATTTGAAAGGCCACCTGCTTCATCCCCACCCCACGGAAGGCTCCTCCAAAGGCACAGTGTGCCCTACACCACGACTGGCTCACTAATTTGGCACACTTATTAAATTGCTATTATACCTGTTTGCTAATTACCTCCTCTGGAAACAGGAGAGGACAGAAATTTGACATTGAGCTGTGAAAATCTGCAACCCTACAGATGCTGGCTGAGCCTGGGGTGCCCAGCGGGGCTGGAGGGCGAGCAGGGGACTGGAAACACGGCGGCTGCTGAAGCATCCCTCCCTGTCCCGCCAGCCACAGCCCCACAGTCCGACTGCTGCTGCCACGCCGTGCTGCTGTGGGATGGGGAGCAGTGACCCCAGGAGCCCCGGTGAACCCCCGGCACCACATCCCTGGGGTGTCAGAGCTTCCCTTCCCGCACCCTGCGCCTCCCAGAGCACAGATTAATCTGGGCATGCTTTAATCCTCTAAAGCCCTTTCGTAACAGTGCTAAAAAATAAGCCTGGAGACTTCCTAACGCTTCTTGAAAATTTGGAGTTGGGATATTTATAGGCTCTGCCCTTGTGTGCGACGAAGCGCACCTGGCAATGGGCGGGAGGGCTCTGCTGCTGGGGGGGGACCCCTGCCAGGCCCCCCAGGGTCGCCCCCTCAGTCCTGCCAGGAGCCCGCTCTGTGCCGCTCCCCCATCTCCCGCCGGCTCAGTAACAAGCTTCCCTTGTTCGGGATTTTAATGTTTTTTTTTCCTAAAAACATTTCAGGGCTCCTTAGCAGAAACTCCCAACTCCCAGCGCACAGTCAGGCTCTGTGCTGAGATGCCTCCAGCACTTCAAACAAATGCAAAGCAGCAGCGCTCCCGACCAAGATAAACAGTGTCTGTGCATGCATCCCCTGCAGCACGTGTTCCCTGGGAGGGCCAGGGCAGGGTGAGGGGAGCAGATGACAGACAGACAGAAAGAAACAGCAGCAGTGACACTTCAGGAAACAAAAAAATACAGCCTGGAGGAACACAGACTCACCTGGGCTGTGGTTGTTTCTCTTCCCAATAAACAACTGACACCCCCCCAAAGGCTGGGGGTGTGTGGGGCGACACGCTTGAGGCTCCCGGCTGCTCTGCTTTGCTCTCCAGGAATGCAACATGAGGTGTGTGTCCCCAGGGACCGCCATGGTCCCCATCAGCATCTCCTCCACCAGGCTCGGCACATGGATGAAGGGCTGGAAAGGCCCTAGAGAACCGATTCCCCTCCAGAGGTGGGTCAGATGCTGCTGGGGGATGAGGTCCCACTGTCTGCAACCGTGCAGTGAAATCTGCTTCGGCGATGAGCAGCGCTCGGGCCAGCCCAGCCCTGCCAGAGGCATGGCTTTAGGCAGGGGCTCACAGGGCTGGCATTGCCCCTGGCAGGGACAGGGCATTGCGTCCTCCGCGCCAGCCCTGACACCTCTGTCTGTCCCAGAGCAGGGTTAAAATATTAATTCTCAGCCGCCATTCTTCTTTTTTATATCTTTGTGACTTGCAGATTAAATGAGGAGAGTGCAACGGGCAGTGCTGGTGCTGGATGAAGGAGCGACAAAAAGCCTTCAATTATTTCTCTGCTAACATGGTGGGAATTCTTGCTGAAGATCCATAGCCACAAATTGCTGCCTGGGCTCACCAAGAATTACTGAAGCACAGTCATACGGGGAACCAAATGCCAAAGCTCTGCGCAACGTCGGGTGCTAGAAATTACCCACATCCACAAAAACCCTCAGGGAGCTGCTTGGTCAGGGCCACAGAGAAACACCTGCCCACAGAGCTCTGACCCCGTCTGCAGGCGCTGAAGCAGCCCCTGCGAGCACAGGGGCTGTTCAGTGTCACTGTGCCTCAGGGACGGGATGCGCCGCGCCGGGCAGAGCCAGGATGCTCATGCTCTTTGGCGGCGGGGCTGCTGCCACCTCCCCTGGGGAAGCAGAGGCCACGCCGCACCGGCCAGCTGGATGGCGATGGGACAGGGCAGCCGGGCGAGGGGCTCCCTGGCTGCTGGCAGGGAAGAGTGATCAGCTCCCCCGCACACATCCCTCTTTTGCAGGGACGGAGCTGGCTGCTGCAGGAGGCTCCTGCTCCACTCGCCAGTGGGAGCATTGCGCGAGCCCTGGCAGCCCGCAGGCTGCGGCCAGGCACACGGAAACCCTGGGAAACCAGCCCCTCCGAAGGCTTGTGGCAGGGTCCTGCCATGGGCACCACCCCTGGGAACTGCTGCTGCCCGGAGGAGGGAGCTTGAAGTGTTTCAAGACCAGAAATCCCTCCGGGCACACCTCGCCCGCCTGCGGCCGGGATGAATCCCCAGGCGGGATCGGGCCAGGACCTGTCCAGCTCCGTTCCTCTTCCGAAAGCAGCTGGCCAGGATGCTGGGGTCCCGCTCTGAGGTCTGGTTTCCAGTAACCACTCTGGTGGCCCTTGGCCCCTCTGCCATGCCGGTCCTGGGCTCGGTGGGGGCCAGGGAACAGCCGGATGGCCAGGGCAGCAGCACCGCAGCACCTGCAAGGCCCAGGTCAGCAGTCCCTCATCTCTTCTGCTCCAAGAGACAAAGGGAAAAAAACAACCCCAAAAAGCTCTTGGCCCTTTGCTGTGCAGTTTTACAGAGGTGACCTGCTGCTCCCCGCTGCAGTGGGCTGCGGTACTTTTCCCAGTTCAAAGGCAGCAGAGGTCTCAAAGAACTGGGAGGTGAAAGGAAGGTGAGAAGCAGCCTGTGATCTTACGCTAGCAAAACCCACTCCACCTTCAACAGCTCCTTCATCCCCCGCCAATGCGGAGCAAGAGCAAGTGACCAGAGGTCAGAGCCAGAAATACCCAAACTGGAAATGAAGCGCTGGGCACAGCCCTGCGCGGCGGGCGGCTGGTGGCATCTGCCCCGGATCCCTCCCAGAGATGCCCCAGCCCGTCCCCTGCCCAGTGGGTCCGAGGCAGACTCCTGCCCGCAGGCAGAGGAGTTGGCAGAGCTCGCTCTGCCAGCCTAGGCCAAGCTACAGGAAAGTGATAAACCCCACATTTATTGTCTTTCACCCCTCCCAGCATTACAGGGCTCCTCGACCTGCTGACACCGGCTGACTCCCACGTCCTCGGAGACACACCGTGTTGGGCTGGGAGCAGGAGGAACACTGCACTGAGCGGGTCTGGGGGACCGGCAGGGCGCAGATGCCTCACACGGACCAAAGCCAGCACCACCTGGGCTCCCTCTGGACCACCAGCTCCGCCTGGTCCAGGAGGGGAGGAATCCAGCCCAGTGCGGGGGATCCATTCGGATGGAGCCAGGAGTACCTGGAGCAAGATGGCAGCAGGAGCCATGAAGGACCTTGGCAAAGGACCCTCCGCTCCCCACGGCCACGCTGAGCGGAGCCCAGCAGCCCCCGTCCCACAGGCACCTCCCCTCCACAGGGGGAAAGCATCTCTGCAACCAAGCCCAGAGCCCATGGAGTATGAAATGACAGCCTGGGCTCGGAGCCAAACCGAGCAAAACCCAGATTGGTTTAATTCGTCCAGAATCAAACCTGACGGCTGAAGGAGCTCGTAGGAGGTGGCACGGACACCCTGCCTCCTTGGCACCCTGGCTGCTGCAGCCGTTACAGAGGCTCGTGCAGCCGGAGCAGCTCCTGTCTTCAGGCAGATACGGGCATGGATTAGGACTTAACCTCAAAATGTTCCCCCTGCAATTTCCAAGTGATCTTTCTTATCACCTAATTAAAAAATTTCCATAATTAGGCCAGGGAAAATCACAGCTCAGGAACGTTCCCATTTCAAAGCAGCATAGATCTGTTCTGCACTGAGGGCTTGGAGCCCCAGCCGGAGCCAGACTGCCCCCACCCCACCAGCACCGGGGCTCAGCCCCGACTTGCCCCATTCGGGCTCTGCAGCCCCAAGAGCTTTACATCCCACAGGGAAGGGCCTGGCCCATTGCTCGGTCCCACAGGAGCCAGGGTCCCCACGCTGCTCCGCTGCCGTAGCCGTGGCACGGGAGCCCCCGCGTGCGGGCAGCACCTCCCCAGGGCCCCGCGAGAGCCCCCGCTGCCGCCAGCCCCTCTCCCTGGCACTCGGCCGGGTATTCATTCTGGAAAAAAGGCTGTTTACGTTGCAGGGGGAAAAAAGTGGTGGTTTTTTTAAAAAAAAAAAACCAAATCCAACTATAAACGGCCCTCTGACAGCAGGGGGATCTTTCCCCGCCTTCAGGCCCTGTGAAGGCGGGGGTGCTCAGGGGACCCCCCGCTCTGCCCCACGGCTCTGCAGAGCAAAGCCCCCCACCGCCCGTAGCCCCGGGGTGCTCAGCGCCTGTCCCCTGCCCTGGGCCAGCCCCACCGCCCCAGCCAGGCTGACCCCACCAGCAGTTTGGCCGTGGAAGACGAACGTAATGCCTCCGAAAGACAAAACCCTGCATCCACGGCATCCCGGGGAAGGCCGGCAGAGCTCCCCATGGGAACGGGTCCCTCCCTGGGTACGTCCCATGCCCACAGAGCAGCTATGGGCTCGAGGAGGCTCGGGCTCAAGGAGGCTCCTTAAATACGCAGGTTCCCTTTTACGACTTGGAAGTAAATTGTTGTGGTTCTAATAAAAAATGAGCACTTGCTACCATGCAGCCGCAGACTGGATTTCCTTGAGAGCACAGATATAATTCTTGACAGGGGCTTCCTGACACATAAATTATGACGCTATTTTGGAAGCAATCTCAGAACATCAGACTAAGAAACAGCCTTTGTACATCACAATATTGTTTCTAAATTGACAAATAGACCCTCATGGGCTTCATCACTCTGCTCTGGGCACACGTTTTTCCATTTTTATTTTCCCTAGGAATGATTATGGGGCTGCAGAACTGCGGGGTCTGGATTCGGAGAATCCAAACACCAGCCCCAACTGAGCTGAGAAAGAGGAAAAGTCGCTCGATGGGATGTGGAGCTCAGAGAGGGGCTCTCTGTTCCTGTGATGTTTAAGCCAAGCCCACTTTGGAGACTGCCCCGTGCTTCCAGGACAGGTTTGCTTCCAGTCCTGGAAATTCAACAGTGTAAAGCAACTTGATTAACATGCTCAGTGCTCAATTGAGAGCATCTATACAAAGGTCCTTGTTTATTCAGGAGTAAACTTATACTGTGAACTTTTAGAAATATGTAGACCTCCTCAGAAATGCCAGATAAAAGCCAAAGCAAGGGGGAGATCTCCAGAAATATACCAAAGAACTGTCCCAAGACCAGGGTGCCTGTACCGGCCACCAGTCAACGTTCAAGGATGCTGGGGCAATCCTTGAGTATTTTGTGGTTGGAATGGCTGTGGACAGCCGCAGCCGGGCAAGCCCCTGGCGCTGCTCTGCCGGGGCTGTGACATCGCTCCAGGCTTCGCTCGGGAATGCTGGTCCCAGCGCTGACCCGCAGGGATGAACAGCAGGAGGATGCGGGTGGAAAGGGCTGGGACAGCTCTGCCCCAGCCGCACCTCGATGGGAGCCTCGTCCTATGCTGCCTCGGCGGGGTACGCCAGGCAGCCAACACCAGCCACAAACAGAGAGCACAGAGAGGGAACCAGCCCCCAAACACACAACCCGGCAGGGAGCACTGCAAGCGGGAGAGGAAACCCCGCAGTTTTGGGTGCGACGTTGCTGTGCATCCAGTTCAGTTTTACGCCTCAGGTTCTGCGGTATTTGTACTCTTTCCTGCCAGCAAAAATAGACTCGGCACATCTGAGCTGGGTGTCTCGCCTCTTCCTGCTGGAAGAGACAGGAGAAGCCAGGCAGGAGGGGAGGGACGGAGAGGTAGCCCCGATCCAGCCGGCAGCACATGCTCAAGCAGGATGACCCCTCCTTGCACGGGTTCACTGTCGGCCTTTGCCAAGCAGCCGGGCCCCCAACCATCGCCCACTGTGGCTGGGACACACGCGTCCAGCGGTGGGGATGAGGCCCTGAGGCCAGAAACCCACCGGCCCCACAAATATTTCTTATTCTCAGGACTATTAAACCAACTTGCTGATTTATCCATACTGGAGGCTGGATGTTTCATCAAAGCCAAACACAAGCAGCCAGCAGCACGAGCAGCCGGCTCCAGGGACTAAGCTGAGCAGAGTGCGATGCAAGAGCTCAGGGATGCTCAAGCACAAGATGCACAGTGGGAAGTCACAACTCGGTGTGATGCCACTGCCCTGATAAACGTAGCAAAGCTCTCTACATCTACATACAGGGTCCACATCCAGGACTATACATTTTTTTCTTTTAATGCACACAGCAGATTACAGAACAAGCAAGAAACTCCACAGGACTCTGCTACCGGCCCAACCCTGAACCCTACATGTGGCAGGAGTTTCTCCTCAGCAGAGTCACACCGGCAGCTACCGAGGGACCAGAGCAGTTCCTCCCATCCCCACGGAGCTGTTTCAGCCAAGTGACAAACAGCACTCAGAGAAGCCGATGCCAGGCTGGATGCTCCATCAGAAAACACCTGCATCCACTTAAAAAAAAAAAAAATAGTCAATGATGGTGGATTTAGCTTGCATTGGCTGCAGAAACTCCTGGCCAGGCTGGCAGCCGGGGACAGAGCCTCATTTATTTGCGGACTGTCACATACAGCAGCACTGCCCATTGATGCTATTTTCAGGCACCATGCCCCACATGCGGACACAGCGACTTACACAAAACGTCTCAGCTCCCCGATCAGACATCCCAGATAATCAGGGAGATGAAGATGATTTTTGCGCAGTGCTGAGCAGCACAAGGGCAGCTCCTGCCTCATGTTTGCACTGAAAACCGCTGCCTTGCTCCGCTCAGGGCAGAGGGTGCTGCCAGCTTGCATGGGACCCGCGGGCACGTCCAGCCCTTGCAGGAGCAGGCAGCTCAAGCAGCGAAGTGGCAGCAGAGGTGATGCTGATCCCCTTCACAGCGGTGAATTAAGCTAGAAGCCCCTTAAGGCTCCCAGGAGTGCAAAGCTGGGCCCTACACCCCTTTCCTTCATGCAGAATCATCTCCTGTGTTTAAGATACACTTTTTAAGTCTGAAAACAAAAAGCCACACGGGCTGGGGAGAGCTGGGAGTTCAGATTCCGTGCAAGAAGTTGTTTTCCCACATGCACATTCAGGGTGATGGGCACTAACAGCCCTGCCGCTGCCCTGCCAAGGGCAGCCACCGGCACAGCCCTGCTCTCCGGGATCCGCAGGGTTTGCTCTCGGGCAGAGGAGAGCTCCAGCCCTACCCCACCCGACGCACAGCTTGTCAAACCTTCAGCGATAACTCACTGCTGCTTCGAGTTAATAGCAAAGTATATTGATAAAAGCTAAGGAGACAGCGGGCCATCTTACGGTTGAGGATGCCACTTCTGCAGCCAAGTTCACTCCGGCTCGGCGGGTTACCCTGCAGGCGCATGCCTGGCCAGGAGGACCCTGCTCTGCCCTGGGCTGCAGCCACCCCGAGACACCTCTCGCTGCCCACATCGCTAACAGAAAGCCCTTTTGTAAGGCTCCAGTAAAAGTCCTTTTCTTTAAAAGCTGAGTACCCCTTGTGGAGACAGCCAGAAAGCCTCGGCTCCATTTCCAGCGCAAACCTCTCCGCGCCTCAATCAAAGCAGGGACGCGAGCAGCCGATGGGCACCCTGCGGCCGAGCCGCGGGACACGCGGGGTGCACCGCGCACCCCGACACCCTGAGCGGCGCAGCGGGGCCCGGGTGGCGCCCACGGCCACGGCCCCACCGCCCGCCTGCCCCGCTCACGCCGCACCCCCCCGGCCGTGCGCCGGCACCTCGGCAATCACCGCCCGGGCCCAGGCGCTGCCGGCAGACCCAGGCCCGCCGCACACGCGTGGGGGCTTGCGCGCCGTGCGCCCCGATGGCGCGGACACCTTGGCAGAGATGAGCTGGGGGACGCCACCGCCCGCCACGCACCCCCGCGGGTCCCGCTCGGCGCGGGAAAGGCGGCCCCACGCAGGGAGAAGGGGCTGCAACCGGGGCTTCGGCAAAGTTCCTCTGCAGAAGTTTCGCTCCTGACCCGACACCTCCCGCGGGGGAGGTCAGCGGGACCGGGGGCTCCGCCGCCCTCGCCCCGGTGCACGGCGCTGCGCAGCCGGGCTTCCCGCTCCCAGGCGCCGTCGGCGAGAGCCGGGATGGAGACGGGGGTCCCGGAGCGTCCCCCCGGGCAGGCATCCATCCCTTCTCCCGACTCCGCGCTGTCTCCCCAGCGCATCCCCCCGACCCCCGCCCCCCGCCGATAACTTTGCTATGGCCGCACCTCTCCGGGCCCGCGGCCCAGCCGCCCCCCGCCCGCCCTACCTGCCCAGCCGCCCGGCTCCGCCGCCGTTTGCAGCATCCTCCCGCCGGCTGCTCGCTCCCGGCTGGGCGAGCGCGCTCCCGGAGGAGAAGGAGGAGGAGGAGGAGGAAGAGGAGGAGGGAGGGGGGGGGAGGAGAAAAGGGGGGGGATGAAGGCAGCGCGCGCGCCGCCGCGGTGTCCCCCCCTCGGCGCCGTGCGCCCGTAACGGGGTGGGAGGGGGGAAACGGTGGCGGCGGCGCATCCCAGTGCTGCATCCCGCAGCGGGGCCCGGGTGGGGCCCCCCCCGCACCCCTCGGGCCGGGTCGGGCAGCTGAGCGGGGACCCCCAGGGTCCCCCTCCCAGCTGTGCTGCCACAGCCGCCTGGGCACCCCCGGGGGGGGGTGGGCGCAGCGGTCTCCAGCCCCTTTCCGGGGGATCGGGGGTCAGTAAGGTGCTGTGGCTGAGCCCATGGAGGAGGGTGACCCAGCAGGGCTGCAGGGAGGGCACCTCGATTTTGGGGCACAGAGATGCTCAGTGCCACCGGCACCATGGAGCACGGAAGGGTCAGGTCTCAGTCCTGCCCACCGAGTTTTCCCCTTCATCTCCAGGTGCTGGGATTAGTGTCCCTAGTCCCAAAGCCCCAAGTGGCAGCAGGTAGCCCAGCTCCCCAGGAGCTCTCAGAGGGGACAGGGGAGGTGGCCCCGCAGGGGCTACAAGGCTTCTCTGGCAGCAGAGCCCCTGGCCTGACCCAGAGTGTGGCTGCGGTCCCCGTGCATATGCAGCTGGCATCTTGGTGGGGTAACACCTCACACCCTGCCTGTACAGCCCAGCCCCTCCGAAAGTGCTGGAGGAGCCCAGCTGCTCCAGGAGGATGAAACAGAGCCGAGCGGGAAGGGACGGAGGGAGGGGGCCCGCAGAGAGATGCTGCGTGCTCTTAAGTCATCGGAGCTGGAGCGCAAGGCACCCGCCAGGCAAAGGCTTCTTTGCTGACATACAGCTGGTTTGTGCTAAGATCAACATTTTTTTGAGTGCAAAAGCATGTGTTTTCCTATCATTGTCATTGTTATTAATATTTTAGCAGCTCCCAGAACCTTTAAGCAGGGACACACAGTGTTGACATAGAAGAACACATATAAAAAAGACCTGCTCCCCACCCCAAGGAATATACTGTCTAGACACATTATATAATCACATTTTGCCCTCCTCCAGGACATTTCACAGAGGATCTCCAAGCGCTTCTCAAAACTGCCAATTAAGCTTTGCAGCCTGGCTGTGAGGGAATTGCTCTGCCCTCCTGGGCTCTCTGGCCAAGAGCACTCTCCTCCAGAACAGATGCACTCAGGGACTCTCTTCTCCAGGAGCTCTCAGCTGCTGCTGCTTTGCCTCCACTAAGAAGCAGAATCGATGCCAAGATGAAGTCCGATCAGCCCCGTGAAGTCACTGGCGGAGGGGTGGAGGCTGCTGGAAGCGAGGGGCAGACCATGCGCCCAGCAAAGGGCTATGGCTGCAGGAGGGCTCAGAGGCCCCCAGCTACCAGGGAGGTGGAAACCAGGAGCAGAGATACCAAGCTTTGTGCTCCTCTCCAGCAGGTGTTTCTAGGCCTCCTGATCCTGAAATACAAGCTGATGGCCCAACAGCGCTGGGTTATGCCTGTCTGGACCAAGAGCCCCTTTCCTTGCTGCCACCAGAGCCAGGATCGGGTCCCGGGATCAGCGGTGCCGCATGTCTCTCATTATAAATTACTTTGGTTTTTAAGAATCCTTTCCCCAAAGCTTGGTGCATTTATTTGCTGTGCCATCCGATTTTTACAATGTAGCATGTTTTTTTCCTCCCTATAAATAATTACAGGGACTCTAATGGATCTCAAACCTTGCATTACCTTAGCTGTCAGGAGCTTGACGATTGCAGTGTAGCCTTCCTCTCTAAGGAGCAGAGACAAGGCTGCAGCTCCTCCACAGACTTTTTTTTGTTCACGTTAACCCTTACAGCCTCATCCTATCTCCATCACACCTGGAGGTCGGGTCTGACCCAATTGACTTGTGCAAACTGTCCTCAGCAGGACCCCCTGGGTCCGCGCCCAGCTCTGCCAGGCACTGGCTCCCCACCACGCAAACACGCTTTGATGATTAAATTCCTCATAAAAATATTTTCACTGATGTTAACTTCACGAATTGTTATTTATTTCCCATACAACCCTGCCCAGCCCTGTCTCGCTCCCGTCTCCTTCCCACACAGACCCAGCCTCAGCTGGCTCAAAACAAACTCTAACAGGCTGCAAGTGAACTTGTTTTCCCATCCACAAACACTGCACAAAGACAGGGCAAGGCAATCAATGCGATATGCATCTCAGCAATGCTGGCTAATCCTCCTGGAGACACCTCTTCTCTTGTGTTTAGTTCAGCTTCCCCCCGAGATTTGTTTGTGCCGAGGCCAGCGGAGACTCATCGCCCTCAAACCTCTTAGTTTGCCGCAGATATTTCTGAAAACGAAGACAAATCTCTAAACAAAGAGAAGGTCATCTCCAGCTGCACCACACAGAAATGCTGTGGGACAAATTAGCAGAAGGAACAGGGCATACAAATCCTCCACCTCGCTGCAGTTGCTCACAAAGTTTCTCCCACCCCCGTGCTCATTTCTTTACAGCAGCTTTTTGCATTTGAAAGAGCAGAAACGAGCCTACCAGAGAGAAAGCCTTTTGCAAGCCGGCACGGGCCAGCTCCACGCCAGGGGCCGCAGCTCCGCTGGGCAGGGCACTGTACAGAGCCCCAGCCTCCGCCCGAGTTTGCTCCTCTGACGCGCCCCTTCGGTGTCAGCCCCTTCCCCCGGGGAATGGGCACTCGTCAGGGCTGACGCTTCACCCGCCCTCGCGTTTGCAGAGTTCAGAAGCAGCTCCGCGTTCAGTGAGTAAGTTTTACAATTAACCCAACGGTCTACATCCTCACAGCAGCGACGGAGCTGCGCTGTCGGCCCCAGCAGCTCTGAGCATCTCACGGCGCCGGGAGGTGCTGGCGCTGCCCGGGGACGCGGCGGTGGCACCTCGCCGGTGGGGGTGACAGAGGAGCCGAAGGCTGTCGCAGACTCGAGACCATCGAGACATTTCCAATCCCAAACGTGGAGCCACAGGACCACAAGCCCTGCCCATGTCCTGCCCGAAGACCTCCAGGCTCCTGAGCAGCATCAGGGTCTCAGACCTCAGGAGATGGGGAAGGGGACGATGAGGAAGAGCCCACCTTCGAAAACCACAGCCTCGCCCCTCAGCTGTGCCCTCTTCGAGGCACCACTGCAAGCACCTGTGACGGACCAGGAGAGACGGTGACTGAGTCTCTAAAAGCAATTTTAGGCAGCTGGTGGTTGCAAAGCCCTCCCCACACAAGCCGGTTCTGCAAGGAGCAGCCCCGAGCAGCGCTGAGCCACCCCAGGGCTCACGGCCCCTGCCCGCGCACGCCCCCGCACAGAGCCCGTCTGCAAACACTGGGGCGCAGAGCTGGTGCCATCACCGGCGGCTGCTGCCAGCGCAGCCACTTGTGCGTGATTCATAAGCGACGGATCCCCCCGAAACAGCTGCACAGGATCTGCTGCGCCCCGTGGAGACGCGAGTTGGCAGCTCAGGTGCTGCTAAAGTGCCCCCTGAGAGAGCCCAGCCAGGGCCAAGAGCCCCCCAGCCCCAGCCTCCTCTAGGCAAGCTGCCACTGAGGGCCTGATGGTTTCTCCAAGAGGAGGGCCCCCTCCTGCAGCACCCACCGGGGTCCCACCAGCACTGACTGGCTGCAGTGCCAGCTCTCCGGGTACAGACAAGAGCTGTTCATCCCCTTGCCCAGCATCACTGCTTCCCACACGGCAGGGGACCTGTGACAGGCAGAGCCTCCCCCTGCCCAGGCTTACAGGCACCGCAGCCCACGGGAGCCAGGTGGAGGGGCGGGACTGTGCCACGGGAGCCAGGGTCCCACAGCCCGGGAAGGTTGGCACGGGGCGGCTCAGCCCCAGCATCGCTTTCCAGGAAGCCTTGCTGGCTCCTCAGCCACCACGCTGAGCCATGCCAAGCTGCTCCAGCAGCTGCCGTGGCCGTTCAGCAGCTGTTAAGCCTATAATTGCTCATTGAGTCTTTTTTTTTTTTTTTGTGAAAGCAGCACTGTCAGGGAATTAAATCTTTTCAAAAGCCCATAAAGATTTCATAAATGTTTCAGATCCAGGTCAATGGGGGTTAGCATCTTACAGCCAGGAGAAGGGGAGAGGGGCAGCAGAACATCTCAACAGCCATAAGCAGTAAAAGAGACAACACCAACGGGTGACCCCAGCCCATGGGAAGTTGTCCTTGCCTTTGTGCTGAGGCTGCACAGACCCTGCCCGACCCCTGGGTCCCAAGGTAGCCTGGGTGCAAGGGCTGTCTTTGGTGGGCTCCAGATCATTTGCCTTAAATTCCCGTGGCACGCTGCTGATGCAGTCAGTGGGATGCCGGGATGCACGCATGGCAGCCCCACCAGCCTCCAGGCGAGCAAGAAGCCAACACAGAGCAAGTTTGGCCACACCAGCCCCAGGCAATAGCAGCATCTTGGCTGTCCTGCCTCTGCTGTACCCGGTAGCTGAATTAACAGATAACCTGGCTCTGGCCAGATGCAGTGATCAGGCCCAGCAGCCAGCACAGGCAGGGAGGGCACCAGCCCTTGCAAACACCTGCATTTGGATTCAGAGGAGCCCACAGTGTCCTGAGGGGCAAAGGTTTGCACTCTGTAAGAGCTGTTGAAAAAACAGGATAAGCTTTTCCATTTATACAGCCCTTTCCACACGAGCACTTTGCAAATAGCTTGTTAATTAAATCTCAGCACTCTTCTGCTAGGTAAGGTGTTACCAGCAGCACTCCAGTGCGTGCAGTTTGAAGTTCAACCCATGGTCCAGCAGCACCTTCCTGTTGCTTTTAAGGACAGGGCAAGAGTGCTGGGACAGTGAACCTGTCTGTCCGTCTGTCCGCATGCCCAACAGGCCTCGATAGTGAGGGCTGCACTTCTGGCCACTGAGCTGCAGCTCCAGCAGCACACCACTGGGGCAGTGGGATGAGGGCAGTGACCGGCCCTGGTGCCAGAGGGGTCGGCCCCCCAAACACCACCATCGCCACAGCACACGAGGCACCCGCCTGTTTCACTGCAACTCTTGCACCGCTGGGGTGGTTTGGTTCGGAGCAAAAAGGGAGGATGAAAACCTTGAAGCCATCTCAGGGTATATCAAAACCTTGGTCACAAAAGATGCCTAACTTGAGCCTACAAAAGCTTGAGGCAAAGAGCATGCTAGCAAAACCTTTAGAAACTAAAAGGCAACAAGAGGAGCATGCTATCCATCACTGAAAAGTTGGGGAGCTGGTTTATGAATTTTGAATGTTCATAGCAGCTGATGCTCTGCAGCTCCGCTGATCCCACACCGGGTGCAGGGAGACCATCCCTGCAGGGAGCCCGGCTGACCAGGCGGGGCAGCTGCCCTCAGCATGGAGACCCCCGTCCCACAGAAAGGTCCAGAGGCTGTCCTGTGGCAGGGATGCGCCAGCCCCGTGGTGGGACAGAGACAGTGGCCATGTGCATGGTCCGGTGCCCGCCCATGTCACTCCACGGCAGCTGAGAGGAGCAGGGGCTGTTGTGTGACTTCAAGAACAAGCAACAGGGAGAATCGAGCCCCAGTGGGGTTGTTGCGGGCGACACTCGGTGTTTACAGGTTACCGAGGAACCGCGGGCTCCTGCCGGCAGCCCCCGCTCTGTCCCAGGCACCTGCTATTTTTAGTGCGAGCGCGGAGCTGCCTTTGATCATCCCTCTTAGCTTTGTAAAATATCCGGGCCAGATGAGCGCGTCGCACAGCCTTTGCGGCACGGCTCCGCCGTAACACGCTTTGCGAGGAAGGGCTCGGGACTCCAGCTGCCACCAGCGGGGCCACACTGCGGGGAGGAACCTGGCGTCTGGGGGGCCGTGGACCACCCGCCTCCGGAGGTTAAACACGCTCAGGGCAGCCGTGGCGCCGCACCCCTGGTAGAGCCGGGCTGTGTGGACTGCCTGGGTTCTGCAGAGCCTCCAGCACCCCGACACCAGCACCCTGCACCCATGGGTGCTGCAGGCAGCACAACGGGACATGTTTTCTTACCAGGGTGGAGAAGCAAGAGCACAAACAGGTCAGAGCCAGTGCTGCTGGGAGGGTTCAGCACAAGACAGGCTTTCTGCTGAGCCAAGCACCCATTTGGGCACCCACGGGTACAGGAAACCCCTCACTGGGTGCAGGGACCAAGGGATCCCCCAGCACCTGGAAACCACCCCCAGCCATAGCACCCGCAGCCCCAGCCATCCCCGTGACTGCTCGCCCTCACGGCCCCGTGCCAGAGCCCGGCACTGCTGCCTCGGCCACGGCGTCGGGTCCCGAAAGGCTGCCTGAGTGAAAAAGGCACCAAAAACCCATCGTTAGTGGAGGGACTTCTGTTATTTTATCGCAGTTGTTCTTTCCTTCCCGCTGTAATTTTTAATTAAAATCCACAAAAGGAAGATAAGTAGTCCCTCTGCATAATTGCAGGGAGTAAATTTTATGGTATAGAAAAATGGTTTTAATTTTTAATAGACTTCTTTTTAAGGAAGAGCACCACTTTGAAGGGAGCTGTGAGCCCTGGTAATATTATCAAAGGTAAGGAGAGGAACAAAGATGGGTTTATTACATGTTTCCTATAGAACTGTTATTTTAGGGTAGTTTTGTGCTTTATTCTAATGAGCGATGAATTGCACCAGCTCCGTTTTCTGCAGGAGGAAAATTAAAATGAAACTGATAAGAGGCCCAGCCTCTAGCTTCTGACTTACCTCCCAATTATAAATGAAAGCTCACAGGCATTCCAGAGATGGGACTTGATGTCTACATTAATTATAAATAAATTATCTACACTTAATGTTTAAATGAAATTCCAGATAAAGCTTTATATTTAGAAGAGCGCTGCATCAGTGCATAAATATTTATGCAAGGAGTCTGGATCAACTGCAGCTGCTTCAGCGTGACGTCGAAGTGGAGCCAGAATGGGGAGCCCCGGTTGGGGGGCTCGGGGGCAGTGGAGCGGAGCCCACCAGTGCCGGGAGGGGAGCGGGACTGTCAGGTCTCAAACCCAAAATGCCACTGGTGCTTGGAGAGGGGAGGTAGTGGGTCACATTGGGGCTGCACCAGCCTGATGCTGGCTGGGGTGGCTGATGACAGCAGCTTCCTTCCCATCTTTCTCCAGAGCCCAAGACCTGGCGGGACCCCTGAAGCACACAGTGCCAGAGCAAGGGTGAGCCTTGCCCTCGCAGCACAGAGCAGGGGGATGCACCAGAGCCCTGGTGGGAGCAGCGCCAGCCCCAAGTGGTGCCTCAGGTCACAGCAGCAGGGAACCAGCTCCATAAGCCTGGTGGTCCCAGCCTGGGTGGGGGTTTCATGCTGGCAGCACGGGCAGCCCCCACAGGTCTCGGGCTGGTGGATCACAGTGGCTTTGGCATGGGATGGCTGGACAAGCTGGGCAGGAGCAGGCCTACAGGAAGAAGCCTGGGACCACACCAGGGAACGGCTGCTCCCCCAACCCCACAGCCCCCCAGGCTCCTCACTGTCACCAGAGCCACACACACTCACCAGTTTCCAAAGGATTCTCCTACCATCAGGGCTCAGGAAACATCACCGAGGCCAACTCCATCCCAGCAGCAGAAATAACTATTTCCCCACAGAACAAAGCTAATTCTCTCTTCCTCCCCAGCACCCCTGCCCCCAGACAGCCCTCAACCCCAGGAACCACCGCAGCAGCACTGCTCACCTTTAAAGGCTCAGCCCCAGGGTGGGGGAGGCTGAATGGCCCCACCTGGGTGCAGGGGCTCAGCTGCTCTGCCCACCCCACTGCCTGCACCGCAGAGGAGCTGCCAGGACCCCCTTTCCAGGAGGCAAACTGAGGCACAGTGAAAAGCTGTGATTTCCTCAACACGTTCTAGTATTACCCCCAACCACTTTATCAACATGGACAATAGGTTTTATAACATATATATATATGTAGTGTACATATATATATATAACAGAAAATAAATGCTATTTTCGGTTGTGCCCTGTCCCTGCCATCCCAGGACCAATCCCTCTGGCTCCCCCCAGCCCTCAGTCCTGAGAGCAAGAGGCCATTTCAGGGCTTTTTAGTTCCCCAGCAACGAGAAGGGGGCATCATCTGTGCTGCAGCATTTTTCACAGCTTCGCCTCAGCCACCGCAGGAAGTTTTACGGCTCACACAGGTTTGCTGTTTGGCTCAGGCTTAAAAGGAGACGTTTTTTATGCTTTAATGGAGCTGGGGTGGAAGAGGAGAAATTTGAGAGGCCTGTGGCTCAAAGCTGTGTAGAAAAACAGTAAAAGAGAATAAATAAAAGGTGATTGAAATCGTTCAGCCCCCCCATCGCTTGTGCAGGAGTTCCGCCGAAGTCCAGGAAGGACCCAGCATCCTGAGCATCCACTGCCGAGGTGGGACATCATCCCTGGGGACACGGGGAGCAGCTCGTGCCAGCAGCCAGCCATAAGCTGAGGTGCTGTCCCGGGCACCCGGGCTGCTGCCAAGAACCGATGGGAAGCCCGAAGAAAGAACCCTTGTCCCCAAGGTTGGGTGCTCCTGGCCAGACCCCCAGAGCCACTTCATGCCATTGAAAATCCAGGATGCAGCAGCTTCACAGGGGCCTGAACACATGTGCATGATTTCTTCTTGCTGCCTCTCTGATCGCTGGGTGCCAGCCCCCCACAGCGTGTGCTAGCCCCTGTCAGTGTGAGTCAGCCCCCCGCCAGCGTGTGCCAGCCCCCCCCAGCATGTGCCAGCCCCCCACAGTGCGTGCCAGCCCCCCACAGCGTGTGCCAGCCCCCGCTGCAGCCCAGGCTGCCAGCATGTTTTATTAACACACCTTGCTCTTGCTGATGCTGCTGTTTGCTCCCCGGCTGCCAGTGTGCCAGGCAACATACTGGAAAATAAATAAACAACATCTTGGGGTATGAGCCCTCCTGCCTCGCAGCATGGCTCTGCCCAGGCAGCCTCTGCCTTGAGACCACAGGAGGTCATCTCCCATCCCTGCCATCCTGGAGGCGCCAGGGGCTGAGCACCATGGGGCTCCTCTGGCCTCCTGGGAAAGACCGTTTCCTCCCCGCGCCACCCCACAGCCAAGCTCTGCGGGGCCTCAACTGCCGTGTCGGCATGGCACTGGGCTGAGCTCTCTGCAAGCTCATGGGCAGCCTGGAAAAAATCTGTGCTAATCCCCTGACTCCAATGGCCACGTTCGTCCCTCCTGCCAAATGCTGCCATGGACACTGCTCCTGGGCCCTCCGCGTCCCCGGGGCTGTTCCTCGGCTGTGCCCATTTCACCCAGGATTAGCTGAAGAGCAGGGAGAAACAGCACCTGCTTCGCTTCAGGAGCGGCTGTTGTGCAAACTGGCTGCTGCAACCCTCCTGCCTGCACAGGTACAGGCACTGCCGGTGCCCTGCCTGCTCCGGCCTCCCACGTCAGGCAGGACACACGTGGGACACAGCAGAGCACAGGGACACGCAGAGCATCCCGGCCAGGGCGGAGCATCCCGGCTAAAGCAGAGCATCCCGGCCAGGGCAGAGCATGCACGTGTGACCCATCAGCGAGCATTGCGCAGGCAGAGCCTGGCACAGTCGGCCCAGGAGTTGCAGCAGGGTCACCTTCGGTATCGCAGCGCTGCACAGTCCTCACTCTGCAACAGGAGCGGTATCTCATTTCTTCCTCAATTAGCTCCTGATTATCAGCGTCCCAGGGCCCCTTTCCAGTCTCTGTTTAATGCACCATTAATAATTCATTTCTCAGATAGCAAGAATGCAGCGCGAGGTTAGGGCTTTGTGACTAATAAGTACCAGAGCAACCCTCATCTCCAAGGGACAAATGAAGGGAACAAAAATAAAGCAAAAGAATCAAAGATAATATGTTTTGTGGCCTTTAATCAAACACTGGATAAAGATTTTGATTACTCAGGTGAAGAACACACAGGCACACTCCTCCTTGGCAGCCACAGGCTGCTGGGCTCCCACGCCTCGCCGACCCTGCTGCGGCCCCACTGGCACCGGCACCGTCCCATCGCCTTCTCGGTGGCAGAGAGGGAAACTGAGACACCTCGAGGAAAAACTCAGGTGGCCACCAAGCCAAAGCAGGGCCTGGGCCCACACCGCCCCGCTCCCAGGGCTGGAGGTTCAGGTGCAAGCTGCATCCTTCCTCAAGCTGGAAAATCCCAGGCGGCCGGATTTCCCCAGTGCCCAGCCCCATCTGGTGGTTCCTGGGGCAGAGAGAGGAACCAGAAACCCTGTCCTTTTCCTGGAAAATCCTGGTTGTTTCCTCAGAAGCCCTGAACACCCTGGCCTCTCTGCAGGGGCTTCAGGAATGGGTGGGAGGCACAGCCCGACCTGATCAAGGGGATGCGATGTCCCACTGCACGGTCCCAGGCTCTGCACTGTGTCAGGGAGGACAAATGACATCGAAGAAGTTCCAGGACCACGCTCAAATATGCATTATTTTTTCCCCAAAGCTGCTGAGCATCCCAGGCTTCACTGACAGAAGGTACAAAGCAGACCTGCCCAACCACATGGCCGGCGCGCAGGAGCCTCTGCATTACATGGGCCATCTCTCCTACGAGCCTGGCAAGTGCTGCCCACTTGCATAAAACACGAAAAGGACTTAAAAACCATGACTGGAGTTTGTTCAAATTGCAGAGTGGCATGTGGTCCCACACGGGATGGGAAGGAGAAGCAGCTCCTTGCTCTCTCCTGCTGCTGCTGCCGCCCCGCCGTGCTCCATTGTGGGTAAAAGTGGAGAAACTACGTAAGGGAAACAAATGGCGAACAAAAAACATCCGCTGAAATACCCATGGCTGCAGGAGGAGAAGCAGCCGGGCGGTGTGCGAGGTGTGATGGACTGGAAGCACCCACCAGGCTGACGGTGACAGCACAGCCCACGGCCCCTGGGTGCAAAAACTCCTACAACCACAGCCAGCAGCACCGGTGTGGGGCAGGACGCCAGGTATTCCCAGTCCACTGCTCCGCATGGGAGGGGAGAGCTGTTGGCCTGTTGAATGCCAAGGGGTCATGTCTGGAATGGGTGGGACAAGCAGCGCTCCTGTCAGAGCCGTTCCCAGCGCTGGGCTGGGCAGCAGCAGTTGGGGATGCTTCTGCGGTGGGCTGGGGCGATGGGCACATCAGGACACGGCTTTCCCGGCCGGGCAGCACAGCTGGGCTGGGGACCCCGCGCTGCCCGCAGGGCTCTGCCCGCCGAGGGGCAGGGAGAGGAGCAGAGCCGGCACTGGCCATGGGGCGCGGTGAGGAGTGGCGTGTTGGCAGCTGCGCATTAAGTGTGACAGGTTTCTGACAGATCCAATTATAAAGCCAGGTCTCAGCAGAATCACAGCCCTGAGATTTAGTGCATGAAATTTTGTTTGGGAAATTTCCGATACTGCAGCTTGTGCCGCGGGTCCCCACAGGACCCCGCTGTGCTGGCACCCGCCGAGTCGTCCCTGGGTCTCACCCCCACCGTGCTGCATGCCCTCCCTTCCCCACGTCCTGCTGATGCACTGGCCAAATGCAGAGAGTAACCTAAAAAAATGGCAAGAATAAGAGAGGCAAACCCCCGCAGCAGCACTGGAGAAGAGGGATACCTGCAGCCTCCCTGCTCTTCCGCCCCACGGAGACGTGCCCTGGCCGCTGCATGACGGGATCATCCCTGCTTCCAGCACAGCCCCAGGGACGTGCATGGGCTACAGACTGTAAATTGCTCGGGCTTCCAGTAGCTGAGAATCTGCCCAGTCTTTCACCGCACAGCCTAGGTCAATATTTTTAGCCCGCTTCCTAGAAAAGCAACGCGTGCATGCACAGGGCATCATCTGCCTGTGCGTCAGTGCCCGCCCAGGGCCTTTCAGCCTATTTCAGCCAATTGACTGGTCTTAGGGCGAGGAGGTTCCCACAAGTTTCCCTAAAAGCAGTGAGCCTGGAGAGGCAGGAGAGCTTTCCTTCTAGTGGGGCTGTAGCATGGGGGTGGCAACTGCGGGGAGAGGAGCCGCATCTTGGCTGCGCTGCTGCCGGGGAGCAGCCCATGGCTTTGCTGGGTCCCGTCTCGAGCAGGGGAGAAGCAGGCAGCCCATCGCTGGAGGAGAGGAGACACATGGCAAAGCCCCGCTCTGGGAATAACTCACAGCAGCATCTCCCCTCCTAGGCAGGAGGAGCCCCTGCACCCGCCCAGACCCAGAACCACAGGGTGAGACCTCCATGGAGTTTCTGCTGCTCTCGGCCGCCTGACGAGGAAGCAAACGACTGAGCTCCCCCTCCTCGCAGCCCCACGCCAGGCCACCCACCGCTGCTGGGCCACCCCCTTCCCCAGGGCAACGCTTCTGCCGGCAGCACCGTGCTGAGCCCAGCCCGGGCACCGGCCCCTCCGCCAGCCCACAGCCCAGCCGCTGCCTGCTCTCAGCGAGCGGTCCCGTCCTCCTCGGCTGGCCAGGGACTTGGCTGCCCTGGAAATGCTCCTCAGATGAAAGCAGCCACGTAACCTCCAGGGGCTGAGGAGATTTGGGCCAAAGAGGACACGGAGATGCAGGGCTGGCTGCTCCCCCGTGGCACTTTGGTCCGAAGGGACGACGAGTCTCTGCGCCGAGCACAGGGCTGGCTCCTCTGCCCCTGCCACCAGCGGAGCTGTGCAATTTCTCCTTATCAAACACAGACCCTGGATTAGAGGGTTTATTTTACTTTTTACATAGTGTCTGAGAAGGCAGTGCTGTGCCCTGGTGCTGACAGCAGATCCTGTGATCGCAGGCGGGGAGGAAGCTTGGAATGAAAGCTGGCAAGTCGGCAGCACCGCAGCCATTGGATCCAAGCTGCGTCACCGTTCCCTGGCTCTGGAACCTGGGAGCTGTTGGGAAGACAGATTTGCTTTTGCACCTGCAAGGCTGTTTCATCCTCTGCTGTCTGCAGCTGAGCCCAGGCCGGCAGGTGCTGGGGTGGCTCAGTCGCTGTCTGGGGGCTGGGAGCCTCCCTGTCTCCAGCCCCGGCTTTTGTGCCCTCCTCGGGGACATCTGGTGAATGCCTGCAGCCCCTGCCCTGAGCCCAGCAGATCAGCCCCTGCGCACATGCACCCCTCATGGCTGGGCGAGGGGTTGGTCTGATCCAGCCGTGGCTGCACCCAGCACCCCGGGTGCAGGCTGCGGCGGTTGCACGAGTGTCACCCAGCAGGGACGCCTCCCCGAGCACCCTGGGACGAGCAGCTCCTGGTCTCAGCATCCCTGTCATGGTGCCATCAGGGATCCATGGGTGGCAGAAGCAGCGCTGCCCTGCAGCACCCTGGGCACGTGCCTCCCTGTGCCACCAGCATGGCTGGCATCACCCGGCTACGTGCCGGGGAGCTTTTTTAGTCTAAGCAGAATAAAACTGCAGTGATTATATTTCCTGTCTCCCTGCTCGGGGCGGGAGGGAAATTGTTTGATGCTAATCCCCTTGTTTAATCCATTGGCAACCTGACATGCTAACAGTCAAGATTAACTCCCGGCGGGGAATCATTGGACGTGTAGCCATCGGTCACAGGAACGGCAGAGCAGAGCAAGACGAGGATGTTCCTGCACTTTGTGGGCTCCCACATGCTTCCAGCAGAGGAGGAGAGGGGAGGTAGGAGCAGCGTGGAGAGAGGGCTTTTGGTTTTCAGGATCAAGTTCCTCCACAATGAGCAGTTTTCACCAGGCTGGAATTTCCCCTGGTACAGAAAGGGAGGCTCCAGCTGTCCCAGGAAAGGTCACCTCGGGGGCTGACGTGCTCCCAGGCTCCGGCAGACATACCGTGTGACATTGAGATTTTCAGATGTGCCTGGGAAGGAAAATTCAGCCCCCCACCCCCCTCGCCCACAGATGCCACCAGACTCATCCTGCTGCTGCCCAAGCCCATGTCCATGCAGGGCCAGAGCTGCAGGGGCAGGACAGAGCAGCCCCCCAGGTCAGGACCCCAGGTCCCAGGCACCCATAGTCCAGCAAGGGCATCACCTTGAGAAAGGTGTCCAGGGATCCTGCTGCAGCTGCTCTGTGCCCTCCTTGCTGCAGACCTGTGCCTGATTTTGAGTTTCAATTTGTCTGACTTTATCTTCAATCCCTCAGTTCTTATTATTCCTTTCTCAGTTAAGTTAAAGAGCCCTTTAATACCTGGCAGTTTTCTCCCTGGGAAGGTACTCGCACACTGTAATCAAGTCACATCTCAGGCTACTTTTCGATAAGCTAAACAGATTGAGCTCTAAGTCTCTGCTAAACACCCAGCCTCAGGAAAGGACCAATCTGAGGCGCTGCCAAGCAGAGTGGAGCTGGGTTTTTTCAGCTGGTGCATTGAAAGGTGAATTGTCACTTTCTGATGCACTGATGATAAATGAAATGGGCTGTATAAAAATAAATCGTTGCATTGCCCTTGCTCTGGAGAGCTCTGTGAGCTCACACGGCTGCCAGAGGCATGAGGGGTGCTGGAGAAGGAGGACATGGGTGCCTCTGGGGCTGTGCCCATCCGCATGCCAAGCCCTGGCCTGGCAGCCTGCGGGAAGCTCACCTGCAAAACAGCAGGTGGAAAACACCTTTGCTGCACTTTTGCTAGCGAAATGTCCTGCAGCAGCTCTTTGCTGCAGGTCTGATGGTGCCTGTCTCCACTTACAGGCAGGGAGTTATGATGGCTGGAAATGTAAGTGCTTCAGGGAGCTGAGATAAGCAAAGATGCTCTAAGCCACAGGCTTAAATCCAGAGGTTATTGACAGGGGATGTGTCAGTGCGCAAGAACCACTCCAGCGGCCCTCTCTAATGCCCAGCTATTGACAGGGCAACTGAGTGATGAAGTGGGGCTTCAGGCTGGTTTAATCACAGGACAAGCCTGCCCGGTGCTGCCCAAAGGCCAGGTACATCTGTCGCGCTCCATGGAGGCACGGTCACGCTTTTGCTGCGGGGGGACGGGAGCGGGGTGACACAGGGCAGGGTGCAGCACCCTCAGGGGAGCCCTGTCCTGGGCTGCGCGAGGAGCAGGGGGAGCAGAGGGCCCCCCTGGCCGGGGGTCTGGCCCATGGCGGGGGGACGAGTGGTGCAAAGCAAAGACACTGTGCCAGTGCACGGTGAGAGCCTGCCGGGAGCAGGCTGGGGCCAGGGACACGCTCGGGCAGCCCCATGACACATGGACCTGGTCAGACACGGGCTTTCAGCCTCCCTGAGTCCCTGTGGCTCCGAAGCCGGTTTATCAGCACGCTCCAGACCCGATCGATGCAGGAGTGACCTGAATGGCTGATCAGAGGGGAGCAGCCACTGCCTCTGCCCCAGGGCTGAGGGATGCAGCAACAGCGCACTGGGAGGAGGCTGCCCGCAACAGCCAGGGCAGATTAATGGAGGTCGCAGGGATATGCTTCCCTGCACCCTCACTCAGGCTGGCCCAGCCACTGGCAGCCTGGGGACTCAGCCACGCGAGGCCGGCTCTGAAGGACGCCGGCTCTGAAGGACGCCGGCCAAGGTCGCAGCACCAATTGCTGCAGCTCGGCTGCTCCCTGCTGCCAGGCCCAAGGTGACCGAGCCCCTGGGAAGGGGAAGCCAGATGGGGCTGGTGTTACAGCAGAGGTGCACAGGGAGGAACAAGCAGTGGCTGGATGCAGACCCACTTGTAAAACCTGCAGAGTCCCACAGAGCAATGCTGTCCTGGCCCCATATCCCATGGGGTCAGGTGTGCCCCCTCAAAAACAGACAAGTTTGGATCAATGTTGCAGGAATGCTGGTTTTGGGCACGAAAACAGACAACGAGATCCATCTGGGCTGGTGAGAGATCATACCACCCAGAGCTGCAGGCACCCATCAGATTAACTCACAGCCTGGATTTTCCAAGCACAAATCAGGGCAATTTGAGCTTAGCAAAACGATCTGGGGTCCCTGCAGGAGGGATTCTGCCTGGGGAGGGGTAGGAGAGGCCATCCCAGCCCACCGAGAGCTACAAATAACCCAAACGGCCTCATTACCCAGATTCTGATGAACAGGAGTTTGGTTTTGTGTTTCCCCCGGGGCTAACTCCACCTGAAACTGGGCTATGCCTCATTACAGCAGAAGCCGCTGCCTTCAAAGTCAGGCAGGAGCGGCACGCTTGCTGCGAGCACATGTCCCTTGCTGGAGATAACCACCGGCAGCGGCCCACGGCGAGCAGCCCCGGTGGCCGCGGTGCCGGGTACCGCGCTCCCAGGGATGGCTGCCCAGGGAGGGGACGGGTTTTGGCCGGAGATCACCCCCAGGCCCCCACCCCCCCGCCCAGGCCCCCTGCGCCTTCAGCCGCCGGGTGGAGAAGCCGCCCCTCGCCCTCGGCGGAGCTCCTTGTGCCCAGCGGCACCGGGCGGGGAGCAGGGGCAGACGGCGACCCCCGCAATCCCGCAGCCCCCGGGGCGCGCAGAGCGACCCCACAACCCGCCGAGCAACCGCGCTGCTTACCGTGGCGGGAGGTCCCCGGGCCGGCACCGACACGCGTGGCCGGGTCCCGCGGGGAAGGGGCGCGCACGGAGCGGCGGGTGCGAGCGCCGCAGCCTCCCCGCCGGGCCCCGGCTGAGCATCCCCCCCCGGGCCGGACCCGCTGGCCCGGGCGTCCCCCGGCTCCCCGGGCATCGCCCTTATCCCGCGGCCGGGCCGGGGCTTCCCTCTAGCGACCGTCGGCGGGAGAGCACGGCGGGGGCGGGGGCGAGCGGGCGGGCGGGCGGGGGGGGGCGCCACGGGAGCCCCGAGCCCCCGGCACCGAGGCCGGCCCGGGGTCCTGCCGCAAGCCCTGCGGCTCCCTCAGCCTCCCCGGCTCGGAAGCGGGAGCCCGGCCCTGCTTGCCGGGGCAGCCCCAGCGCGGCCCCCGAGCACACCCGGAGCTCCCGGGGCAGGGGCACGCAACCCCCTCCCCGAGCCCGTGCAGGGCGACCCCGGCCACACTGGGCTGGACGCCCCTTTCAGCCTCTGCAGCCCCCTCATTTGTGCCAGAAGGTCAAGTCCACCCGCAGCTCCAGGCAGCGCTCCCGCAGGGCTCTGCAGCCCCGGAGGGGCTGAGGCTCGCTCTGGGCCACGGGAGGTTTGGTCTCAGGTGGGTGGGCAAGGTGGGTGGCTCAGGCCAGTGTCTGCGGGGAGAGGGAGGACTGAGGAAGGCCCCCCCCCCACCTCACTCCAGGCACTCACAGGTGCCTCCCTGGGGACCCCTGCGCTGCCAGCGCGGTGCGCGGTGGGATCCGGCTCTCCAGCAGGCAATGGGTGGACTGGCTCCGCTGCGAGGGCTGTCCTGCATGGAACCTGCCTGCACACAGCGAGCTCTAACGATGAATGACACGGCCAACATGTCTCTCGTTCACAGTGCACGTGTATGTTTTTAATGGGATACCATCACAAAGCAGACCAGAAACTGCCAGAGAAACACTGGGCCATGTCCTGGGCCCATGTGAAATGGCTGGTTCTCCTGGCAGGGCGGCATACCAGCCACGGAGAAAGCCCCCTGAGCCCAGCAGTGCTGGGGAGCTGGAGTAGAAGGCAGCAGCATGGCAGGGAAGGGTTTGGGTGCTTTCCCATCCCCGTGTCTTGTCCTTTCTGCATGGGCACAGCAAAGCCTCCTCCTGCAGTCATGGGCTCTAGCAAGGGATGTGCAGCAGTGGCTCGGACCAGCGAGGCAAAGAGGAGTGAGCCATGGCTCTCTCTCTGCAGGGGCCTGGAGGGAGGGTCCCATGCCAAGGGCGACGGGAAGAGTCCCACTGTCCCAGGATGTGGCCTGGGAATAGTCCTCTTCTGAGCAGAGCCTGCACTAGAAGGACTGGCCATGGACAGTGGAGCAGTACTCCAAGTAGTCAAACTCCTTGACGGGGAATGTCACAGTACTCCACTTCTTATATCTCCTCTTCTCAGCTGGTGTCTCCACCACGAAGCTTTTGATGCAGAGGATGGGCAGCTTCACCTGCCGGTAGATCATTTCCATTCCCCAATCCTGTGTGGGCAGGGAAGGGACAGTCACACAGCCTGCAGCGCAGCATCCCCAGGGTGCGGGGCCACACACAACTGGGATGGTGGCAGCTCCTTGCTCCTGGGGTACATCCCCCTCTGGAGACAGCTGTCTGTGTCCATATCCCACATGTGCAGCATGCCCATCACACAGGCACGTGCTGACAGGAGATGCAGCTCCATTCCCCTACCAGAAGCTGGGGCACAAGGCATGGCACCTCCTGCCCCTCCAAAACAGACTGGGCTGCAGCCACGGTGGAATTGCCACGCTCACCTGGCTGCACTCTTTGCACAAGATGCGGCAACCGGGCTCCCAGTCCTTGAAAGTCCGCTGGCACTGTATTTTCCCAGAGGAAACTTTGTAATACAACCTGTAAGGAAGGGGCCAAAAGACACTCTAAGGACGATGGTCCAGGGGACAGAAACAGGGTGTGCTACTGTAGTCACACAGTCCTACAAAGCCCCCACGACCTCCCTGGACCAGTGTCCTCAAGAAAGAGCTGGCAGCAGGCTGCTGCCACCCCTGCCCGTCCTAGGCGGAGGGTGCAGCAGCTCATGCAAGTGAGGCCTGACAGCTGGGCTCTACCTGCTCACCCCGCCAGCACCCAGCTCCTACCCAAAGCTGGGGTTGATGTTAACATGGTGCATGCCCTCCACGGTGCGGATGTCGCTGCCGCAGCACACTGCCACGTTGCAGTTGACGCAGTAGAGGTAAACAGCACCCGGGTCGTGCAGCTGCCGCCTCTCGCTGATCCTGGCCTCCTTCATTAGCCAGCTGGCAACGGCATCTTGCTGCAGCTCCCTGACCTGCAGAGGGCAGGGGGAGGCAGGACAGCAGGGAGGACGGGGGTCAGTGCAGGGCAAGGGGCACGGACAGATAGCAGACGTGGTAAGACACAGGGCTGCGGAGAGATGCACTGTCCCAGAGAGCGTGAGCTGCATGGCAGGATGGGCAGGGCAAGATGGGCATGCGCTGCCCATGCAACTGATGCTACCCCCTCCCAGGAGCCAGTGCTGCCCCAAGGGGAGAGCAGGCAGCCAAAACCAGGGTGCAGAGGGTTGTGCCCAAGCAGCAAATATGGGCAGGAGCTGCCTGGCCCTTCTGGTGCTCCAGGCAGCGCCCAGCACTCACCTTGAGGCGGTACTCCTCCTCGGGCATGGCTTGCACCACTCTGATCGCCCTCTCCATGAGCACTATGAGGTCCTCATTGAGCATCTCACGGGAGACCTCTCTACTGTTGGCTTTGGCAAGGACGGAGTAGACGCTGTTCTCGGCACGGGCTCGGCCCCGGGCCTGCAGTGGAAGAGGTCAGCACAGGAGGGCCATGGCTGCCCCCCCAATCTCCCTGTGCCACCCCACAAGGATGGATCCACCCTCTGCACCCCACCGCACCTCACCAAGGAGATGCTCTGCCTGGGCTTGTCCCCAGGGACTGGCCAGCGGGCGTGGGATGCGAGAGCCCCTGTGTTCCACCACCATGGCTTTGAGGCATCCCAGCAGGCTGCCCCCCACATGGGGCCAGGCAGAGTGGCTGGAGGGAGCGCAGGCAGCTACCTGCATCATGGCGATCTCGTTGGTCATCAGCCCGTAGCGGACCACGATGTTGCACTCGGGGATATCCAGGCCCTCCTCAGCCACGCTAGTGGAGAAGAGCAGGTTGAGGGCTCCGTCACGGAACAGCTTGATTACATCCTGTTGCTCGGTCTGGGGGGAGAAGAGGGTGATGCTTCAGCAGCTGTGTAGGGCTCTGAGTCCCGGGCAGCACTCGTAGCACCCACAAAGTGTGCAGAGAGGGTTAGGGCCAGATCCCTCCCGGGATCCCATCCAGCTCCTTCCTGCCCTCTGCTCACCTGCGTCATGTGCCTGGCCTGGTTGCTGTAGCCAGCGCCAGTGAGGACGGCGGCCCTGATGTGCTTTCCGCAGAGCGCGGCTGTGTCCTGCAGCCAGCTGAGCAGGCTGTGCGCGCTCTGCCGGGTCTTGGTGAAGACGATGCCGCGAGAAGAGCCCAGGGGCTGGAAGTACTCCCGCAGGATCTCCTCCAGCTTGCCCAGCCTGGGGTTCTCATAGCGCTGGTCCCTGGCAAGCACCTGCAGGCTTGTCCTGTTCTCTGCACAGGCAAGTGGGGTGTCAGGGGGGCTCCAAGCCCCCCCAGAAGCAGCCAGCACCACCCGCCCTCCAGGCCCCTCTGTTACCCTCAAATGTAGCAGTGAGGAACTGCTCGGTGGGATCCTTTGTGTCCCGCTTGTCAGCATAGAACTGCTGGAGGCACTGGAAGGCGTCGATCATCCGCACCGTGTCGTTGATCAGCAAAGCGTCGTTGTACTTGCGCAGGTGCAGCGCACACACCCGCGTCTTGCGACAAAACGTCTCTGCCGCTGGCGAGGGCCGGGGCACGCCATGGTCACAGCCCGGCCCCGTGGCTGCCGGCTCTGCCCTGCCGCACCCACGCTGCCGCCTCCTCACCTCTCTTCTCCAGCTCCATGATACGCTGCTCGTAAATCTGAGTGCCAAAGTCCTGCAGCAGGCCGGGCATCTCCATGTACTGCTGGATCTGCTCCATCACCTTCTTCAGCTGGTCACCAAAGGGGTCCTGGGAGCAGAAAGGGGCTCAGGACACAAGGAATTGGGCAATTACTCCAGTTGGCCTTAGAGGCACAGCCCAGAGAGCCCAGCCTGCCATTAGGGGTGGTTTGCATGGCAGGACCGAGACGGTTGCAGGATCCCCCTGCACCAAAGCTCTGGGTCAAGTAATTCCTCAGATTGGCCTGTGCTGAGCTGATGGAGGGACACAGCCCCTGGCCACCCCTCACCTGCGCTCTCTCCTGGCAGAGGTCGTACTGCTTCCTGGGCTGGGGGACGTAGTTCTGCAGGTGCTGCAGCTCCTTCTGCACCGACGTGATTTTCTCAGTGTCCAGGTGGGCACAGATCTGAGAGTGCGAGACCCCACTTCCAGCCCTGAGCCCTGGCAGCCCAGGGTGATGTGGCATGTGGTGCTTGCTGGCACCCTGGCAAGTTTGGGGATGTCTCCCCCTCATGCTGCTGAGCTGCCCAGTGCCTGCGCATCAGCTTATCAACACCCACCCCAAGGGACACCCTGCTACACCCCAGGAGAAGCCGTGCCTGGGGCCGCTGCACCCCGTCTTGGCGCAGGACGGGGTGCACAGGACCCACCTGCAGGATGTGCTCTACAGCCCCCTCGAAGGATGTTGCCCCCCCAGTGCCAGGGGATGCTGTCAGGCCCAGGACCTGCGGCAGGTCCTGCTGCCCGCTGAGCTTGCACTGGAGGTAATTCAGCATGATTTTGTTGTAGACGGCTTCCTTGTGCGTGTGGTGGCACTCGTCTATCACCAGCAGCGAGAAATCTGCGCCAGGCGAGGGACGGGAGCGGCGTGAGCCATGCTGGCGGCGGAGGCTGGGCTGGGGCAGTCCCACCCCAGCCCGGCCATGGGGAGAGCAGCGCTGGGGGTCCCGCACCCACCCCTCAGCTCCACGTGCATGTCCTCCTCCCCGCTGACCAGTGCATTCTGCAGGATCTGGGCCGTGCAGATGACGACGTCGCTCTGCTTCACCACCCAAGCGAAGAAGTACTTCTGCCTGCTGTCCCCGCTGATGGCCGTCACCCTGAAGTCCTTCTGCAGCACGTGGAACTCCTTGTTGGCATGCTGTTCCACCAGGTGCACCTGCACCCGCGAGACCCCACTCAGCCCGGGCCCAGGACCACTGCCCGGCACCTGCGTCCGACAACGGGCGCTGGCACCCCGCTACCCCCCTGGGCAGGGGACCGGGGTCGGGGGGCACCTTGTTGACGAGCACAGCCACCCTGCCGCCCCGCCGGCCCTGCAGGTGCTGCTGGCAGACGTGGACGGCGGCGCGGGTCTTGCCAGCGCCCGTGGGCAGCCAGATGATGCTGTTGCGGCCGCGCAGGGCCGGGGCCACTGCCTCCCGCTGGTACTCCCGCAGCTCCATCCCGCTCCCGGTGCCGGTCCCGGCCGGGAAACGAAACTCGGGGCGGCGCTTCTTGCGGGAGCCCCAGCGAGGGGGGGCCCCGCCGGCCGCGCTGCCGGGACCGGGAGGGCAGCGCGACCGGGCGGGCAGCGGGGCCGGGCCGAGGCGAACCGAGTGGGGCCGAGCCGTGCCGCCCGCGCCCCCGCCGCCGCCCCACCCCCCCGCCGCCGCCTGCCCGGTCCGCAGCGCCCCGGGAGCCCCCCCAGGAGCCCCGGCCACGGACAGAAACCGAAACCAACGGAGCTCCCGCCGCCGCCCTGGCGCAGCCCTGCCCCGCACCCCAAGCGGCCCCGGCTCCCTGGCCAGTCCAGGCCCCCCAGGGCAGCACCGTGCACCCCGGTTCAGCCCGTGCACCCACCCCGGGGGGCTCTCTGCATCCCCCCACCCCGTGCTGCTCCTGTCCCGCTTCTGACTCAAAGACCCCCGTCCCCGAGTGTCCCAGGCTGCCAAGTGCGGGGCCAGACACAAGGATGCAGCTGGGTCTGCACAAGGACATTTATTTTAAAAAAACCAAAACGAAACAAATAACACTCGAACAAATCAACAGTCAAGTGGAATGGGCGGTGGGGAAGGGGGGAGAGGGCTGGTCCCACCCCGGCGAGGCCAGCGAGCTGCAGAGCAGTGACAGGACGGGGGAAAGGCAGCAGGCGACCAAGCAAGGGTGGGGGACAAGTCAATGCTGGGGTGGGGCGCTCCTCAGCCCAAATCGGTGGGGGGGGGAACACAGCCCGTGAGGTGCAAGGAGGGGGCAGCACAGGGGAAGGTGAGCAGGAGGTAACCCCATGCCCAGGGACAGAGGCGGGCTCCCAGCTGGGGCAGAGCAGGGGGAGCGGGGGCCAGTGCAGGACCAGGCATCCCCCTGCCCCAGGAGCCGGAGCAGCAGCCAGGGCAGCCCAGCCCTCAGCGCTCCCGGGCAGGCAAGGGGCAGCCCCGGCTGGCAGCAGGAGCAGGCAGGGAGGGTGGTACAGGCAGGGAACACTGTACAGACTGTGGCTGGGCCCCTGCCTGGGGCAGAGGCAGGGCTGGGGCCAAACCTGCCCCCAGAGGGAGGGAAGAGCTGACAGAGGCAGCAGGAGCTGGGGGGTGCAGGGACAGAGCACCCCCCAACAGCAGGACCCTGGACCACGAGCAGCATCTGTGCCTGCAGCCGGGGCTGGCAGGGCTGAGCCCTGCCGTACATTCAACAAGAGGGGCAGGGGCTGCCTGTGCGTGGACAGAAGCAGAAAACCAAAGCACTTGTGTGCCCCCACCCTGTCACAGAGAGCCGGGGCAGAAGGCACAACCCTGGGGAGGAGGGAAGTGCTGGTGCCTGGGGGGGGCTCCTGGCCCCCAGGGAGGGCAGGAACCCCGCACTGCCCCGGGCAGATCCCGATGAGGCGGCTCCAGCCCTGCTACTCACACACCCCCAGGAGAGGCAGCCGACAGCTCAGGTATAAAAGCACCAGGCCCCTCTGCTCCCCTCAGCCCCCCACCAAGGGCAGGCCCAGCTCCCCGGGGCTGCTCAGCAGCAACAAACCCTCCAGCAGCCCCTGCCCACAGAGGGGGGTGAGGGCCCACAGGGAGCCCTGCCCCTCCCAGGGGGGTGCCGGTGGCCAAGGTGCATCCAGGCCAGCTCCCCTACTTGTCGATGAGCCCCCCCTCCTTGAGCTTGAAGTAGAAGAACTTCTCCAGGGTGTTGGCACACTTGCAATAGTCGCTGTCGGGCGGGTTGTACTCACGGCAGTTGGTGATGATGCGCTGCAGGTCGGCGATGAACAGCTTCTTGGTGACGTAGTAGCGGTTCTTCAGGCGCTCGGTCATGGTCTTCAGGTCTGGGGGTGGGGAAGGGTCCCGACTCATCCCTCTCTCTTCTGGGCTGTCCTGGGGCTCCCAGCACCCCATTGCCCCAGCCAGGATACCCCCTCCCCAGCACAAACCCTGCAGAAAAGGGGCCTTGCAGCCCTCCCTCTGCCATCCTGCCATGGGGGCTGGGTGCAACCACCTACCGATGGGAAAGCGGATGATTTCGTAGTAGTCTGGTGCTTCTGACTTCTTCACCGGCTCCATGAAGGGCCACGCACTGGGGTGGGTCTGGGGAGAATGCGGGGGGCAGGTTACGGCAGTGAGTGCGGGCAGCCAGCGCAGGCAGCTGCTGCCTGCCCCAGCACACAGGGGTCCCGCTCCCCATGTGCCTGGGTCACCCCACCTGCCCCACAAGGGCACGGCCCAGGACAGCCTGTCCCAGGGCAGGTGGCTCCGAGGGCTGTTGTGGGGACAGGCAACCCAGAGCAGAGGGTCCGCTCCTGTCCGCACCTTGATCTGGGCCAGGAGATTCTTCAGGGTGTTGTAGAGCTGGTCTGGATCCTTCAGCTCTTTTCTGCAGGCAAAACCAGTGTCCATCAGCCCAAGGGCGGGCAGCCTCTCTCCATCCTAGTGCTCCCACCTCCCCATCCCAGCGCCAGAGCGAGGAGCAGCCTGAGCCGAGCCCCTGCAGCCCAGCTCCTGCCGGACACCCGCCCCCATGCGCGGCACTCACCCCTTCTCCTTCCCCAGTGGTTTCCATCCTGTTTCTCCTGGAAATCAAGGTTCAATGTCACCACATCTACCCCATGCCTGCGGGCGAGGGAGGACGGAGCCCTCCTGCCAGACAGCCCTTCCCCACCAGAAGCCGGCAGGACTCACGGATGCCGGGGACGCTCTCGATGGGGATCTGCCGCACGCCCTCCTTGAAGCAGGTGAGGCCAGGGTAGACCTTGCGGATCTGCGCTTGCTTCCTCTCAATCAGCTTCTTGATGATCTGCAGTGGGAAGGGCGGGTGGAAGCAGGGAGGTGAGCAGGGACTGCAGGATGCTCCGGGGAGCCAAACCACAACATGGGAGCCCACGTGCCCAGAGCACCGGCTGCACCCACTGCCCGGGGCCAGAGCCAACCCTGGCTACCCTAAATGCCACTGCAGTATCCCATATCAGCCCCACAAGCTTGCTCCCAGAGGAAATCCAAGGGACAGTGCCCAAGGGCTGACACATCCCCAACACCTCTCCCCTGCCTTCAGGAGGCAGCTGGCAGGGGCCAGAGCAGGCAGAGCCTGGCAGCACCTGCCCATGGGAGGTACCTCCTTCTGCTTCTTGATGATGTGGGAGAGCTCGGTGTAGGGGATGCGGGGATTCAGCTCACACTCCATCAGGGTCGCACCCTCATAGTCCTTGATGTAGCCCAGGTAGCGGCTCTTGGGGACCTTGATGTCCTTGGAAAAGCCCTTGGAAAAGGAGGGAGAGGGCAAGTGGGAGGGGGCTGGCAGGCAGGAGGGCCAAGGGGAGCCACCCTGACGAAGGAGCCTACCTGCTTCTTGAAGTAGCCGATGGCATACTCATCCGCGTACGTGAGGAAGTAGAGGATGTTGTGCTTGATGTGGTACTCCTTCAGGTGATTCATCAGGTGTGTCCCGTAGCCCTGGCAGAGTCGCCGTGAGACAGGGACCCCCACCATTCCCCCCAAGCAGCCCGAGTTGGACGGGACACACAGTCCCCTCCCACCCATGGACACGGGCAGCTGGAAGACATCCCCAAGAGCAATCACTGCTGCTTGGGGCCAGCCAGCGCTGACCGGGTCTGGGCTATCCCAGCAGTTGGGACACCCCTATGCTCTTCTCCCAGCTACAGCAGGACCATCCAGCTCCCCTCGCTGCCCCCCACCCACTGCCTCGCTCCTCCCCACCCCTGTGCTCTGCCCATCACCCACCTCCCCACTCTCACCTTCACTTGCTCGTTGGATGTAACGGCGCAGAAGACGATCTCTGTGAATCCCTGGGTGGGGAACATGCGGAAGCAGATGCCCCCGATCACTCGGCCATCCTTGATCAGTGCCAGGGTCTTGTGCTTCCTGCGGGCAGAAAAGCTAAGGGTGAGACAGGACGTCCCCTGTGCCGGCTCCCCCCACACCCCCCAAGCCACGCACGGGTCGAAGACGAGGCGAGTGATGTACTCCTTGGGCATGCGGGGCAGCTGGTGCGAGAAGACGTTCTGCAAGCCCACCAGCCACATCAGGATCTTCTTGTTGGACTTCTGTGAGAGCGAGTTGCCGATGACGTGGAACTCGATGATGCCACGGCGCTCCTCCAGCCGGGCTGTCTCGTCCCGTGCCGCGTTTGCCGACAGCAGGCTGGTCTGGGGAGGGGGCGGGGGGTCAGGGAAACCCGAGCACACCCTCAGCGGGGGGAGCCCAGCCAGGCCCCAACACACCAGGAAAGCAGGTCTCTGGGCCCCGGAGAGCACCGGTGCTGCCTCACTGCCCCCAACCCCGTACCTCGGGGCCCAGCATGGCAGCGGGGTCTGTGATGGTCAGCATGACCTCGTTCACCAGCTCCATGGGGATGTCTCCCATGACACGGATCCGCTTGGCATCTTCCAGCGTCAGGCTCTCGGGCAGCTTCCGCTTCTCCCCTGGGGCGCGGAGCAGAGCAGCACATCCAACACTGGGAGGGAGCAAGGAAGGTCCCAACTCCCCCAGCGCCGGGCTCGCACCGGCCCTACCTGGCAGGGGCTCTGGGGTGCTGGCGTCCATGCTCGCAGCAGAGCTGCTGTTGCTGAGCTTCTTGCTGAAAAGTGGTGTGGTGGGCACAGCAACGGTGCTGACCGTGGCTGGAAGAGAACAACAATGCCTGTGATCGCCAGAAAGCAGCCTGCCACAGTGCAGCTGCCCAGCCACTGCCACTGGCCAAGGCTCACCGACCACGTTGGTCCTTTATCCTAAAGCCCCCAGGCTGGGGCGGGGGGCTGATCCCTAAGATACCTGGGCGAGACACCAGCTGGGCACCCTCTGTGGCCGGCACGGTGAAATCAGCCTCCCAGATCGGAGAGTTCTCACCGTAGATCTCCTCCTCCAGCATGGACAGGAACCTGGCAGGGAGCGGCACATCGGCTGGCGAGCAGGCGCCAGGCACACGCAGCCCCACGGCTCCGCACGTGGTGTGGAGCGCGGGTGGTCACGCTCGGTGTGTGAGTGCCGCAAGGGAGGAGAGCCTCTCCAGCGGCACAGCAGCCACCCCTGCATCGGGCTCCTACTTGGGGAAGTGGGTGAGGATCAGTGTCCGCTTCTCTGGCACCAGCTTGTCCTTCTCCACCCGGAACTTCTCCAGCAGCTGCCGGCGGGTGACCGTGAATATGGACTTCAGGAGGCTGCGCCCAAAGACATGGGTGGTCTCGTAGCGGGGAAGGCTGTCGCAGCTCTGCGGCACGTGGCAGTAGCACAGCCACCTAGGAGACAAGAACATGCTCAGGTGATGGGGCTGGGACCAGCACCCCCAAAGCATCCGCATCCCTCCTGGGAATACACTGCTGGGGGCAGGGACAGGAGAGCAGGTGTCTGGGGGGTCACAGCTGACATTATTTGGAAGCAGTTTCCCCACTGGATGCCCGCTCTCCTTGCCTGGGAGAGCTGGGGAGAGGTTTGAGACACCAGCAGTCAGGGGTCAGCCCCATGCAGGGGCGGGCAGACCCCCAGGCTGGCTGACTCAGACCCCCTCCCGCCCTCACCTTGTGTAGTTGACCTTGTAGGTGGCGACGTCGTCGTTCTGGGAGCGCTGCCGGAACTGGGATGGCGTCTCCAGCTTCCAGTAGTTGAGGCAGAGCAGGAACATCTTGGAGAGCTCGTACATGGTTTGCCGCTCCTTGGGTGGCAAGTGGCTGAACTTGTACTGGACGAAGTTCAGGACTCCCTGGGGAGAGGAAGGGGCGATGGAGGGGTGCCGGGCGCTGCACCAGACCCCTCAGTGCTGCCCCCCTGAAGAGGGAGGGGACCGTACAAGAGCAGCAAAACACAGGACAAATCATCAGGGCAGCGTGCGAGCCTGACAGCAGCCTCACCTGCTCAATGTTTGGTTTCTCGAAGGGGGGGCTCCCCAGGGACCCCTCGACCACAGGCTGGCTCATCTGCAGGATGCATTTCCGCAGGAGCTGTGAAAGCACCATCAGACAGTTACTGAAGCACTGAGAACCAGGCACGTCACAGGCGGTGGAAGTGGCCGAACACTGCTGCGGGGCTGCACGGATTTACGCAGCCAGGAGGTGCCAGGGTCCACCTCGGAGCACGCCCATTTTTACCCTGGACACCTCCCTCCCAGGGGAATTCAAGGCTGGGAGTGCAGTCGCTCCCAGGACAGGGTCAGCGTTTCAGGTCTGCGGCTGGGCTGGTGGCACAGCTCACGGCCCCAGCTCCAGCAGAGCAGGCAGGGGATGAGCAGCAGGACAGCAGCCCCAGCTCCCCGGCAATGCTGAGGGACCCCTGCGTGATGTGCCCAGCCCCAGACGCACCTTGAACAGGTAGAAATACACCTGCTTGGTGTCCGTGTCCTCCTCCTTGTGCACTGACATGAAGAGGTTTTCCACGTCCACCACCATGCCCAGCAGCCGGTTTATCTCCTCCTCCGAGACATTCTCCAGGTGGGACACGTGGTCCGCTGTGGCAGAGAGAAAGCACCAATGAGACTGGGGGCTCAGCACCACTCCCCCTCCCCAGGGAGTCCCGGGTGCCGCACAGTGGGGTTACCCAGCGCATGGCCGCAGCTCCGGCAGGGCTCGCTCAGGTTGGTCACTGGCTGCTGCAGGTCCATACGGGGGGCAGTAGGAGGGTTGGGGTTCTTCCAGCCGTTGCATTTGCAAGCATCATTGGCCTGGGATGAGGGATGGGAGAGGCCGTCAGGCAGTAGCCCATACACCCTAACACACTCCCGCACTTCTCCTGTGTGCAGCCCCAGGAGCCTGCAGCTCCCGCCCATGGACATCCTTGCATCTCCCTTACACAACTCAGCACCCTCCTCCTGCACCCCGTGCCCACACACGGCCCAGCAGCCCCTCCTGCCTCCCCTGCACGGCCCAGCAACGCCTTCCTGCACCCCCTGTTCATGCATGTCCTTGCATCCTCCTTCTGCACCACCTGCACGGTGCAGCACCCTGCTCCTACACCCCTCTGCACAGCTCAGTACCTCCCTCCTGCATCCCCTGTCCGTGCACATCCTTGCATCCTCCTTCTACACCCCCTGCCCGGTGCAGCACTCCTCTCCTGCATCCTCCTGCCCATGCATGCCGTTACACCCGCCTTGTGCACCCCCTGCATGCTCCTCCCGCATCCCCCACCCATGCATGTCCTTGCACACACCCCCGTGCACCCCCTCCCCATGCATATCCTTGCATCCCCCTTCTGCACCCCATGCACGGCTCAGAACCCCTCTCCTGCACTCCGGGCCCATGCGTGTCCTTGCACCACCCTCCCGCACCCCGCTCCTGCACCCCCTGCCCACGGTGCCGCTCCAGCCCACCTTGCAGGCCGAGAAGACCCCCAGCTTCTCCAGCTTCTTGCCGCGGGGGAAGCCCCGCACCTGCGCCTTGCGCTGGCTCGCCCGCTGCTGCTGGCTCAGCCCGGGCCGGGCCGGGTCGCTGGACCCCGCTCCACCCGCCGTCGCCCCGCTCCCAGCCCCGCCGCTCCCCGCCACCGACCCCGGGCCCGGCGGGGGCCGCCCGGGTTGCGCGGCCTCCGGCTCCGCCATGCCGGGCCCGGCGTGCGCTCCGCGCTTACTGCGCCTGCGCGCCGGGCACGCCGGGATCGGTAGTCCGCCGCGGCGGGGGGGTGGGTCCGGTATTCCCGGGGCCGATTCACGCCGCCCCCAGCCCCGGGCGGGAGCTCCCGCCCGGGGCTGGGGGCGGCGTGAATCGGCCAGCAAGGGTCGAGGTCCGGGCCTGACGGGGACCGACTGCCCCGACAGCCCCTCCCGGGACGGTGCCTGTCGCGCAGAGCCATCGCCGCCCGGAGGAGCCCCCCCCGGTAACCGGTACCGTGGCCGGTTCGGCGGTGCTCGGCGCTGCACGGCCCGCTCCGCTCCCCGCAACCTCCTCCAAATATGGAGCGCGGCCCCGCCTTCTTCGCCAAATATGGAGCAAGACCACGCCTTCTCCGGCAAATATGGGGGAGACCGCGCCCTCAGCGCCCCGCCTCCTCACGGTAAACAGGGGGTGTGGCCACACCGCCTCGCCCCGCCTCCCTGGGTACATATATGGATTAGGACCGCCCCCACATCGTCATTTATGGAAAGACCCGCCTATTTCGCCGCTGAGGGGCGTGGCTTGTCTGCAGGCGGGGTCGCGAAGGAGCGGGCAGCGCCTGGAAGGTGCCAGCATTGGGGGGGACACACGATACCGGGCACGGTGGCACGGCACTGGAGGGGCTGAAGCCCACACGAGAGGGTCCCAGCACCCTCCCAAAGATGGGAATCGGGTGCCCAAAGGCGGCCCGGGGTGGGGATGCTCAGGGCCCCCTCCCGGGGACGTTCAGCGCTGTGCATGTTACTGGAGCCCCTCAGACAACCTCCTGTGCCAAGGCAGGGCTGCGGAGAGATGCCAGGGCCATGTCCTGAGCCAGCATGGCCTGGCTCCCCAGTCTGCAATCCCCCTGCACAGGCACAGTCACGAGCGTTGCAAAGCACGGGGCCAGACGGGCCCAGCAAACACAGGACCCACACAAATAAAAGTCAGGAATATTTATTACATATCAAAAAAGCTACATGTTTTGGGCAGGGACCTCCCCCCCGCACCGGGCCATCACAGAGTCCCCAGCACGGTCCCATCCTACGACCAACAGCTGCCCCAGCAGCCGGGCTCAGCCCAGCCCTGCGCTGCTCCCTGTCACGCCTTGGCCCGCTCGGCTCCATCGTCATCGGTGGCTGTCGGCTGTGCCACCGCCGGCCCCATCTGGATGGGCACGTTCCTCTCTGGAGCAGCCGGCAGGGCCAGCCTGGGGGCCTCAATGCGGAGCTGCCCCTCCTTGGACAGGGAGCACGTCAGCGCCTCGGCATCCACCTCCTCGGGCACGTCCCACTCCCGCTTCAGCACCTCGTACTTGTAGGAGAAGGAGCCCTTCTCATCCGTGTTCTGCGTCTCCTTCTGCCCCACCAGCACCACCTTCCTGCCCACCACCTTCACCGACAGCTGCTCGGGAGTGAAGTCCTTCACGTCCTGGCAGACGGAGAAGCCTTCCCCGGAGCCCTGGGTCAGGGCTGTGCTGGTGCTCGGGGCTCGCTCTGCGGCAATGCTGATCCGGCTGGGGCCTGTCCTGCTGCTCAGGAGCTGCTCGAAGCTGCTCATGAACTCCCGAGCCCTCTCCATCTCCAGACGCAGCTCTCGCTCCAGCTCAGCGAAGAGGGTGCCCGGATGCGGCCAAAGGGTGCGGACGGGTCCCAGCCATGGGAACAGCGAGCTGGACATGGGTGGCATGAAGTGCAGGCGGCAAAGCATCTCTGCTCCCGGTGCGTGCTCCCGGCGGGTGCTGCAGTTCAGCTCCGTGCAAGGGCTGGAGCGGTTCTGGGCTGGGGCTGGGGAGCAGCAGGTTTTATCCTTCCCTGCCCAGGGGTGTGCCCCTTCTAGAACACTCTCTCCCCACGCACCCTCCTGGAGCCATCGCCTATTTTTGAGAGGCTGATTATCCATCAGCCAAAATAGCAGCGCCTGCTTCTGGGGACGAGTCACATGCCACAAATAGGGAGCTGCAGTCACCGCTGGGAGCTCGGGTTTCTGCAGAGCCACCGTGATGCAGCAATGCCCGTGGCACCGCCGGCCGGGGGGGTGTGGAAGGGCAGCAAAGCCCTTCCCGGAGCCCCCATGCTGGGGGGCTCGGCGTAGCGCAGGTTACTGCGTGCCAGGAGCGTGTCGCTTTGGCCAGCACGGGGACGGTCCCACCCCTAAGGCGACATCTTCCTACGTCACCCGCTGCCAGACGCCTCTCGCACTTTCGAGCCCCCTCCCTCCCTTGGGGGCCGCCCTGTGCCAGCCCCTCAGCCCCCAGTCTGTGCACCTTGCCTGGGGAGGGGCCCACGGGCTGGCTTCGCGTCTCACCTGGGGGTCCCTCCCAGGGCAGCTGAGGGTCCTGTGAACAGGGTGGGGGCAGAGGCGCTCCCCTGCCTGCAGATGGGGAGGGGGGGACAGGTCACAGGTAAGGGGGAAAGGCAAAGAGGAGAGGAGCCCAGCCCCGCTCCCTGCCTGGGAAGGAGAAAGGCCACGGATTTTTGGCAGGGGTGGCTCAGGCAACCCATTCGGAGCCTGAGGTGATGCTGCTAATTATAAGCCAGGAGAGAGCAGAGCTGCAAGAGTCAGGGCGAAGGTATGCTGGGCACGACGTAAGAGGTGCCTCTCCTCATGGATGAGTAACAAGAATGAGCTGGAACGGGCTGGAAAGAGCTGAGCTCTTCTCCCGAGGATGACGTGATGTGCAGGATGAGGCCACACCTCCTGCGAAGGGGAATAAAAGCCGCGGGCGGCAGCACTGGGGCAGAGCATTCCCAACTCACTGGAGAAGGGACAGCGACAGCAGCAGAACCAGCACCAGCACCAGAACCAGCGCCAGCAGCGATGTTTTGCCGAATGCACCTCGCACCATTCGCCTCCAGCTCCCTGGCCACCCGGCTGGGCACAGTGAGGACCCTCTGGCCACACGCAGAGACCATCTTCACGGAGCTGCAGCAGGAGATGGAGAAAGCTCGGGAGTTCATGAGCAGCTTCGAGCAGCTCCTGAACAGCCAAGGAGCCGCTGCCATAGAGCGAGCCCCGAGCACCAGCACAGCCCTGACCCAGGGCTCCGGGGAAGGCTTCTCCATCTGCCAGGACGTCAAGAACTTCACTCCTGAGCAGCTGTCGGTGAAGGTGGTGGGCAGGAAGGTGGTGCTGGTGGGGCAGAAGGAGACGCAGAACACGGATGAGAAGGGCTCCTTCTCCTACAAGTACGAGGTGCTGAAGCGGGAGTGGGACGTGCCCGAGGAGGTGGACGCCGAGGCGCTGACGTGCTCCCTGTCCAAGGAGGGGCAGCTCCGCATCGAGGCCCCCAGGCTGGCCCTGCCGGCTGCTCAGGAGAGGAACGTGCCCATCCAGGTCAGCGCTGCAGCACCACAGCCCGGACCAGCCTCCGAGGACGGAGCCGCCAACAAAGCCCAGGCGTAACGGGAGAGGAACCGATAGCCCGCGGCAGGACCGGAGGAGATAGCAGCAAGTCTTGGGCTTTAGCCCAGACAAGCTCCATCAGCAATAATGTAATTTTTTTCACTATACTGGAATGTTTTTGTATCCAATAAAAATAATTTTGCATAGAACCTGCTTGTGCTTTCCTGGTGTTGACTGATGGGGAGGCTAGGTCCTGGTCTCAGCTCTTGATGCCAGAGGAGCTGGATGCACAGAGAGGGAAGAACCTCTCTCGGTGTTTCAGGGCAGCACAAAATGGGGCCGACAGCAGACCCAGGGGGAGGGAAGGGATCTGCGAGCATGGTGCTGCTCAGGGTGGGGGAGGCAGGAAGCTCCCAAGTAGGGAGGGGCAGTCCTACTCACCTGTGCTGGAGCAGAGGCAGCTCTCCCAGCGGGCAGGCAGGCTGCCTTCACCCCCTCCTCATACTGCTCCAGCATCTGCACCAGCTCTGCAGCCCCTCACCCCCTGGCTGATGGCACTGAACGGGGAGATGACTGTGCTGGAGGGCCTGGCTGGGTGTACAGTACCCCTGTTGTAGCCACAATTTTCCCCCCCAAGCAGCTTGGAAGGGGGATCCTGGAGCAGCCTCTGGGATCCCAGCAGCAGCGAGGGTGAAGCCTATTTCTAGGCACTGTGTAACCACCATAAACACCCATGCTCAGGCCTGGGCAGGCAGCAGGTATGCAGGGAGGCACGCCTGTTTGTGCTGAAGCTGCTCTGATCTCGGACAGCCCTTCCCCACGGCAGCATGGTGCCAGCAGTGAGGAGGCTCTGCAGAACAGTGCTGCATGGTTCTGCGGCCAGCAGCAGGTCCCCAGCCCTGACACTGAGTCCCAGCACATGCTCGGGCATCACAGGCTCCTTCACAGAGATGGAGAGCCAGAGCCCTGGAAGGAGCCAGAAATAAAGCCCTGTCAACCTGGAACCAAGTACAAGATGCCAGCAGATGGCAACAGCACCTTGCTTTGTACTCACAGGATTGTTCAGAGCTGGGATTGGGGAAGCCCTTCTCCAACAAGTCCCTCTCTTGCTGCCTGGGAAACACACAGCATCAGTCCAGAGCCCAGAGCACACTGGAATCAATGAGACCTCAGGCATCCCGCAGAGGTCCCAAGCTTCTCTGGCAGATGAGTGGTCACACTCCCTTGCAGGGGATGGAAACAAGCAGCACCCACAGCACCAGGTGAGCAGAAGCCATTTGAGGGTGCAGGAGCCCACATCTCACAGGCAGCCTGTGCTCTACCCTGAACATCAGGAACTGGGGCACTGAGGCACTCCAGACCCTTCCTGCTTCCAGGATTTTAAGGAAATGCAACATGAGTAAAACGCACCAAGACCCTGGACAGAGGATGAAGCCCACAGGAGCCAAGGCTGTTCACAGACAACTTTATTCGCAGGTACCCAGCAGAGCTTTCAGAGCCCCAGCACTGCAAGCCAAGCCCAGCCCAGCCCAGGGGTGGCCACACAGTTGACTGTAGCTGCGCCTGTTGCAGAGCCGCACAGCTCAGGAGAGGCAGCAGGCTCAAACACCTGCACATCACCATCTTCAAGCTCTCCCAAGCAGATACGGTGCTGGCCCAGCAGCACACATAGTAGCTGTAGAGCTGCAAGGGGATGCTGTTTTCCATACTGACTCCAGGTCTCACCCATGGCTGTAGGGATCTCAGAGTCCAAGCAGCAGTGACAGGAGAGGAGCATCTTTCAAGGCCATCATCCTCCAGGGCCAGAGACATTTCATTCATACTTGAGCACAGTATTCCTAAGCCTGTCCAGTTGTCAAGCTGAACTCCTCTGCATCACGCAGCTCCCCCCACCTCTTCCCAGCTTGAGCTGTAGATGAGTTTCGCTAGAAGTATTAGGCAGTTAAAAATTCCCCGCTATTTACCTCAAACTTCCTTGCATGCCGCTGCACAGCGCACCACAAGCTTACTGAACTACCTACAGCCTCCTGGTAAGGAGTTCCTGCCTCTCGAGGGAGCTGGCTGCTGCAGAACAGCCAGCGCAGCGCAGCCCAGGGCAGCACGGGGAGGTCTGAGGGCCAGCAGCCCGTTCCTCCCTGCCCAGGGACGGAAGGCGGCGCATCCCTACGGAAGAGCCGGGTGCCGTACACACGAGCAGCCTAGCGCAACTCAGCCTCCAGCACAGCTGTTGTCCTGGTCCACTCCCCTCCTGGTTTGAGCTGATTAAGAAACATGAACATTGTTGATTATGATAGGTTTATAAAAATTTTCTTTTTTTAATCACACAAAACTGAAGTTTGTGATGAAGACTAGGTTGACAGTTCCTCTTAAATACCAGTATGCATAAGACATTGCATTAGGCACTAGGCAGCAGCCAACATCAGTTAGAGTCTGGCAACAGAAGCCATTTTAATACCTCCCTTCATACTTCGTGGAATTACAGGCTTTTGCAATACATATCGTTTTCATTTCCACTGACAAGTTATCCGAGGTTTCCCCCACCCCACCTCTGTACATCAGTAAACCGTGTGTATTCACACTAGAGTAGGGTTAACAACATTAGTGGCATCACAACCATCAAAAAAAGGACAATTTTCTATACAAGATTTTTGCAAAAGTTGCAACAGGATTAGTGCATTACGACAGAACCGGAGATAGGGGAAAAAAAGAGTTGGCATGCTAGAGTCCAACACAAATAAAGACAACAGGCAGCTAGTTGTATGTACTATATTGACGAGATACTGATTGGTTACATGAAGAAACATACAATACAAAATACAGAAGAAACCAGTTTTGCTTCCCTCTGCCCCACCCCAGAATACTCGTAATTGATTTGGTCAATAAGTGGCTGAAAAGCCAGAGTTTGTCACTATAATGCTACAGTTTAGTGGTTGTTCTAGGCGTATCATACTGGTATTAGCCTTAGCTTTTACATATGGGTAATTTTAAACAAGGTTGTCTAGTCTCAATATCCCTTTGTTTCCAATAGTGAACTACAGTACTGTGGGACCTGGGTGCTGCTGGCCCTCACCCGCGGGAAGGGACGAGCTGGCTGGGCAGACACCAGGTCATGCATCCACCACCACCAGGAAGAGGGAAGAGCAGAAGTTCATATATTAAAAAAGTGACTTAAGACTTAGAATTGAATTAGTATTTGTACAGAAAGGTGCAGGTGGAAGAACTCCCTCCAGCCTATGATCAGAAAGGGATGGAGAAATCACAGCAGCCACCGGCAGCAGCTGCTCTACGGTAAGTGCGATTGTTAGCGTGGATTCCAGTCACGTCATTCGAGGGCTCCGTCGGGCGGGAACGGCTGCTCAATTGCTGCAGCACTGGCTCCTGCTAGGCTGACTGCTCTCCTGAAGGTCAACCACCCGATTCCTACCTGGGCCACCAGGAGCATTCTGGGGTTCATTTTTTGGCAGTTTCTTGGCTAGAAAGAAACAAGACATTAGTAGGCTCCTCTGCAGAGGCCGACCTCCTCCCCACTGCAGACCACAGGTGGGGCTCAGCCCTGCTGTGGCCCAAACCCTCACCTTGTAAAGAGTCTGGGATTGGACACTGCTAGTAGCATGAGCACAGCGAACAAACCCACTTCTAGTTCTGGCTGACATTGGTCCTGCTCCTTCCTTACTCACTACCCCAGGTAAAGAGATGGAGGGAACAGGCTGTGCATGGCAAAGGCTCCAAACACTCAGGGAGCAACTGTTCACAAAGGGTAGCAAACTGGTCATCTACTCCAGTAAGAGCCTCCAGACCCCGGCTGATGTGGGAGTGCCCACAGTTTCCAGTGTGCTGCACCGCCTGTGCTCAGAGCTATTCCAGCCATCCTTCTGCACACAAGTTGTTACCTATTGCCATGAAGATTTCATTCACATTCATCGCTGTCTTTGCCGACGTCTCCATGAACAGCAAGCTGTTGTCATCTGCATATGTTTGTGCATCCTACAAACAATCACATTAGAGTGGTAAAGGCATCCTGCCAAGAGGAGGCCCAAGCAGGCTTCACACGCTTCGCTTGCTGGCAAACTAAGCACCAAAGAAACCCTGTCGCGCCCCAGGCCAGACATTCCACCCCAGGCCCCTGACCCTGCCTGGCCAGGACAGCTGGGAGATGGGCACCACTGACCATACTGCACAGCTGGTGTCCCAGCAGCAGGGCTGGGGTACAGCAGCACAGGCTGTTTGTGAGCCAAGTGTAGACACAGCATGTCCTGAGAAGCACAACACTTTGTACTTTGTTTAGCTGGGAGAGTAATACACACTGTAAATGTGCCACGAGCAATCCTGTGCAGAGGTCTGAGATAAGAGCTTCTCCTCGAAAGTCTGCCTTAGACAAGGTAAGAGCTGTGAAGAGTAGGGAGCAAGCTGGGAATGATTCTCCATGTGTCTTGTATCTAAGAGATGCTGTTTCATACGCTGCTGAAGACAGCACCAGATGAGTAAGGCACCCGAAAAGACTGAAGACAGGAGCTTGTGCTCTGTGGGCCTTATTCTCCACATTAATCAATTGTTACCAACAAGAGCTACAAGTGCTGTGAAAGGAGTGCATGGGAAAGGCAGGCTACAATTCCCTTTGAGTGGCATCCTGGGTCCTCAGCAGCATACATCTTGACTTCCACTCTCCCTCAAAGCATTCTGCACACAGCCATCAACTCCCCCACTTAAGCAAAAAGCTGCTTCCCTGACTTGCTCATGTAACAACTGATCTGTTTTCCCACTCACCTGGAAGTCCACAGCTCTCTTGGTAGCAAGGTCTGCCTTGTTTCCTGCTAGTGCAATTACAATATTGGGGCTAGCCTGCCTCTGCAACTCTTTCACCCAGTTCTTGGCTCGTACAAATGTGTCCTGGAAGCAAACAGGAGGCAGCAGTCAGGAAGGGCAGCCTCTTATTAATCCACAGTGAAGATATGTTTAGAACAGGTCTTTCCTGTAAGAAGTGTTCTGCCTCTACAGCACTTTGTAGCAGGATCCTTTATCAGCTTAGACGGCCTTGGTCAGAACTGAGGAAGAGGCCATTAGCAGTTTTCAAGACACTCAGTACCTGCAGGCAGGCATCTGCAGGGGCTCTGAACCCCAGACACTCTCCCAGGGAACTGAGAAGCACCAGCTGCCAGCGCAGACACCTCCTCCCCAGCAGACCCTCACGGCCCTACGCAGTACTCACTGTGTTAGTGATGTCGTAGACAACAATGGCTGCCTGGGCGCCTCGGTAGTACATCGGTGCCAGGCTGTGATACCGCTCTTGCCCTGCCGTATCCCATATTTCAAACTTCACTGTTGTGTCATCCAGACAGACTGTCTGTGTTAGGAAGGCAGCTGAAAGGGAAGGTGTATGTTAGCCTTACCTCCAGCTGGAGAGCCCCCGCAGCAAGAGCCAGCAGCTCGGAGCAGTTCTGCTTTTGCACAGGAGCAAGCAGAAGCTCCAGACAGCACAGTGCCAGTTGCTGTGGAAGCTGCAGCTCTGCTGCATCATCGAGCTCCTTACACACAGAAGCCCAAGAGCCAGCATGCAGCTGACAGGACGGTGGCCCTAAGAGCCCGGGCAGCAGACAGCCTCCAGAGCAGCAGCGCTGCCAGGCCCTTCCCCAGCCTCCTCTCACAGATCATACAGCACAGCTGCAACATCGCCGGGACTAGCTTTGGAGAGCACCTCAGTGCCAGAGCACCGGTCAGCCCAGTTACACTGCACTCCAACTTAGTAACTGGTTATTTTCTTGTTCCAGCAAGTATAATACCATGTGCTACAACTAGGATAAAGGCAACCAGCCTTGGATACAGATTGAAGCAGAACAGCATGGCCCTCTGCACCACAGCATTAAGCCCTGCTTGCCCATAAGCTACACTTAGAGCTATACTTGCTCCCTGCATGGGTTACTATAGGGACAAATCAAGCCTTTTCTCAGTACACACCTCCTAATATTACTGCCCAGATACCTGGGTGCCAACCGACCTTTGGTGACACCATGCTAATGATTTTAAACTAAAGAACTGCTAGACCTGAAAGAGCTGTGGAAGTAGTTAACAGCATCAGGCTAGAAACAACCCCAAAATCCCAGGTCACGGTCTGAAAAGATAATTAAGGGCTATAAACCAAGCTGAAGGTCTCAGTTCTAATTAGAAGCAGGAATTCAAGAGGCAGAGCACACGGTTGCCATAGCATTACTCTCTGCTGCGCTGATCTTCACACTAACAAGCAAGTTGTAAACCAAGAGTTAAAGCATTAGCTGCTTGCCTATTTATAGCAAAAACCCCAGACTGGATTGAAATAGCCATTAATACTTCTGATACCCCCTGACTACATTAGCAAGGCCAGCACCTTCTAGCCAGAGGCATGTGGAATAGGCACTCACCTCCAATCGTGCTCTCCTGGTACTCGTGGAACTGCCCCTTCACAAAGCGCAGAACAAGGCTGGACTTTCCCACTGCCGACTCTCCCAAGAGAACAAGTTTAAACTGACAGATTTTGTTTCCAGCGGCTGGTCCATTCGGTCGAGCAGCTCCACCTCGACCTGCCATTGTGGCTTAAGTGCAGGAGTGCCAAGAGTTAAGGATGCTGCAGGTTCCGCACTGGGATCCACCTGGAGGCAGGTTGCAACTGGAAGAGGAGGTCAGAGTTAGTGACACACTCATGGACTAGCCATACCAGTTCCAGAGGGTGGGTTTGATCTGCAACCACCATCAGCACAGACAGGTGGCGATTCCCTCCCACAGTGGGAAGTTATCAGCTGTGTGCACCACAGCACCATCGGGCAGTTTCTGTCAGTCAGCAGCTCCTTCAGCAGGAGCTTAAGTCTTCTGAGCCTCCTTGGAGAAGGGATATTGGTAACACAAGCCTTCCTCCTCACCAGTGGTACCTCCAGCACTTCCACTATGTGCAGGCGTTACACACACCTCGCTAGGGTGAGGCAAGCAAAGAACACCCAAGCACACCAATTGGTGTTATGAGCTTCATCTATTAAAACAATTACTCAGTTCATGGAGGTAACTGAGGTTGACCTTTAGGTGCTTCCCCCTCTCCAGAGTTCACAAGGGAGCAACTTCAGACTATCAGTGCAATACAGAGATGTTCAAGTGCCCCACGTAAGCCATTACGGAAGCAGCCCTGTATGCCAGTCCTTCAGATCACAAGGCATTCAAAGGGAGTTCTATATTTAGTCTGTTAGTTTAGAGGCACTCACACCAAGCCATTAATATTGCATCTTAGAGGAGTCCTGAAGGCCTTTGAATTGCCACGCAAGCAGCCTGCCACAGGGAGGCAAGTCATTTGGTAGCAGCCACTCTCTGGGCACAGGCTGCGTATTCAGAGGCTGAAAGCAACTACCCCCCATCCCTGCTGCAGACAAGGCTCTTGTTCGGTGGTAAGTACCCAACAGCTTGATCCAAATGCAGAGGCAACACCTAACGCTTCCCACACCCTGTCCCAGCTGCCTCATGGCCTTCAACCCACATCACTCCAGGTCATCAGGCTACTGGCCGCATTCTTTGTGAGAAGGCTGTTCAAATCCAGCTATGCTGAACAGCACAAACAGGCGGCATCACCCACGATCAGAACTGCCATCCCACCTCCCCAGAGCCCCATTCAGCAGCACCAGATCTCTAGAGCTGTGCAGAAGCACAAAACCATCGCAAGAGCAGCAAGAGGAGCTGGTTTACATCCATAGCTAACCACAAGTGAAGTCTCAGTGCCTTCCTAACCATTTCTCAACAGCATGCAGCAGAGAGCGGGAGTACTTTCAAAGTGCACAGTTATACAGATTTAGGCATATTTCCTGTTCTCATCACAACTCCCACTTCCTGTCAATGATAAATGCTACAACTGATTGCATCTGCTCTGTATCACCACTTTCCCTTCAACTCTCATAACCCAAGCTTCTTGTTAGCAGAGACAACTGCCAAAAAAAAAAATCCCCTGAAAGCCCATTTCTCCTTGTCCCAAGTGTGCCCCCAAGGAAAATCTAGGTATGCTCTGAGTACATCCAGCATTTACCCAGCAAACACCAGATTCCTATGAATAAAAAGCTTAAAGCAAGCTGAAATAGGTCTGACCTGGAGCAGTGTCCCTTGCGAACAATGCTTAGTCCTGCCTCAGGAGAGGCTTACCAGAGAAGAGTTTCAAATACCTGCTTTCCAGAGCGAAGCCTGTCCAGCTGTGACTGCTGTGAGGCTACTTTAACTACATCTCAAGTTTGAACTCAGTTCCATGGTCTGACATGAAACCTACAGCCATTCCCATGCAAGAGCTCATCTGCAGGGACAGCCCATTAGTGCCATTGGCTGGAGAACCTCTTCAGCTTTCAAAGCACTTGAGCGTACTCCAACCTACAGAGGCATTCAACCCCAAATTGTTTTGACCAGGAGACAAGTCAGAAACCCATTAGTAAGCCAGTACCGTTCACTGAAGCTAGCAGGTAGAAGAGAAACCACGAGGAGCGACTTCTCAATGCAGTGAGATGTTTCAGTAGCCCAAGCAGTAAGGAAGCCATTGCTCTGAGGGGTCTGTCCAGTCTTGGGTTAAGTCAGTGAAGAAGTTGCAATTCAGAGCTGGGTCCTTGCAAAGGCAACGCTGTCAGGACCCCCACCTCCTCTTCCGAGAATGGACAAACACTGGTTTGAGAGTATGAGAGAGCTTGATAGAAAGCAAATTAGCAGCTTGTTTTGCCAGACAGTGAGGAAGCAGCATTTTGCAGCTCTGGCCAGCAGCAGCTAGGTTACCACCAGACTCGAGAGGCACATCAGGAGCTCTGCATCTCTACCAGCCTGGAACAGTTTCCACCTTTTAGAGTTTCTCCTCTAACCAGAGTTTGCAAGGGAACAGCTTTTGCTTGTTTAACCTTGTATCCATTTACCAGGGCAGACTATCAGCAATACGTAAGCTCCATCGCTGTTTCAGACTAACATTCTGCACATTAAATGCCATGTGAATCATGCCTCTGAGTTATGACCTCCCGAAATATGATAGGGGTGATTCCCAGAGCAAAACAAGGAAATGAGCCTGTTGACATCCTCAAGTCTTAGTGTGACCTATATTTCACAGATCTTGATTCATTTTGCCATCTGGTTGTGCTACGTGAACACAAACAGAATTAAGCAAGCGTGTCTGTCCAGCTCATCATGGAGAGCTACTGATCAGAACAAGTAGTCCAGCAGCTAGAGACTGTGACCACTTTTAATTATGGAGAACCTGATCATTACCTAAAGATGGTCTGAGGTTTGGCTGCAGGATTCTCAGACTTCATGACCTCCTGAGAAGCTGCCAGATCTTTAGGATGCTTGGGTGGAATTTATGCAGTCCAGACGACCCTAACTGCAGCCATCTCACACAGGGTCTCAGGCTAAGAGCATGATGTTCACAGGAAAACCAAATAACTGAAGTAAGTGACTACCAGAGCTGCAGGCAGCAAGAACTCTCCATTGCAGGAGGATCGCTTCGGCACTTTTTGCTAATGTCTTTGAGGATTCCTACATTCCTGTTAGAAACAGAGCTCCCCTCTGCATTCAGCAGAGGTAACAGCCAGCTAAACTACACAGCCTGGATCTGCGCTAGATCAGCCCACACTGATCAGTGATTATCCGTTTGAGAAACGGAGTGCTTCATGCTGTATGAAGCCACTTCTGATGCTCAGGGAAGCTGTTTGTCCCCTCTTCCAGCACAGGAGGTTGGGCACACGCCGCTCCCAGCTCCCGGTGAGAGTGCTGACACTCGAGCCACGGGTCAGCCAGACCAAAATAACTACAGCAATACTGTGCAGACAAGCGAAAGCAGCTGAAGTTGCAGCTCGCCATGCTAATTCAAGCAAGACCATGAGAAGGAAGGGTATGATAGCGTACTCTTGTAATCAAGATTAGCAAGTGCTAATTTTCCTACTAGCTTCTTGTAACTAGTGAAACTCGGCAGCTTGTGATGTCACAAGATCCATAAAAAGGTACGTGCTGGTTTGTTTGCCCTACCCTCCTCCTGCTTGCTGAAGCGCATGCAGGAGCTCTGCACCACACAGGCAAAAGTACCAACTTTTTTAATTGTAAACTTTTGGAACAGTCTCTTGTTTGCTCTGAGGTCCAAGACAAGCTGCACTGCCTGATGCTGTCCAACCACCAAGAACTCTAGGTCAATCGCTTTTGCGGTTTACGCTCCTCAACACCTCACCTGTTTCCCAGGATTTGTTGTAGGGGCTTGTACACACTCATGAATATTGAATTCACGAATCTGAATGCCCTACTTGAGAAAGCGCATGCCAGCACTGCTGCGTTGCCAGACTTCCCAAGAGCAAGGTGCTCTCCAGAGCTGTTAGGATGCTCAAGAATAGCACAAGAGCTCGTTTCAGACAGGCCAGGCCGGTACAAGAACCCCAGTCTCCGCAGGGCAATTGCTGTCAGGGATGCCCATGTTAACCCCTGCGTGAGACAACTGCTTCACAAGACTCCCTACCACAGGGAAGCTCCTAGTTTAAGGTGTCAGAAGTTCAGAATCCGGTATTTTTGCCCTGTGTTCACCCAGTAGCAAGGGCTGCTCTGAAAGCTGGCGATATTTAGAAACCCAATCCTGAAGAATCCAGTTACCCAAGAGGGCTGCTTCTGCTCTCAGCTATGTAAGAAACCATTTAACTGGGGATTTGTTGGCTGAGAATCAAAATACTCAAGACAAAAGCCCCAATGAAGTATTTATCTTGCTAAATAGCTGACAGCATTACATGAATTTCTTGGCAAAGCAACCCCTGAAGTTACTGAGTGGTTTTGCTTCACCTAACACCGAATGGGCAGCTAGCCACGGCTGGCGAGAAGCTTGTGCTACCTTGCTCCCACCCAGAACTGGCAAGTCAGCTTCAGGACCCAGACTGACAAGCAGCTTCCACGAGCAGGACCAGCAGCAAGTGTGGGAGCAACCAGAACACCACACAGACTCCACAAGCCCAGATTAGCCCAGTGTGGCACGTCAACCTGATTCTCCAACTTTATTAATAATGATTAATAAGAACAAACTTCAAAAGCCTTACTGCGGTGGGCCCACAATGCAGAGGAAGGAGTAACAGAGCCAGGTCTTGCAGATGAGATGAACCAGGAAACAGATTTGCGAGTACAGACTTCGGTCCCTCAGCCCCATAAAGTCTGATCAGTTTTAGTACTTCATCCTTCTACTGACAACATGCACTTCCCTCCACAAACAAAGAACGCTTAGTCTCTTTATCAGTCAGGCTATAATCTGGAGCTTCAGTAACAGCTCTAAATTGGGGAACTAGTCATTGCAGTTGTCAGGAGCTGTGCTACAGCCTGAAAATATAGATTCACAGACCTAAACCAGCCCAGACAGCAGTTTCAGAAGTAGTCCTATGGTTTTTACACTATCATAAGTTAAAATCACAACTTTCTGTAGAGTCTCATGCCCAAGCCTCCCAAAGACTTGGGCACACTCAGTTTGATTTAGAGGTAAATAGGATTTACACTAGCAAAACACTAAATTACTTTGTTAGTAGCTACAGTCCTGAACAAGTGTACTAGAATCCTTAATACCAGCTCCTTTTCATGCTTTTAATACACTGATCTGCTTCCTGACATCTGCAGAGGCACGGCCTCCAAAGCACCCCCAGCAGCTGGGTGTTTTTCAAAGCAGCTTTTCAAAAAACAATTCTATCATCAGAGATTTCAAGGCCACTACCCTGCAGTTACCGCTCAATCCGGCGCAGATGCTGTGTGCAGCTGAGCTCGCAGGACAGTACAATGTGCAGCTATGCCCAGCTGGGCAATCCAGGGCCAAGCCAGCAGAAGAGGCCTTTCCATCACTTCATGATGCGAGCTGAAGCCTGGTCTTATGAAGGACAGTTGCCAAGCACAGCGAAATGAAGAGATCTTCCTTCAGTTGCGTCTAAAGCTCAATTAACAAAGCCTTTAAGGCAAGACAAACCCAAGTGGAGAAATCGAGATGAAGGCCAAGTTTCTGGTACTTCTCAGGGCCTCGTGCATGAGGCCTGACAGGCTGCTGCTCGGTGCCAAGCACGAGTGGTCGAAGCGAAGATCTGACCTGAACAGGCAGCGCTGGACTTGGACAAGATCATCTGAAGTTCAGACCAGTTCAGAACATGTTGCTATACACAGAAAGCTACTGCTTGGTTTTGAGGCTCAATCTCATTTGCTAAGTGACCCCTGCTTGAACTAGGCAAGTCAGCTCAAACTGTTAAACTGTGGAGCCAGGAACACCTACAAAGCTGATCTGACTTGGGGAAGATGAGGCAGAGATCACAGCCTGCACGACCAAGTCAAGAAGTGCAGTACTCCAGTCAAAGGGAGCTATGAAGCTCCCTCAAGCCTTCTTCTAGCCAGTTTAACCCCATACCCATCCGCAGAAGGATTTCCTATGTGTGAGTGGTTATCCTTTACCAGGTATTATTGAAAACACCTCATGAGGTAAAAAGACATTATACTTACTGACACTACCTTGGGGCTACGTTTTTTTTATACTCAGCTGAACAGGTATCAGCAGCAAGAGTTATTACCATGTTGGTCATACTCACTGCACAAGGAAGTTCCATGCCTAATCCAGCAGGGGTTTTAATTCCACAGAATAGCATGACTAATTGCTTTAAAACTGCAGTTAGTGTCCTATTAGATCACCATACCTGAACATAGAAACACGCAGCAAGGGAAGACTTGGGTGTAGTGCTCCTGCCTGGTCCTCGCCTATCACGAAAGCAACAGGGCTAACACTAGAACTCACATTCTAGCACTGAACCCCCAGCTGCACAGACACAAGTGAACTCACACCAGATCCAAGTGATGGAAGACCCATGAATGCAAGCTTTCAGCACTGCTTCAGTCAAGCTCTAATTAGCTAAGCTATGGAGACAATACACTTGCAAAGGTTGCTTTAAAAAGGGCTGAATGAGCAGTGGCAGCTTTCTACCAAGTGTTATCAAGGCATGAATTGCAGCAAAAGAATTCTGTGGAAGAGTTCTGCATCACCTTCGTTTTACATAAGCTTCTCACTAGTTGTAGGGAGCAAAGGCTCCATATTCCCTGTCCCCACATTAACTCCCACTTGGAGGTCTTACCAACATTTGGTTAGCCTTGATACTGCAAGAACAGTCCTGTTTCACAGGAGATGAGGCACAGGCTGACAGAGTAACTCTGAGTGCAGTCTGGACCAACTACAAATTGAACAAAAGCATCAAGTTTTTAATTCTGCAGGCAAGGTTCTTGTAACTCCTGTTGTTGATATGGCCCACTGCTCAGCACGCCCACAAAAGACACAGCTTAAGTTTTTTTCCACAAGTCCAGCAACATGTAGATTTAGATAGCACCTACTATTCTGTGAACAAGAGGGCAAGATCATTAACAATACAGAGCAGAAGATTGCCATTTTCACAGCAAAAAGAGTCAGTGACCTTCATAGTATCTTTTCCAGACTGCACAAAGATCTCTTGCCTTGAGCAGCTCCTTATTTGGAGCTCTACCAAATAAAAGCAAACACAAAAAACAGCGTTTTCTTATCTGTTTATGTAGAACTACCCTAGCAGTTCATTCCTGTGCTCCAGGGGAGGAAAGCATTCATTTTAAGATTTAGATGAAGCTTTATTCTTCCTCAATACTGTCACTTCCAGGAAGGTTCATTGTTTCTGGCTAGCATTTGGAGTGTTTTCATCGTGTTACTCTGAGGATTTAACAGAACTTGCATAAGAGGACTTCAAACTTCATACCCCAAGGCAAGAAAAAAGCTGACTTGACAGTTTCTACATTCTACCCTCTTTTAAGTATGCTGACTGACACACTTTGGGCTACACCCACTTCATTAGAAGTGTTCCCATTTCATTTCCTGTGTCTGAAAGTACTTGGCATTCTCTCCCCCTCTCTTTTCAGGGAGATGCCATGACCACCTATCCGCTAAACGTGCAGCAGTTTAAGATGATCAAGATCAAGTTTAAGAAGATCAAGAGCCAATGACTAGCAGGGCCTAGAGCAATTCTAGAGCTGATCCGCCTTTAGATGCAGAAGAGCTTTGCTGTGAAGGAGATAATTCCACTTCTCATCACAACAGTTAAGCCTGGCCAAGCACACAGAGTATGAATACATCACTCGACAGTTTTGTTTCAGACACTGCCCAATCCATTATTGGTTTCACTAGTGAAGCAAAGGAACCTAAACCCAACTCTGTTCATAGTAAAACTAGACAAATGTTTTATTTTACTACATTCATATCCACACATCAAGCTCGCCTTCCCCTTACTGCTTTCTAGTAACTTAAATCCTTCTTCAGCAGTCCCGTTTCATCTTGCCTGTGTCGCTCCCTCACCTGAAGGGATATCAATGCCTGCTCAAACAGCCTCGTGGGACCTACACTGCCTGGCACTATCTTAAACCAACTGTAGTCTAAATCAGCCTATAGTATCTTAGGGAGAAAGATTGCCTCTAGAGGCAGATTTTTGCTATGAAAGCAGCTGACTGGTCAGGCATACTGCTGGGGCTGGAGAGAAGTCTGAGGTTCAGTAACCAAGTCTCAGTGAGGAAATCTAAGCATTCCTTTTCTTAACCTTACAGGTCTGTATTGACTTGTGCTTTACCTGCTCTCCTCTCTCCGAGAGCACATTAAGACCAACGTTGTCGTGTAGCTGCCTACACAAACTATTCTGAATTCTTCACCCTTTTCAGTCACAGTTCTTTCACCTTATTATCCAGTTAAGCTGAAAAAAGGTAAGACTCTCAGAGTCAAGGCAGTAGTGAATACTAATGGGATATCCCAAGAAAGTTCACTCAAACAGCAAGGCATGCCACCCCAATGCGAATCAGAAGTATCTTCCTTTTTTTTTTGGGCCCACCCAAGCTTCAGAGCAGCCTCAGGAGTCCTAACTTCATGCAAAGTGGAATTAATGTCATGCTATAAGCAGGGCAGCTCAAATATGTGTTGACCCACCTCACAAAAAGCTAAGAATAGTAGATGCAAGTTGTTCCACATAAGACTTAAAATAGTACCTCAGCATACTCTCTTCCCGCCGATTTCCTTACGTGCTTGGAAACAGTCAAGGCCAGAACTCCCGACAGCCACGTACAAAAGCAACAAGCTAAAGGTCAGCTGCGACTGGGTCAACCCTTTATTTGGTCTTGCCAGCAGCTCACAGCAAGAGTCACAGTTAGTTCGCAGAGAGCAACTGAGACTGTCACAGCTCCTCACGGCTCCCACACAGCCCCCAGACCTTTAGCAGCACCTTGAGCACTACCAGGAATAGTGTCCGAGCAGCCGCCGCAGGCTTTAGCACTACAGACCTGTTGCTCACACTTATATCTGCCTTTGCATGACCACATACTGACCACGCTCTCAGCTTATATGCAGTGGTCTCTCTTAAAGATCCAAGGACGGCCTTGCACCTGATCACATCTGGGTCTCCTTCCAGACAGCCTACAAAACTTCCGTTCAGTTCTTCAAGAACCTGCAGCACCACATATTTCACTTCACAAATGCCCCTCAGAGGGGCTGTGTTTGTCACCAGCAGCAATACAAAATAGTCTCCATTCCACTAGGGCCTATTTTCAGCAGATAAAGTCACATCCTTCATTTAGGCAGATCTCTAACTCACAGGCCTGGCCAGGCTTTCAGACTTCTAGGGTTTCTGTTCCCACCTCTGCAGTTGATAAGCTACAACAAAATATTATACCACTTCTATCCTCACGGGTGCCACACCTTCCCCAAATCCCATTTAACTTTCACACAGTCATCGCTACAAGAGACAAAGGAGCTGGGGAACAGCAGTCAGGCAGACCCAGCACACGGACAGCCGGCGCCTGGAGCTACTGCCGAGCGAGCCTTTCCTCCTCCTGCAGGAAAGCAACGCGAAGGAGGGCCGGACCCGAGCCTGCACGACGCGGACGTGCCGGTCCCCTCGCGTGTGAGACCCTCACCCGTGGCGTGCCGACTCTCCCGACCGGCGCGGCTCCTGTCCCCGGTTACGGCTCGCTGCGGGCTCCGCGCTGCGCCGGCACACCCGGCTGGCCCCGGGCCGGCGAGGTTACGGTTAGTTCGCCGGCCCCGAGGGCCGCAGCCCTCCACCCCGCGGAGGGCAGCGCCAGCTCCCGCCGGACCCCGCCTCGCCCACCCCGACGGCGCGGCGACCTCGCCCCGCCCGGCCAAGCTGCGCCCCCCGGGCCTCGGCAGCACCGCCGCCCGGCTGCCCCCCCCCTCCGGCCGGGTGAGCTCCCCGGAGCCGGGTCTGCGGCGCGGGGTGCCGGTGGAGCCGAGCCCCGGGAGCAGGCAACGCCCGGGGCAGGGCTCGGCACCGAGCACCGCCTGCCCGGAGCGCCCACGGGCCGCGCCGCTGTGGTGCGGGACTGGAGGAGCGGGACGGGAGAAGCGGGTCGCGCCGCCCCGGGCCCCACCGCCCCCACTCACCGCCCCCACTCACCGCCCCCACTCACCGCCCCCACTCACCGCCCCCACTCACCGCCCGCCGCGCCGCTCCCCCCGCCGCAGGTGAGTCTCGCAGGCCCCAGCCCTCACTTCCGCCTTTACCCGTTCCGCTTCCGGATCCGCCCACCCCTTCCGCTCCGAGCACGTCGGCCACAGGGAGCGGCACCTGCCAATCGGCGTCGCCCCGCCCCTGCAAGGCTCCGCCCCTTCGGCAGCGAACAGCCTCACGTGAGCCGGGCGCGTGACGTCCTGGGCGCGCCCGCCGCGGGGGGCGATGGGAGCTGTAGTCCCGAGGGGAGTCCCCGGCAGGGTCCGGGAATGGGGGTCCCGGCACAGGGTTGGGGGGGACGGCGAGCGGCGGCCTCGGGCAGGCCCCGCGCAGGGGCGGGGGCAGTCGCGGGCAGAGACTCACCGGCAGCCGGGGCTGGAAAAATAGAGCCTTTATTTCCCGTTGGGGCGGGGGGCGCGGGGCTGGGGCCGCCGAGGGACCGACAGCCGCGGGGGGAGGCGCCGTGTCCCCCGGGGCACACCCCCCCGGGCACCCCCTCTCCGCCGCACCGCGAGCCTCCGAGCCGGCCCCGCTCGCGAAATCCGCCGGCAGCCCGCCCCGGGTCCCGGGGGGCAGCGCTGCCCGTCCCACGGCCCCGGGCACGGGGGGCCCGGGAGGGGCTGCCGGGCCTGGCCGGGTTCTAAAAAAGACCCCGTGGGCGAAGAGTATAAAATCGTATCAAAATCCCTGCTGGTGTCGGGCCGAGGCGAGCGCTGCACCCTGCGGTGCTCCCGTGGGAGCGGGGCGGTGGGTGCGGTGTGCCCCCCGCTGCCGCCCCGCTCCGGTGGCCGCCTCCCGGGGGGCTCGGGCTGGCGGAGTCGGAGCCGGTGACCGGGACATGGCCGGGGCTGGCGTGTCCCGGGTAGCAAGGAAGGCAGAGCGGGGCGGCAGGCGAGGGTCCCCCGCGACCACCCTGGTGCCCGCGGGATCAGTGGGAGCTGGTGGAGCTGGAACGGGGCTGCGGGTGGGTGCGGGGCCGACCACCGGCCGAGCAGCCGGGGAAGGAGTGGGCAGAGCGGGGCGGCAGCGAGAGGGGCTGCGAGTCCAAGGTCTGGCGGGGGTCAGGGCTGGGGGTGTCCCCCTGCGGCGGGCATGGCCCCTCGGCGCCCACCCAGGGGTGCATGGCGGGGCTGGCGGCGGCGTGAGCCGAGCGGCTGCGGACAAGGCAGCGTTTGGCCCGGGGGCTGGCGGCGGGGGAGCTGTGAGAGCTGGGGGGCACGGGTGGGGGTGAGGGGGGCACTGGGGCTGAGGGCGGTGAGGGCCGGGGGGGCATTGAGGCAGCGGTGGGGAGGCGGTAGGGGCAGGCGGGGGGCTGTGGGGTGCCCATGCGACCCTGGAGCAGCTCCATCATGCGCTGCAGCTCCCGGCTGAGGTGGGAAACCTCCTGGTTGAGGTGGTTGATCTGGAAAGGGAGGGAGAGCAGTGAGCTGTAACAAATGCCCCCAGCCGAGCACCCCTGGTGCTTTTGGGGACCCACTCCCAGCCCTGGCCCCCACCACACCTCCTGGTTGAGTCTCCTGATGTTCTGCTTTATCTCCTCTGCCTCCATCGCCAGGGCTGGGCCGCCTGCGTCGGTCCCTGCTGGGTAAGACATAGCCGGTGGCAGAGGGCTCCCCAAGCCCCCAGCCCCGCAGCCAGCGCCCGCAGCCTTGCCCAGCAGCTGCTGGAGGTACCTGACGTGGGGGAGTCCCTCGCTGCGCTCTGCAGTGGGGAGTCAACGTTGAAGCAGAAGGTTTGTGGCTCTGACGTCCCTCCGTTGTCTTCAATTCCATCCACAACTCTAGGGAAGGGAGGGGGTGAGGGCTGGCCATCGTCACCCCCTCACCCCTCTGCCACCATTCCCAGTGGGGTCCTGGGGTGCCTACAGCCCAGCTGGCTCAAGCACGCGGCAGTGGGATGAGCCACCGGCATGTTCCAGCCTTACCTGGGGCTGAGGTCTGGGGGGCCGTAGGCATGCAAGGAGGGTATAAGGAGCTTGGCCGGCCTTCTGCCTGCGCTGCCCTCCTGCTCCAGGAGCCGGGTGTCCCTCCGGCACTGCGGAGAGGGGCTGCGGCCCCGGCTGCAGCGGGCTGGGGAGCGGCAGTTGCGCCGCAAGGCTGAGATCTGGCATAGCTCATCACCCAGGAGGCTGCTCAGGGAGCCGCGGCGTGCTGGGCTGCTCAGCTGGGGCAACAGCCGCTTACGGCGGGTGATGGTGGCTGGTGAGTGCTGGAAGACGTCGTCGGGCTCCTCCTCATTCTCCAGGATGGAGGGAAGGGGCTTCTCTGGGGCAGCACCACTCTCCAGACGAGGCTGCAGGTGGGTGTGGGGAGGAGGTCAGGGCTGATCCCCATGCAGAGGCCAAAGCCAGGCATGGCCACCCCTGCCCCATCCTCCCCCTCGCCCACCCCTGGTGCAGCACAAACCTGCGGTGCCTGCGACAGCCGCGGGGACCGGGAGTAGCGGCAGAGCCCCTGTGGGGAGAGCAGACATCCCCAGCTGAGTGGCACACAGGACCCCAGCACGGCTCTGCAGGGACTGGCCATGGGCACAGTGCTGGGCATGCACCCACCCACTCCCCACCTCAGAACACAGCCCTCCCGGCCTCTCGGTGCCTCCCTGGACAGCCAAACCACCTCCAGTACCGTGCATCAGCCCTGTCCCCGTCAGCCCCAGCCCTGGCCTCCACAGTCGCTTGCCCACTCTCCTTCCTCTCCTGCTGTTGTGACACTGATGAGCTGCCTGACCTCAGCCTGTGTGTCCTGAGCCCGAACTGCAGCTGCGCCCCAGTTCCCAATCCCGGCTCAGCCGTCAGAGCATTGGCTCCCCCAGCACCTGCTGCTGGCCATGGGAGGGTGCACAGGGCTTCTGCAGGACACGGCAAGCTCCGTTTGCATCCATCCACCCTTGGTTTGTTTACAGGTCTCCTGGGCAATGAACATGTTGGGTTTTGGTAGGGCTATCTGGGATCTAGAGAGCAACCTCCTGCCCCACGTCTATAGGGTCTAGGGGTGGCGGGTACTGGGGGAAGATGCTCTGGAGGAGCCCCCAGCCACTCGGTGCCAGCGCAGAGCCAGCAGCAGAGCCGGGGGAGGAAAAGCGTTGCAGAGCTATTTCTGCAGCAGAACATCCCCCCAGCTGCTGGAGTCGGCAGCGTGACTAAACCCGGCAGCCCCCAGCATTGCCTCCTGCGCACTGGGGCGACTGTGCCCCTGCTGGCTGTCCCATGGTGCCCCCCCAGTCCTCTCCATCCCCCACTTCCAAGCCTTCCATCCCTGTCAGCCTCCTGCATTGCAAATGCTCTTGCTTGCAATTCCCTGGGTTGCACGGAGCTGAGAGGAGCCGGGACAGGACATACCTGGATGGCCAGTGTGGCACAGCCGCAGCCCCCTACCCTGCATGAAAGCCTGGGGACCGTGAGCAGGGAACAGACAAAATCCCCTTCCGTGGCCATGCAGAGCCCCAGCCCTGCCCGGTCTCTGGGGCCCTGAGGATGGGAAGGGGCCTGCAAGGGAGGACACGCACCCACCTCCATCTCGCTGCCCTCCCGCAGGTTGAAGGTCAGGTCCTGGTGGATGTCTGCTGTGAACTTGCTGGCGTACTCGGGGTAGAGCTGCAGCACCTCGCAGAGCCCCCGCAGCCTGATGTACTGCAGGTCACAGTAGGTCAGCGCCTTCACATCCGCATTGGTCTTGATCACTTGGTCTGTGCTGCACAGGTCGGCTCCGATCAAATCCCCTTTGCCTGCAGGAGGGGACCGGGGAGGTCTAGCAGTGCCAGCCCCCAGCCCCTCGCCCGGCGGGGCAGCAGAAGGGGCTGGAGAAGAGCCCACGCCACCTGCCCTCACCCAGGATGGCCAGGACCACGTTGTCCTTCAGCACCTCGAGGGAGCCGGAGCAGACGAAGTAGTTGGCCTGCAGCGCGTCGCCCTGGCGCAGCAGGTACTCCCCCGGGGCACAGAACGAGGTCTTGATGTGGAGTGAGAGGGAGCGGAGGCAGCCCCGGCTGGCCGTCTCAAAGACAGACAGCTGCAGGATGTCCTTGTTGAGGTGCATGGCCACGTCCGCGCGCAGCTCATCGGGGAAGTCGTGCAGCAGCTGGGGAGAGCGGGGCCGTGGGGCTGGGGTGTGAGTGGCAGGGAGCAGCCTTCCCCACAGCCTGCCAGCCCCAGGGGACAGATCCCCCGCTGGAGCAGAGCATCTCGCTGCTCAGCTGCCCTGGCTGCCTCAGCAGAGCGCAGCAGTCCCAGCTGTCAAACAGGACAGCTCTGGCTGTGGTGATGGGCTGCCCTGTCCCACTCCCGGTGCTGGCAGGGATCTGCCCCAGTCCTGGCACCCAGCTCTCCTCTCTCCAGCAACAGAGCGTGGACATGTGCACATCTGCACGTGCAGACACACACACATGTTTGCACACTCATAGCTTGCCCTGCCAGCCCCATCACCCCACACTGGGTGCAGCAGCACACAGGGCTGGAGGGAGGCTGGCCCAGCCCAGCCAAAACCTCCTACCTCGTTAGCATCGATGCCATTGTTCACCGACCAGGTGGTCTGGAAGTACTCCAGCAGCCTCTGCTTGAGCTGCTGGGGCAGGCGGTGGACGCGGATGAAGTCCTTGAGGTCCTTCATGCGGGTGTGGTAGAGCGAGCGGCGGGAGTACATGCGCTGGATGATGGCCGTGACGTTGCCGAAGACAACAGCGTGCATCAGCGCTGGAGGCCAGGAGGGCAACATCAGGCCTGCCGAGGGGCTGGCTGGGTGGAGGGCTGCGGCATGTGGGGGCCCAGGAAGGGTCTGAGCTCTGCCCCCACTAGCGACGTGGTGCCAAGGGGTGCAGCACAGGGGCTTCTCCCCTAACCCCAGCCCCAGGGCTGTCCCACAGGGCACACGTGTTCACCGCCTCCACCCAGTGCCCTGTTCTGCCTGGGTATCTGCTGCAGCCACTGCTCCAGCAGCCAGAGATGAAGCCCCCTGAGCCCTGCCCCGCTCCCCGCCTCACCCCCGATGAGCATGGTGCAGATGGAGAAGATCTTCTCGGCGTCGGTGTTGGCGCAGACGTTGCCGAAGCCCACGCTGGTCAGGCTGCTGAGGGTGAAGTAGAGGGAGGCGATGTAGGCGCTGCGGATGGAGGGGCCCCCCACCGAGTTGTTGATGTAGGGAGCCTCCAGCCTCTTGCCCAGTTCGTGCAGCCAGCCTGCCAAGCACAGCCAGGGGTTAGCGCTCGCCGAGGGACCTGGTGCCCAGCGCAGCTCCCATCCCTGCCCCAGCCTTGCTTTGTCCCATGGGACTGCCCTCTGACCGCTCCCCCCTGCCAGCAGTACACAGCACCACGGGGGGAGCCGGGCATCCTGAGCGTGCCCCCACCCCGCGCAGCCCCCACAGGCGGGCAGCCCCGCTCACCGATGTCCCAGGTCTGGGGGTCGTTGCTCTCCATCTCCTTGCGGCCGATGACATACCAGATGCATGCCATCCAGTGGGCCAGCAGCGCGAACATGGACATGAGCAGGGTGAGCACCATGGCGCTGTACTGCGAGTAGCGGTCCAGCTTCTGCAGCAGCCGCAGCAGCCGCAGCAGCCGCACTGTCTTCAGCAGGTGAACCAGCGAGGTCTGGGGAGCGGGGCAGGCGGGTGAACACGGCGGAGCTGCAGGCAGGGGTGGGAAGGGACCCCCCTGCCTCCCCCTGGGGCAGGGACCCTTCACCAACCCCAACATTGCCAGGAGGGTCACAGGCTACAGGGCCAGCTGGGAAGAGCTCATCCCCAAGCAGCCTTCTGGCAGCACCCAGCAGGCAGCCAGGATCACAGCTTGTCACTGCACCAAATCACCCTGGGAGATCTGGGGTGCTGGAGAGGGGAGGGCGGTGACCAGCAGGAGGGGGAAGCAGGTGGCAGAGGCTTTGCTATCAGGTGCTGCATTTGGTGAAGCTGTGCTGGCAGATAGCTGATCTAATCTATTTGTGAGGGGAAGGCTCAGCAAGACACTGAGCCTTGCCTGCAGAGATCCTGGACAAAGAGAGCCAGAGATGCCCTGGGTTAGGCAGGCGGGTTTGGACGTGCAGCGATGCTGAGTGCTCCAGGGCCTCACGCCTCACACAAAGCCCCTGTCTCATCCTCTGCCTCCTGCCAGCGCTGGACCGGGCACCCCAGAGGAGCCCAGGGGTGTGGGCCGGGCAGGGGCACCAAGCCCAGGCTGTGCCAGTGCAGTCAGTGGGGTCAGACCCCACTGAGGCAGGTCAGGATGGACCCACTCCCTGGGTGGGTCAGCTCCGCTCCCCACTGCCCAGAAGTTCCCTGCCAGGACTGCCCATCCTGGCAGCTGCAGCCCTGACACCTCGGTCCCTCGGCAGCATTTTGCAGGACCATGCTGCTCGCGTCGCCGCACTGCGGTGTCCCCTCTGAGGGCACGGCTGCCCATGGGCCCCACCTCGACTAGCCCCGGCAGAGGCAGCACCGCCAGGGCATGAGGGGAGCCGGGTTTGCCCTTGTCCTCCCGCACGCTGCTCTGCCTCCAGTAAGTGTAATTACAGCCTCCGCACTCGCCTCCCTCCTCCGCTCCCTGCCTCAATTAGCAGAGGATGGGAAGGGGCCGGTGCGAGCAGTGCACTTGCGCAGCCCTTCGCACTCACTGCGCTGCCTGGGGAGGCTCAGGCTGGGACCTGGCTTCATCACCGGCATGTGCCCTGCGTGCCTGCACACATGGTCTCCCCCCTGCCAGAGCGGGCAAGTGCCCCTCGCTGCAGTGGTGTGTGCGCACTGGGTGTTTGCACTCGGACGGGGAGCTGCTCCACAGCCCGGGCAGAGCAGACGTGCTGGGTGCTGGGTGCTGAGTGCAGGGCGGGTGCCTGCCTGCAGCTCCTGGAGTGATGCCTCAGCAGTTACTGTCATTTGTGGCAGCCTCTGGTTAAATTAAGATGCGTGGGAGGCTTCCCGCTATAGCTGCCATCGTTGCTTCCCCTCGCTGCCCGCACCGCTCCCAGACGGGGCGTGAGGAGTGAATCCCTGCAAAAGGGGCCACCTCCCCTCCACTGCCCCCCACCCGCGGTGCGAGTGGCACTCACCACGGTCACGTTGAAGATGTAGAGCAGGTCGAAGGGCAGAGCAGCAATCAGATCCACGAAGAACCAGGTGGCCACGTAATGGATGCAGATGGAGCGGGAGTCATACACCACCTGGCCCGACTGGCTCACGTACGTTGTCCGGAAATTCAGGATGATGTCTGCTCCGGGGAGAGCAGGACCAGCCCTCACCGCCCCTGCTGTGGCTGGGCAAGCTGGGCTGGGGTCCGCTGCTGCCCCGGTCCCACTCCCGGGGTGCTCGGCACCAGCAGCAGGGGTGAAGCGATGCCAGTTCCCCTCTCCATCACCCCTCAGGTCTGCTCCTCTGGCCACATCCCTGCCCAGCCACGTCCCCTATCCCACGCGGGTGCTCAGCTCCAGGCACGGACCTACCCAGGATGAAAAGCATCTCCACAGCGATGTCGCTGACGATAGTGCTGCGGGCAGCAGAGAGGCTGTCCTCTGCGCCTGTGAAGCAGACGTTGTAGGGGACAGTGATGGCCACGTAGAAGGTGGCCAAGAGGATCAGCCAGTCCCAGAGGGCCTTGAAGATGCTGTAGTGGAGCAGGATGAAGCGGGACTTCTGCACCGAGGCCACTTTGTACTCGGGGATGGACGGCTTGTTCTCAAACACGTTCTGGGGGAGCAAGTGGCAGGGTGGCACAGAGATGGCACAGGGGCCATCCCATACAGGGGGCACAGGCCACCACATCCCCCCCTCCTCCTGAGTCCCAGCAGCCTGGAGTGATGGACACACATTTCCAACAGGGCTGTGCTGAGGTCACCCTCAGAGACGGGCACAGAATGCCTGATTACAGCACATAAATTAACGCTATCCTAATGCTATTAACAGGAACGCACTGGCACTGCCAGCTGCTGCACAGAACTGTCCCCAGTGCCAATTCGCGTGTTGGGGAAAAGCCACCCCCCACCCTCTGCAGGGATGCAGCACTGCTGCGGAGCAGTGAAATCCCAGCCTGGGCCCATCCCCCCCAAGCCCCCATGATTCAAGGCTGGCATACTGAAACCCTTTGCCTCTTGCCAGCTCTGGGCCCCTGGCCGCTCTTGGCCAGTGACAGACTCCCTGCCCTGGCCCTGTGTCGGCAAGCAGTGCCCATCACTGCGGCCATGCCCGGGGACCCTGCGCTGGGGCACTGCAGCCACACGAACGGGCTGGCACAGAGACGACACCGGTCCCTGCTGCTGCTGGAAGCCCCGCTGCTCGTGCGCCCGCGGCTGCCGCAGCCTGGTAACGGCGCTCCCCGGGGCCGGCACGGCTGTGCCGCAGGCGAGCAGCTGCGTTTTCCCCAGCTAACATGTGAGGAGAGACACAGCCCTGCGAGAGCTGCCAGAAGATCTGCTCTCCCTACGGCAAGCTCCAGGCACCTGCTGGTCTCTCTGCTGCTGCCAATGAACCACATTTGCAACCTGGCCCATGGTGCAGCTGCCGGGGACGGAGGGTATTTTGGTGCCTGGGGAAGCCAGTGAGGTGCACACATGGGAACAGCATCCCAGCAAAAGCAGGCTTTGCTGTGGGGCTGGTCCTGGGAGAGCTGCAGCACCGCCAGCCTGCTCGCAGCCCCAGTCTGGGAGGCACGGGGCAAAGCTGAGGGCTCCCCAAGGTCCTTACATGGTTGATTTTCATCTCGCTACGGTCCCTCCGGGCAAACTGGCTCCTGAGCCGGTGCAGCACCGTCCGGCCCTGCCTCCGTGCTGCCTGCAGGTGTGAGCTCCCGGGCTTCTTGCTCCTCTGCTTCTCTGCAGCGGACAAGACACTGTGGGTTAGTAGGGAAACTGTGCTGCTGCTGGTGCAACAGAACAGGGCCTGCTTTGGGGACCCCTCCTTGCACGGGTGCACAAAGGTGGGCAGGACCCAGCAGGGAACTGGGAGCCCCTTTGCCATGTGCCCACTGCAGCACCGCTCCCCACATCCTGTCCCCATCCCACAGCCATGCCTCACCCTCATTCTTGTCACCCGGGTGGCTCCTGCCCCGGCTCTCCGTGATGTCCTTGAAGGAGAAGAGGAAAAGCACCACCTCCCCCTTCTCATTCTTGATGGGCATGATGTCCAGCAGGCACCAGAAGGCAGCTCCTGCATGGGGCAGAGGGGTGGTGAAGGCAGGACTGTCCCCCCCTGCTTGGTGGCTTTACCCCGGGGTCATCACAGGGCCAAGTCCCACCTGGAGCCATAGGCAGGGCCCCAGTCCCGCACACCACTCACCACCCTTCTTGTAGAAGCAGACCTCGGTCTGATACTCCTGCCTGCCATCCAGCACCTTCTCGATGCGCTGCAGGACGGGCTCGCTGGTCTCAGCCCCATAGAGAAAGCGGCAGCTGCAGTTCTTCTGCATGACCTCAGTGCGGGCAAAGCCGGTGAGGTCGCAGAAGCCGTCGGAGCAGTAGACGATGGGGAAGCCGCTCCGGACCTGCGCGTTGGCCAGGATGAAGTTGCTGTCTGAAAGGAGAAGCGGCAGCCCCTGAGGACTTGCGGCCACGCTGGGCGGCTCAAAGGGGAGCCCAGCCCTCCCAGCCCTGCTCAGGTCCCTCTGGGAAGAGGAGCCAGGTCTCTGTCTGGCTGCCGGCTGCCCCCAGCATCTTCCAGAGCTTGCTCATCCCCTGCCCTGCCGTGCTGGTGTCCCCGTGCCAGGCAGGACCACACAGTCCATGGCCAGCCCAGCCCCACACGCTGGAAGGGGAAGGAGCCCAGATCCAGCTTCTGGCTCCCATTGCCAGAGACACGATCCCAAGCAAGGCGATTCATGCCTCCCCCTCGCCATCTGCTGCTCTCACCTCCCGCCAGGGCTCAGGCAGCTTAGCCGGAGCAGCGGCAAACCCAGCCGGGCACTGCCAGCCCAGAGGCACCTAGCTGCAGTGCTGGGACCTCCAGCCCCAGGTGTGGCACCGCGGCACCATGGCAGCAGCTGCCGGGAGGGCAGGAGAAAAGCCATGAGCCTGCGGTGAGTTGAGGACCCACGACAAGCCAGCACAAGCTGGAGGTGAAGGGGAAGTGCAGCATCCTTAATCTGTCGCAGCACCATGGAGCCTCCCCAGCATCACCTCTGCGCCGGTGGGGAGATGTCACCAGGCAGAGTAAAGGCCTTGCCAGCCCTGCGCTCTGCCCAGCGTGGAGTGGCCGCTTTCGCCCCGCACCCCCCCAGCTGCGGGCTGGGCAGGGGTTCTACCCCCAGGGCCACAGCAGCTCCTTGCTGCAGGCTCTGCGCCAGCGGGACAGATGGCCTCACGCTAAAAGGGTGCCAAGGAAGCAGGGTGCGCAGCCAGCGTGGGCTGTGTTTGCAGCCAGCGAGGTCAGACCAGGGTGTCCCCAGCCCTGACATGGTCTGTAGCCTGTGGGTCCCCAGCCCAGCACCCCCCACAGCCCGGGCACCAGAAGCAGGTGAGACGTGGTCTGCCCCCTCTCACAGCGAATGAGGGGAACCCATAGCAGATTACAGCACCTGTGCACCAACAGCAGAGCTGTGGCAGGGCAGTGCAGGCAGGGCAAGGGCAGAGGAGGCTGTGGGAAGGAGGCGATGGCAGCCACAGGCAGCCCTGGTGCGATGGGGGTGCAGCGGGGCCACCACAGCACAGCTCAGCCCTGGATTAGCTTGGAGAAGCAAAAATAGCTTGAAGCTGTGACTAAGGCCAGATTTTGGCTCTGGGGAGCCAGGATTATGGTGTTGTCCAGGATGTGTTATTAGAAAAGAAAAAAGGCTTGCATTTGGGAGCAGCTCTGCAGAAAAGGGTGAAGCAGCTCTTGGGGGACTTGGCAGCCTATTGCCATGGTGGCCGGCTTGCCGGGACAGGCACCCTTGGGCCCAGCAGGCAGTGGCTGCCTGGAAGAGGAAGGGTTAACTCACACAGCATATCACTGTGGCTAGAGCCCCTCTCCATGGCAGATAAAGCTGATAAGATCACATCAAACCCACAAAGCCGGACACTGTTTAAAAGTGCCTGGAAGGCGTGTTGGTGCAGCTGCAGGCAGGATGCTGCCAGGGTGCTGTGGAGCAAATCCCATCTCCCCGACCCTCCTCCTTGGAGAGCTAGATCCAGGCCTGGGGAGCTGGGGACACCAGTCCCTGCTGCCTTGGGAGGCTTTGCTAATGTCACAGCAGAGCCGGGGGAACACTCCTCAGCTCAGCAGAGGGGCAGGGGTATGCGGACCCTGGTGCCATGCTTGGCCTCTGCCCCTGTGGAGGGACAGTTGTAGGATCACCAGTGTGAGGCACATGCGGCTCTGCCCTGGCACCTCTGGGCACAGCTCGGCCTGAGCTGGGGAGGGCTCAGAGGGCTGACTGCCTCATCACACATTGCAGCCTCAAAGGTAACATCCCAAATGAGAGCTCCTATGGGCAAATGACACCCTGTGCCATCCGGGATGCTCCATGTCATGCCAGGCCAGGAACTGGCCCAGCATCATAGCCAATGCATGTCCCAGGGGCGCTCCTGGTGCCCCAGCCGTGCCATGGGAGGTGGCAGCAGGCTCCCAGTGCTGTCTTCATGCTGGTCCCTCCCAGTGAGGTGAGACACTCCCAGCCCTACAGGCAGCTTGCCCAGGAGGCCCCTGCTCCAGGTGATTCTGGGGCAGCCCGGGGGCAACCCTGACCACGACCTGTCGCCGGGTGGCTGCACGGTGCCAGCAGTGCTCAGCATGATCCCTCCCCAAGAGGCCAAGGCCTTATTCCATCCTGGCCCCAGCACACGGACATGGACATGGAGGGGACCCCAGCTCCCAGAGGTGTGCCAGACCTCTGGCCGGGGGAAGTGGCCCCAAAACGGACGGCACTGGCACAGCGCAGGCCCTGCTCCCCTCCCCTGACAAAACACACCACTACCGGTATCCGCCTTCCCAGGGACGTAACCCCAAGCAAGCAGGCACGTTGCTAACCGGGGGCTCGGCGTGGGCTGCCCTGTGCAGCACCGGGGCTTCCTGACGGCCCCGCGATGTACGTCGCAGCAGCACTGTGTGCCGCGGAGGTGACAGGCACAGGCTGCGTCCCACGGCCACCCCCTGGCTCTGGGGTCCCCAGCTCCGGGGGCTTCTCGGGGCAGCACCCTTACCCCCGCGCACGTGTCCCACCCCCCGGCACCGGCCACCGCTCGGGCACGGGATGGGGCAAAGCCCGGCCCATGGGGTCTCCGGGGCGGCCTGGGCGGGGGTGAGCCCGGCCGTGCCCCCTCCCCGGGACCCCCCTGCGCCCCGGCCGGGCCCGGGACCCGCCGCCGCGACCGGGCTCTGTCCCTGGTGCTGAGCGCGGCCGCCCGGCCCCGGGAGCGGCCCCGACCGCGGCCCCGGCGGCGGGAGCGGCAGCGGGGCAGCTTCCCTGCCGCACGGCGGGGCCGCCCGGAACACGGCGGGTAGCGGGGCTCCGGCAGCACCGAACCCGGCCACGGCCACGGGGGGTCCCCGCACGGCGCACAGCGCGCGGACCGTCGTGCCCCGCCCAGCCGCGGGGGCTCCGGTGCCGGGACGAGGCCCGGCCCCCCCCCGCCGCCTCCCGGGGGGCAGCGCCTCCCCCTGCCCGGGCGCCGCCGAGCCCGGCGCGGCCCCCTCCCGGTCCGGCCCCGGCCCCGGCCCCGGCCCTACGTGTGCCATCGAAGCGGGTGGCGATGGTGTCCAGGAAGGTGTTCTGCGGCGCCAGCAGCCCCTTCATCACCGGCATGGTCCCGCCGGGCCGCCCGCCGCGGGGCTGCGGCCGCGGGGCTGGGCTCCGCCGCCGCCCCGGGCCCCTCCGCAGGTGCGGCCCCGCGCCGCGGGCTGATCCCGGCTCGGCTCGGCCCGGCCCGCCCGGAGCTCCCGCCCCGCCCCCGCCCCGCCCCGGGCCCTGCGCGCCGCCGGCACCGGGAGGGGCCTCGGCACCGGCGGGAACCGGCACCCGCCCGCGGGCAGGTGGCTCTGTCCCGGGGGGCACCGTGTCGGTGGCGCCGGGACCCGCTCGGCACCGGCACCCGCCGCACGGGCAGCCGCTCGGCACCGGGGGGCACCGGCAGCCCCTCGGCACCGGGACCTGCTTGGCACCGGGAGGCACCGGCCCTCCCGGGCCCATGGAGGCTGAGAAAGGGGCAGGACCCGGCGTGTCCAGGAGCACCCGCCGCGTGGGGCTCAGCCCAGGGGCTGCGGGGCAAGTCTGTGTCCTGCGGGACCCCCTGGGGGGCACCCAGGTGTGACAGGACGCAGCCGGAGCCCTCCCCAGGACCCTGTGCGGGGGAGGTGGAGTGGGGTGGAGATCAGGGACCTGTGGCCACGAGAGGGGCACCAGAGGTCCCTGGTGCTGTGGTGGGTGATGCTCCGAGGCCTTTACGGGGGCTTTGCAAACAGCCCCCCACTCCCGGGCAGCCCAGTCAAGGTTCCGCATCCACCCAGCTGGGCCCACACACGTCCCCAGTGCAGGCGCCCCAAAGGAGCCCACATCCAGGCACACCACAAAGGAAAGCATCAGCCTCGCTGGCTGCCCTGGAGCAGAGCTGTGCCCACCCGGCCCCTCCCCAGAGAGAAGGCAGAGACAGGTAACATCAGGCTACCATTTATTGTAAAAGGCCAGCAGTGCCCTGAGCAGGCTCGGCCAGGCCTGGAGGAGGTATGTAAAAGTGCTATTTACACCGAGCTCCGGGCATGTATCCCCAGAGTCTGTCCCCCCACGGATCCCCTCTCTGCTCCTGCTGCCCCCACCCCTCTCAGTAAAAGCTCCTCACAGCTCCCTGGGCCTGGCTTTTGATCAGGTCCTTCCCCGAGTGTCCCTGGCACTCCCTGGGGCTGGCAGGGCTGGCAGGGCTGGGGTCAGTGCCCTGCACGGCCAGCGTTGGCTGGGCATCTGTGCCCATGGGGCAGCCCAGTGCATCATGGCAGGTGGTGCCAGGGTGCTCCCCGCGCTTGCCCATGGTGAGGATGCCAGCGGCGTGGTTGCCAGAGCTGTGCAGCAGGCGGTAGAGCCGGCTCTGGAAGGCTGGTGGGATGCTCTTCCTCTTGCCCAACGTGAGGATGCCAGCGGCATGGTTGCCCATGCCATGCAGGAGGTCGTAGATGCGGCAGGAGCAGGTCTTCTGCCGGCAGCACTCAGGCAGACTCTGCCGGGCAGTGGCCAGGGAGCAGAGCAGGAGCAGGAGCAAGAGGCAGGCAGCTCGCTGGAGCTGCCGGAGCAATGGGCAGCATTAGTGCAGGGCAGCCGGCAGTGCTGGTGAGGGGGGGCTGCAGAGCCCCAGGGCTGCCCCTGGTCCTCCAAGCCTGCTGGTATCTCAGCTTCTATTTGCCCTGGTCACTGCAGCGCTGCCTGCTTGTCCCTGCTGCTGCAGTGGTTCAGCCCCACACCTGGGGGTGCACCCAGAGCATCAGCCTTTGGTGCCCTGGGGCATGGCCAGCACCGCACCCCCAGGAGAGATGGGAGTGTTGCTCTCCACACCCCTCCCAGCCGCAGTGACCACAGCCCCCACCCAGACTCTGACCAGCAGCCAGATGCAGGTGACCCCCACCGGCACGCCTGCCCTGCTCTGGCACAAGGCAGCCACTGCAAACACCCTCTCCTTGCTGCCGAGTGCCATGGGACGAGGAGCAAGAGCACCCACACTTGACACCGCAGGCACCGCACAGCCAGCTCCCTGCCAAGGAGGCCACATGGGGCGGAGACCCCCGATCATCTGCTGGCCATGTTTGGGGAGCCCTGGGGAGGAGCTGCATGCTCAGGGCTTCCTGAGGAACTGGCCAGGCTCTCCTGCACCCCCAGAACCCCGGCCCCACAGCCCAACCTCCCCCCCACTGCTGCCCTCCCAGCCCCACCTTGGCATTGGGCACCTCCATCCTTCCTGGGGTCTTCAGGCGGCCAAGCAGCGCTGGGGCATGTCCCACCAGGCAGCCGAGAGCACAGCACCCTGCGCCGCCCGCTGCAGCCACTGCTTTATAGGGCCTGGCACAATAGTGCTGCCAAAAATACCGTCGGGGCCAGGCGGAGCGGCTGGTCTCTGGGAGACGCGGGCGCGCTGTGGCCGGTAGCTCAGAGACCGGCCAGGCCTTTCCCCTCATTTGCAGCTCCTCATTGTGTGGGTGCTGGTGGGCCAGGCGCAGTGGCCGGGGTGCGTGGCACTAATGAGGCCATAATTGCCCATGGGCTCCGTGGCTGGGCCAGCACAAAGGGGCTGAAAGTCAGTGCTGGCGAGGCGCTGGCCTGCTCCCGCCAGCGGCAGCGCGCGGGTCTGCTCCTCCTGGCTCCATTAGGCTAATTACCTCCCCGAACAAAGGGGTGCTGGGCAGCTGCACGACTCCTTGACGTGAGGAGACATCACCCTGCGCTTGGCTGCTGCCAGGGGAGGGATGGCGCCGCCAGGGTCCCCCTACGCAGTGCCACCCTCCATCCCCTTTGGTGACCCCATCCCACCCTGGCCCCACACACGAAGGGAGCAGCAGGGCACCAGGGTAGGTCTCACACTCTTTATAATGCTCTGCAGCCCCGGTCTGACCTTGGACCGCCCCTCACCCATTGCTTGTGCCAGGACCCACTCGCCCTGGTGGACGAGCCCCAGTGTTTCCCTGATGCCAGAACCCAAATCTGCTGCCCAGGTTCGTCTGCTGCGGCCCGCCGCCCACTGCACCCCAGAGCCTCATGGCCCCTCTGCACAGCAGGGGCCCCAGGGTCGCCAGGGATGGTTAGGGACCCACTCCCCTGCACAGAGCGGATAGGGACCGACCAGGACCCTTCCCAATAGGCAGGTTTTCTCCAGGGCTTGCGAAGGCAAAACCTGCAGCCTTGGATGGGGGCAGGAGCCCAGACCCAGGGCTGCTTTTACAAGAAGAGTCTGGCACAGCAGGCTAGGGGTACATGCACACAGGCACTGGGGTGCCAGCATCGCCACTGGCCCCACAGCAGGGCGCTTGCTCCAGAAGAGGATGGGGGAGATGGATGAGGCCCTGGGAGCTCAGCGTGGGGCAAGCGGGAGCATGGACACCCCTCCCCAACCTCCCTGCTGGGCCTTGCTGCATCCCCTTGGCACAGCGGAGCGCAGGCACCCAGCCCCGCACATGTCCCTTCACGCACACTGAGCTTGCAGGCAGGCAGCTGCCCGTCTGTGTGCAGGCTGGAGCTCCCTGGTCCCAGCACATGTGGGCAGGGGGTTGCTCAGTCCAGGCCCCTGAGCTCCAGGCCAGGGTCAGCAGGATGCCGTGTCACCACCTCCTTCCGTCTCAGGGATGGGCTCCAGCGGGGCACGCAGCCGGGAGGGCTCTGGCGAGGCTGAGCCGTTCCTGCCAATGCCGCAGGACTGTCCTGCGTTGTGGATCTGCCACAGGTTGTCCAGTGCCTCTGCCTTGGCGTGCTTCAGGAGATCAGCCTGGCCCTGCAGGGGGAGAGGGCGTCAGGGGCCGACCCAGGGCTGACCACTCGGGCTGCCCAGACCCCCTGCATGGAGCATGGGTTGACCGACCACCACCCACAAGGGGTCTTACTGGGTACGGGCACTGCCTGGACTGGCCCATGCCATCCCCAGCGCTCCCAGAGCATCCCCTGGGTGCAGGTCAGTGGGGCGGGGGTGGCAGAGTGGGGTGGGAAGGGGGCCGTGCAGCCCTCGTCCCTCACCTTCAGGACGGTGATGTTCCAGGCGAAGCTCTCCAGTACCTTCTGCAGCTTGCGGCCCCGCAGCCCCTCCTTGGCCTCGATGCGGTGCAGCTCCTTGTGGAAGTCCATGCCTGCGCAGACGGGAGCATCACTTAGCAGGCGCAGAGCCGCTTGCACAGGGATGGCCACTGCCTGCCATGGACAGGGACTGAGCCAGAGGGACGCCCTTCGCCCGGCATGGGGGTGCAGGCTGGGTGGGCTCCCCACTGCCCCAGCAGCCCCGAGCCTCCTCTGTGCCAGGAGCAATGGGCCGATGGAGCCCCCACCACCCTGGCATTGCACTCAGCCCCAGCCCTTGGTGGTTTTGGGCCCTGGAGGCTGTGGGGTTCGGAAGGGCAGCGACTACCCCCACAGAGGCATGGATCTTGCACACTGCAGCCCACCCAGGGGGCTCAGAGCCGGGCCGCCTGCCCCCCCGCGGAGCGCAGGCCCCCACACTGTGCACCGCGTGACGTCCCCGTGAGCGGGTGCTATATTTACCCCTCCTGACGCAGCACCGGCTCCGGGCCCACACGAGGGCTCCCACGCAAGCCTGCTCTCCCACGTGCTGTCAATCAGCACACCCCCAGCCCCGCACCCCCACCCCCAGCTGGCACCTCCCTGGACCCCACAGCACACACCAGCCGGGCACGGGCCGGGCTGGCACTGCAGGGGCTTATCTGCAGCACAGCCGGGGCAAAAGCAGGGACAGGCAGCACCCCAGGCTGCACCCCAGGGTGGGGGTTGCAGCCCCCAAACCACTGCCTGCCACCACCTTGAGGGGCCAGGCAGAGGCAGCAGCCACAAACCCCAGAGCCCCTCTGCCCCGCAACACCCCGCCAGCACAGCAGTGGGGCTCCCGCAGTCAGAGTGGCACAGAAGGGTGCAGATCCCACCCGTGCCCCGCACCCCAGCCCGTGTCCCGCCCCCCCCGCCGCTCCCCCTGGCGCTGGCAGCGGTGGCAGAGCCGAAAGCCAAGAGCTCGGGGAGATTTCCGGGCTGCCGCGCAGGCAGGGAACAAACAAGGCTGCTGGCAGCAAGGCTGGTACCGGCTGGGGGTGGTAGAGTAGGGCCCCCTCCTTCCTCCCCAGCCACTCCAGCTCCTGGCGCTCTCCCAGCCCTGTGGGGAGCCCCCAGGAGCCCCCAGGCCGGCATCCCCCTGTGCACCCAGGGCTGGGGCTATCCCTGCAGGGCCCAAGCCTGCAGAGGGGCCACACAGCCATCAGTGCCTGGTCCAGGCTGGGGGTCACAGGCAGCGCCGGGGTGGGGGCAGGACGGGGGGGCAGGACCGGGACAGGCAGCCAGCAGCACCTGCCTGTGTGGGTTCAGCCATGTGTCTTGGAAGTCGTAACATTCAGTTGCCACTTCTACCGTCAGCCCCAGTCTGTTATTTCTGGTGCTAATTATATTCTGGTGTTTGGCAGCTAATGACTCTTCCCCGCTTCCTCATCAGCCTCCTCCGCTCCCCTCCATCTCTCCCATCCCTCCCGCACAGCCCCTGCAGCCCACCCGCCCAGCACCCGGCCCTGGCGCAGGCAGCCCCACATCCCAGCACCCTGGCAGCACCCGGCAGCTTCCCATGCCCACCCTGTGCGGCTGGGACATGGGAAAACCAGAGAGCCGGACTTGGGGCCACCCCAGCTGGAAATCGCTCTCCCACGACTAGCCAGCCCCGGCTGCTCTGCCACTGAACTCTGGGCACAGCATGCACCCACCTGGGGTGCAGACATGCACTCCTCGTCCTCCGCCACACATCACAGGTGTGCAAATGCATGGCCAAAAATGCTGGCACGCTTGGCTGTGCCTGTGCCCAGGTCCAGAGCCTGGTGCCAGACCCCCGGAACTGAGCCCCGTGGGGACACGTGCCCCCAGCCCAGCGCAGAGACATGGCCCCCCTGCGCCCGGCCCCCAGGGCTGTGCCTGGGTCTGTGGCATGGAGCAGCACCAGGGCTGCCCTCCCGGGACCCACCTGCCTGCTGCGCCTGGATGAGCTTGCCATACACCGCGTCGGCGGACTCGATCAGCGTCCGGCTGGTCTGGATCATCTGGGGAGAGGGGCGGTGTGAGGAGCTGGACAGCCCCCAGCCCACGCACTCCCCAGCAGAGCGGATGGGGAGAAAGGGGCTCAGGCAGAGGCTGCCCCTCGCCGCAGCGCAGTGGCCGGGGTCTGGCCCTCCTCGCCCAGCCAGGTGTGGTGTGACCAGCGCCTGGCCGGCAGCCAGGTCCCCCTCCAACACAAAGGAAGGAAGCAGCTCTGGCTGCGGCTATTAATGGGATTTCTCCCGCTAGGCGGGGACTGCAGGATGCCCCACCAGCTGGCCCTGGCACAGGGTGCAGGCAGCACGGACAGGGGGACGGGGGGCTGCAGAGTCCCAGGGCTCATACTGAGCAGGGCAAGTCTGTGCCTCGATAAGCCTCCTCCCTGGGCAGCCCGCTATGCAGCCCCCACCAGCCTCCCCCTACACTGGGATGGGTGCAGCAAGTTCGGGGTCCCCGCATCCCGGGCAGGGCGGTGGTCCTGGTGCCGCCGGCCCCACAGAGCATCCCCATAAGGAGCCAAGCCCCAGAGGGACGGCACTTACCGTCTCGTAGGCGGTGAGGACCTTGCGCAGCAGGTCCGGGATGGGGCCCTGGGCCTCCATCGGGGGGTACCGCTCTGCCAGGTTGAGGGTGACGCTGGGCGCACTGTCACTGTGCAGCAGCCACGTGGCCACCGTCAGGATGCATTGCTTCATGTTGGCGGCGGGTGTCAGCCCGCACAGCTCCTTGAAGGAGACCAGCGCATTCTGCGGGCAGAGACCGGCGTCAGGGGCTCAGCCTGGGAGGGCCTCAAGAGCACCCCTGCCATGAACATTCCCATTTCCCCCGGCTCTCCGCTCCAGATGAGGGTCCTCGCCCACATCCCCCAGGAAGAAGGGGGGACTCCCAGGCTCCCCACCGCTCATGGTCCGGCCCCGTCCTCCCCCGCAGAAACCAGGTCCCCCGGTGCCTCCGCAGGGTCCGTACCTGCACGTTCTCCCGCAGGTCGGTGGCCTCCCGCAGTGGCTGGGTGGCTGTCCGGAAGACCTCGTCAATGGCCTTGATGCCAGTGGCCTTGGTGGAGGTGTACTCCCGCACCCGGCGGCCCCGGCGCCCCGCCAGCCCCCGGCGGTGCCCCTTGCCCCCGCCACGGCGGTCGGTGATGGCCACGTGCACAAAGAGGGTGGCATGGGGCAGGGGCTCCCCAGCCAGGGACTGGAGGGGGACGTGGCGGTAGCCGGGCTGCAGGCACTCGAAGGGGATGGTGTACTGGGCGATGAATTCATCCCCGATGTAGTCGTCGTCCAGCACGACGAAGCGCAGGACGGCCAGCTCCGGCAAGTTGATCTGGAACTCCAGGCTCTCGTCGAAGATGGGGTTGTCCCCGCTCTGCAGGGCCGTCTTGGTGCGGTGCTCGGCGCAGTCGGCCGGAATGCCGTGGATCTCAGCGCAGACGTAAGGCTCCACCACCTCCCCCTTGGCTCCCGAGCCCTTGGGCTTGGGCAGGTTCTGCCCACTGATGACCTTGAGGTGCAAGAGCTGGGCAGGCACCCCAGGCAAGGAGTCCTTGGCATTGGCACTGAAGTAGGAGACCTCCTCCCGCATGATGGCGGGACGGAGGACGTAGCCGCAGGCCCCGTTCTGCCGGAACCAGCCCGCGTTCAGGTCCATCATGAGCCCTGGTGTCTGGTAGTTCATGGCTACCATCTGGCAGCCGCACTTCCAGAAGTCCTGGGGGTTCATGTTGCTGGCATCAATGCGCATGGGGCTGGGGTAGACGCGGGAGAGGAACCGCTTGTTGTAGCTCACCAGCTCAGCTGGGCACTCGTTGGCGAAGCGTCCTGCCTCCACCTCGCTGAAGGAGCACATCTCCCAGTAGCGCTGCCCGCGCCGTGAGCTCTCAAAGTCCTGGAAGGGGACGGCCTGGCAGAGGCTCACCAGCTCCGAGAGCTCCCGGCTGAGGCGCACCCGCCGTGGACCTCCTCCCTCCGGCGCCTCCTGGTCCTCCTGGCCCAGCCGCCGCGCCAGCTCCCAGCCTTCCTCCTCGTCCGACACCTCCCCCTCGCTGTCCTCACAGCCGGGTGGCAGCTTCTTGCCCTTGATGAGGATGCGGCCCTTGAGCTGCTCCGGGGAGGGCAGGTAGGACGCGGTGGGGTTGGGGGGCTCCAGGTACAGCTTCTCCCCCAGCGTCTTGCGCAGGCACTGGGCGGCGAGGCGCTGCTGGGGGGCCGAGCAGCGCACCACCAGACAGAGGATGAGGGGGTAGGCGGAGGCGGTGAAGGCGTGCTGGTCAATCAGCCCCACCACGGCGCGGAAGGGCACGCAGGAAGCGGCCGAGGGACTGGTGTACACCACGGGCTCGCCCTCGGGCCCATCCCACAGCACCAGCTCGATGCTGCGGCAGCCCAGGCCCAGGGCACTGATGTAGCCGCTGATGTCTGAGCGGCCCCAGAAGTTGTCCTCCAGCAGGCAGGCGCTGTGGGCAGAGCTGATGTAGTAGTGGGAGAGGGGCTGTGCCATGTCCTGGCACACCTTGCGGTGCTGCGGGTCGAAGATGGAGCAGTCGGCGGAGAGCAGGTAGCGCGTGAATCCATCGATGGCCAGGTAGCCCTTCTCCCGGCCCTCCTTGGAGGGTTCGTACTTGCTGACGATCTCCAAGCATTTCTCCTCCGTCACACCCTCCATGCCCTGCTCCACCTCCAGGAACATCAGCAGGTCCTTCAGACCCAGATACTCCTTGTTGCTGGAGAACTGCACCAGCAAGAAGAAAATCTCAGGGCGGGTGCAGAGCTCGCAGTACGCCTCCACGAAGAGGTCGCAGGCCACCTCCACACCAGGACGCTCGCTGGCCTTCTGCAGCTCCTTGAACTTTAGCTCAATGGTGGAGGTCTTCATGCCTGGGTTGAGCGCTTTGATCAGCTGCACAGCCCGGGACACGGGGATGCGGCCAGACTTCTCCAGGTCAGCGAGGTCGAAGACAGAGGAGATCCAGGAGGTCCGGAGACTGGGGTGGCCTGTCCCAGGTGCTTCGGGGGTGTGCTTCCCGTAGGACACCAGGTACCGGAGCCCCATCACCCAGGCACTCACCACGTCAGCTGAGCTGGCCACCAGGTCCAGGGACTCGTAGTTGTCTCCGTAAATGATGGAGAAGGCACACTCATCCGGGAACTGGTCGGAGAGGCCATTGCTCCGCAGGACAGGCGTCTTCTTGCCCACACGCACCTCTTTGACCGACTTGATCTCGATCTTGGCCTTCTCTGAGTCCTTCTTGGAGGGCTCCCAGCGCACAGAGCGCATGTCAGCATCCAGCACGAAGAAGCGGCTGTACATGCGGGAGTTGGAGCGCACCTTCTTCAGCTCGCAGCCCTCTAGCATGAAGGAGATGCAGGCAGCCGTGCTGTTGATCTTGCGGTCGTTGGGCATGGTGCTGAAGGACACCGTCTTCTTCTTATGCGGCAGCCGCTGCCGGGAGCCATCCTGCCAGGGTGGGAAAAGGGGACAGAGCCATCAGATATGGGGCAGGCAGCATGTGCCCCACCAGCTCCCGGTGCCCTCCTGCTACATGCTCTCCCCACCCCAGCCCTGATGCACAGCGCAGCATCCCAGGGTGCCTCAGCACCACACGAAGCCCAGTCTGCCCCAGTCCGACCCTCTCCCCAGAGGCTGGGAGCTGGCTCCAGCCCTGGCCTCCCCCACGGCTTGCTGCCTGGCTTATTTTAACTCAGCTTTCCTTCCTTCCTTCCTGCTCCTGGCCCCAAGCTGGATCCTTCCCCACTGCTCACTCACCATCGGAGCACAGGCAGCCCAGCATGGTCCCCAACTCCCCAGCCTGGGGACACCAGAGGAAAACAGCCGCCCAGCCTGTGCCCACAGCAGCCCCATCCCTGCCGAGGGGCACATGCCACAGCCCCATATGCCCTCCCCTGTGCCCCAGGCACCATGGCAGTGGGGCGTGAGGACGCCTGGGGCACCCTGAGGCAATGCACAGGCAGAGCTGCTCCTGGGGAGCTCTGGCCAGATGCCCCACTCCGTGTGCTGGGGAGTGATGCAGGACAGCCACCTGCGAGTGCCACGCGCTGGGGACGAGCACAGCCCATGGCCCCGTCCCGCAGCGGGTCCGGGCTGTCTGCTGCCTGCGCCCCACGCCCACACTCTGCCTGTACCCCTGCAGCAGCCCTGCCCCTCAGCGGGGAAGGGGAACCCTGCTGCTGAGGGGCTGGAGGGGGGCGGGGGATGAGGGGGAACAGCAGGGCCAGGAGTATATTATGGGATGGATTTCATTAAGTAGTGCAGCAGGAGGAGATTTAATCCACTTCTTCAAGATTATGGTGAGTCACCTCTAATCAGGTGGTGTCTCCAGCAGAGGCAGGTCCTGCCCAGCTGCCTGGGCTGGGGGCGAGGGGGTGTCCTCCTCCATCACCCCGAAAGCTTCCACACCTCCCATGAGGGGCTGCCACAGAGTGGCCCAGCAGCCTGGTCGAGCACATCCCCGTGCTTGACCCCAAAGGGTCTGGATCTGCCCCCATGGGGCCCAGGGCAATCGGGACGGGTCATGCAGGCGGCCAGCCAGCTGCCCCCAGGAGTGACTAGGACACAACGTCCTGGTGATGGGAACCAGCCCCAGCCCTGGGTCCCATGCTAGAGCTGGCTGGATCCTGCCAGCCCGGAGGGAGATGCCTTCCTAGACAGGGAGCAGTCGGCTCATGGTGGGGTGTCCCTTGCTCAGATGGCTCCTGGGCACCCCAGCCGGCAGCAGCTGCTCCCCCCCCGCCTTTGCAGCCTCCCCAGGCAGTGGGGTGGTGATGCACAGCATGCCCCGGAGCCCCACCACAAACCTGGGACAACCATCCCCAGGGCTGAGCCAGGGACCCAGCTGCCAGGGGCCACCATGCCGGGGTGCAAGACCCCAGCCAGCCTTGGTCAGCGGGGGGGCTCAGCGGCAGGTCACGCAATCGGTAAACCCCATGGGGAAGGACTTGCCGATGGGACGCTTACTGTGAGCAGCAATCTGAGCGCTCCACTGATGGCAGCCCCGGCCCTCGCCCCCACCGCGGGGTGCTGCCTGACACCGAGGAGTGGTCCCTCCCACACTGGCCAGGACCCCCGCACCTCTGTGGACCCGCTCCCCACCCCGGCACACCCCACCCTGGGCGGCTCTGCACCGGGCCCCACAGCCGAAAACAGGAAATCCATCCGGAAAGGAAACACGGGCGGGGGACCTGCATGCGCCCGGGGACCTGCCTCCAGCTGTGCCCACCACAGGCAGCCAGACCCACCCCTCCAGCGCCAGCCCCACCGGGCCCTGGGCCACCCCCAACCCAGGGCAAAAACCCAAAAACCCTCCCTGCAGCTCCCCATCCCCCAGGGCTTTGGCAAGGGGAGGGGGTGCCAGCTGCAGCGCTTTGGGGCGCAGATGCGTGGCACAGACCCGAGTGTGCCCTGCAATAGATGGGCTCTGCTCTCACCATCCACACAAGCGAACCTCCGTGGGCGCCGCTGCCACCCCACTCCAGGAGCTCCCAGTCTTTCCACCCAGTGAGCCAGTAGCAGCAGCCATGTGGGGCCTCCTGCCCACAGCCGCCCAACGGCTTCACACCCTGGCCCAGGGACGGGTGGGGAAAAGCCGGTGCGCCCCAGCAGCCCATCGCACAGGTGTTTTCCAGGCGGGCTTCCACCCTGGGGATGCCTTGCTATGTGCTCTGTGAGGCGCAGGCAGGAGCAGGGCAGGCAGGAGCAGGGCAGGCAGGAGCAGGGCAGGCAGGAGCAGGGCAGGCAGGAGCAGGGCAGGCAGCCGGGGCCACAGGGCTCCATCAGGTGAGAAGTAGGTCAGCAGCAGAGGCAGGAGGGCATGGCACCCACCGCCATGGGAGCACAGAGCATCCCCGGCCACAGGTCAGGGCGCCGGCAGGAGCAGGGCATCCTGCACGCTGTGCCGCCAAGCTGGCAGCAAGCAGGCAGGGCTCTTGCCAGCACTGCCACACACATTGCACCCACATAGGCTGGCTCTGCAGAGGGAAGACACACTGAACGCGATGCCGATGCTGACTGTGATGCCAATGGTGAGAGCAGGCATCCAGCTGGGCACGGAGGGCACGTCCGAACCCAGCTGCCTGCACCCTGCCCAGCTCTGCAACATGTGCTAAGCACCTCTTCAGCCAGTTACCTCCTGTGATTAGTGCCCTGGCAAGCACGGAAGCCCTAATCTCAGCTGCCACATGACTGCCACCGTTACCCAGCCAAGCAACCCGCTCCCAAGCACAGGGACGGGGAAAGGCCTGTCGGCTGCCCCTCCCTTCCCGTTATCCCCCGAGGCCTGGCCGGGGGGGTCCCTGCCACACAGCAGCTCGTGACAAGAGGAGACAGAGGAACTGAAAGCTTCTGGGGCTGAGGCGTCTCAGCCTAACCACGGCCCTGCTGCCCAGCCAGGGGAGCAGGACTCCTGCTACTCCAGCAGCAAGACCCTTCTCCAGACCATGGGGCACTCAGTGGCGTCACGTTTCACCCAGGGGACAGGGCTGTTTCCCAGCCTGGCTGTGACGTGATTCGTCCACAGCCAGTTTCCCCAGGTCCTGATTCTTCCCACTGTCCCCATTCTGAGCTGGGCAGTGTAAGCAGGGATGCGGACAGCAGGCAGCAGCCGGCAGCACTGGAGCGGAGGTAGTGGGAGGGCAGGCACAGCCAGGGCTTTTCTACCATCGTTTGTTCCCTGCCAAGAATATAGCAAGTGACACATCCACTCCCCGCGGCACCAGCTGCCACTACCCAGCGAGGGGCTGTGGAGCTGGAGCCCCGCGCAGAGGCACAGCACAGATCCTGGGGCTGGCACGGGATGGGGAGGGGGCCCACGCAGGGGTCAGGACAGAAGACCACCGGGGAAGGGTCACCTCCTGCAGCAGGGAGGAACAGATCCAGTAAGCCCACCCAGCCCCTCTCCAGCATCCTCCCAGCTCACCAGACCTGCAGCCCCCTCCACTTCCAGCCTGAGAGGAAAGCAGGGAACAAGTCCTCTAGCCAGGGCATGGGGATGCTGCCCTCCCCATCGCTGCAGGGAGCCAGCTCTGCCGCTGCCCAGCACAGCCAGCCCTGGGCTCCCCCTGGCCCAGCACAGCCACTGATTCTCACTTTCAGATTCACTCCTCCAGCCTTTTCTGGAAATCCCACAAAATAACAGAGCCGGCAGCTTTTCCCACGTGTGCCTCTACTTCGTCAGCAGCCAGCCCCTGCCCAGGTCGCTGCCCGTGGCTTGTTTGTGCCTTCACTCCAAGCTGTAGCCGGGCTCGTGGCACCAGGCCCACCCCGCAGCCCCTGCACCAGCACCACAGCGGAGCTGCCAGCACAGCCCCTGACTCCCACCCGCCACCATGCAGGGGAGCAGCGAAGTTGCCACAGACCCCGCAGCATGGGCAGAGAGGGGTGTCAGCCGGTGACAGCAGAGGGGCTGATGGAGGACGTGCTCTGTCCCCTGTCCCCACTCAGGGATGGGAGAGCTGCGCTGGGGAAGCACCAGGACCACTTCCTCCAAATGGGAGAGGGCAGGAGGAGCACAGCATGGGCAGCCGGTCCCTGCGCGATCCCACAGGCAGCATGTCTGCCCACTGTCCCCTGCCCACCAGCCTCAGCCCGAGGAGGGGCTCAGCACAGTCAGGGTCCTGCAGCACAGACAGGCTCAGCCTGGGGAACTCAATGCTGTGGGACTCAGGACCTGCACCCTTCCAGCACCAGGGCAGGATCAGGTCCTGGATGGACTTGGAGATGCATGACAGACCAGCAGAGGCTGGGGACGCCGGCCAGCTCTGACCTGCTCCAGTGCCAGCGCCCGCCCCCAGCAGTGCTGGCCCTGGGCCACCCGACCTTCACGTGAGGCCAAATCCCACGGTGACGCATGGCGGTGATGGGGGATGCGCCAGCCCAGGGGCAAGCAAGGGGTTCACCTCCAGCCCACAGCACCCACCGCTGGTTCCTGGGCAGGGAACAGTGGGGAGGCGTGCTGTCCGGCCCCGGGAGAAGCAGGGGACCCCAGCGAGGTCCCCAAAGGAACTGGGCACAGACTGCACACTGGCACCGGCCTCTGGCTGCCCGGGAGCACCAAGGGGTCTCCTCACCAGCACTGTGCAGGGCACAGCCCGACCACTCTCGCAGCAGTTTGCAGCAGGAGCCCAGCGGGTGTGAGGAGAGGTGCGGGGTGCCTCTGGCCACCCTGACAAGGGGCCGACGCCTCTGCCCAGGGAACCGGGTCCCAGGGGCAGAAGACCGGGGCTGGGCTGACACCAACGGGAACAGCCCCCACGCAGGGTATTAATAGCACCAGAGCAATCCCGGCTTAAAATAGGCTGCCGGGTGTGGGGAGGCGGGTCCCGGGCGGATGCGACCTATTGTGTCAGCGAGCATCACCAGCCTAAGCGCAATTGGGGGGGGTCCATTTAGGAAAGCATGCACGTGACCCACTGCCCACCCACGTGGGAGACCCCCAGAGACCCTCCCCGGCCCACGGCCCCTCCAGTGCCCCCGCCCAGCCGCGGCACGGCTCCGGGGAGGTGGCAGGAGCAGACTGAGAGCTGCCCAGGCCAGGCCCAAGGCTCACCACCTTCGCAGGAGGGAGCACGGGAAAGCGGAAGGTGCTCAGGACCAGGCATCTCCTCTGGCACCCATGAGTGCCCCGAGCAGGACGGGCAATGCTGCCGTGTGGCTCCCACGCCGCAGCAGCGTGGCCTTGCAGGGGAGCCACGGGAACGGCAGCGGCTGGACGGGGCAATCCACAGCCACGCAAAGAGGACAGGCCTGGCCCGGCAGCGCACGAAGCCCGAGCTAGGCTTTGCCCTTGGGGACCCCAGGTGCCAGGCAGGGCAAGGGGATGCCGTGCCGGCCCTAGCGAGAGCAGCCCCGGCAAGCCCGGTGCCGCGGGCAGGGGGCAAAGCCCCGCGCCCCGCCGGGCGGGTGACCCCCGGGCACCGATCCGGGGCTGCAGCCGCCCCGCGGCTCCGCAAACCCGCCCCAGGGATGCGGGCAGCACCCGGCCGGGCACGGCGGGAGCCCGGGGGGCGGCGGGCGGCCGGGGAGGCGGCGGCGGGCACGGCGGGCTGGCAGGGCCGGTGCCCACTGGCTCAGGGGCCGGGGGACGCGCGGCTCCCGCAGGGGGCACGGGTCGGCCCCCCGAGCCCTGCGCAGCTCCCGGAGGGCGCCGTCGCCCGCTGCGGGGCGGGGGGAGGGGGGCGGGAGGGGCCGGGGCCGGTGCGGGGCTCTCACCTTCATGATGCTAGCCCGGGGCGCGGCGGGCGCGGGGCTCCGCTCCGCCGAGTCCTCACGGCTGCTGCTGCCCGAGCCGGAGCCGGGGCTGCCGCCGCCGCCGCCGCCGCGGGGCCCGTTGGGCAGCGGCGCGGCGGGGCGGGGCGAGCCCGGCGGCGGGGCGCCCCGGGGCCCCTCCGCCATCCCCCGCGGCCTCAGGGCAGCGGCCGCCGCGGGGCCCCGGGCGCCCCCGGAGCCTGCGCCCGCCGCCGCCGCCGCCGCTGCGGGCTCAGTGGCGGAGCGGGCGGGAGGCGGTGCGGCCGGGAGGAGGGGACGGGCCGGGGGCGGGGACGGGGCCGGGGCGGCCGCCCCCCAAACCCCCCCCCGCCCCGGGCTGCAGCGGCGGGGAGAGGGAACGGGTACCGGCACCGGTACCTCCCGCCGCCAGGGTGCCCCGTCCCCCCCCCCAGCTTCCGCCCAGCGCCGCAGCGCCCGGGCCCGGCGGCCGCCCCATCCCGGTGGGACCCCGGCCAAGCCCGCACCCTGCAGCCGGGCACCCCCACCCAGTCCACGCCCTGCAGCCTGGTACCCGAAACGAGCCTGCAGCCTGGCACCCAAACCCGGCCCACGCCCTGCAGCCTGGCACCCTGCAGCCTGGCACCCAAAACAAGCCTGCACCCTGCAGCCTGGCACCCACAACCCACAGCCCGGCACCCAAACCGACCTTGCACCCTGCACCCTGCAGCCTCCAGCGGGGTCAGGACCCGGGCGGGGCAACCAGAGCCGGCGCCCGAGTCACCGGGCGAAGCCCTGGGCCAGCACAGCTCTCCCGCGCAGGGGGTCGAGGCTTTTGCTGTGGGGCCGGGTCCCTGCGGGGCCTCCGGCGGGGCTGTGCTTGCCTCGGGTGCAGGAGCCTGCCGGGGCCCGGGGGGATGGTGGGGCGGGGGGCGTGCGTAGCACAGGCAGCGGTACCAGCAGCCTCACTGGAGTCTCTGCGCTGGATCCAGTTGTGCAGGTCTCTGCCAGTGCAAGGCTGCCCGGAGCCTCCCCACGTACCCCCCGGAACCTGGGTTCACCACCCCGGCCTTTATCCAGCCACCACCGCCCCACTCCCCACTAAACCCCAGCCCGTACCCTGCCGGTGCCAGGCACCCCTGATGCCGGCTGACCCAGCATCCCCACGGCGCCGGCAGCAATCCAGGCTCCCGACTCACCCCACCTCGGGCATCCCCCCCACCGCTGCAGGCACCACTTCTTCCCTACTTGCACCAAGAATTTTGCCCCAGGCTTTTTTCCCGGCAGGGATGGCAGGAAGGGGCCTTAGCCCAGCTTCCATCCCCGACGGAGGATTTGGCTGCACCGGTGGGGGGATGCTTTGTGCGGACCATGTCCTCTGCCAGCGGCCTGGCTTGCCCCCACCCCGGCAGCAGCTGCCTGCACAGCGGGTTCCCCCAGCCCCGTGGCTCACCAGCCCTTAAAATAAACCTTACACAAGCAGGAGGGGAAAGGATCAGTCCTCCCGCCCGGTACATCTGTGCCTCAAAGGTGCAAACAGCCTGACGCTCCCAGAGCCCCGGCCAGACGCTGAATTGGTTAAATATTCATGGCTGCCCCTTCCCCAAGACCCCCGAGGGAACAACAGCAGCAACTTCTATACCACCAGAGCAGAGTCGAGGCTGTCATCTAGAAATGTCTTTAATGAGGATTAAAAATAAGAGTATAAAAAATCAATCCCAGGGCGCTGCCCTTTATTTATTTTTGAGAGATAATCCTCCTTTATTTTGCTTCTGGTTTTTTAAGCATTAAAAGCAGCTCTCGCTGGAGCTTATTGTGTCCTAAACCAGCAGACGTGCATGGGAGCCCAACAGAGGGGCTGCTCCGCAGCAGCTGGCGCCTGCTGCCACCCACCACCCCATGCCCTGCCTGCGGTGTCCCTGCCTGCGGTGCCCCTGCCTGCGAACAGAATGCCACAGGGCCCTGGAGCTCAGTGCAGGGATGAGCTGAGCTCCTGCCCGGGCCCGAGGCTCCATTGCTCCTCCTGGCTCCTGGGGAGGTTTCTGCTGTCATCCCCCCCCGGCACCAGCCACAGGCTGTGATGGCTGAGGTGTCCCTCCGAAAAGGCACAGGTACCCGCTCTGCTGTGGCTGCCTACAGGCACTGCCAAGGCACTGAGCAGAGCAGGGTGAGCCATGGCTGCTGGTGGCAGGACCTGGCTGCCCCATGATGCTCACAAGCACCCGTGGTCCCACCCTGCGCCCAGAAGAGCCCTGCAAAGGGCCAGATCTGCTGGCGACTGCCCGGGGCCGGGCCCAGGTCTGGGGTACACTGCAGGTCCTGCTCCATCCCTGCAGCAGCAGCGACTGGAGCGCCCACCAGTGCCTGGCGCCTCCAGCCACCGTGGAGCAGGGGCACAGTTGAGCTTGCTGGCTCCATCCTCTACACTCAAACCCCCCAGGCTGGGCACCCTCACCCCTGTGCCCCCCACCAGGAACTTGGCCCAACTCCCTCCCTGGAGGATGCACACCAAGTGAACCCCAGGGCCAGGAGGGCTGCGGGACCCCCGGGCTACCCTAGGAGATGACGGTGCTCTGGATAAGCTGCAGCAGCCGCTCCTCCCGCAGGACCCTGGGCATGGGGAGGGGGGATCCCAGCGCCTCCCGAAGCTGGGCAAAGGCCCCGGCCCCCACCAGGTGCAGGCGCAGGGGCCCGATGCTGCCCTTGAAGCAGAAGGACTTATAGATGGGAAAATCCTCCTGGAGACACTGGTCCAGCTGCAGAGAGAGAGCAGGCTGCCCGCACTGCTCTGACACTGGCTTCCCCAGTGGAGCCACCGTCACCCCCCGCAGCGCCCGGGGCCTGCCGGCAGCCGCAGCCCCCTGGGCAGGGCCAGACTGTGCCCGTGCCCCCCAGCCACCCCAAAAGCGCAGCATCCCGGGGGGCAGAGGCTGCCGGGCCAGCACTGCCACCGCGTGGCTGCGGCCACCCTGGGCCTCGCCCACCCGCGGGCAGCGTGCAGGCAGTGGGACAGGCCAGCCCGCGGACCCCTGCCCCGGGGCAGAGACCCTCTCCCCCTCACCTTGTAGCGCTGCCCCTCTGACAGGTCCCGCAGGCCCCGCAGCTCCATGAAAACCTCGTAGTGGGGGGCGCAGGCCCCCGATGAGGCACCTGCGGCAGCACCGTGAGCACGTTAAAGCTGCCTGCAGCCCCCACCCTGCAGGCACAGGCACCCTGGGGCTGAGCAGGGTGCAGGAGGGCCGGCACAGCTGCACTTTCAGGGGGTCTCAGGCAGCTCTCGGAGGGACTCACCCAGCAAGGCGCTCTCCACACAGATGTAGTCAATCAGGCGAGCGCCTGGCCACATGCCCACCGCTCGGCACAGGCTCCGGCAGAACCGCTCCTCGGGGATGCTCTCGCCCCGCACGCTCAGCACCTGGCTCTCCCTGTGGTGCGGGGGGCCGGGGTGGGTGCCCCGTGCCAGGAGTGCCACTGGCACGTCCTATCGTGATCATGCCCGGCACAGGGCACCCCACGCAAGCCCCCTGAGGTGAAGGGCAGGAACTGGGGTGAGCTCACCTGCGCACAGGCTCCACCACAGGACACTGCCTGTGGAAGCCGGCCACCCTCAGCACCTCCCCGGCACGGCACCTGTGTGGGCAGGGAGAGCATGAGTGGGGCTGGTGCCGGGCATGTGGGGCTGGGGTAGACAGCCCCCCTAGACCACCGCAGCAGGGAGAAGGCACCTGTACTCTCCTGGCCGGGCTGTCAGGACCAGCCCATACTCGCGTCCCTCCCAGAGCTCGCCCAGCAGCACTGTCTGTGGCTCCTCCTCAGCTGGGCAGGGCAGGAACTCGCAGAAAGCCCAGTCAGGGCACAGCAGGAATCGGGGCGCTGGCTCCTCTGGCCACAGGTTCACACCAAGCAGGGCTGGGCAGAGGGCAGCACGTGTCAGCATGAGTCCCCCAGACCCACCACCATCCCTGCCTGCACAACCTCACCCCCCTACAAGGGGGAACTTCTTGGCTGGTGCTAGGACAGAGCTGTTTTCAGAGAACAGGCAGGTCTCTCCAGGGAGGGATGTGTCACAGAGATGCACCCATGTCTGAGGGGGCACTGAGGTTGGTGCTGCCGTACAGCAGCGGCTCCCCCCACACCCCCATGGCAGGCCATGGGGACAGCCCCGCGTGGGGGACACTCACCTCCTGCCGCCCGGTAGAAGGGGCAGTAGAACCGCAGCCCCTTGCATTCAGCCTGGCGAAGGGCGTCGCAGTAGAGCCACTCTGCACCATGCGCCGTCCCCACCACCACCACCTCCAGCTGCGGCCACAGGCGCTGCACGATGCCCTCGAAGCCGCGGGCACACTCGGCCCGCAGCTCAGCCGCCCGGGCGGCGTCGGGGGCCAGCAGCGCCTGCAGCTGGCCCCGTGCACCCTCAGGCAGCCCAGCCTGGGGACTCAGCCTGCCCAGCGCCAGGTCCTGGGCCAGCCTGGGCCAGCCGACGCGCAGGGCCGCCAGCGCATCGTGCAGCTCGGTGGCCAGCCCAGCCTCCAGCACACGCAGGGTGCGCTCCCGCAGGGCGAAGAGCAGCTGCACCCGCAGAGCGGCGGCCCGCGAGGGCAGGGTGCCCGCCTCGGCCGGGGTGCAGTACAGGGTGGGCAGGGACCAGCCCGCCGGGGCACGGGGGCGGCCGGGCGCCCAGGAGAGCAGGGCCGTGCCCCGGGGGGCCAGCGCCTGCGGGAAGGCGGCGTGGAGGGTGTCCAGGTAGAGCAGGGACCCCTGTGTGGGGAGAGACGGGGGTCAGGGGGGCAGAGCGGGGCCCTCCCCGCGTGGGGTGCCGGCGCTCCCCTCCCTGCCCCGTCACCCCTGTACCTGCAGAGGGGGGTCGGTGCCCCAGCAGCTGCGGAGCAGCGCCCAGGGGCGCAGCGGGGGGACCCGTTCCCCCGGCGCCCCGTCAGGGCAGCTCTGCCCCAGGGGGTACCGCTCCCGGAAAGCCTCCGAGCCTGCCGAAAAAAGGTGCGGGGTGAGGAGGGGGGGCGACCCCCGGGAGCCCTCCCCCCCGCCCGCCCGCCGCCGCCCCGCTCTCACCGCGGGCCGTGCCGGCGGGCAGCAGCCGCCGCAGCCGCCGCTCCTGGCTGAGCCGCACCTCGCTGCCCAGCAGCTCCAGCCGCCGCCGGTACCGGCCCGCGGCGCGGCGCAGCGCGGAACGGGCCAGGCGGTGCCGCAGCGCGGGGGCGGCGGGGAGCGCCACGGTCACGGCCATGGCCACGGTCACCGCCAAGGCCACGGCCACGGCCACGGCCACGGCCACGGCGGGCAGCATCCCGGGGCGCGACCGCCGCCCCCGAGCAGGGACCCCGGCCCGGGACCCGCCTCGTCTCCCCGGCCCCCCCCGGCTATTCCGCCTCCGGCAGAAATGACGAACAACGACCGCGACCGGCGCCGCCCCCCTCCCTCTCCAGCTCCACCTTTATTCTTATTTTCATTTTCTCCTTTATACAAAAAAGCCGACACGGCCCGTCGTATCCTCCCCTCTCCGCGCCCAGCAGATAATTCGCAATTAAAACCCAAGAGCAACTACCCCCCCCCGCCCTGTTCTTCACGCCTCGGCAAGAGAAGGCTCCTTTTAAAAAATATAGTGCCATTTGTTTTGCTTTGTTTTTCCCCCAGGAAAACGTCCCCAGACGCCGGTCCCCCGGTATACGCCCTCGGCACCAGGGCCATCCCCCGCACGCCTGCCCCCAGGACCTGCCCTACCTGTGCCGGCTGTCAGGGGGGCTGCAGGTAGAGGCCTTGGCACCTCCACTCCTGCTCCTGGGGCATCACACGCCTGCCGTGCATCACCCAGATTTCGGGGAGCACAGGATCACCCATGCTCCCCACAGCCCCCGCCATCCCCCCTGGGCAGGGACCTGCCTCCTCCCCAAGATACACGTGAAACCCAGAGCTTTTGTGTTATAAAAATATTCCGTGCTTTATTTACTCTGTGGTAGAAAAAATAACATGGCCAGGACCCCAGAGCTTCTCAGCCAGGGTGAGGTGAGAGGTGGGGGGTGGGGGGCAGAGGGCTCCACCCCCCCCCAAACCACCTGCACTGCCCACCCACCCTCACTGGGTGCCCTCGTGCCCTGCCCCCCTCATGCTACATCGGCTCCGGCAGGGGATGCTGAGGCCAGGAGCTTCAGCTCCTGGGGGGCTCCCGCATCCCCGGGGGGCCAGAGTAGCAGACAAGGTCCAGGAGGGGACCCCACTGCCACAGAGCAGAGCACCAGCACAGGCAAAGGGGAGGCCCAGCCGACCCCCTCCTCCACCCTGTGCCAGAGTCCCGTGCGCCCACACAGCCCCTGGGAACAGAGCCACAGGGTAGAACAAGAAGGCGACATGTACGTTCTTAGTGACAACTGCAAAAGCAAACCCAAGGCCGGACACCCGGCCCCCACCCCAAGCAGTGCCTTGGCGGGGAGCAGGGCAGCTCCGGGGCCCGTGCTTGCAGAAGCGGAAAGCCGAAGCCGGGCCTCTTAAAAGGAACATACAGGAAAACCATGCGACAAATCCGCTGCTGTTTATACAAGGGCATAAACACCAAAGAGCCGGACGCCAGCCTGCGTTTCGGGGCAGCACAGAGCAAATCTCCGGGGCAGGGCCCACCCGCCGCCCCCCCGGCACAGAGACACGAACACAGCACAGTCCCCACAGCGCTGGGGCCAGGGGCAGGGGGCCAAGCGCCCGCCCATCACGACTGGGCATGGGGGATCCACTGACTGTCCATGGGGCGCCGCAGGAGCTCCTCCACGTGCCTTGCCACATCCATCGTATCATCCAGGTCGAAGTCGCCCTCGGGGTCCAGCACGGCGTCAGGGCTGCAGGAGGCAGGGGGTGAGGGGGGGGGACTGGCCGTGGCAGGACGGGGACGAGGGACGCGATACCTACTTCTGGGCATACATGTAATGGGGCTGGGAGCAGACGGCGGGCGAGGGAGCCTGGTCCATGTAGGTGGCCCCTCCAGGGGCAGAATCACCTGATGCACTGACAAACCTGTGGGGACGGGGGGGCTTGTGAGTACTGGCACATGATGGGATAGGCTTGCCCAGGGTGAAGCTGTGCTCCGTGAATTCCCACCACCTCCAACCAGCATCTCCTGAGGCTGGCAGGGTGCCAGCAGGGGACCCAAACCCCACACCCACAAACAGAGACAACCTGCGGGGTCCCCAGCCCCCTGAGAGGCAGCACAGCAAGGGCGGGGGGCATCCACCTTCCCAGGAAACGCAGAACCCTGCCTCGGCCACAGGCCCGTGCTCCTCAGCCCCCAGCACTAGCTCAGCACTGACACAGCTGCTGGTGATGCCAGAGCCCAGGAGCAGCCGTGGGACTGCCCAGGGTCTGCGTTCAGGGTCAGACTTACTCTGGCACCACTTGCTTGATCTGTGGCTTCACATATCCATCCACGGCTTTAGCTAGAGGAAAGAAGGCAGCACTAAGGCCCCAGGCTGCTGGCGCATGCCGCGAGCCTGCGGCGGGGCTGGGGGCTCATGTGCGGCCAGCTGCAGAGCCCCCGCCGGGCTGGATGCAGCCCCAGGGTGGAGGGATGTTGTGACCCCCAGTGCCACCCTGGTCGATGCACGAAGGAGAGGGACGCTTGTGGGATGAAGGGGCAGCGCTACCTGGCGTGGACTCACAGAGAACCGGTGTGTAGTACTTGGAGAAGACCTCATCCTTGGGCCGGTCAGGAAACACGTAGATGAGGTAACTGAGGTCTCCAAGGCGGTCGGCCAGGGAGCGGATGGAGAAGTCCCTGGTGGTGAAAGGCATCAGGTTCCAGAACATCCTCTCAGCTGGAAGACAAGAATGAGGACCACAATGATGCCAAGCAGCTCCTGGCCCTGCTCTAGCTGCAGGCTGCGAGAACACATCAAACATCAGACGGCATTTCCCATGCTGCATCCCTCCCCCCAGCAACATTTAAGGGCAAAACGCCTGTCGCCAGAAAAGGGGATCAGCCAGGAGGCACAGTGAACTGGAGGTAAGTCTGCCCTCATCCGGGCATGCAGGGGGCAAGTCCCCACTAGCCACGGAGGCTCCGTGGTGCTCCTCAGCCTCCAAGGATGCTCACGAAGAACAGTAACGAGCAGACTTGCTGCACAGGGTCACGCATCCCTTGCAAACCCCTTGCACCAGGAAGCACCACGGAGTTGCTTCTTTTTATACAGCCATGAGTAAGTCCTCATGGTTGGGTCAGATGGTTTAGCCCAGTCCTTCCTCCCCACCACCAGCGCTTGGGCTGGATGCAGCCCCGGCTGCAGCAAGCGCAGCAGTGCTGCAGCCTGCGGGCCAGCCAAGGTGCTACCGCAGGCTCCCACGTGTCCCGCTGTGGCGGTGACGGTGCCCAGCCGAGACAGGAGGTGCTGGAGGAGCAGCACCAGCCACACGGGCATGAGACATCCGAGTCACAAGCGGGGACCAGGGACAGCACGGTCGGGGTCTGCCATCTCCTGGCACACACTCACAGGAGTCAAACTTCCACGCAATGGTGATGCCACCGATCTCTGAGTCGCTGAACCGCAGCAGGAAGGTTCCATCAGGCTTGTTGATGAGCAGGTCGTGCGCCTGCTGCTTGTTGACGAAGCCCAGGATGGCCCTAGGCAGAGCGGGGGGAGTCAGGGCCGGGCAGGCAGGGAGCCGAGCAGCACGGGGCAGGGCGGCTCTTACCCGTCGTTCCAGTGTGGCTTCAGATGCTTCTTCAGCACCTCCATGACCCCATCAAACCACTGCCAGAAGGTGTAATTCCTCCCGGGCAGGTTTTCCTGTTGAAATCCCCAGAAAATCAGCACTCCCACCTCCAGCCTTATAGCTGCTGTTAAATAGCACAGGAGTTCGGTGCAGCAGCGGAGACTCGGGAACCTGGACTGCCGGACGGCCTCCAGCATGGCCAAAGCAGGCGCAGGTCAGCCTGGCCAAGCGGCACAGCCCTGGGGGAGCGCCAGCAATGCCTCCCCGAGGACGCGGGCCCTACAGCACCCCGCATCCCTCCAAGCAAGGAAGGCAACACCACCCACCCTGCTGCAGCCAACAGCTGTCTCATTTTTGCACCACTCCAGCAAGGAACGGCTCCTTGGGAGGGACATGCCCCATCCAGCCCCCCAGCACGAGCACTGGTACCACAGGCATGGCAAAGCCCCTGACCCAGAGCATAGCGGGACCCCAGGGCTCCGTGGCTCTCCTGGCACAGATCCCGGCACAGAGCCTAGCCCGCTCACCCGGTTGAACTGGGACCAGGACACTGTGGTGCTGCTGTAGTCCTCCAAATGGGAGCTGGTGCTGTTGAAGAGCTTCTGTGCCAGGAACACCAAGTTCTCCTTAGTCAGCCCACGGCTGCTCTGCACCTCCGCCTTGAACTTCATGTTGAGTGCCTCGCAGAGCTGCGGCCACTGCACCTTGTCTGGCACGGCGAAGGGCACGCGGCCCTGGGGGGGCACAGAGCAGGGTCAGCACCGAGCTCTGCCTGCCACCTCTTGGCACGTCCCTGCTGGGAGACCAAGCCCAACTCCCGCAGCCCCCCGGGGTGGGCAGGGCCTGTCCTGCCCCACCACGGCGCTGACACTCACAGGCTCGGCGAAAGCATTGTCCCAGAGCACAGTGGCCGTGGCGTTGTTGTCCTGGCTCCCGTGCACAATCACTACCACGGGCAGGGACAGCGTCTGCCAGGAGGAAGGAGACCAGGATGGGCTGTGGGGAACTACGGGAGCATTGCCCATGGGCACCCCACGTTCTCAGCCCAGCCCCACACCCGTGAGCATGGTGCCCACGGCTCACCCGAGCCCTGCAGAGGGGACATGGCTGGTGGCTTTACCTTCACCTGGAAGACCAGCTCGTTGCCACCAACACTGAACTGCGACTCGAAGAGGATGGTGAACTTCTCCTCTGTCACCGACTCAGCCCCGCGGCGGTCCGAGCGCTTGATCCTCTTCAGGGACTGCAGGGACACCAGGGATGAGCACAGGGGGGATGCAACGCAGACGGGGACACGAGGGGTGAGCCAGCAGCACTCACCATGTTGCGAAAGTGGGCACTGAGCGTCCCTGTGGCCTGGTGATACTCCATCACGCAGCAGTTGTTGAGGATCTCCCCGCTGCTCTCACTGCCGTGGGGAGGTGCAGGGTCAGGGGGACGGGCAGGGCAGGGAGCCCCCACGCCCCCAGCTCCAGGTCCTGCTCCTTGCTGCCTCGGCAGCCCCAGCCCCGCACAGCAGCCCTGTCCTCCCCCCACAGCACACCCCCAGTCTCCCAGGCATTACTTGCGGGTGCTCTCGTTCTTCAGCAGGGCCTTGGCTTGCTGCTCGCTGATGATGGTGGCCTTCACCTGGGGGGGGTTCATGTGCACGTTCAGCTTCCCCCCCACCAGGAGCCGCACGGTGGCTGCGAACTTGGTCTGTGTCTTCAGCACCTGGGGGGGCTGCTTCTCGATGATGAAGGTGCTGTGGGGGGGAACATGGGGATCAGGGGCAGGCAGGCAGAGCAACCCCAACCTGGCCCCCCAACCCTGCTGGGTGCCTTAGCAGAGCCATCCCCCCACCTCTACCTGGTCACCAGGGCAGAGATTATGTCAGTGATGGTGCTGTTCAGCTCCGACAGCATCTCCTCCACCGGGCCCGGGATCGGCAGCTGCTGGCACAAGTGCTCAGCCCGGCGGATCTGCTGCCGGTTCTGCCAGATGATCTCCGCCAGCTTCTCACACCTGGGAGGGACGGGGCTTAGCACCACGCCGGGGCTCGGCACCCCCTCCCACCCCATCGGGCATGGCCGGCACCAGCACCCACCAGGTCTGCAGTACATCCAGGGTGCCCTCGGGGGGGCCCCCGTTCCCTGCCAGCTGCTGCCGACGCTTCCACTGGATCAGCTCATCATCCAGGATGGTAGTTTGCTGCTTGCGCAGCAGCTGCAGCGTCTTCTGGTGCTTCTCGGCCAGGTCCTGCGAGGCAGGACAGCGTTATGGGGTCCTGCTGCAGGACGGCAGCACAGCTGGCACGGGGCTGGGGCGGCAGCACTCACCACGCGGTACTGCTGTAGTGTCTGAGCCTCCCGGTGCAGCCAGGCCTCCAGCGACGCCTTCTTCTGCTGCAGCGTTGTCTCCCGTGACAGGCGCTCCTGAGGGCCCAGCTGGGACAGCTGGGAGAACTGGGCTGGGGGACAGGGCATGGCATTAGGGCCGGCACCGCCAGCACCCCGGACTGTCGCCCTCCGGCCCCCCGCCTACCTTGGAGACGCATGTTCTCCTGGTACTGGATGATGAAGTACTCCTGTGTCTGCTGCAGCTTCTTGAGCTCATTCTCTGAGTCCTGCGTGATGAGCCGCAGCTCCTCAAAGGTCTGGTTGATCTGCAGGTGCTTCTGGGACATGGCATCCACCAGGGAGCCGGCCGGTGAGGGGCTCTGCACAGGGCACGGGGAGCGCTCAGTGTGGCAAGGGGAACCCTCCCCATCCCCCTGCGTGCTAGGGGCAGCGCAGACCCAGAGCACCCCCTGCCTCAGGGCTGCTCCCACGACCCCTGTGCTAGAGACCCCGAGCATCCCCCCATCCTGCAGCGCTTGCTCCCTTGCCCCCCGCGACGCAGACACCCCATGGTCCCCGCTCACATTGTTCGCCTCCCGCACCAGCCGCTGCTCGTGGTAGAGGATGTGCCGAATGCAGCGTACCAGCTCCATGGGGCACCGGTCGTACGTGTTCTGCAGGGAGAGCACGACCTGAGCCAGGCACGGGGCAGGGACACCCCCAGCCCCACAGCCTCCGCCTGTGGCCCCCCACTTGCCTGCAGCTGCGTGGCATAGTGCCCCAGCTTGATCTTCAGCAGGAAGCCATCTTCGCCCACTTGGTGGTCCGCCTTCTTCTGCAGCTCCTGGATCAGCCCCTCCAGCAGCTGCGTCGCCTTCACGTTCTCCTGGGGGTTGTCGAGGTCGATGGAGTCCCTGCACGCACGGAGCAGAGCGGTGGCGTCAGGGCAACCCTGCCCTGCGTGGGGGGTCCCCGGCAGACGGGGGCACCCACCGGCACCCCAGGGCAGGTGCTGCCAAGACCAGCATCCCCCATGGGGACGGGGACCCTGCTGACCTACCATGCCTGGCTCTCGATCCACTGCGACAGGTAGTGCCGCACCTCAATGGGAAAGTGCTGCCCGTAGAGCGCCTGCATCTGCCGCAGGGCTTCGCCCTGGAGCTGCTGCGCCTGGATCCACACCGCCATGGCTCACCACCTGCCGGGGGAGACGGGCTTGTCAGGTCACCGCAGCAGGGCCGGGTGCTGCGCCATGGGTGGGGGTCCAGCGCCGGCCACCCCCGCAAGCCATTTGCAGGTTCCTCTGGGTTCCCAAAGCCCTTTGCAGGAGCCTCTGGGATCTCTGGAGCTGACTCCAGCTACTGAAGGAAGGGGCAAGCAGGGGCAGGGGATCCTGGCTCTGAGTCACCCCCTCTTTTCTAGGAAGTGCCCTGGGGCAGTCCGGGGCCCTGAACGTGCCTCTGTGCTGCCTCTCCACATGGTAATTATTTCCCCTTGTGTGCTGCAGGATCGCAGCCATCACTGGCCACGCAAATGAGGAAACAGGGCTGGGGGGAGGGCTGGTGAGAAATCCAGAGTGATGCAGAGCAGAGGCCCCCCCTGCACCCGCCCCAGCTCCTGCCCACGCTCTGGCAGCACCAGCAGGCGGACAGGCAGGAGCATCCCTGGCCCTGAAGGCCCATGCAGCACCGCAGCCGCCGGTGGGTCCCCGGTCCCGCAGCCACCGCGTGCCCCGTGCGCCAGCGCCGCGGAGGAGACGCCAGCTGGAGCTCAGAGGTTCCCAAAGCAAGGTTTGGGGCAGCTCTGGCTCTGCGCAGCAGCGCTAACAGGTCCCACCCGCCACGTGGCTCTGGCACCCCGGCTCACAGAGGACAGCACGTCAGGCAGGGAGAAAGGACGGCACCTGTAAAAAGCAGAGCGTCCCTGCTGCAGTTGTATCTACGGCTTGGTGGGGCCTGGAAAAAACAACCTGGCGGTTGAGTCTTTGAGGGTGACGTGACGGTGAGCCATGAGGGAGGCTGGGGGGCTTGTGGCCCCTCCGAGCCAAGGATACAGCAATAAGTAGCATTTACACTCAAACCACCTGGGATTTAGTATGGTGTGGACGTGCCAGGCAGGGGCGCAAAGCCTCGGGCTGCGTCCCAAGGCCGGGTGGCCGCAACAGGATCCAGTTACTGCACTGGCTGGTGACAAGGAGAGGGAGCTGGGGGCCACGCTGGTGGGAACTGCACCTCCCTCCCTCCCCAGAGAGCTTTGTTCAGCCTCAGAAATACCCAGTGGCCCAAAGGGCTCCAAAAGCAGCCGGTGCCATCCCACAGGCAGGGGTGCACACGGGGACAGCACATCAGGGGGCAATGGTGGCAGCAAGCCCAAGTGGAGCAGCCACGGCCGGAGCCCCTGAGCCCTGTGCACCCGCCCCCTGCACAGGAAGAGGAACAATAACTGAGACTTGGCTAAAAATGAAATTTTCCCTATAAAAAGGGAGGAACATTACCACATTCACAGAAATCACCAAGTTGGAAATCCTGCTGGCAAGGAGGGGCCTGGGGATGCATAAAAATGCAGGCGAGGAGGGGAAGGGAAGGCAGGATGGCCGACAGCAGGATGTGCACTGGCAGTTAGAAATGCGGACGCTTGATAAGGGGCATCGGTGAGAACTGCTGCCCCGGCAGGGCTGAGGAGAGCAGCCGCAGCCGTGATGGTGCCACCACACCACAAACGTCTGAAGTTCCCAGAGAAGCGGGGACGTCGCACGGACACAGAGCAAACGAACGCTGCTCTGCCTATTGAGAAAATGGTGATCTCTTCCCATCTCGTGGTGACAAAACACTTCCTATTCCACTCCAGCGTGTTGTTAAGCAACGAGTCTCAGGCTGCTGCTGTGGTGAGCCAGCAGACACCGTGCTTGGCCAGTGCCGGCCTGGGAGCAGGAGCACAAGCATCACTGCTGGGGCACCTGGCAGCAGGCGAGCCAGCATCACATCAGCCTTTACAAGGGGACTGTGCAGCAGCTGACGACAGCGTGTTCACCTGGCACGTGCCCCGACTGAAGGCAAGGCTGTCGCTGGGGCCGCACCACGCCAGCGGATAAGCACACCCCAAAAAACCACTCATGCCAGGCTTGGACACAACCTCCGTGGGCATCACCAATGCAACAGCGCCTTATTTTTGTCTCCCATGGCTCACCCGCAGACTGACAAACCAAACCTCCCCGAGAGCCACAGGGCGCCCCGGCACAAGTCACCAGCGCTGCCTGCCACAAGCAAACGAGGCTTTCTGGCCACAAGGCCCAGCACAGCTGGGGCAACAGCTCTGCTTTGGCAAAAGGCATGGCAGCATGGTCCCACTGTGCCACCAGAGCCACTGGCCTTTGCCGGCAGCCCTGCACTCCTGCGCCCAGCCAGCTGCTGGCAGCCAGTGCCCTGGCTTGGTCCATGCCCAGCACCACACTCCTTGGCAGCACCACCGGCTGCCCCAGGTACCTCCTTGGAGCCTTGGGACTGTTTCATCCCCATGCCCAGGCACTGGCTTCCTCCTTGTGCTCCCCCCACCAGTGCATCGCCCTGGCCCTGCAGCTACCTGGCTCAGGAAACCTCTCCAGGGTTGGGCGGCCAGGGCCTGCCCCAGCCCACCGGCATTTACCCGCCCTGGCGCCATCCCCAGCCTGCCATCCCCAGCACCTGGGCAGCTCCCGCACCCCGGCAGGGATGGACAGTGCTGCTGCAGCATCGCACCGTGTCACGGGTCAGCTGCGCTGCAGCCACTGGCCACAGACACACTCAAACAACTGCAAGACACAGATAATTGCCGTGGTTTAAGCTACTTTGCATTTACTTGCTGGCAGCAAGCTATAACCCTCCCATTACTGCAGCTCGGTTAACCAGCAGCAACTCAACAAGCCACAGCAACGCGCCCACCGGTGACTTATTGCCTACGAAATGACATACGGGGCAGCTTCCCAGAGGTATGACAAGTGTCACGGAGAAGGACCCCAAACCTGCGGGGACAACGTGGGCAGGGGAGTCACAGAGGCAGGGGAGACACCAGCAGTCATTGCTTCTGCATCCAACAGCCCTGCTCCCTGCTGCTGATGGGGAGGCACCGCCAAAAAGGCTGCAAAATGGGCAAAACCCACCCAAAAGGGGCTCTCAGAGGGCCAGCGGCAGAAAAGACGGGCAGGGGAGGCTGGCAGCACTGCTGGGGTTGGGGTCGGCCAGGAGACATGATGGGACCGTACTGGGGATGGGCCTCAGCCGCAGTGACGGCCCTAAGGGCAGGAGCGGTGGCACCTCCTGGCTGTGGCAGCGGGCTGGCGCCAGTGCCAGATCACAAGCCGCAGGAAAGCAGAGTGAGCCAGAGCACATCCGCGGGCAGACAAAAGGAGGGAAATGCCTCATGGGGCGAGGCCGGCGGCAGCGCTTTCCCATGTGCCACGGGCATGGCAAAGCCCAAACATGGGCAGCACCCGCCCAGGGGCTGGCACACGCATCGCCACGGACGCTCACAGGCTGCTCACTGCATGCAGCCGCAGGATGCTTGCGGCGCACAGCCACCCTGGGGACCTCCCCGCAGGCAGGACACCCCTGCCCTGGTGCCGCCACAGCCCGACTGCACGTGCACTTGCCCAGTCCCGTGCCCTGCAGGGCTGGGCAGTGGCCAGGCGATGCCCTGGGGGGACCACGCCAAAGGGCTTTGGCCATAACCTTCCCACTCCCGCACACCTGACCCGCACAGCCCCTTCGCCGCCACGGCTCCCGCACTGCCCTTTGCCCGGTGCTCTCCTGGCCCGGGGGTCTCCGGAGTGGCGTCCTCCCCTGGGCAGGGGCACAGTGCTTCCTCCCGACACTGGGCTCTGGCAGACAGCAGCCCTGCGCCCACTGCGGCTGCCTCCTCCCGCCGCAGTAAACACACGGACACGTGGTTTCTCGGCACCTCCGGGAGCCCGCGATCGCTTCCAGGTCAGAGCCGGCCTCGCTTGCAGCCACAGGGCTGGACCCTGCACGCCTTGCAGCTGGTGCTGCTGGGGGGCTCTGGTCCTGCCCCAGCCAGCGCTGCTTCTGACCCCCTGGCAGCCCCGGTGGGAGGGGGTCCTCTGTCCCCCAGGCAGCCCAAAGCAGGCTCCCTCCAGGTCAGGATCCGGCCCCCAGCCAGGCCCCAGGAATGGTGGCGCCGGCTGCTGCTCGGCCCACAGAAAGGCTCTGGTTTCCCAGGTACAGACACCCATCCCCTCCCCACAATGGCTCGCCCCCCTGCCCATACCGGCTCGCCCCAGGGGACCCACTGGAGCCCCCAGGCAGCCCGATGGCCCCCACTCAGCTGGACCCCTGCTGAGGGCTCCCCCAGATTGGCCCCCCTCACCCTCATACATGGGCCTGCCTGCTGCAGGCAGCAAGCACCACTGTGCACCGTGTCCTGCCCCACAGCTGGGATGCACAGAGGGGTCTGCACCCACCCGAGGGGCCCCGCAGCTCCAGGAGTGTCGCAGCTGGGGGCTCCCCCATGCACAGGCATGACAGGTCCAGCAGAGCCCAGCGCTTGGCGCAGTTCCCCGCTCCTCCAGGGCACAGGAACCACAGCCCCGGCTCGGCACGGCGTGCCCCGTCCCGCAGCCGCACTCACCTCGGGTCGGACACTGCTCTGCCCCACGTACCACTCCAGTGTCCCGGCCCCGGGGCAGCCCAGCCGCGGCTCCAGGCAGGCGCTGCCGGCACAGCCAGGCTCCCGGGGCGGCCGTTTCGCAGGCTGTGTGCTACAGGAAGGAGCGGAGAGCAGCTATTTCCTTCCAAAATGTCAGCTGCCTGCGCAGGGCAGCCAGCCCCGGGCTGCCGGCAGCTCCCTCTGCCACTGCTGCGTGCGTGGTGCCGGCCGAGGGCGCGGGGCCGGCACCCGCTCCACCCCACGCTCCTCCCCGGTGCTGGAGCCGGGCACAGCCTCTGGCCGCAGTGGGTCGGTGGGGCTGAGTGGCCCTGAGCCCCCCCGGGCAGCCAGCAGCTGGCAATGGGACCCCAGGGACCAATGCAGGAGCTCAGCATGGGGGGAGACAGGACACTCGCCTGCACCCCCCAGCTCCGCTCATATCCCCCCGGCACACAGCACCAGGGCACAGCCTGCACCAGGAACACTGGGGTGCAGGTGAGCAGCCCCTGGACCCCCTGGACCCTCTCGGAGCTGCTGGCTGGGGCTGGCGGGTGCCAGGGCGCAGTGGAACTGGCATAGAGGGCTGCAGCGCTGGGAACGGGGCAGTTCGCCCATTTCACGCCTGCCTGTGGTTTCCAGCTTTCATCTAGGAGGCGGCAGCACCCGCCTGGCGCGGGAGGCAAGCTCCTTCTAGAAGCTCAATGCTTTGATGGGTTTTGTTTGTCTCCTGCAGAAGCGCGGCAGCAGCTGAGTGCCCCAGCCCGCCAGAGCCCCCAGCCCACGCTGGAAACTGCTGGGGCTGGGTGAGCGAGGCCAGGAGCCACGGGGTGCACGGAAGAGGCATGGCTGGCTCTGGACATGCAACGTGCCCCCCTGTGGGCAGAGGTGACGGGCCCTGTAACCAGCAGGCAGACCCCAGACTGGCAGTGCCAGGACCAGACAGGCTTCCCGGCAGCTTTGGGAGCCAAAAATAGAGAAGTCGCACTGTCACAGGAGCAAGGAAAACCCACGCACAGCCTGACACTACCCGGGGAGAAACCAGCCCCACACGCCCCAGTCGGGGACCGGTGCTGCCGCACAAGTTCGGGGGGGCTCAGACCTGGGGGCTGTCTGCAGCTCGGCTTACGCCACGGGCCTGGGGCTGCACCTGCCCGCTGGCACTTGCCGCCCTCGGGAACTGTTTTTCTCCCCTCTTCAGATTTTCCCTTCCAACCACAGAGACCAAGAAACCTGCGTCAAACCAAAACCACCAAAATACCCAATGAAATCCCAGCAAAATCCCTCAAATCCAGGGGCTGGGACCTAGAAAGAAGACTACCCTGGTGCACCCAGAGTCACCCTGCTGCAGCCATGGTGAGATACAAGCACTGCCCCGGCACCAGCGGGATTTCTTCAAATGCTGAGCACAGAGCATGACCAGCAGTGGCAGGACTTGGGTCCACATGGCAGAGTCGGGGGGTCATGGCTATGCTGCCACCCCCGCAGGCAAGCTCGCCACAGCCCATGCAGGAGGGCCAGCCCCAGCCTCCCCGGCCCAGCCCCGTCCAGGTGAGCCTGGTGCTGCTCAGGGCACTGGGCGCCCAGGACCACCCGCCTGGCCCCGGCACAATGAACTGGCTGTGCCAGACCCCGCGCGGGCTGGGCTGAAGGCTGAGGCTGCTCAGGAACAACGGGGGCCTGTCTGAGCTCTGGGCGGGGGGGCTGGGAGCTGAGCAGAGCATGGCAGCGTGGGGCAGGCAGCCTGCCCACCCAGACAGATGCAGGCAGCCAGTGCCGGAGCAGCCGCCAGGTGCTGGCGGGCAGGACACACCAAGCAGCCACACTGGCAGAGCCGAGTGCCCACCCAGCCATCAGAGGCATGAGTCCAGCAAGGATCCTGCAGGACACCCACTGTGGCGAGCCCAACCCCCACCAGCACCAGTGCTACCCCCAATAAACCCACAGACAGAATTAGGCCTGGGTAGAGCTTTAATTACTCCTGGCTCCATGGGGCCAAGCAGCCAAATTAACTGCCTGTGGGGCTGGTATGGCAGGGAGCTGCCAGCTGGGGGTCCCAGGGCTTCCCCTGGGCTCAGTGGGGGGATCCCCAGGGCAGGTGTGGAGCCACTGCCCACCATAGCATCCCAGCTCCGTACCGGCCCTCACCTAGGAGGGGACGCACAGCTACCACGTGCCAGGGCACTTGAGGTTATTTTTCCTCCACAATAATTGCTACCCACCCCAACCCCCTGTAATGCCCCTGTAATGCCCGAGGAGGTGCAGCCCCCAGGGACTCGCACGCCGCCCTCACATCTGCTCCAGCCCAGCCGGGACAGTCCCCATTCTCCAACCCAGGAGGGATGAGGCATCACCCCAGATGTGGCCCTGGGGACGGGCAGGGAGGTGACGGGACCCCAGTGACCCCGCCAAGGATAGAGCAGCTGTTTCAGGCATAGGAATGGGCCAGGCAGATCTGGGACCAGGCAGAAGCCCCCACACCTGCCAACTGGTTCATCCCTGTGTTGCCCCTTGCAACAAACCAGCCAAGCAGAGCAGCCACCTCCCGTGGACCCTGCAGGCACCCCAGGGTCTCATGGGCCCCGTGCCAGCCCTCGGCCCCTAGGCTGCCTCCAGCACAGCCCCAGGCTCACTGCTAATCCCTCCTCAGACCAGCACCAGCCCAGGAGAGATGGGCTGGTCAGAAGGCCCTGAGGATTAAGCCCATTTCAGCATTGAATTAGTCCCGATTGGGGTCTGGAGACATAATTTCATTTTATCTGCCACGCTCCAGCGAGCGTGCACAATCACACTAATCCAGTTGCCGGCCAGGCTGGATTTGTAGAGCAGGACCCAGGCGGGCTGGGGGCAGCGCAGGCACCTGCTGCACCGCTCTGGCCGCATCCATCGGGGGGGATAGATGTAGCCAACGCTGCTCTCACGCTCTCCACGGGACAGGGGAGACAGCACAGGAGCCTCCCACACTGCTGGCACAGCTTTCCAGCAGGACCAGCCCAGCCTGCAGGCCATGGCACAGGCACCGGCGGGGCCAGGGCAGGTCAGGGACAGCGGGTGAGCAGGGACAGGCAGAGGGATGCCAGCACGCGAGGGCACCCACTGCCCTGCCCCACCACCGTGTCTGGGAAGAGGCACTGACCATGCTGTGAGACAGCACAGGGTACGTGCAGGACCCAGTGCGCAGCTGCAGTTGGGCAGGCAAACCCTCACACCCTTGTCCTCAGGAGCAAACACCAAAATGCGGGCTGCAAGCACCCAGCTGCACCTGAGGATGCTCAGGCAACGGGGGGACGCTGGGCGCTGCTCTGCGACCACCGCCAACAGCGGCTGGCATGGAGCCTGCATGGTGCCTGGGAAAACGCTCTCCAGCCCTCGCAGACATCCCAGCCCAGCAGCACCCGATCCCTGCCCGAGGGCAGGCTCGGGCAGCACCCTGTGGCATAGTGCCGGGCTCCCACCGGAGAGAGCTGGCAGCACAGTGACGTGCCTGGTCAACAGGAAAACTGCTCCCAGGCATCACAGCCTCCCGCCGCCGCAGGCAGGCAGGGCCCAAGCCCTGTGCTGTCAGGCACTAAAAGGAGTCAAGGTGCAGGACAGCCAGGTCCCCTCCCGAGCAGCCCCCACCCCGCTCTGCCCCTCCGGGCCATTCGCAGCCGCCAGGTGACGGGGTTCATGCCCCAGCACCCACAGCAGCTCCGCGCAGGGAGATGCTCTCACACCGGGTCAGCACAGAAGGGAGGGAGGGTAAAGCCTTGTCTTCAGAAGAGGGGGCACGCAGACACCTGGGGATGTTGCCAGGAGGGAGGACTAGTTGGAATGGGAATAAAAACTCAAAACACCAATGGTTTCTGCAACAAAAATCTCATTCAGAATAGGTAAACCTCACAGTCAAACCTGGCCAGGGTTAAACCCAGTGTTCATCCCCAGTGCACACAAACACGTCCGGGTGGGAGAGCTGGGTTTCCCTGGGACACACTCCACAGCCCCAGGAGCAGCAGCCACCGATCATGCCAGGGCAGAGCCCCAGCCCCCGGGCCGCACCACAACCTGCCCACCTAAGCATTTCCAAAAGGCTCAGATAACTAACGGGGTTATAAACGGAGCGTGCTGGGCCAGGGCAGCTGTGCCACCCAGAGCTGCAGTGCAAAAGCACCAGGGCCGCATGTTAACACCACCAAATAGGACAGAGATCATTTTACAGCTGTTTTAGCTGGTGCGAGGGGCTCGGATAGCCAGCGAGAACTGCCTCTTTCTCCTCTAAAAGCTTTGCAGACAGCCACCGAGCGAGAGGGATGAAAAGCCAGACAGAGCGCGTACCCAGCACTCAGCCACTCGGCAGCCGGGCCCGTGCCGATGCCGCGCCGGCCGTTTGAGCTCTGCCCCAGCACCAGCCTTTTCCCCAATTCCCTCCTCGCAGAGCTGTGCTATAAACCAGCATTTACATCTCACAATAACAGGAAGACACAAAGTTGCAGCGAAAATGAAGATTGCAAAACTCACCAGTGACTGTTTGAACAGGGAGCGAGTTGTGACCATGTCACAGTTCGGCTATACCACTGCAGCCACCCGAGCCTGGTGAGAAGCTGCCCAGCAGCACGTCACTCCCCAGCTTGGCGGAAAGCAGGAGTTGGCACTAGGGGAACCACAGGGCACGGAGTGCACCCGCCTGCAAGCAGCCAGCGCTCCCGGCCCCTCTGGTGCAGCTAGATGAGTGGATTCTGCTTTATCAGCAAGTCAGCTCAGCCCTATCGGCCAGGAAGCCGTGTTCGCATGTGTGCCTCCCCCCTGACATTTCCCAACGCAGCGGGAGAAGCCGTTCACAGCAGCCTACCTTTTATCAGCCAGCAGATGTTGCTAGAACTGTTGCTGCATGTAAAATTCAGGCATGCCCAGCACTGCTTGGATCTTGCACCGGCCACGCGGTGCCAGGGTAAACACCCCCGCCCCCTTCCTCCTGGGATCAAAACACTTGGGGGTTGCAAAATAGACACCCCATGAAAGGAAAGGCATGCCACAGAAACATTACAGCTGTCGAGGCTGCTTCTCCCGGAGCATGCTGGAGCCCCAGAGCCAGCAGCTGGCACAGCCTCCCAGGCTGGAGCTGCCTGCGTGGCCGTGGAGCCAAGCCCTGACCGGTCCCGGCAAGGCGGGGACCGGCGAGCCCCTGCCTCCTTCCCCCAGCACACGCAGCGCCGTGCTGGCTCCCCCGCGTCAGGCACCACCGCGGTGCGTTCGGCCCCGTAACGTGGAGGCTGCTCCGAGGGCAGCACCCACAGCCACGCGGTGGTAAGCCGGCAGCCGCTGCAGCCCCCAGGGGATGCTGATGCTGATGGGAGGTAGGTCCTGCTCAACCCCTGTGCCATCCTGCCGTGCCCAGGCTCCTGCAAGCTCCCCGGGGCTGCCGTGAAGCCTGTCGAGTGCAGCCCTGCTTACAGTAATTCCTTGCAAACCAGAAAGTCATTTCCCAGCTGACGGGCTGCTTTACTGTACTCAGCACAGCACAGTCACCACTTGTCGCCCCACCACCCACGCTGTGGAGGAGTACAAGGAGCAGGGATTTTTCGCAAGCAGAGCATCTGGGTTTTGCTATCACTCGAGAAAGAGCTGGGAAACCCCACGGCGGACACTTCACAGCCACTTTGGAGTCAGCACTTCCCCTGCAGCAAGACGGGAAGGTCCCTCCAGAGGCTCCATGCAACCCTGCCCCGAGCATCCCCAGCTGCAGCTCCCCATCCCCAGCACCAGCCCTACCCTGAAGCATCAGGCTTGGGACAAGGCAGGCACACCAAAGCCGGCGAGGTGGCTCTAGTGACAACTGCTGGGGGCAAACACCCTCCCCGAGGGAGGACACTGTCAAAGTGACATGAAACACAGAGTGGGTGACAGCCACCCGTCATGCCCCGTTCCCAGCCCGGCTCTCCCGTGTCCCCAGGTACAGGCTGTTGGCACCTCGCAACCTGCACTGGAGCTCCTCCTCCACGTGGCTGCACACGCGGCGTTTCCCTGGGGACAAGCCCCACTCTCCAGGGACGTTTATAAAACGCAGGGAGAGAGTCTCCATCCTCATACCCAGCACTGCGAGGACCTGGGAGCCACATCAGGTCGGGCTGCAATCCCAACGCTTCGGGAGCACTCAAGGCTTGCTGCAGCAGCCTGCAGGCAGGTGACCCCGACACCCCCAACACCTCCCCATCACCGGAGCCATGTGGACAGGGCAGAGCCATCCTCAGTGCCGGGCCTCAAGCAAACCCTCCTCTAGTGCTGGATCGCTGCACCGGTACAAACACATCGAAGCATAATAGCAAACCTCAGCTCAAAGTTGCCACTAAGAGCACACAGCAACAGCAGCCAGCCCTCCCGTGCCAGTGCAGGGCTGCACTCCCCGCAACAGGCGCAGAGCCTCCCCCTGAAGTCAGGGCACAGGGATGAGGGGTGGATAAAGCTCCCGCAGTGCAGGGCTGTCTCCCTGGTGCTTGTGGTGGTGGACACTCTCTAGACCACCCCGCACTGCCCACGCCAACTGCCTCTGCGGCCGCCAGGGCTCACACAGCTCCAGCTGCGGCCACGAGTGCTGCTGGGGACACAGGTCTGGCAACAGGCACCCCGTGGGGTGAGCCAGCCCGGGGCCAGGAGCGTCCTGCTGCAACAAGGCGACCCATGCTGCGGTGACTTTGTGTGCCACATCCTTGCCATGGGTGAGCCCCGCAGCCTTGCACTGCAGTCCCGCCACAGCAGCACCATGCCCTGCACCCCTTGGCAACGCACCCCAACCGCTGCAAACAAATCGCTTCTTGTCACTGCCTGGCCTCGTCCTCTGCCACGGGGGTCCCCCGCACGCGGCAGGGTGCGCGAACTCCTGCCGAGCCTCACAGCGAGTTCCCGAATGCCAACGGCCCCAGCTCCGCTGTCAGCACTGGAGACCCGGAGTCACTTGACGTCACGGCGAGGAGCTGCTGGGAGCTTGGCCTGGTGCGAGCCCAGCGGCCGGCTGGCTGGGCGCAGAGCCCTGACAGCTCCCGTATCCCGCCGGACAGGTGGCCGTCGCTCCGCTGGGCTCGCAGTCACCCGGCCACGCGCCCCGGCCGGCGCACGAGCTGGGTAAAAGGCCACCGGGCGCTGCAGGCCCCCGGGGTGTCACCGCTCTCGCCTCGCATGGGGCAACGTTCCCCGTCTGCCTTCGACTCTGCCCAGTAGCGAGGTGCCGTGTGTCCCACCACCGGTGAGCGGGACCCCGCTCCCGCCGTGCTGCCCCGATGCAGTGTGCTGCCCGCAGCGGGACCCCCGCCTGCCCGGCCCCCCCGCCCGCCCCGGGGCTGGGGCTCGGGGCCGCCCCCCCCCGCCCCGTACAGCGAGGCAAGGCGCCGCTTTCGGCGCTTGCCCCGCGGCCGCCGCTCAGGCAGGGCCCGGCCCGGGGCGGCGGCGGGAACCGGTCCCGCTCCGCCGGGCGACGAGCGCCCCCGTCCCGGGATGCGCCGGGCCACCGGGACGGCCCCGCCGCCCGCCCCGAACCCGCGCAAAGTCCGCCCGCCCGCCCCGGGGGCGGCCCCGCTCGCCGCCCGCGGCCCTGCCTGGCCCTCCCGCACCTGCGCGGCCCCCCCGCCCGCACCGAGGCCGCGGGCCCGGCCGGCGCCACCGCCGCGCCCCGCGCCCGGCCCCGCCGCACGTTACGAAACACCCACAACATTCACCGACGGGCGGCGGGCGCGGAGGGGAGGCGCGCCCCGAGCCCCCCGGCCCCGCAGTCTCCGCCGCAGGTACCCCCTGCCCCGCCGCCCCCCGCCCGGCCGCGGCCCCGGAAAGCGAAAGCGGCCCCGGCCCGGCCCGGCCCGGCCCGGCCCCGGCGGCGATGGCGGCCCCGCGCCCGCCCCTACCTGCGGCCGCGGCGGCGGCTGCGGCTCCGCTGCTCCGGCGGCTCTCGGCGCTCGGCTCCGCCGCCGCTCTGCCCCCTCCGGCCGCCGCCGCCGCCGCCTGCGCCGTCCCCCGCCGCCGCCGCCGCCGCCGCCGCCCGGCCCGGCCCGCGCGGCACCGCCCCCCCGCGGCACCGCCCCCCGCCCGCCCCCGCCGCGCCACCGGCACCGGCACGGGGCACCGGCAACAGCTACCGGGCACCGGGCACTGGCACCGGGCACTGGCAACGGCACCAGCCACCGGCATCAGCACCGGGCAACGGCACCAGCCACCGGCACTAGCCACTGGGCACCGGCACCAGGCGCGGGCAGAGCCCGAAGCAGCTGCAGGCTTCAGCACCTACGGCGTGGCACAAACCAGCACCGGAGTTTGGCACCGGGTACCGGGGAAGCCCAAAGCAGCTCTGGGTGTTGGTGCTGGGCACGGGGGTGCCTGAAGCGGTACCGGGCATTGGCAGCAGCAGGAGCCATCACCAGCACCGGGCACTGGCACAGGGCCCTTGCACCTGGGGGACCCCACTCCTGCACCAGCACTGGCAGCGTGGGGAGCCCGCTGCGGCACCGGACATGGGCACCAGGATCAGGTCCCCATCACCAGGTGTGGCCAGGAGCCCCCACGGGCACTGGGACCCCCGCCTGCACCTCTCCTTTCGCACACATCCTCCCCAGTCCCCCAGGTCTCAGGCCAGTTCCCCCTCACCACCATCCCTGCCCATGGGATGGGCTCTTCCCTTGCAGCCCCATGGGCAGCCCGGCTGCCCACCCACCCCGCTGCACGCCAGCCGGCCCCTCTGCAGCACGGCCTCAGCAGCCGCTGGGCCGCAGTGAAGGTGCGAATGCTGCCCGTTGCACCTATTCATATTTCTAAATGGTTTCTTTGTGCTGCGCTGCCTGCAGGCCTCGGCTGCCTCCCGCTCGCCCTGAACCTCTTGGAGCAGAGGCTGCATGGGCTTGCGTGCCAGGGGAGAACGGGTTTCCCACGGGAGCTGTCTGGTCCCTGCTGGGGTTTGCATGTGAGTACGAGGAGAGAAAGGAAATCCCATCCCATCAAGCGCAGGATGAGTAATGCCACTGCCCTGGCTCCCTCCGGCTCCTCAGGCTTCCTCCCTCCCAGTACCGCAGCCATGGATGCAGGAGGGACCACGGGCTCTGCTCCAGCGTCTCAGGCTGGGCCCACAGGGACAGGCTCCCACGCTGCGGGGCTGGCAGTGCATGGGCAGACCACCATCCAAGGTCAGGGGACGAGGGACTCCGCCAGCCCAGGGAGCTCCCAGGGCGAGGAGCCTCTGTGGACAGGAGTCATCCAAAAGGCGACACCAGCAGGGATAAGGGTGGCAGCCGCAAGCCACCTCCTGATGGCAGAGTCCCGCCGGGTTTCCTTAACCCCTGCCTGTGTCCGCACAGCGCAGCGGCTGCTCAAGCAGGTACCTCCCCAGCGGGGTGCAGCACGGGGCCACTGGCCCTGGCAGAATTTTGGTAGTGCCAGAGCCAAGGATGGGGGCCACTGCACCTGGCACAGCGTCACAGGGTCCATGGGGATTGTCAGCTCTGGCCAAGCACCTGCTGTGCCAGACCTGGGCTCCCAGCACATGCCTGCTCGGGGTTCCCCAGATCCCATTCTTCTGTTCCCTCACTGCTGTGGTACTGGGCAGCTGCACATGTGGCTGCGGGCATGCCTTGTGCTCACCGTGGCCAGTGACTGCACCAGGCTTGCCATGGGAAACGAGCTCAGCTTCCCCATTCAGGTACGGATGACCTCTCCCTGGGCTGACGCCACAAGGCCGCATGCATGGCCAGGGTCCACACCATGACTGGGTCCCCAGCGCTGCCGTGGCCTCGTGCACCAACGGGGCAAGGATGCTGGGAGCAAAGGCAGGGGAATGGGCACCAGTGCGTCTCCCTTTCCCGAGCTGCCGCATCCCCCGCAAGCTGTAAGGAGAACCGAGGCGCTACCTCGACCTCTGGTGTCCCCAAACAGGGAAAGGTGGCAGCAGCCATGAGAAAACCAGCCCGAGGGTCCCTCGCACAGCTGCCCAGCCACACCAAACACCTCCCAGGCAGCACCGGCACCCCAGGGTGATGGGGCACCCCAGATGATGGGGCACCCCGGCAGTGGGCGGCTGTTGCGCAGCAGCAGGGAGAGGTGGCTCAGCAGGAAGCAATATTGGGTGTGCTCGTTTCTGCTTGAGCGCTCTCGCTGGCCGCATGGGATCTCCTGGGCTTTCACTTTCGTTACCAGTTAATCTTTTGCGGCCTGAAAAAACTCTGGAGGGAAATTCAGCAGGCGCATGGTGCTGTTCTGCTCTGGCCTGGGAGAAGCATAGGTGATCCCTGCCCAGGGCTGCTGAGCACCCAGTGCCAGCCCTGGGAAGCCGGGAGAGACGGACTCAGCTCTCGTTCCTCGAATGCTGGTGCTGGACAGGATCATTCTTGGGACAGTTAATGTGCTGGCAATTGAAAATCGCTCGGCAATTATGTAAGAGCACAGTCCCAGGTTCTCACCTCTCCTTTTCGTTTATCCGTCACTTTTGTGTTACAGTCCTCCTCTATCCTTCAGGACCGTGCAGCCATGGGAGCTGGCTGGCGGGGAAGCGAGCCCAGGGGACAGCACTGTGAGCCCTGAAAGCTGGGGCCACGGCAGGAGCATGGCAGGATGCCCAGGGACCCTTGTCCAGCCGGCAAAGCCACAGCCTGCCTGCGGTGCTATGGCCTTTGGGGCTCTGCTGCCCAGACCGGCACCCCCAAACAGCCTTTCTCCAGCTCCAGCTCCTCACTGCCTGCCCTGGCTCCATTCGTCCAAGAGAAAAAGATCTGTGGGCCGGGCAGGCACCACCCCAGCACCTGCTCCCATGCAAATGCCAGCCACAAACCGCTGCTTTTCAGCTTACCTCCTCCACGCCAGCACTCACCATGTGCCCAGAGCAGCCTGGAATGAACGGGACAGCCCAGGGGGATGAGTGGCTCCAGCCTGAGCATCTCCCAGCTCCCACCAAATGTATCATTGCCTGCGCTTGTACGCTCAGGAGGCATCTCGTGCACATGGGGCTGACACATCGCTGCTGAGCCGCTGCCAGGAGCGTCCTGGCTGCCGCTCCCAGCGCTCCCGCAGCGCTCCAGACCTCACGGGGAGGTGAGCTGGGACCCTGGCGAGCCAGGGATGGGTGCCCAACATGAGGCCAACATCTCCCATGCCATCTTTTTCCACTAAGACAAAGGAAAGGAATGGGGAAATCGGCTAAACGAATGCACTCCCTGCCCTCCCTGCCTTGGCTGGGGACACTCACGCTCCAGCGAGTTGCATCACACAGACAAATGGCTTTCACAATTCCCGGCCCGCATAACCCATCAGCGCAGTCATCCGGGCACTGGCTGCTCTGGCTGAGAAAATCAAGGTCACACGCAATGTCTACGGCTGCTGGGCCTCCAGCCGGGCACAGTGGGTCCAGGCAGCTCCGGAGGGTCCCGGGGACACAGCACTACCTGTGCCAGAGACCTGCATGGCCACACGTGCTCAGGAGGGCTGAAAAACATACACAAAACATCCTTCCTTCCCTCCCCTGTCCCCTGACTTCTCCCTCTTCTTTTTGTTAGGAAGGGGAAAAAAAAGAGGGAACAAATTACTGATGGGAGAGAAAGTGGAGAGTGCTCCATGCCGAGAGCGCAAATGGAATCAAATCAGTTTAATTTCAAACAGATTCCAAGGAAAACTCCAGGCTGGCTGGTGAGGATGTTACCCGAGATAAATTCTTCCTTTCTGGAGGGAGGAAGGGAATGGGGGAACAGTGGCTGCAGCAGTAACTGATGGAGAGGCTGCCCCAGCGATGCCCCAGCGATGCCCCGGCAGCAGCGGCTGTGCTGGTGGTGGCTCCTGGGGACAAAGGGGCCACATCAGACCCTCCCAGTGACAGGCAGCCCCAGGATCTGTCCTGACAGGACAGACACTGCAGACACCAGAGGAGGTTCCTGGGCACAGTCAGCCTTCCCACCTCCACCATCTCACCTGGCCCTGCTTTGGTGCCGAGCAGCCAGACCTTGCCATGAAAGAGCCGGTGCTGGGGCAGTGTGTCAGCATCCAGGGGATCTAATGGACAACACCAGCACCTCGGGCAGGGCAGGAAAGGTGGACTTTCCAGACAACTGAGCACAGCAAAGCACCTGAGCCTGCTCACAACCCTGGAAAGCTCCAAGCACTGCTGGGTCCCTGCTCTGGTCAGGACTTCTCTTGCACTGGACCTCAGAAAGTCTCAAAAAGCCTCTGGGAAGGTAAACAGTGTCCAGACTGAGCTGTCGCCAAACACTTTGTCATCTCGGCTGAGCTCAACAGGATGCCGAGTGACGCTGCACATTCAGGGGAGAGAGGGAGCATGGGGCTTCATAATTGATTTCCTAGAAAATTGCCTCTGTGTTTGGAGCAGGAGCATGAGGAACACAGGCAGAGCAGCCTTCTCTAAATGGCATCTCGAGAGTCTGTATTATTTCTCAGGAGTGGAAGCATTTATTTAGGCAGTCGCTGGAGAGGTCCCAAGGCTGCTGGCTGATGCCCTGTCCTCCCCACAGCCCTCCCAGCACACCCCACACATGAGGTTCCCCTGCATCCTTCTCTGCCATTCCTAGGACATGCAGGGCGCAGGGCTTGGCCAAAGCACAAACGTGCTGACCACGCCACTTGCGGGCAGGGCTCAGCCTCTGCTCCATCCCCTCATGCTTATCAGTGAGGGGAAGGTCTTGTCAAGGACCCCATCCTCAACCTGGCCCTGCTTTGGGTGCCATGCAGTCCCAGATCCGTGTTGAGGCCAGAAAACCCCATCATGATAATCCAGCCCGGCTAATGAAAACCAGATGAATCCCCAAATTAGTCATAGCTTCATGTTTTCCCACCCTGCTTCAAACATGCAGCAAGGGCAAAGCTTTGGCAGGGCTGCGCTGGCACCGTGGACCTGTAGCTCCTGGCACGGTGTCCTCCTGCCTGCCCCAGTGGCCCTGAGCCCCCTCTGCTCGGTGTGCAGGGGCCCGCAGGCAGGGACCACATCACAGGCTTGGCTACGTAAGCTCAGCGAGCTGCAGCCCCCCCCCGCTGCGGCAGATTTCCCAGCACTGGCGTCGCTCCTGGGTCTCCGGCCCGTGCCATCCCCGGCTCCTCGCCCCCGGCAGCAGGAACGCCTCATGCAGCAGCAAAGAGCTGTGGCCATTGCCTTGCAGTCCCGCTTCCCAGGGCAGCCATGGTTCTCTCCCTGCCCCCGTCGCCCTGGAGGGAGGTGCTGTCCTGGTGCCCCAGCACAGCACGTTCCTATTTCCCCGACATGGGGAGAGAGGGGTGCACCCAGTGCTGCTGAAGATGGGGTGGCCGCTGGGCACAGGGCCTGGCCTGCCTGTGCCAGCACAGCCCTGCCGTCCCCTGGGACCTGGGCATGACACAGGGGTGTTGGACTGGAGCTCGCCAGGCTATTTCTGCCTTGGCTGCCCCAGAAGTCATTTCCCACCAGGCTGTCACAGATGAAGGATGCGAAGGGAGGTCCCGTTGGAGAGCTGGCCTGGATGGGCCCCTTCGGGCTCTGACCGCACTGGGAGGGAGAGGATGCAAAACCCCAGGGATGGTGGAGGCTGGTCCTACAGGCTGCTTGCTTAGAGCAGGGATGGCAGCTGGCCAAGGGATGGAGTGGGCAGCACGGACCCTGCAAGGGCCTGGCCAGCCCACGGGCAGTGCACGGCTCGGAGTCAGCGGGCAGGGGGAAGCAGGGGGCACCCAGAAGACTCATCACTGCTGGAAGCTCATCACGGTCACAAGCTTGGCCCCATGGTGCCTCGTGCCAGCGGGAGGGGAGGACCTGCTCCAGCAAAACACCTAAGAAGTGGCATTTTGTCTGAGGAGGAATTTCCACAGGAAACCTCTGCTTCCAGCCACTCGGATATGGCTGGGAACAACCCCAGCAACACTTGGTCTCAACATCCAACAAGCATTACGACCTATGCAAAGGCTCCTTGTTCCCTCCCATCATTCATGCAGCTCAGAAAAAACAGCCAGGTTCCTGCCTAGTGAAAAACGCGGGAGTGGGGGGCACCCGGCCCCCAACCCGCGCCGGTGCAGCCACGCATCCCCGCGCTCGCCGGAGCGCTCCCCTCGGCAGAGCCCAGGTTGCCACAGTAACCGCTCGGTCCCAGCCAGCTCCTGCCATAAACACGCTGCCACGGGTCAGCCCGGTTCAGCGGCAGCTGCGCCAGGGCCGGCACCGCGTGGCAGCCCCAGCGGGAGCGAGGCCCCACAGCGCTTCTGCAGGCAGGGCTGGGGTCCCTGCCCTCCGGTGCAGGATGCGGGCACGGTGCAGCACGTCACAGGCGAGCACGGGCTGGGGTCGGGCCAGGCGGCAAGAACGGGAACCTCGCCCCGAGGAGGAAGCATGAAGGGAGCGAAAGCAGGAACTCGAAAGCGAGAGCAGCCCTGAACTCCCCCCCAGGGCCAGGCGCTGCCCCTGCAGCAGCTGGAGTTGGAGGAGATGGCGGCTGGGCACCTCCAAGGGGAAAGCTGCCACTCCATCCTGGCCGGCAGCGGGTGAGGTGGGGGCCGGGGGGCCGCAGTGGGGGCACTGCCTATGGGGTCCAGCTCCCATGGTCCCAGCAGGCACCCGGCTTTGGGGACAGCGCGGGGGACAGCTCGCACTCCCTGCGCTGGCGGGTTTCCAGCAGAGCCAACGTGCCTGGATGAACACAGTGGGATGCAGAGGCTCCCGAGGATGAGGAGGGCTCCCGCCCCTGCTAACAGTGCTGTGGTGCTAATTCCCAGGCCTTGTACTAATGGACAATGAGGAACTGGCACCTCTGGAAGGAAAAATAGGGGGAAAAGATCAGTTGAAGAGCCCCCCCTTACAGTGGGCTGGTGACTCGGGGCACACAGGGCTTGGAAACTGATTTTGGTCAAACCCCACCAGCCTCCTGAGCAGCTGAGCCTGGAAGCAGCGTTGGTCTGTGGGGTCAGCCAGGAGCTGTGGCAGCCCTAGCCCCGGGGCCCTTTGCCCTGCGTTGGGGCGAGGTGAGCCCTTGGCACTGGTGCCGGCACAGCCGAACGCTGTGCTCTGAGCCAGGATGGGATGCATGCAGGGAAACAGGCAGGTCGTGTTGCCTCGGCACAGCAGCCGCCGGCGGGGCTGGCAGATGGTGGCACTTGGGGACTGTGCTGTGCTGGAGCTCCAGGTCTGACCTCTGCCACACCTGGCAGTGGGCGCTGCCACTGAGACCTTGCTTGGCTCAACTCTGCTGCGTATTAAAGTTTGAGAGTGATGCAATATTTGATTTTTGGTTTACGAGCATTGTGAGGCAGAGATGGTGTTTGGCTTGGGCAGCGATGGCTTGTGCTCCACAGCTCAGCTCAAAGCTGCCCTCGATTGAGGACGTGACAAGGAGGAGGCTTAGATGGGCATTTGGAGCAGAGCGTCCCACTGCTTGTTCCCAGCTCCACCTTCATGGCAGCAAACGACTGGGCAGAGGAAGGATGGAGGAGGAGACCGCAGTGCCCACCTACCCTGGCAAACCAGCAGGTACAGAGCAGCATTTCATCGCTGCAGCCAGCCCTGCCCGAGCTCTGCAGGGCTGCTGTGGGCACAGCCTCAGCCAGGGACCGGGGGCTGGCGTAGGGGGCTGGCGGGAGCTGGGGTCAGGGCAGGGCACCGACCCCCGGTGCCGGCCGGGGCCTTCATGCCGCCCACACGCTCACCATCGCCCAGCACCCGGCAGAGCTGTGGGCGAATGTTTCTGCCCGCCCACTGTGCTCGGGTACAGGCTGCCCCGCTGCGTGCAGCATGCGCGCCCAAGAGCAGCCGGGTGCCGGGGGGGCTGCTCTGGCTACGTCCCCGGCTGCTGGGGGCGCGCCTCTGCGATCTGAACCTGCAGTGGTTTGGGAACGTGAACGACGGCTGTGATGGGCTGCGTGGGAGCAGCTGTGGTGCTGAGCTCGGGGGGCTTGGGGCACATGCAGCCGTGCGGAGGGCGAGGGGAGCGGGTGTGGGGGGGTCGAAGCTGTTGGGGCGGCTGCCCTGGGGCTGGGTTGGGCGAGGCTTGTGGTTTCCCACCTCATTGGAGCTGCCAGGGTCATTGCAACAGCAGTCGGGGAAGGGGGTGCTCGGCACAGCCACCCAGCACCCGTTGCGGCCCCACGCAGCCCCGTGCTTTCCCTGCTCGGTGCCTCCACCCACGCATGAGCTGGGTGACCCTCGGCATCGCTGCGGCCCCACCGGGGCACTGCTGTGGGGCACAGCACAGACTACGTGCCGACCCTGGCTTGCCTGCAGAGCAGCTCGGTGCTGCAGAGCGTCCAGAGCCACATCCCTGCAGGAAGACCCTGCGCAGCACCTGGGAGGATGCAGGAGGGGAGCCTCTGGCGGGACCCTGGGCTGGAGGTGGCCAAGCCCCAGGCGTCTCTGCCTCCCACCCACCCTTGCAGCACTGATATTTCAGTCACTTGGTCCCAGGGACTGGGGCTGTAATCACGGCTGTGCCGCAGCCTCTCTAATCCCCATCTGTGGGTTTATCCCCGAGGAACTGCCAATATTGAACAGGCTGGACTCGCCTGGGGCCAGCGGGACCCCAGGGCTCAGCCAGCTGCAGCCAGGGCCCCAGGAGAGCTGCAGGCCTGCCTGTGCCAGCAGCTGCCTGCTCTGGGCTCCTGTGGCACGGGGCTGCCCTGGCAGGTGGCTGCCCATCCCCACGGGGCCACCCCGTCCCTGTCACGCAAGCGTCTGCATCCCAAGCAGCTTATCTGCATTTGGAACCCCTTAATCTGTTTGCACGTTTGGCTCAGACACCATCCCTGCTCCCTCCCTGCTGCGCTGCTGGAGGAGGCCCTGGAGAATGTGCAAAGCCACCCCCATGACCTCATTTCAGAGCCACAAACAATCCCATTCCCCCAGAGCCCGGCCCTCCCGCCTGGGTCCTGCTGCAGCACCCAGCACAGGGAGAAAGCAGGGAGCCCAGCCCTGCACAAACCACAACCCCCCTGGGGTGGCCTGGGCAGCAGGAAGGGGGACAGGAGGTGCCCCCTGGTACCACAGGGGTCTGGCCAGCCCAGCCCAGCCCAGCCACCTTTCCCAGGCGCTTCCTCCTGCTGCAAATCAGGCCACAGCACTTGCCAACCATGCTGCCAACTGAAGGATTGACAACAGCAACCCCCGAGATCAGATCGGTGGCCTATTCACCCCGTTACTCAAGGGGCAAACCTGGGGAACAGGGCAGGTTCTGACGGGGATGCAGCATGGCCTGTGGGTGGAAGGAGATAAGAAGCCACTTATCTGCAGGAACGCGGCAGGGAGCACTGTGTTCCTGACAGCAAACAGTTGTGGCAGCCTCAGGGTTTACATGTCTGTAAGAAAATTCCTTGTTCCGGGGTTTTCTACCCCATCCTGCAGCTGGCAGCGGGGAGCTGGGAACCACTGGGGAGGAGAGGGGAGGGCCCAGGGGCTGGGCCAAGCCACGTTCCCATATGAGCCCCCCGCCCTGCACCCCGGCCTGTGCTGCCAGGAATTGGCACACGATCGCGTGTAGCTGCCTCGAGGGCAGCGATGGGTTTGCAGCTCCACGCAGAGCCCTGGTGAAGTGGAGGGTCCTGGTGGGGCTGGTTCCCAGAGTGGGGACATGCTCAGAATTTAGCTCAAACACAATGCTCCAGGGCACGGGGAGGGCACAGGATGCTCCACGGCCATCTCCAGCACCTCAAAGCAGCCCAGCGCAGCTGGTTACCCCTGGAGCTACGGCGGATTTAGCGAGCATGACCTGCATGCAAAAATCCCCCTGCTAATCCTGCCCGGACAGAGCAATAATCTCTCCCTGTCAGCCTCATCAGAGCCCAAACCCTGCAAGGAGCCTGCTGCCCTGCGGCTTTGCAGAAGGCCGCAGGTGGCAAGCGCTGGGGGTGTGGGTGGGGCCGGGCTCCCGCGGGAGATGCCGGTGCTCTGCGGGCAGCACGCAGCAGCGGGGGGCGAGGCTGGGGCCGGGGTCTGTCCCCGCAGAGGGGCAGCGTGCGGGGCACGGCAGCACATCGCGTCCCCACGAGAGGGCAGGGCAGGCCCACGCTGCAGCCCCGGGCGTGGAGCCAGGTCCCTGCGGGGCTCCCAGGCAGCCACCCCCCTCACCCAGCCTGGGGACACGGCCGGGAGGAGAGGGGCGGTGGGGAGAGACACCCCCACCCACCCCACCCCCCCCCCCCCCAGCGCCCCGAGCCCCGGGGCGGCGGCACGCGCAGGGGTCCCGGTACCGCCGCGGGCACCCCCGCGAACGGCGCAGCCCGAGCAGGGCCCCAGCGCAGCCGCGTCCTCCCACGCTGGCACCCGAGTTTCCTTTACGCAAGGCGAGGAGAGCCAGGGGCAGACAGAAACCATGCCCGGGCTGGGGCGCAGCGATACGCCCCCCGCCGTCCCCCCGCTGCCGCGGGACGGGCCCTGCCGCGCCCCGATAAGGCGGGAGGCGCGGGAGCAGCCTGCCCACGCAGGCTGGGCAGCGGCGTGGGCCAGGTGCCGGCAGCACCGGGGCGCGTTGGTTTGCGCCGAGCAAACCGCAGCTCTGGCGTCAGGGCCAGCGTTTCACTGACAGAGGCCCCAGTTCCCGGAGCAGGGTAAGGCAGGCGCTGCACGCAGACAGCTGAACTCACACCCTGAGACCACGTCGCTTCAGAGTCTTTTATTTTGGAGAAAGTTAAACCTGTAAATACAGCAATAAAATATACAAAAAAATAAAGTTTTTTTACAGTATTGAATGCTGCCCAGGGCTACAGTGACTGCAGCTGGAGGCAGCTACACCCGAGCACAGGGGCAAAGGGTCCTTGTCCCCTCTGAGCCCCTCCGAACTTCAAAGGGCATTCCCATCCCCAGGGCCAGCCACGGACACCCGCTCCTGCCCACACACACCCAGCTAAGGGGGCTGTCTGGGACCCCACAGCCCTCTCTCTCTTCCCCTGGGGACCCTCCCCCCACCCTGCCCGCAGGCTGTGATGCCGCCAGCGCAGCCCACACCTCGTGGGCTGTGGGGACAGCCCATGGTCTTTACTGGGTAGAAAAGCCAGAGCCACACAACGGGTCCACCCTGCGCCACAGCAGCATCACTGGTACAGACGATTGAGGGTTCCTCTCCACCCAGGGCTGGATCAAGACTCATCATAGACCTGTAAAGCCTGGTGCTGGTGCCCAGTAAGATGTTTCTCCATTGATGTTACACACAGCCTCAGTGCTGACCGCTCCCGCAGCCCTGCCCCAAAGCACCGGGCCCAGCCGAGCACAGCACACACCCCTCCTGCCACCCTGGTGCCAGCAGCCACAGCCCCATTAACACCACGGGCTTCCAGATGCAGCAGGGAGGCAGCAGCTCTCACTGCCTCTCCCCTCCCCTTCCTTGCCCATAGGTGTCTGCATGCCCACTGCATGGAAAAGGCAGGAGGGTTCCCCCACTTTTGGTAAATACAGAACCATAGCCATGGGTCAAGCACAGCTTCCACCTTTCCTTTACACCCCCAAGCAAGGAAACCTGCCCTTTGTAACACCCACGTCTCTGTCAAGCGCTGGCCAACCGCAGATTCCTCTCCCTACGTACAACCTGCTCCCTTCTACTCTTGCCACCTCCTACCTTAACAGCGACAGCCAACCTCCAACAAAAATGCCACACGAAGCCCCCGAAAAGCTGCAAACCCACTGCCTGGGGCATCACAAGCCATACCAGAAGGAAAAGGTCCAGGCCAGGCCATCCACTGCCCCGCTACAGATCATGCTGGATCCAGCAGCCTCCCATCCTCCCCCCCAGGGTCCAACAGGTCTAACTGTGCAGCAAGGGAGGCACAGCCACGCTCCTGTCACTCGCCTGGCCACGGGTCAAGCCACAGTTGGGGCAGCCTCTGTGGTTATACCCAGGTCCCAAAAGAGGCCCAAGATGCAAGTGCTGCATGCTCACAAGCATGCACTGGTGTTGGGACACATCACTGCCCCGTCAGTCACCCTGGGAAACTAGTCATCCCGGGAAACCAGTCATCCCAGCAGGAGCCCTGGAGCTGCTGGAGCCAGCCAGACCTCTGTGCCCACAGCAGGAAGCGGGTGGCCAGAAGAAGGAGCCACCAAAACCCCCTGCTCCCAGCAAAAACCAGTCTGAGCCCAGGAGAAGCATCACCTAGATAGGGCAGGAGGGCCTGGGTGCATCTACCTTGCAGCTCTGAGCAATGTGCTGGTCCTCCTGGCCAAAAGCAGGGCCAAAGGTGCAGAGAGGAGAACCCTCTGCGCTCTGCGAGCCCTGGGAGGGCTGCTGGGGCAGCAGCAATGCAGACCCCGGTTGCGCAGCACGTCGCGTAAACCATGTGGAGGCCAGGACCGGCCGATCCCCTCTCAGGTGCCTGGAAGCAAATCTGGGTTCGTAAGGTCTTCACAGGCTTTTGGACTCTGGCAGTCAGGAAAGCAGCTTTCAACAGCAGGCAGCACAACTGGGGCTGCAGAAGCATCTGTAAAAACTGAGGCTGCAATCGGAGGCTAATAGGCACTTGAATGAGCAAAACAATAATAAAAAACTGTTACGGAAGGAAATAGAAAAAGGTTCATTCTCCCCCTCCCCCCAAAGAGACGAATGGAAACCACCCTGGAGAGGGGGGTGTTCGTTTAGGTCAAACAAGGAATCGGTGGCAGGGACCTCGGCCCCCAGCTCCTCTCAAGGAAAGGCTCAGAGCAACCGTGACCGAGCAGGGTGAGACCAGGGGAGCTCTTTGGAGGCAGGAAGCCCAAGTCCTGGGAGGGCCCCCGCGAGCGCCGGCGGAGCACCTCACATCGGTGAAGAAGCACACTCCGGGGTCAGCTCCATGTCGAAGGTCAGTGACTCTGTGGGGAGACACAGCCAGAGGTTACAGGGCCACGCGTGGCTGCAGCCAGGACCCCCTCGGGGGCCACGTCCCACCACTCACCGAACTGCCCCCCTGCATTGGCCTCTGCTCCCTCGCTGTTGGTGCCAAACTGCATGAGCGAGTCCAGGGTGCGCGGGGACATGGGCAGGTCGATGGTGTTGCTGAAGGAGGTGCTGTCCGAGGGAGGAAGGAAAAAGCACAGAAACCTCCAGATTCAGGGCCTGACGAGAGCTCTCTGACACCCTCTCACCCCCCCGACGGGCTCCAGGACCTGGCACAGCCAGTCCCAAGAGCTCTCCAGAGGAAAGGGGCCCCAGGAGGGGAAGAACAGGCCCATGGTTAGGGCAGTGAGCCGGAGCCTGGCTCAGCCCCCACAGTCTCCCCCTGCCCAGGCTGGGAACCTCAACAGCACCCAGGCAGAATCCAGGCAGTGGTGGGAAGGAAACCCCTCTCAGGCAAGGCTCAGCACACAAATGCCCCCCCTAGTACTCACAGACACCCCCCAGGAACACTCACGGGGTGACACAGATGAACTTGGTCTTCAGATACGGAGCAGCACCTGCAGAGGAGCGAGCAGCCTTGTCACCAGCTGCCAGAGAAGGAACCCTCCCAGCCCTGAGCAGCCCTCGCTGCCCGCACCCCATGGGGACCCCGGTGCTAGTCCCACACTGTGGCTATGCCCTCTGGGGACTGGCACAGGATCCCAGCTGGTGACAGCTCTTCCACCAGCACTGTCCCCAGAGCCTCCCTATGACACGGGAGCCATGCTGGAGCGCAGAAAGTCAACGACTACCTGAGTCAGTAGCTTCAGAGTGCTCCTGGCTCTCAGAGCGGCAGTACTTCCCAAATGCCTCCTCCTTAGGGATGTCTGGGTACAGGTACACCAGGGGGGACACCAGGATGTTGGTGGCATCCATGATTTTGTAGCCCATGATGATCTCCGCAAATGACATGTTGTTCAGCTGCTGCTTGGTGTAAGGCTCAACAGACTGGATCTGGGTCTTCCCTGTACAAGGAGACTTTTGACACAGGGCAAGACACCCACGTTCCTCAGGCGAAGGCAGAGCCTTCCTCAAACACCCCAGGAGCAGCAGGGACAGGATTGGGCTGGGGCCATGCTCAGCCTCACGAGGCACCCAGCAGACCATGGGGCAGGACGGGGACCTGCAAGGTGGCTTCAGTGCCACAGAAAACTGTGCCACACAGGCAGCACATGGGCAGGGACACTCAGGAGCCAGAGACCAGCAAAGGGCACCCAGGCTCAAAGAGTTAAACCAGGCAGAGGTGTACTCAGGACAAGGAAAATGAACAAGTGTCTTATCAGGGGGTTCCAAGGCCCCTTTGGAGCCAGAAACGCTGGCTGAGCAAGGCACGGCACTAAGGGCAGCAAGGCAGGGAGAGCAACATACCACTGATGTCCTTCTCCACCCATGTGAAGGTGATGCCACCTTCCTTGCTGCTCTCGCTGAACCGCAGCAGGAAGGTTCCTGGAGGCTTGGTGCTCAGGATGGCTCGCTCCCGCTCCTTGCTGATGAACCCCATGATGTACCTGGGCAGGAGGAAGCAAGGAGAGCAGGGGTGGGTCAGGATACGGGAGCAGCTGTTCCAGGATGTGAACCCTGTCAGCTCTCTGCACAGCGTTTAGCAGCAGCAGGGCCTGGCCTGGCCTGGCCACTGGCAGAGCCACCGACATCTGAGGGATTCCCAGGTGCTGGGGCAGGGGTTTCACTCTGAACTAATCAACAGCATCTGGACAGAAAAAAGCATCCTGGGAGAGCACACCTGCACCTGGACAAGGCACCCCACTCCATCAGGACAGGACTCATGGGACCCCTCCCAAGGCCCAGCCCAACCAAGGCTCCCCAGACCAACGCCGGCTGAGGCTCACCCTTCGTTCCACAGCGCCAGGATGTACTTTTTCACTAAGTCAATGATGTTGTCCAGCCAGACCCAGAAAGAGAAGCCTTTGCCAGCCATGTTCTCCTGAGGAAGAGGACAGAGAGGCTGTGAGCATGGCTTGGAGGAAGGGAACAGCCAAGGGAAGGCACTTGGGGGAAGAGAGGGAGTTATACCTTGCAGAACTTGGCCCAGGTGATCTGACAGCCAGAGTAATTCACACCTGGCCCTGGCAGAGAAGAACAGGAGCATCAACTTTAGATAGAGCTGTTCTTCCAAAGACACCATTTCCAGGGAGCAACCTGAGGGACAGCAGGGATGGGCAGGACACCCAGGTTACCTAGAAGTTTTTCTGCCAGCGTTGTCAGCTGCTCGATGCTGAGGCCACGCTTGGTGGTGGAGGAGAACTGCCAGCTCAGCACCTCTGCCACCTGGTCCCAGGTCCCGATGGGGGGCTTGGTGAAGAAGTTCACGTTCTGCACAAGGCAAAACACAGCCCTGAGTTAAGACATGGGACGGAAGCAGGACCAGGCCCTGCCCCTGCCCTGCTACCAGGCCACAGCTTCCCTCTCCCTGGCTGCAGCAACACTCTGGTCCCAAAGCCTGGCACTGCTGCTTTGCCAGCTATCCCCTCAGCACCGGGTCCTACCTTGGGGTTGTTGGTCAGCATGTTGTACCACAGGATGGACGCCCAGGCATTGGGCATCTGGCAGATGTTGGAGATGACCACCACAGGCAGCGAGTGGGTCTGCAAAGACAAGATGTGACCACAGGCTGGGACGTCTCCCAGGGCTCCTCTGCACCCAGGCCTGTTGCAGCCACAGGCAGTAACCCACAGCTCACCTCCAGGTCGATCTTCAGCCCCTGGTGATACACCTCTGTCTCAAAGGTGATGAGGTGCAGCTCCTCAGTGACTATCAACGAAGCCTAGGGTGGAAGAGGACACAATGAGCACACAGGAGATGCCTGCCCTTGGCCTGACATACAGCCATCACGCCCAACGCTGCTGCTCAGGTCTGGGTGGAGAGGGCTGGTCTGGCAGCTGCCAACACACCAGAGGCTGCCTGCGGACAACACCCCTCCTGCTTCCCCTTGCAGGTCAGCTGCTCAACAGGGAGCAGAGCTGCCCGCAAAGGGCTCTCCTATGCAGAGCCTCCCCAGCACTTACATCGCAGTTGGCTCTGCCTCCGTTACCGCACCGCTGCTCCCGCAGGGTCTGTGGGCAGAAGGAACAGGCTGAAGCAACACCATGACAGCATCAAGCCTTAATGGGAACAGCCCGAGAGCTCATGGTACCTACCAGGTGCTTGAACTCTGCTGAGAGGCTGCCATTGTTTGACTCCTCCATGTTCATGACCTTGGTGTTTGTCCCCAGGATGTTGAACTTCCGGGACCTCAAAAGAAGAAAGACAGAGCAAGGCTGACAGAAGCCCCTCGGAGCAAAAGTGCAGTAGGATATTTGCCAGGATTAAAAGCAGAAGGAGAAAACAAACAAACAAACAACCCCAAACCTTTGCACTTACCCCCGAAGTGCTGCGACATCCCCAGAGTCCCTAGGAAAGGGGAGAGACACACCTGGTCATGGCCATGGCCACCTTCCCACCCTGATGCAGACAAGCTGGTGCGTGGGCCTGGCTGCATCACAACATCAAGTCCCACGAGCTCCCCAGGCTGTCCCCCTGACATGAGACAAACCCTTGGGACCCAGTGCCACCCCGCACCCTCCCCTTCTACCGGGGGTCGTGCTGGCCCTCAGTGCAGGGATGGAGCCTGACCCAACAGCAGCAGGAACAAGTCCCACTCCAGTAACGCCATGCAACGCTGCCAGGATCAGAGCACAGAACTCACTTGTCAATGCAGACTTTAATTTTCAGCTGATAGTTCAGCTCTGGAAACTTGACCAACAACCTGCAAAGAGTCAGCAGAGGCAGAGTGTGAATGTGAACATCCTGCACGTGCAAACAACTCCAGTTCAACACAGCATCTAGCACAGACTGCAGAACAGCTGGATGGACAGCAGTGCTGCATGCATGCCCCAGCAGGCAGCACCACGGTTCACACCAAAGCCCACGGGGATGCAGCATTACCCAGCTCCTCCGGCATCCCTGAGCCCATCTGTGTGCAGGCCTGTGACACATCAGCCCCGACACCTGCCCCCAGCACTGATGCTCCCGAGCCCCCCCAGGGAGGGCTCATTTTGGCTACCGACTACCCACACCAGGCAGGTATCTGCTCTGAGGAAACACCCTCCACACTGCTCCGTGCCCAGGTGCTGCCACATGCCAAGGGGACAAGGGGGGCACAGCTGGGAGATGGTGAACAAGCTCCAGGCAGAGCCCAGTGCCAGGGCAGCCTCTCTCTGCAGAGGCTAGCAGGGGACACAGGCCAGCTGAAAGGCAGCTGGCCAGGGACATGCTGACGCTTCCTGCTGCCCGCCCCCGCGGTGGGATTTACCAGAATCCCGTCTGCCTTCAGGAACACCGCAGAGCCCCAGCCAGCAGCCGCCATCCCTGCACCGAGTCATGCAGGCGGTACACTCCAGCAGGGCCAGCCTGCTGGGATTCATCCCCTCCCAGCACCAGCACTCCACACACAAGCTGGAGGCTGGATCCACACCAGCATCTCCTTCAGGGAGAGATCCTGCTTTGCTTTCCCCCACACGGGTTGCATCCCACTCCCGTAGCGCAGTGGGATCACAGGGGCCAGTGACCCACCTGACTTTGGTGGTGAACTGCACGCCGGTTTTGATGACCAGGGGCCGGTCAGGGTGCATGGGCATGCAGGGCTGCCTCTCCACAACAAAAGCGCTGCACGGAAAAGGCACAAGAACCAGAGTCAATCCTCAGGCCTGGCCCAGCACACTCGCTGCCCCCCCCTCTACCCACTGCCTGTGACCAGGGGACTGCCCACAGCTCCCTCCCAGCCCTTGGCACCTTTTCATCAGGTTCCTGAACAGCTCCACAATCCGCTCCTCCAGCATGGGCCGGTGTTGGACGATTGGGTCACCCTTGTAGGAAACTTTCTGCTGCAGTTCTTCCAACTTCTTAATCTGCTGCCGGGTCTGTAGCTGTGATTCAGCAAGAGAGGTTATCCTAGAGGAGCAGGAAGAACCAGTGTTAGCTCTGGCTGCTGAGCCCTGCACGGTCCCAGCCCGCAGACCCCTCCTCTTCCTTCGCTCTTGAGCGAAGACCCTCTCCATACCCCACCAGTGGAGAATAGAATGTGTCTATGTCCCCCGGCTCTGCATTTTTCTAGGCCACATGTTACAAAAGAAACCTGCATGTGCTCAAGTTCTGCACACCAGGAACAGGAACTTCTCAGAGCAGCCTTGAAATCCCAGAGGCCTGGGGCTAACCATTCCAGCACCAGTGTCCACTATCAAGGATCAGTCTGTACATTTACACTTGCAGGCACCAGAATGTATTTTGCAAGAGACAAGGAGCTCATTTCCACTGCAGGTGTTTGAATGCCACCTCTCTAGGGACTGATGCAACACCCAGCCAGCTCCTACCAGTTCTCAAGCCGGTCTAAGCAGATATTTGGTGGGCCGCCAATGCAGGCTATCTGCTGCCGTCTCTTCCAGTCTGCCAGTTCCTCATCTGCCAGCATCTTCTGCACATACTCCATGGCTGACAACAGTCCAGCCAGCTCGCTCACAATACCCTGTCAAAAAAAAAAGCAGAATCAACACCCTCTGAGATCTGCAAGTTTCACATTCACAGAAAAGAAAGAAGTCGCCCAGGGCTGTGTTTCCAGCACTGTTCCCAGTTCTGGCCCTGCAAGAACACGAAACTCATACCCCAGAAAAAGGGCACCACTGCACACCGGGGGGATCTGGAGGGCCAGCTGCACGACATACCCTTCGCATTTGGTCCAGCGCCGTGAGCATCTGTTCCAGCTGCTGCATTTTCTGCCGGGTCACTGACTGATTGTTTCCATTCAGATCCTGCATGTCTGTGCAGAGAGGTGAGAAATGTTCAGCCACACACGTGGACTCCTCCTACCCTCCCAAGCGTCACACAAACAGGCCTTCCAATGCAAAGGAGCAGGCACCCTATAAAGCACCAACCTCACGCAGCCTCTAAGCACCTTGCTGGCTTTCCCGCACGCACAGCAGTGCTACCACCTCCACAGGCCATTTCTCTGCTGACAGGCAGAGCTCTGGTTCAGCTCCCCTGAAGGCAGTGTCAGTGGCAGAAACAAAAGACAAGGTTTCTCCAATTGCCATGCAAATGCCCTGAGCCTAAGCCACCCTTCTTGCTTGGACAGGAGGCACGGGAGGGATGGAACACACCCTCCAGCAAGTTTCCTTGCAGGAACACACTTTGGTTTGCCAGGTGCTAATGAGCTTCCATTACCTCCTTGGCTTTTCAAAGTCTTGTAGTTAAAATCAAAGTCATCCTGGAGATTCTCCACCACTTTCATCTTCTGCTCCAGATCCTGCAAGGCAAGAGATGTGGATTTATTCAAAGCACTAGATCACCACAGTGGAGAAAGGAGAAGGTGCCTAGGCAGCACACATACCTGCACCCGCTTCCTCACATCCTGAAGATGCTGCTCCAGCATCTGCTGCTTTTCTGTCACTACAGCTGCTGTTGGATGTGTTGCTTGTCCCCCTTGCTGCAGAGGGGACAAGGAGGGCATTAAAACAAGGACACTACCCAGGGATGTTCCCCTCCCGGCCTAAGGAGGTTTTGCAGGAAGGGACTTGACCCCCTCACTAACAAAATCCAGTGAGGCTGGCTGCTCGCTTGCAGCAGCAGCTCCAGGGCTGCACAGCACGGCATGCATGGTGCAGGGCACACTCCATGCAAGGGGCGAGAGGAGAGACAGATGCACAAAGCTAACAGAGGCAGAGAGCATCCAGGCTGCATCCTGGTGGGAAGCAGCTACTGCCTGCGAGGAGAAGTTACCAGCCCCTGCAACTGGGCCATCCCTCAGCACAAAGCAGCTGTCGTTACTGAAGGAAGCAAGTGGGGAAGCTTCCCCACAGCACCAAGTACCTGCCACGGCGCTGCCAGGCGGGCGGCAGGACGGTGGCCCCAGGACACCTGAGCCACTTACCTGGGCTGCGGTGGCAGCCGTTTGGAGGAGCCGCGACTCTTCCCACAGGCAGCGAGCCACGATGCGGGCTATTTCCATCGGCTTCTCCAAGTATCTGCTCTGTAAAAGGACCAAACCCCCAAGGTGAGCAGGCACAGTGTAACTCCCAGGATCTCCATGTCCTGTAGAGCTGCAGGTTGTGAGCTGTGCCAAGGAAGCCGTTGGACTTCCACAGGCTCCTGCCGCAGCCCCCCCAACCAAATCAGCACTTCCCACCTCACCTGCAGGAACTGCTTGATGCGCCGCAGGTTGTGCTGGTACAAGACGTTGGACTCCTGCAGGAAGCGGCTGTACTGCTGGTCGATCTCCCCCAGCAGGTTGTGGAACACCAGCGTGGCGTGCGACTCCTTGCTGGCAGCATATGCCCTGCGCAAGGGAGGGCAGAGGCCTGGGTGCCCGGCACAGGGGAAGGGGCAAGGCAGCGCTGCAGGCAGCTGATCGTGCCTGCCACCCCCCGTGCAATTTAACACCCCAGCCCCTTCCTAACCTGCACCAGAGCAAGGGCCAGAGCAGGCCTGACTTGCTTCGTGCCAATAAACTGAGCCCTCGGCCTGCACCCACAAGGGCAGGGCGACAGAGAGGTCTTGGACTCAGGCCTAAAGTCTGGCCTTAAGCCAGGCAGACAGCACACACGAGCACCTCACCGGTCCCACGTGCTCGCTGGACAGGATCCAGGAATCAGTGCTCTGCGTCGATCTCCTTTACGACAGAGGCCAATGTAAGTCAGCCCTGGACAGGGACACCTCTGCTTCCCCTGGACGGGGTCTGACACTGTGCACAGAGCCCCGCTCCCCTTCGTGCCACACGAGCCTCAGGGAGGAGGCCCAGTCCTGCCGCGTCAAGGGCCTAGGGAAAGTGGCAGAGCTCCTCCAGACTGCCTCGGCACCTGCTGCCACCCCAGGGTGGGTGTCCCGAGCAAAGTCCCCATACCAGCGTTTCGCAAGGCCTTACCAGTCCTGGCTCTCAATCCACGGGGCCAGGAACTGCCGGAGCTCCATGGGAAAGCTGTCGCTGTAGAGCTGGTGGAGCTGCTCCAGGTACCGCGTGTCGAGCTGCTGCAGCTGGTTCCACTGCGCCATCCTGGCCAGCTCCGGAGACCTGGTGGGATGGGCACACGTGCTGCTCAGAGCTGGCACCTGGGAACCTCCAGGCTCCCTCCTGCCAGCCATTCGGCAGGACCCAGCCACGACCGCTACTCTGGTTTGGGCAGGGCTGATGGGGCCAGAACTGGAGACGGCCAGGGTGCCGTAAGCCTGGGGCACACAGCTCTGGGAGGGCTGTCGTGGGCAAGGTCGGCAGTGCCTGTCCCTCTAAGGGCAGCATAGGGCCAGGGGAGCTGCTGGGTGTGCAGCTCTGGGCCCACAACACTGCAGAGCTCCAACGCGCCCCGAGGAACGAGGCCAGCCCCGGTGTCCCTGTGGAGCCGATCATGTATCCAGGAGCTGGTTCCTCTTCAGCAAAACCCACCCCGAGCCAGCAGCAGGACCAGTTCAAGAAGCCCTGGGACTGGCACCGGTTTGTGCCTCCAGGCTGGGCTCTGGCAAGGCAAGAGCAGCCGCCAGCTCCGCTGGCCGGGCAGGCGCCCCTGCATCACCTGCTGCATCACCCACGGGCGGGCCTGGGTCAAGGCAAGGAGGAACCGCAGACTGAAACTGCATTGTTAGTGCGGGAATGACGGCACGAACGCCTGGGGGAGGGTGGGGAAGGCACCAGCCTGGCTGTGAGGGGAAAAGCCCTTTTCACATCCGCAGACATCTGCGCCCAGCACTCGGTCCCGGAACCCCCGGCAGCGCAGGATGCAGCCGCACAGCCTCGCCTCCCTGCAGGGCGAGCGGTGAAACAGAGCACCAAAACGCAAGGCTCCAGCAGCACCGCTCCATCCTGAGAGCTCCACTCAAAATCCAGCCAAAGGTGAGTGTGGAAGGCGGCTTCGGCCCCAGCCCAGCCTGTCCTGGCCCTTCCCAAGAAAAGCAGCAGCAGAAAGGTTTCACTCCAGCTGCCACAGCTGCAAAGCTGAAGAAAGACCAGATTCTGACTCATTCTGTTTTCACCACGTCATTAAATTAATCTGAAACGTCTGAGATCAGAAGAGCAGAGCTCGCACTGGCAGCCAGTGGCCATTTGCACCAGGTTATAGGAGCACAGCAGGCAGGCCTTGGCTGCTGAGCCGAGTCTCATTCTCTCTTACCCCTGCAGAGGATCTCAAGGCCACCACACCAAGGGCTCAGTGAGGCACAATCCCACAGGGCTGGGCACAGCCCCAAGGAGGTCAGGCCAGATGCAGCCGCTCTTACAAACCCAGGCAGGTAGGAAGCCTCGCTTCATTCTGGTGAGACCCCACCTGGAGTTCTGCGTCCAGCTCTGGAGCCCTCAGCACAAGAAGGACAGGGACCTGTTGGAGCAGGTTCAGAGGAGGCCACAAAAATGCTCCAAGGGCTGGAAGAGCTCTGCTGTGGGGCCAGGCTGGGAGAGTTGGGGTTGTTCAGCCTGGAGAAGAGAAGGCTGTGGGGAGGCCTTACTGCAGCCTTTCAGTGCTTAACGGGGGACTATAGGAAGGATGGGGGCAACCTCTTTAGCAAGGCCTGTTGTGACGGGACAAGGGGTGATGGTTTTAAACCAAAGGAGGGGAGATTTAGACTGGATATAAGGAAAAAAATTTTTACAATGAGTGTGGTGATACACTGGAACAGGTTCCCCAGAGAGGTGGTTGATGCCCCATCCCTAGATACATGTAAGGCAAGGCTGGATGGAGCTTTGAGCAACCTGACCTAGCTAAGGATGTCCCTGGTCACTGCAGGGAAATGGGACTAGATGGCCTCTAAAGGTGCATTCCAACCTAAACCATTCTATGATTCCATGATTCATGCTGCTCCTCACACCACAGGGTCAGACCAGCATTAAAAGTCACCTTGTAGGCACCTCCTAACACCATCAAACCCCTCAGACCTGCACCGAGATGCTCAGGAGCTGTCTTAGCAGAGGGAACGCAGCTTTGGGCTCAGCTTCAGGAGTCAAGAGCGCACTTCCCGAGCGCCTGCCTTTGGCAAAGCTTTCTCCTAGAGCGAGGCACCATTTCCCAAAGCTTTCCTACCTTCTTGCCACAGGGGAAAAGAAGGGTCTTGGGCATGTAGGTCACCAGCGACAGGTACAGGGCTGTAATCTGGTGCCAACACCTTCTAGGCACCCTCCGGCCAGAAGCACACATGCCTGCCTGCCTCTGCTCTGGGAGGCAGGGAACAAGCTGCAGAGCTTACAGTAAGTGCAGAAGGCGGAGACTGCCAGGAAACAACAGAAACAAGGAAGGAGCAATTTTCAAGTTAGTGACTTGTGTATCGATGGAAATCAAACTAACGCTAATGAAGGAACGGCAAGCTGCGCTCAGGAAGCGAAGGCGCAGAACTCTGCTTGACACCAGCAGCAAGTCACTTCCCTGCAGAAAGCTGTTTGCTTTTCCCGAAGGTCACTGCAGCGAGCGATGTGCCAGCTGGGGTTTGGGGACGGCCACACCGCCAGCGCACCAGCAGCCGGCACGGCTGGTGCCACAGGAGCGGGGCACAGGTGAGGGGGCCAGCACCAGCTACGAGTCTCAGGCTGGCCCTGGGCTCAGATCAGGGCACCGCACTCCATCCCGCGGCAGCACCAGTACGGAAGCCCACCGCACCTTCATGGCGGGGCAGCCGCGAGAAGCTGGCACAAAGGAAATCACAGCAAACACACCAGGAGGTGTGAAGATTTGAGAACCAGCCAGCAGTGGGAGGTGCCAGGAGGTACACAGCAGTGCCCGGCAAGCAGAGCTTCGCTCAGCAAGGAGGCAGATGGGAGGAAGGCCATGCCACCCCTCAAGACAGGATTTATTTCCCTCCAGCAAATGAGACTGCTCTGTCCTGGGCTCTAGGTTGGGCTGGAAGCAGGCGAAGGCACAATGACCAGACCCAGGCCCGCAGCGAGAGCATCTGCTCCGTGCAGGAGCCAGGCAGGCTTTCATTAAGCAGGACAGATATTTACAAAGCCTTAATAGCAAGTAAGACTCCCTGGGCACACAGCAGCAGCATCAGGCAGGAGTTCTGAACCTTGCCTGGGGCGCAGAGCTGGGTGCTTGTGCAGATTTCCAGCAGCACAAGAGATGACCATGGGCACCCACCCATCACCTGCAGCTGCCACCCACAGCTCCCCTGCCAGCTCCCATGCCCCAAGTCTCCGCTGGTCCAGGAGGGGCCATGCAGCAGAGAGCTGGGTTTCACCAGCAGCTTCTCCAAAATGGGCCCACGTATGGATCACTGCCGCCTGACACTTTCAGCATCACTGTATGTTGTGCTCTGCTGATCTTTGCTGTACATGACACTTTCCCCATTTTCCTGGATGCTTTTTGTAGCAAGAGAGAAAGGGGGAACACCCTGTTGTGGACTGAGACACAGGGAGAAGACAGACACTGGCACCTGACATGGACTTAAAGAGGTTTTTAGAACTTTGCAGCATCGAACAGCCCCACAGACAGGAGCAGCATCCACAGGATATTAACCTTGAACAACAACCCCCTGGTGCAATCCTCACAGATGACCACGTGAACAAAGCCTGTTTTCAACGGAGCAATAACGGAGGAGGAGAGAGACACTGGCCCATGCAGGAACCTATAAACAACAGACACTCCTTCAGCCTCTAAGTAAGACCTGGCTTGATGTGACAGGGCCATTGTGACCCCAGAGCTTTTGCTTTCTGCAGCTGTAGGCCAAGGAAGGCTGGGCTGTTAGCCACAGTTCAGGGCTGCGTACAAGGCGCTGCATCAAAGCCCTCACTTTGCAGTGGATTCAGCGCCTCACTGGCCGTTTGCCCAGCTGCAGCAGCATGGGGATCACTCCTTCCACACAGGCAGCTGTGGTACATTCATGGCCATTATAACTCGGTACTGGAGGCTGCTACTACTACAGCGTGGACTGTGTAGTGCTGCTTCTTGGTGGAAAAACCCCAACAAATACACAGGCCAGGCAACAGCTACCAGCCAGAGTGCCCTGCCTGCTGGTGAGCTCAGCCACCTCATTTCCTGTTGCACCACGACGGCACCACCGCACACGGGGCTGCTTCACCAGCCTGTCCAGAACCCGCAGCCACTGCCCCAGCCCGTCTCCTGCCAGAGCAGCATCCCCAGCCCTCAGCTGGGAGCCAAGGGTGGGTGCTGCTGGGCCACTGCTGCAGTACCGCCATCGCACGGGAGCAGCTTCCCGGGCAGCCCCCCACAGCACCCAGTGCCGAGCAGCTCGTGGACAGACTTTCCCCTATCAGGCTGCAGCAGCTGAACCAGATGCTGCTTCACTGGACGCCTGATCCACGCAAATCTCCCACAAGAAAGCCACAACCTGGGCATTTCAGGGCAGTACTGGAGCCCCGATCTGCAGAGCACCGAAAGGCCAAAGGCAAAGCCCCCAGGCTGCTGCGCGGCAGCAGTGTTTGGATGGGAATCAGCCACTTCTCACTGCCACAAATAGCTGCAGAACAAGCCGCTGCAGCAGCCCGGGCTTCTGCTCAAGTGCGAGATCCTCCCCAGCGCAGCGCATGCTCCGCGGCTGCAGGAAGCCGGCACCCCACCAGGGCCCCAGCGCCACGCGCCATCGCGCTGATCCCTAAAAAACAGAACTAGCACGCAGTGAAACGCGAGCTGCTCTGCCTCTTCCCACCGCAGGCATCTCCTCGCAAGGCGAGTGGCTGCAGAGGCAAAGGAAGTCACTGCAGACCACACGCACGAGTACGGAGAACCGTGGCAGGCTCACCCTGCATGGGAACAGAGCAGCAGCCCGCAGGGACGGCCACCACCTGCTCGCTGTGCCTGTGGCCAGCCCAGGGCAGGACATGGTCTCTGCTCACTGCCCCTGGGGGCTCCGCTGCACCCAGTTCTCACCTTGAGCGGTCTCTCAGCAGAAGCAGCAGATCACGCTGACTTTTCGCAGCCCCCAGCTCAACCAGAGCCTGACCTGGCAAATCCTCCACATACCACTGCAAGGGCAGCGGGCCCGGAAGAGCCTCAAGACCTGCTTTGCTCGAACACGGGCTCACGCCAGAGACAGCTCAGCTGCAGCAGGTGACAGGAGGGCATGCAGCACCGGGGAGGGAGCCCTGTGACAGAGGCTGCCTGGCCCGTCATCGAGTCGGGGAGGATGCGGGAAGGCAGGACCGGCTGGGAGCAGGAAGCGGTCAGGAAGCAGCCAAAAGCCTCCTCTCCCTCCCGAAGGGCTGAGAGGAGACATTGCCTCCTTTGGCGCAGTGCCGAGCTCTAGCTCCTCCCAGCACCAAGAGAAAGCAGCCAGGCAGCCTGAAGCACCAACCGTCCCAGAGGCAAAGTGTCCCTACGACACTCCTTCTGTCAAGGCCACCAGTATTTGGGAAGGTCTGATCTCATCAGCCCCAAAACCCCACGCAGAAGCCTCTCCCCAGTCAGCCCTGCCGCTGGGAAGCCTCCTTTGACGGGGTTTAGAGATCTAAGGGTTGAACCTTTCCGATTCCGCTGGGCTTGCCCGTCTCTGCGGTTAGCCTCTCCTCCTGTCTCTGGAACGGAGCCAGGGAGCACAATGTGGCCAGGGCCAAGCACAGCATGATGCAAGCCCAGGGGTAAACACACTGTCCAGAGCTCAGGGCAAAGCTGTTATAAGTAGCTTGAGAGCTAGAGTTCATCTTTCTTTAGCTCCCCTGCCAGGGCAGAGCACAGGAGCTGGGCCCAAGCCGTGCGGCATCACTGGCAGCGCAGGACAGCTCTGCACATGCCAACAGCCTTAGTTGAAACAGGGCTACTGCCCTGGAAGCAATCCCACAACTGCCTTCCATCTCCTTTCTGGGACGCGCTCGAGAACAGCCCTCGCCTGCACTGCCACAAGCGGCAATGGCTCCCAGAGCAAAGCGCACGGGGACGGGCGGGGAATCACTGGAGAGGCCCTTGAAGGGGCTGTGGCACTCCTCATCCCCCGCAGCGCCACGAGCAGGATGAAGCTCAGTTACTGGTAGCGTTGCATAGGTCACATTAATAGAGTTATCACCAGCAGAAGCATCACAGGATCATGACAGATCAACGCTTCACGGGAGCCCCGGCTTTACAATGAACAGCCCTGCACAGCTGCACTGACGCCAGGCGCCTCGCTGCCTCCGCTTCCACACAACCATCAGCAGGCTGATAAAAAACTGTTCTTTACAACAAAGCAGCTAATTGCTCCAGGCAAACACAAGAGCAAGCTTTGAAAATCCTATTAGGAGAACTTGGCTCTGCTCCTCTGGAGCGCTTTCAAAGCCAGCCCTGGAGGGGGGAAAAATGGAGCAGCGATGCAGGGATTTGCAAAAGGAGAAGAAGGTGACAGCGCGGGGCAGAGGGTGGCTCTGGGTGACCTCACAGCCACAGTGCTGAGTTCCTTGATCAACCCACACACAACAGCTGGCTGTTCCCCATCGCAGCTCAGCAGCTCTCCAGGGTCCATCCAAACACATAACTCCCATTGCAGGAGCCGAGTAACACAGTCACCACCCCCTCAGGGCAGAGGGTGCCCACGGCCACACACCCCTCCTGTCCTCCACCACCGCTGCTCCAGCAGCTCCAACAGGTCCACAAAACACAGCAGAAGAGGCTCCACTGGGGAGTGTCAATGACAACAACCACGTTCAGGCTGGAAATGGGGGTCAGCTGCGCTGACATGTGGACACAGACAGGGCCAGCGCCCTGCAGGTGCAGAGGGGGCCTGGGGCAGCCCACCCTCCCCATCTGGGACACCACCCCGGCTCCCCCCACACCACCGGTTCTCCAGCTGTGCCCCTCCAACAGGCACACACGGGTGTGCGCACACAGCCTGCGGAACAAGTGTCACGCACACCTTGGGACAGCAACGCGGGACAGCGCCGTGCCGAGCGGTGGGACGCTGACAGGCAGAGCGGTGGGCAGAGCTGTCGGCCCCCGCAGAGCATGTGGGCAGCTCAGCCACACAGCTCAAACATCCACCCAAGACGCACAACCCAACAGCTCTGCTCCAGACCCGCTCCTCAGACACTCCACATCACACCTGCTGCCTGCAAGGATGGTTATCAAAGCCTGGTCAGGCAGAAGATCCCAAGGAAGGCGTTGCTGAGCAGTTCTGTTAGAGGGGTGGGCAAAGCTGCAGCCCTGAGCTCACAGCTCAGTTAGGGACGTGAATCAGGTCTTCACGCCTTGGTCTGCCTAGGTGCAGGACCCTCAGTGAGGCTTTCAGTCTCAGCTACGAGCCACTTCATCAGCATGAAGATTTCGCCACCGGGACAGGCTGCATCAACACCTGCCCTAAACCTTTGCTCAGGCAATCCCCAGTGTGCAGCCCAAGGGCTGTCATAGGGTTAAACCCCCCTAAAGCACACGGACAGCGTGGGAGCCCACCACCCGGCCTCGATGCAACCAGAGCAGGCAGCAGCTCCTCTATCCCTGCCAGGCTGGATGCAATTCCCTCTTCCAAAAGCCCGTTTAGGCTCTGAACCTTCTGCTGGAGTTCGTGCGGTGTAAGAACGCTCCACCGACACCCGCAGCTCTGCACGGGTGCTTGGGGAGCGGCGACCCCGCGGGCAGAGCACGATGCCGCAAGAGCTCCGAGTCCCACCAGCTTCTGGGAGCTGCCCCTGCCCAGCAAGAGCTCGCTCTGTGCCTGCTGGGAACTGTGGGAAGGAAAGAAATCCCATTTGCCGTAAATCCAGCGGGTTAGGTTAATTAGTACCTCCCTAATCACCGCTCTCCGGGAACACAGGGTGCTGCCCTAACCTGCGGCCGGGCGCCGCAGCCCCGACCCCGCCGCCGGGCCAGGCCGCAGCGGAGCGAGCTGCCGCCTCCCACCAAAACCGAAACCGCCGGGCGTCCGCGGCGCCGGCCCCCCGACCGACGGCGGAGGCTCCCGGGAAGGGCCCCCTGCCCGCGGCGGGGCGCTGCACCCGCCGCCCCCGGCCCCGCCAGCACTGCGGGTGCGGCACCCCCCCGGACGGGGACCCGGGCTGCCGCGGGGGGCGGCCGTACCCTGCCCACCCCGCCCCTGGGCCGCCCGACCGCCCCCCGCGCCGGCCCAGCCCCGAGCCAGCCCCGCGCCCCGGGACGGGCATCGGCCCGACAGCCGCGACAGGACATCGGCGCCCCAGGCCCGCGCCCCCGGGGCTCTGACACCCCGCTCCCCGGGGCCCAGCACCCGCCGGCCCTGGCCGAACCCCCGACCCTGGTCCCCGGCACCGACGTCCCAGCACCGACGGTCCCGACCCCCCCGGGGCCCTGGCCCGCCCTCGTCCTGCCCCACCCCCGTCCTCTCCCCCCCGCGCTCACCGGCGGTCCCGGGCGGGGCGGGGCGGCAGATCCCGGTGCCGGCGACGATCGCGTCCGGACCTTGCCCGAGTGACGAGAAACCTGCTGCCCACCCGGCCCCGCCCCGCCGCGTCACGCCGAGTGCGGCCAATGGCAGGGTGGCGCTCCCTCTGGTCCCGCGAGGGGCGGGCCCTGACGGCCAATCAGCGCAGCCGCCACGCGGCCTGTCACGGCTCGCCGTGGGGCTGGGGGGGGGGGGCGCCCCGCGCCGGCTGTTCCCGGACGGCGCCGCCTCCCGCCGCGGGGCGGCGCTGGCGAGGGGGCGGCGCGGGGGGGGGGCGGCGGCTGCCGGGAACGGCCGTGCGGGAAACCCGGCTGTGTTCCGGGCAGCGCCCTGACGTCAGCGCGCGGCTCGCGGCCGCCGCCACCGCCTCTTAAAGGGGCAGCGCCGCCCTAGGCGGCCCCGCGCTCGGCAGCGACCCCGCGTGGGGTAACGGACCCCGTCCCGGCCTGGGCGCGCCCCCCGCTTTCCCCACGAACAGGCTGCACGCTGGTAGTTTAGAAAAGAGACTTTATTAGCGGCGCTGCTCGCCGGGACACGGCCGCGGGAACTGCCGGGGGGGTCGTCCGCGCTCCCGCCCCGCTGCCCCGCGGGAGGGGACACCGGCTGGGGGCGGCCCGCGGGCCCGCCGGAGGCTCCGTGCTCAGAGAGGACCGTGGGGGCCCGGCAGGACCCGCGGGTAGAAGGGAGCCGGCGCCTGACGCCCCCCGGGGGGGAGGCAGGACCCCCGGCCGGCCGGGACCCCCGGTGTCTCGGGGCTGCCCGCAGCCGCCCGCTGCTGGCCCGCAGTCGGGGCTGCGCGGGGGCACCTTCTCCGGGGACGGCTGCCGCTATGGGGGGCATCCCCTGGCACCGGGTGGGACCCTCGGCCGGGGACAGGCCGGATGCACTGGACAATAAGAAGGAAAATAATTCTGAGAGGAAAAGCACATTTATATATTCGGTTATGTTGGCAAGAGCAGCCCTCCCGGCTGCCGGGGCAGCGGGCTGGGAGGAAAGAGACTGCGCCCCCAGGGAAGGGCTGAGCCCAGCAAGCAGGCGGGGTGAGCACGGCCAGGTCCCTTCCCTTGCTACCCGCCCGGATCAGCCTCCCCGGCGCACCCGCATCACCCCAGGCGAAACAGCCGAGGCGTGCGACCTCCCCCGCCTCGCCGCCCGCTCCCACCGGGCCGTGCTGTGGCGGCGGCTGCCTACGAGAGCCGGAGCGTGGCGGCCCCGGGCTGAGCCGGGGCAGCGCCCGCAAGCTGCGGTGCGGTACCCGAGCGTGCCTTGCTGCAGGGGACAGGGAGCGAAGCTGCAGAAAGCGGGAAACGGGGAGGAAAGCGCAGGGCGTGGGCAGTGAGCCTGAGCCGTGCCGGGACCCCTGGAGGAAGAAGATGCTCAGAAATACTCCAGGTCCGGTGCTGGACCCGTGTCAAGGCCACTCTCTGACAGGGAAGAGCCTCACGTGGCATCAGCACATCCCACATCCCTCTGGAGACAAGCTGCAGGTGGTGGTGGCTGCTCCGACACCGCTGCCCACGCCTCCCCTCTCCCTGGGCAGCTGGTATATACCTTGCTGCCGCCACCCCTGCAGGTGTGGAGGGACCAGACCCAGCACCCCACCTCCACGCTGCTCCCTGCACCTGCGAGGATGCACTCACAGACACTGCGGCCCGGCAGCCGGATTTGTAACCTGGGCAGGGGAGCGTGCAGCTGTGCAAGGCCTGTGCTGCTCGGGCCACGGCCCCAGGGCTGTCACAGCGACGGCCCTGGAGCAGCGGGGAGGAGCAGTGGGCCCGGCTGTGTGATGCTGTGCAGGCTCCCACAGCAGTCCCAGCTGCAGGGCATCTCTGTGGCGAAGCTGTCCTAGGTGCTGCGACATAATCCAGGCGTCGGGAGAGCAGAGGGGAGCAGAGCCGCCCGCCTGCCACGTGCCTGGCTCAGCTTTGCCCGCACTCTGCCCATCAAGAGGACTTGCTCAGCTCTTCCCTCCCACACACTGGGTGCACCACAGTTCCTCTGCTCCCCCGAAGGGGCTTGGGTGCTGGGTGTCTTCCTACCGGCGGAGATGGCCACGCAGCCTGGTACAGGGAGCTGGGGTGGCGTGGGCCAGCGGGCTGCTTGGCAGGAAGCTTTCTTGACACCAGGTCTTTGCTTTTGGAGGACACTCGAGCTTTCCAGGTGTACAGCCGTTATCTTGGTTTTAGCACTCTCCAGCTGGGCCAGGTCCCCGTCACTCAAAGCCTGTCTTCAGGTCTGGTGCTGGAAGGCTCTCACGCAGCCTGTGGCAGGAATGGTCTCCAAGGGTGATTTAACAGTGTAAGAAAAACAGTCCCGTGTTCCTAACGTTTCTGTGTGCTAAAACTAAAATATAAAATACACCTTGTCCTAGCAGGCAGGGGATTGGCGGCGGCTCTGCAGGGTAGTAAAGATGCATTGTGTACACTTCCCCTGGGGCACCAGGGCAGAGAGAGATCTTGAAATGTGAATGATTATGTGTTCAGCCGTCGTCCACAACCCTTCCGCGCTGCAGCCTGCCCTACTCGCTGTCGCTCTTGTCCACCAGTACTGCGTCAGACTCCTCCGTGATCTCCAGCAGCGTGTGCATCTCGGGGCTCTCCCCACGCATCAGATCCGAGTTTTCTCCCTCCTCTCCACCAACCTCCACCAGCTCCGTGGCTTTCACTTCCACCTCACCCTCTCTTATTTTCTTGACGTGGAAAGTGAAGGGTGGCACTTTGTAGACAGCTGTCTTGGACCTGGCATAGATGGTGTGGTCAGGGGTGAAAGACTTCCTCAGCTTGTCCCGAGAGGTCTTCATCTTCTCTCTCCTTTCATTAGTCACAATCTTGGTGCCCAGTTTGTTCATCCTCTTCTCCAGGTTGTGGCGGGTCTTCTCCAAGTTGTGACGGGTCTTCTCCAGGTTTTCCTTGGTCTTTAGCTTAGTCTTCTCCATCTTCTCCTTTGAGAATGCCTTCTTAAAGTCATCCACTCTTTTCATGCCACTCCTTTTGATGCGCTCTGCCCGTGACTCTTCAATAATTTCTTCAATCTCCACCTCTTCATCCGAGGAGAGCTGGATGTGGTCCTCCTCTGCATGGTCCTCACCCACAGGCACCTCCTCGCCCTCGCCTTCCTTCTCTAGCTTTTCACCTTCCTTCAGAGACTTGCTGATGCTCAGTTTAGACGGGAGCTTCACTTCATCCTGCAAGACACAGAGTGGAGCCAGTGAGACACACACGCCCAGCCTCTCCAGCCTCGGGAGCCGCCCCCCCAGCCCAGCAGTGCAGCAGGGCAGAAGCACAGCTACAATTCATACGATTCATAGCTAAACCGACCCAGGTGACGTCAGGCCTGGGCTCATCAGGCCATAGCGCACCTGATAAACTACTGTCAAGAGGATCTGCTCTACCTGCAGCAGCTTAGGGCTCTGCTGTATTTAAGCTCGGGTATAGCAGCTCTGCTCACTCTGCGCTGGCTCCAAACTCATCCATGACTCCAGCAGTGCAGGAAGAGGCAGGCCAGCACTGAAACTGGAGACTTTTCCCTTCCTCCTGTGCCCCTGTCACAGTCCCATCCCCTCCAGTTTCCTCCTCATCCCTGGGCCTGGCCATCGCACAATGCCGCTCCTGCCCCCAGAAAAGCCCCCACCAGCATCGGGCCGTGGAGGGGCGCGGGGAACCCACTTGCATAATGTGGTGCCCCTTTGCTCCCCAGCGCCTGCCCAGAGCCCTTCCCGTCCCCTCCAGCCCACGGCGCTTCAGCTTCCTTCCCGCGGGTGGTCTTCCCTTGGGAAGACCGCCGGCCACCGCCAGCTCTCCGGCCTGGCCAGGGTCCGGCCCGCAGGGCAGCGGGCCCGCAGAGCTGGGCTGCAGATGGCAGCACACTCTGGGGCTGTCGGTCCAGCTGCACCACCCAGCTTGCACACGCTGGCCTGGCCGACCCTGGTCTGTGCTCAGACTTTCCCAAGGCCTGCAGGATCCAGATGTGGGGCTGGAACATCTCCTGGGATGCAGCAGGCTGCCCTGTTTTTTCCCATTTCTCCGCTGGGGAATAAGTTAGGGAATTTGTCTCAGCCTGAGCCCGTATCTGAAGGCGGTGGCCCTGACTCACACAGCTAGGTCTGCAAGGTTACGCTGTCTCTCCTGGGGACGGGGAGAATTCATTCAGCTTCTCCACTCTCCTGGGTCAGCCAAGTTTCTGATCCCAGTGGCAGAGGACAAGCATGTGCCCAGGAGAGGGGGCACAGGTCTGGAGTGGGATTGGTTTTCATCTGAGCAGCACATAGCGTGCGTCCCTGCTGCAATGAATCACTTCTCTGTTCCCAGGACAGGCTGGAAATAGCCCATCACTGTACAAAGCGTCACAGCTGCGGGGCTGCAGCCCACGGCTCAGAAATTTATTGCCTGAGTGGTTTTAATCCACGGAGCTGGGCGTGAGAGGTGTGGAGCTGCCGAGACAAGCGCTGTCAGAAAGCCAGCAGCAGCCGAAAGGCAGCGTGTGGAACAGGCACGCAGAGAGCAGAGCTGCTGGGCTGGGGTTTGGAGAAAAGCCTGGGCAGCAGGACGGCCGGGTGCCATTCCCAGCCCCAGGGCAGATAGGAGCTGAACGAAGCAAGGACGGGGGATCCCACTCAAACACTGGCAGGAGCAGGGCCCAATGAAATCAAGTGGCAGACCCCGGGGTATCCCAGGCCCAAGTGCTTGAAGTGAGTGGCAAACACCAGCAGCAACTCATCTTCCCCCGGCTTGGGGATGCCAGGAGTGGAGATGCCCCATGTCCCGGGAGGGTGAACTTGTCAGGACATCCCTCATGCAAGGCTGCACACTCCACGTGTCACATCTGCACAGCAATAGCCACCGCACCAATGCAGCCGTGAGCTAACGAGCTATGCAGATGTCAAGAGCCAGGAAACTTGTGATGGCCAAACCACAAAAACAGCCACTGAGGCGCAGCCCCAAAGAGCCGCGCCAACTCCAGCCCTGCTTCTGCGCAGGCTTCTCTGGCACTGCCGCGGCAGAGGACGTCCTGATCCTGTGGGCAGCACTGGAAGGGATGGCGTGTCCGCACGCCCACGCCCCAAGCGCTCTCCCAACACCTCACGGACGTGCTGCTGCTCCGGCTGACCAAGGGTACTGCTGTGCTGGTGCTCCGGCCTAAGGCCCTGGACGGAGCAGGACAGGACGCTCCCTCTGCAGACATGGGGCTGCTTGGCTCGGCCAGCTATGCTGTCCCCAGCTCTTCCTTCCTTATACCACTTGAGAACTGACATAAGCTCATTGGTTACATGACTTGAGCACAGCTTCACCTGGAAGAACTTTGTGAACAATGAAAAGTCAGCTCCATGGAGCACTGAGCTCAGTGAAGGCAGCACGGGCTGCAGTGTCCACAGTCAAAACACAGGGTCTGCCAGAGCAGGGGTCTCGTTCAGGGCAAAGTTCTTCACCCTCTGAATCACAGCTCAGGTCCCAAATACTTTCTGGAGATTAAGGTAAAGTGGCCAACATGTGTTTTCTTCATTTGATTAGCCACTTCAAGAGAAAACAATACATGTGCTCTCCAGAGGGTCAGGTCGGTCCAGAACAAATCCACATCACTGCGAAGGCAGGGATCCTGTTCTGCACAACAACACCTGCTGGAGCAATCCCAGAGACTCGCGGGGACCCTGCCCTGCTGAGCCAAGAACATCAGGAACTCCATCCACTTCCTTCCCTCGAGTCAACACAATGAGCCAGAACAAAGGCATCCCCCTCTCTCGCCTGGCACGACTGTCACTGGAAACAGGCCATATCCTGCAAACTCAGATACTTATCAGCCCCTTGTTAGCTCCAGAACATGCATGTGCAGAAAGAAACACCTCCTCAAAAACTCCATGTTTGCCACATAAATAACCGCCTTGCCTTGTGTTACACCAGCAAATCCATCTTCTGAATTTTCTGATGTGGCTGAATAGGCTGTGCCAGCAACACACCCATCCGACCTCTGCAGCATCCTGCAACTCTTTCCTCACAACCATGAAGATGTGGCCAGCAGCAGCTCCTGGTACACAGGACAGCTGGAGCAACCCTCTCAGGGTGATGGTGCGGCTCTGTAATCCCTGCCGCTTAATCCTGAGAACAGCAATTGCCCAGCTGTTCGATCCCCACTCCCATAGACTGCACCTACATCCAGACGCACACTTCTGTCCTGTGCACCATCCCGCAGGCGATTGCCTGGCCCCAGCCCAGGGGCGCTCATGGACTTGGGGCTCTGCTCATGCCTCTTTCAGGAGGCACCCTCATTGCTCCAACACAGAGGCAACGCAGGAGCAAAGCTATTCCCATAACAAGGATGCCCACGATCCCAACCTCCCCCTTGAGATGGTTTCCTAGAGCTTTTCTCCAGCTGCACTTGAGAAATCTTTGCAATCTAGACCCGTCCCCTTTCCCGCAGGGCCAGGGTGACGGGGGGTGACACGCCTGCCACAGGGCCATCAGGCCAGCCGAGGGCCTCCGGACAGTGCGTCTCTCTTTCCTATGCCTGGTATAATTCCTGCATTTTTTTACCCTGACTCTTCTTCTATCTGACTGCTTATCCGAGTCGCAGATAACCAGCTGGAGGACAGCTGGTGGATTTTCAGCAGTGTGCCGTGGGTCACTTTCCTGACTCAAAGCCCACCTGCACGTAGGGAGCATTCCTGCTGGTTTAGCAGCCTCTGCCTTATGCACAGGACAGCTGGTGAGAGAACAACCAACAGCTCCAGCACATCTTAATGGGAATGAGTACATTGCTGCTGAGCATCCCTCATGTGTAGCTTCCTAATCCGCACCCAGGCACTGCCCAAATGCCAGCACGGGCCTCCTCCTCCCTGCTTGAGTGGTGTTTCTCCCATGGGGAAGGGGAGCTGCCTGGTGTGGGCAGAACGTGCCTGCAGACACAGCCGCGTCAGCCTGTGGTGGAGGACCATGGGACCTCGCTGGAACAGTCAAGAACCATCCCGGGTCTATGGGTGGCTGCCACACAAATCCCTGCTCTGGGCAAGGCACTATGGTCTGTGCGCTTTATTTCACTCGTGACTCATCCAGATGAGCCACATTTTTAACACCAGGCATTCCAACTACTCTATTTTTACTGGGAAAACACTGACCCTTGAAGTGGGCGAGTCCAAAATCCTGGGTCTTGGCAACCCTGCCTGTTGGGGTGTTCAAACCCTGGCTCCCAGTCAGTAAACGCAGCCCAGTTCTGTTCTCTAGGACCGCTTGAATCCAGCTGGCACACAGAGAGCGGGTAAACAAGATTTCTCAGAAGATCTTTATACCAGCAGAAGAAAAATCTTCCTGCTCCGTTCACAAACCACAGCTAGGCCCAGCAGGACAGGCGGCATCTGCGTGTGTGCTGGGACTGAGCTCGCTGCCATATGATGTGCTTCACGGAAGGTTCAGCTCCAATTCAAGTTCTGCTTCTCTTTTACCCATTTACAGTGTGCCACCCCACAGCCCATTTCACAACCCGACACGTACAGCTGTGCTGTCCCTTTGGCACAAACCTCCCCGGGGAAGCAGTTTACCTCGGGAAGCTCCCTCCCCCTGGCAGAGCCGATGGGACGGGCAGCCCCACAGCCTGCAGACCTTGCGGGAGCCTGGAGGGGCCCCAGCGCCCGTACCTGGTGTCGAAGGCAGCTGGCTGCCAGCTGACAGGGTGCTGGGCTGCTCCTACTTCAAACAATTCAGAGCTGTTAGATCTACCAGGCAGACCAGCTTCTGCCTTGCTGCACTAAGTGGGCCTTTTATCTGATGTTGTTTTCAAGCCCGAGTTCCTTTGCAGTGAGTCACCCAGGCAGCCCGGTATGGTCATGTACACACCGCCTGGTTGCTACAACACATGTAAACACTTCCCCTGTCGTATAAAAGGCCAACGAGACACAAAGCTGAGCTGCATTCCCAGCCTAGCAGAGCTCTTCAAGCACTGCACAATCACCAGCAAACCTGGGGAACATTCCCAAAATGTGAGAAGGGCTCCTGGATTCCTCTTGAAGATGCTTTTACTGTCAGCATGTAAAAAAGAGTCCCAGAATTCCCAGCCACTCCGATCTCCAGTTTGAAGGTTTAATGGTTTTTTTTTCACACGCACATGCTAATCACATCTGTAATTCATTTTGTTCAGTTATTTTTACACAATTGCAACGGCACAAACAGTTGAGTTTGGTTGACATGCAGCCATAACATGCAGAACATGACCAGCTCACAACCCCACACTGCTATGACCAAAAAGGGCTGATCCCAGCTGCTGCTGGGGGAGCCGGAGCTTGCTGCACCTCTTGCACCACGCCAGCCCTTCCTCTGCCTAGACAGGGCAGATCAGACAGGCTCTGATCTTGGGGGAGGCTGAGGGAGGATTAAAAGCGTCTGGGCAGAAGACAGCCTAGCCTTCCAGGTCAGATTGAGCCCTGCTAGCGAAGAATTTCTGCACTCCCATTGCCACGATTTTGCTCTGCTAGCCCTTAGAGGATGCTTTTCTGTGCTGACCTTCCATCCGTGCCACAGGAAGGAGGATTCAGTTATTCTTGGGTAACAGCAACAAACCTGATAAGCACCCACAGCCTAGCAGAGCTCAGGGATGTAAAGATGGCCTGCACACAAGAGAGGAGGGCTGTGCTTTCTTCTCCAGTGCCTTGTTGGAACAGATGTTTTCTGTGGAGGTTATAATTGCTACCAGACTCTCTTGCTGTATCACAAAAAAAGCGCCTTTTTGTGAAATCTTGTCAGCCTCCTTGTAAAGGAGTTTTCCCTGGCAGCTTCCCCCAGAGACCCCAGTGGCCAGGCTGAGTTTGCCCGGCTCCCAGGGAAGTCTTGTCCATCGACTGACACAGCCGTTCCAACCGGACAGTGCTGCACGCACCACGGGGTGACCACCCAACGCACAGGCGACTGGAGCTTAGGGTATTTTCTCTGGTAGCCACACAATAAGAGGAACGCTAACAGGGCACTGTGCTGCTACCAGCGTCCCTTGTGGCATGAGATAAGCGTCAGATACCTCTAATGCAGTTAAAGCTTATATCTAAGCAGTTAAAGTCACCACTGGCTCCAGTCTGTGCAGGAGCTGTGCCTAGCTCCTAGCAAACAGCGCCAGGGGGCTGTCACTGAACAGAGACGGATGCTGCAGGGCCTGCCTGGGATAACTGTAGTTCCATGTTACACAATTTGTGCTCTCCGCCTGTCTTTTGTCTATTTAAAACAACTTCAAACCATTTCACAAACATAACCTAAATCTTACAAGAAGCCTGAGGAGGTACGTATTATCAGGTCTGTACTTCAGAGGGAGAAAAAACAGGTAGGATTTGCTCAGTCACAGCAGATGCCAGCAGAGCCAACTGCTCCTGGCTGCTAGCCCTTCATGCAAGCCATACAGCAATTCCTCCCTCCCAGATCGTAGAGGTAGTGCACAACAAGTCCTGTAATGCCTGAGAGAAAATCACAGCTCCTAACCATCCAGTGTAACTAGGGCAGCAGCATGCAGCAAGCAGATTAGTCAACAAGCGGAGGCATTTCTGCCAACTGAAAGATCAGCCTTGCAGGTCTGAAGGCCTGCGGCAGCCACAAGCAGGCGGAGAGGCAAAGGCTCTGGAATCAGCAGCTTTCAGAGTTTCAGAAGAGGTTCAAAGCGATCTTCACGGGGTACTCCTGCTGAGGGCCTAAACTGCTGCCTCATCGCATGTCTTCTGCTGATTTGGGCCGTGGCACTTTCCGCAGCACGGGCAGAGGGAACCGTTCCTGGAGACGGCTCAGAGGGCAGTCCCTGGCGAAGACTCAAAGCGCACACTCTGGATCTTCTCAGGCTAAGATGAGGAAAACTGCATTTCAATGGCCAGTGGAAAGGAAGCACAATGGAAAAACTTACCTGTCCCCACTGGGAATCTGATCAGGAGCATTGCCAGCAGAGTAATCCGGATTAGCATGAGAACAGGCAGAGAGAAAAGGCACAGGGGTATGATTTAGTAAAGGGAGAAGCCAGGTAGCAAAATTTGACAGAAAAGACAGTGGGCAAAGATTTATTAGACGGAAGAGTGTCCTCCTCTAATTTATGGCAGGTCCTAGGAGATGCAGAATCCCTGCTATGATTTCAGGCATATTTATGCTGAACACAGCCATAAGGCCAGATTCTGCTTTCTTTTCACGCTGCTCTTCAAAGAGTGATTTAATGTCAGCTATTCTGGAGGTATCTCTGATTTCTATGGTGTAGCTGAAAGCAGACTTTACTTGTATGTGTAAGATTATGAAAAGATGGTGATTAAAAAAAACCCGTGTTTTTATTAATTCAAATACATGATCTGGAAAGATCGAAACAGCCGGGTGTGATTCCAGAACTCCATCCACTGGTTTTGTCAGTGTGCTGACCATACCCTAAATCAATGCTGGCCAATATCCAGCAGCTTACAGACATCTATACCCAGTGACACAGCAAACACGCTCACTCACAATCAAAACCTCTCTCTTCTGCTAAACACACCCTGAGGACAGGGGGTGGCTACTCAGCACCCCTAGCAGCAGCTGGCATATAAAATTAATCCCTCCATATGCAACAGGCTCTTACATTCCAAAGGCTGGGCAGATTTTATCTCCAGCAGTGCCAAGAGGTCCATGAAAAGAGCCTTGACTCCTTGAAGAGTTGGCTACTGAACCCTGCAGTAAGTAGTCACCAGAAGAATACTGCTGAGACAACAGAAAAGATGTAAAATGAGGGAAAAAGCAAAATTGGTTGGGATTAGGTAAATGTTAAAGTGATAAACTAGTTAATTCTCAAGTAATAGCTCCCTGACTAGCAAAAGTCCTTCTACCCTCTGTAATTTTGTGTGTTGTGCAATCTTCTTGGCACTTCTTTCTATCAGGCGTGTCTAGTTACTCTATGTCCTGGAAGCTACGTCCGAAAAGGCTGTATCTTCTTCATTAGCAGGTGAGAACGAGCAGCATGGTACAGGCATGGGAGCTAGTTCAAACCTGATGGTGCAAGGCAAGGGAGGAACAGCACAGGGAGAGAAGGCGGCTGTGTTTGGACAAGAGCTTTTGCCTAACAGTGAGTCAGAAGAAACGCGAGGCTGTGGGAAACAGAGAAGTAAATAGATTGCAGAGTGAAAAGGCGCTTTTCTCTCCCCTCTGACAGCAGAAACAAGTTTTGATCCTATTATCAGTCTGTCTGTACAACTGGCTTCACTCTCAGAACTGCTCCTCCCGGATAAACCTGTCTCAACTGATTAATAACTCCAGAGCTATTTCTGAACAGCAAACGAGTAAAGATGGAGTTTGCATTGCTGATGATCTGCAGATAGATCCATGATGATACAGACATTTGCACCCTCACATAAAGCTACAGAATAAACATCCTGAGACTTTTTGCTCCAAATATTTGATTTTCCCTCGCTGACACCGATCATCTTTGTTTCTGGTCTTTGTCTTATCTTGCAGCTGGGCAGCGGACCCACAATTCTTCGGGTATTTTGTAAGTTGTATAAGATGTTGCAGAATCAAGAGGACAACGTTATCCCAGACAGGATAAAAGAGGGCTAAGCATGTTTCCCAAAGGCTTTTAAGTCATTGCCATGCTTTACATGAGCCACAGACCCATCACAGTACATCAGGGTGGGGACTGCATACTTCGCTACTCATACTTAGACAGGGACAGCACATCACACTTTTGGGTAGTGTAGCAAGAAGCAGCTTCAGCGAAGGTGCAGGAACAGCCCTCCGTGTCACCAAGTCTGTGCCTAGGTGAAGCAGTACATTCTTTGGAAGAAAGGCTCTGTTAGCCTGAACGTGGTTGCTCCCGCCCACCAGCCCAGAAACTGCGTGCCTTGTCTGGAGCCGGGACGGGGTGACAGCGCGTGGTGAGTCACCCACAGCACGCTCTGTGCCTGACGTGTGGGCAATGCTGAAGGACGCAGAGGGACACGGGCCATCCACAGAGTGTTTGCATTTACATAAAAGCATATGAGCAAAGAAAATGGGAGAAATGGAGATAATACACAGGAGCAGCACTTCTCCCCCGATGCTCACACCCTTCCAGTGTTCTGCAGTGCCTACAACACTGAGCAGCTTTTACCATCTACCCATCAAATTCCCAGCCAGGGAACCCTGGAGAGTAATGGGACTGTGTCTTTCCAGGGAGACACGGTCTGAACACTGACTGGCTTCTTGAATTCTGCAGTTTCTAGCCCCAGACCTGCAAACTAGGGTTACATGTGGCCTCGGAGAGTTTTTCCCGCTGTGTGCCCATGATGGGTTCATTTATGTTTGCTGAGGGCTTCTACCTAGCTTACAAATGGGAAAATGAGACACAATCTCACTGGAAGAACGCTCCAGCCACCTAGCCCGGGGAGCACTTCATTACACTCCCGCGTGCAGCAGCCCCACTGGCATCACACAGACATCACGATGGATGCTTAGATCCACTGATGATAGGCACAAGAGAGGCCTGAGAGAAGAATATGTGATCAGAACGAATATTACCTTTGGTTTTATTTTTACAAGCCGTCAATCGCTGGATCTAACCCTATCCCAACTGGCTGAGCTGCCTCTGGCCCTTTGCTCTGAGGCAATTATTGCTGCACAGCTCAGTACATAACTATAACGCTTAAAGGGTTTCAGCAAAACACACAGTCCTGGCACTAACTGCTTATAAATAATCGCTGAGCAATGAAATATTAATGCGGTTGATTACAAGCTGAAACAGAGAAATCCACACTCCAGAGTTGTCTTTTGGTAGAAAGACTGATCATCTGCACTAAGAAAAATCCTGGAATGGAGAGCTATTAACATCCTGAAACTTTTTAAAGGCCCAGTCTCCTGTGGGTTATTGTCTTGTGACTCTTGTAATTCACTAACATGCAGAGAATATGAAGGATTCTTTGCACATCAGAACGATAACGTGGTGCCCCTTACAATGGATGGAGAATTCAGTGTTGCAGCTTGAAGGAAACAAGTTGAATGATATTTCTCTCCTCCCCCTGGGATGGCATGTTTTCACCTCTAATTTTGCTACTTCTGTGGCCAAACACAGGAGAACAGAAGGGAAGATGCAATAGCTTTCTGGGCTGAGACAACTTTATTCCAGCAACAAAGACAAAGGATCAGAGACAAACAATATTAACTCTTAATTAATGAGTATCAGTTTGTATGATTCAGGTCTCTTTGTGTTTTTTAATAACAGCTTCATGATTAATTCTCTTTGGTATTACTTTAAGAACAGAATAAAGCAAAAGCAAATCCAGAACCAGAGGAATATCCTGTCCCCATAAACCACACCAGAACTGTCGCTGGAGGAGCCGTTTCTTGGGATTTGGTAGGTTGCTGATGCACAAACCCACCAGTGAGAAGCTCTCAGTTAACTGCTGAATCTGGGTTAAGAAACGTTGTGGCTACAAAGGGGGCTGCTTTTCAGTGGTTTCACAGCAAAGTGAAACCAGTCTTTTGTTTTTAAGTATTACCAGAAAATAAATACAAAAACCACTGGCTGCTGCAACGCAATTCTCTGCAGCGAACAACTAGGAAAAACTGATGCTCCATATGGTGCTGCTCCGGATCCAGAGCGGGGCTCGGGTTCAAGCACAGAACTCTTCTAAGCACAAGGAGCCAACTGGTCTTGCAGGAAAAGCATGAAGTGGGTGCCTAGTGCCCATGTCTATCCCCAGTACTATAATTCACATTTTTATTTGAAATTTCTGTTTATTCTTTAATGCTTGTAGCTGGGCAAGCTCAACTGAATCCAAGCACTTAACCCACACAGGCTGTTCTTCGGGACTGCAGATCACGCTGGCTCTCATGAACCCTCTGCTGTCATTAGACTCATAAGGTTTTTGTTTCAGAATGATTAATTTGAAACAAAACCGTAGCTCGGGGCAGCTGACATGCTGTTTAGGAGGTAGAGAAAGGCTGCAGCCCAGGGGCGGTGGGTGCAGCGGCTGCGGTTTGCGGGTTTGTACGCCCTGTGCTCCCTGCCCTGCGCTTCTCATCAGACCCCCAAACTCATGTTCTTTTCCACAGTCTCCTTTGAAGAACACAGACCTAAAAATGAGGCAGTTCAGGTCTGGACTCTGAATCTATCGCGTTAACGTGTGGGTTTGACATTCATCCCTCCTCCCCACGATCAACAATCTTGTTGCTCTCATCCGTATAAGGCCCACTCAAGGCACAAAAGCCGAGCTGTGCTATTTATATTTCCGTGTGCAGCCCTACCTACCCTACGCATTGTACAGCCGAGGTTCATGTTCTATCCTGCTCTCGTAACCGCCTGGCCCTTCCTAGAGAAAGAGAAAGGCTCTGAGCAGCCACTGGAGTCACCTGAAGAGCAGAGGAGCCCCCAGATCTGACAGCGTGGGGAGCAGCCCGTCCACACACCTTTGACAAAGGCCGCTCTCTTTCCGACAAACAACGCCGCGCATCACGAGCCCGACTTCCCTCGAGCTCGGCGCCCACGTGAGCCTCAAAATAACGGACCAGCACATTTTAGAAGTTCAACATTCAATATGCGTGCTGCAAGCATTCGGATGTCTGGCTGTAAGAAAACCAGGCCTCTGACATTTGCAAGAATAAGTTTAATTGTTGAAAAATGTTTGGAGGAAAAAATGCCGTGCTTACATAAGTGCTGACACGTGCCATTCTTCAGATGAATGTGGCACACTGTCTGCTTTTAGAGCAGTAGCTTTTTGCATGGGACATCCATTATTTAATCATGAACTGCAGTAACCAGCCCCAGATCCTTGCCTCCTAAAACCAGGAGATATGGGAAGGAGTCACTTCAGTTTGTTTTTATTAGGAGACAGTCTAACCAAATTTATTGGTGTCCTAATTTCTCTGAAAGACAGGAGCCCAGGACAGGCAGCACAAAGGAAGCACTGAGGAGCTCTGTTCCCGCGGGCTGCTAATAAGTGCACGTAGTCATTTGACATCAGACCTTTTAGGAAGGCAAGTCCCGTTTACGGTAAGAGCACTGAACTTCTGTTTACACAGCAGCTTGTCAGAAGTCTGTCACCTTTACTTTTGGTAGGCTCGTTTTCAAAACAAAAAGATGTGGCAATTTGGAGGGGGGGTTGCTTTATTCTCAAGGATCGATCTAATTCCCTATGTTAAGTCGGTACAAAAACTCTTACCTCGGCAGAAATCAGACCAGCTCCTGGAAAAATCAGGTAAAAGGGTATTTGAGAGAGTGAGCAAGTGCGAAAGCACACACACGTATATACGTGACTGTGAGAAACGGCCCGTAAATGTTCTGCTCAATGCCTTGCCCTCAGCCAGCCCCAGTGGAAGTGATTTTCGGTTCTGCACTTTCTCCCACAAAGCCTGAAACTAAGCAGGCAGGTGTGCTTTAGGCTCATCTCGACAGGTCAAGCTTTCCCTGAATAAAATTTGATGTCCTCCTAATCTACCAGCTAGCAAACTACAACTCCCACAGGTAGCTTGACCTCTTCTCCCAGGGTGCCAAAAGGTCTTATTTGCACTCCTGAAATAGTCCCTCCATGACTGCTGGACACTCAGTATTTAACACTGAGGGAATAATCCAACATCTATAACCGGTAAAGAGCTGATTCATTTTTGCCTCCCTTTATTTCTTCATACCACAGGATCATGCAATATTAAAACCCTGCAGAGCATGACCACAGTTTTACTCAGCTATCTCGCTTGAAAATAGCCACCGCTGGTTGTATGCAATATGTTGTATCTCTTAAGATGAGTTTATCTCTTGCTCTCCAAAAGAAAAGACTAATAAATCTTTGCACTTTTAGCTGTAGCAACCGAAAATGCAATTGCACAGGGAAGTTAATCACAGTTTTCCAAAGGCAAGCTTTTCTGAGTTAGGAAGCAGTAACACTGTCGCTAACCATCACAGAATTAATTACGTTATCAAGAAAGTATCTAACATAAACTTTCATAGGCAGTGGGTCTTGAGAAGTGAAACACTGAATTAGAAGAGTTATTTTGTAATTTATTTTTTTTAACAATAGACACATTTAGGAAAACACAGTGAATTTTCCTCATTTAAACTCGCAGGGTGGAGCCCATCACAAAGTTTTGGTTTTATAGACTCTTGATACATTTTTTTAAAATGTCATGATTATCAATGCTGAAACACAGAAGAATATTAGTAAATGGGCAATCCAGTGGGAATCAACAAGGCTTCTTGCAACAAACACGAACTCTAAAAATCCTGTCCCTCCCAGGAAAAAAACAAAGCAGAATAAAAACCCCCACAGCCAAAAGCGAAACTTCCGAGATCCCCCCAAATGTTTAACTTATTGAGAACAAAAGGTCTCCACAAATAAGAGACCGCCTATCTCAGAGCTACATTAATTATTATTTCTCATCTAGGAAAGAATTAATTAATGTAGCTCTGAGACAGACAGATTGATATAATTTAGAAACATTCTCTTTTGTTCAAAAATCCGTTTCCATCGTATTCAGGAAAGAGTGGTTACCCTATTGCAGAGGACTGCACAAATAGACCCCATTCTTCCAGGGGATTCCCTGTGGTCCCTGCCTGGCAATCAAATTCTCATCGTACGGTCTGTCTTTGCCACGGCAATCAGCACAAGAGTACTATAGATAAAAGTATTTGTTACCCAGGCACATTAATATTATTGCCTATTTCTTTCTAGTATTCAAACATCAAAAGCCCATCACAGAATTTGTGCTTCAGTTTAAGAACCAAATTAAGAGATAATCAAGAGTTTCTCCTCCAAGAGAGACCCTGGTTTGCTGCAGCAGTGGCCGTCACAAGCCTGCGCGCTTGCTGTCACACCTTCGGCCTCCCCAGGACGGGATCCTCGCCCTTCGCGGCAAGGTCTGCTCAGGCTTCCTGCAGAAGTGCGAGGATTTCCACGGGGGCGCAAAAGGCTGCATTTCAGATGAAGCCAACCTGGAGAGTTTCTTACTTGTGCTCTGTGGCCTCACAGTCAAATCGCACTAAATGCCATGCTGGGAAATTGCTCTGGATTACAAATTGATTTTTTTTTTCCTAGTACCTTCATGATTCACAAAATCCCTGCCACAGTCCCTTGTAAACTGATGCACTCAGAAGCTGTTCTGTCCTCATTATATCAGCAAAAGTATTGCCCCTGATTTCCTTCAGAAGCAGGATTGCCTTTTCATATTCAAAGAGAAACTCTACTTAATATTCATAAGCAACAGCAAACCAAAATGAACAGCTCACAAACAACAGCCTGCCGATGTTTAGGATGCTTCCGAAGGACCTAGAAGCTTGCCAACTTCCTACCTATTTCCGTAACCCACAAGGAACGTTGTAACAATTCCCTTCACTCTCCTCATTTTGCAATGTTAGTTGCTTCTGCAGTACCTTTAGAGTTCTATTTCAATTTCCCCCAAAAGCCTGATACAAAGAGCTTGTAATAAATGTACATATATAACCGGCTAAGGTTGCCCGTATGATCTGAATAGGCTCAAGTATTTCAGCCTTTCAGGCTTGATAAAAGTACAAATGCTTAAGCTCTGAATCAGAGTTACACAGGCCCCCGTACTTGTTGGATTCCTGAGCCTATTATGATCAGCTCTCCCTTCAAACCCTGTAGTAAGAAGCATTTTGCCTTTTTTTCTGGTTTTCTTCTCTCTCTTCCTGTGATCAGCACTAGATGCTTCTCTGTTTGTCCCTGACGCTGTCTATTATTAACCCCGAGGCTTCTAACTGAATCATTAACTATTTCACTCACTTTTCTTCCGTGGCCCAATATAAGAGTCTGCTCTGACAAGGAAGACTAACTCCAGACAGGAAAACTGACAGAAACATATTCCTATCTTTCTTCTTCTTTAATATTAAAAGGAAAATCCAACACTTAGCACAGGGGTTGAATATCAAGCAAACCAAAGCTGTTATTGAAACCAGTCAACTGGAAGATTCAAGGCTCTCAGGCTGCAGAAAAAACGTGAAAATCTGTACAAGCGCAAGGGCAAAGGCAGACGCCAGTACTAATGAGCTCAAGGAGCTGTTCTGTATTTTCTCTAATGTCTCTACCTGTCCTAGTCAGTGAGAATAACCCTGGCGCTGGGCTACTTACCCTTGCTGTTATCAGATGCACGTCACAAATCTGAAATATTATCACTCTCCATACAGAAATACACGTTGCCTCTCAGTAGAAAAGACGCTGGCAGTCGGATTTACAATACCCCCTTCTAGAACCCCGTGCATTCTTGTTCTTTTTTTAGCTAAGCAGTAAAATCAGGTTATTTTGATACTTCTGGTCCATTGCAATGAGTGCTTAGGGCCATTCGCACTATCTTCGTTAAAGTTCCTGTTAAATGTAGCAGCTCTATCAAACCTTGTCTTGGAACACACAGACAATGTTCAATCATGAATGAGAGAGCTACTCTGGATCCGCCTCAGTTTGGACCGCCAGACAGTCAGGGGTGTTTGGGAGAGTAACGGGCTGACCATGCAGCGTGACAGAACCCTTGGCAAAGAAAACACCCGCTAACAGGACATAAAGAAGTTGTGAAATAGCTCCTTACCTGGTAGATCATGACTTTGAAGTTTCTGCGTTTCAGGAGCTCTGCTTCGTTGGCCTCTAGCTTCTTTATCTGCCCAGCTTGCTTTTCCAGGTTCTGCCGAACGGTTTTCACATTGACGCTCACCTTGCGCACCTTTTCCAGCATCTTGTTCACGGTGTTGCTGGTGGTGGTGTGTGCCTTTGTCAGCTTGGTTAATTCTCCTTGGATGCTGGTCACTGCGCTATCCATCTCTTGCTGTCTCTCCTCCAGCTGGGTTTGGGTCAGCTGGATCTGATCCACTGCTCCAATGATCTTGTCCAGAAGGGTCAGCACCATCACACCATTGATCTGGTCTGATTTGATGGGTTCTTCAGGCACTTGCTCCTCAGAGGCCTCAGAAGCAGTTGGTGGTTCGATAATTTGCAAAGTGGTATCCTCCATGATCGCTTGGGAGTCCTGGCTAGCAGAGCCCGGAGAAGCTGTCACTACAGGGAGAGAGAGGAGGGAAAACTAAACCCGAGCCTCAGCTAAACTCTGCGCTGGGAGACACGCCAGAAATGGAAAGCACAGTGTGTGGATGTCTGTGCTGAAATTCAAATGGCACAGCTCTGCAAAGCTGTCCAGTGAAACTGCCCTGCAAAATTTTCCAGGCTTGCAGGTCATTGGCTGACTCCACCTCAGCTATATAAAAGGAGCCTGCTGCCAAATGCCTGATGACCCACCCTTTCTGAAATGATTAAAATAGTTGGAGGGGAGGCAATGGCTTTGCATGCAAACACAGGCACAGCTCAGCGAGGAATGCAAAGCTCTGAAACTACAACTGCCTCTTCTTTACCATAAGTCTAAATGCACTATAAGTAATGAGAGGAAAAAACAAAAACCTTGAGTAAACGGCTCGGGAAGCTGCTGGAAAGAAAGCAACCCCATCTGGGCACAGCTGCATACATTAAAGCAGGGCTGGTTTAAACAACTGCACACGTTAAAGTTCAGCTGGAAAATTCAGATCTTTTGCCAATAGTTAGCTTTTTTCCAGGACTATGACAGCATGATTTTCAATACTTCAAGGAAAGGCTACAATTTGGATTGAGTTGTTATGGCCCATAACTTCTGCATCATAAAAATGCACGCTCCCGTGCGTGTGAATGAACACAGCAGGCATACACACGACATAGTGCGCACCACGTCTCTGCGCAGATTTAATACAGCAAGAAGAAGCATAATTCACTCCTGAAGTGAAGCAGCTGGCCACTCCCACCTAAAAGCAGCTATCTCGGCGCTGCAGTCCTCTGTTCATCAACAAATCTCATCGCTAGACTTTAAAATTGCGGGACATGCTTCAGCATATGCCATGCAAAAATGTAAGCAATGCCCAAATACATTGTTTTACATAAGGCTTTATTGGTAAAAAAAAAAAATATACTAATTGTTTCAGAACATTAACTAGAGTACATATAGCTTAGGAAAACATGGGAAAGAAATAACCCTTACTTTGCTAACTTTTAACCTCAGCATTGACACAAAGCGATTCATACAGTCTCATATAGTGTGGCAGAAGTTTATGCCTTGTGCGGCCGCCACCAGCTTACTGCCTTAGAAGACACTCGGGAGCTGCTACCAAAGACTCTCTACAACAAGCTGGCAGGGCCAAGCACAGGAATGTGAAGAAGGAAAATTCAGATCTTGAGAGTGACCCTGGGTGAGACCCTCTTCACTATCACTGGTGTTGGCTCAGCCAAAGGAAATCGAGCTCCCACGGACAGAACCGAGGGTTTGGGCAGCAGAGAGCCCTTCCAGGCTCAGCTGAAGGGCTGCGGGCAGGCTGGGCAGGCTGCAGTTTCCCTCTCATCCTGTAGCCTTGACAACACGCAATTCATACTCAGCATATCCTGCATCCCGCCAGGGTCAAGCCCGGCCTTGCAGTTTGCCACAGGCTGGCAAACAAAATGAATGCCCTGCAACCCTCGGATTCTCCAGGCCCACAGCCTACCTCAAGACAGTGCTGGAAGAAATGCCTAACTCCGAGCACTCAAGCTGGGAAACCCATGACAGACAAACAGATGTACAGGAACATTGTTTAATGATGAATGCTCACGAGAGTCAGCACTTTCTGTGCCCGTGTTCTCTGCCATGTGACAGCTCGCTTTTTACTGCTGTTGTACCCACACTGCACCATTGATCTAGATTTGGTTTCACTGCATCAGTAAATTGTGCTGTGCTGCTTCCACAATAGGTATTATGTCATGTATTAAAAATAGGTTGCTTTTCTATACCCTGTTTTTTCCTGGAGGGCCCTTTTTCCTGAGGATTCGTTTCCAGTGTTTGCTGCTGATGAGTCAGTGCCATGAAAAAATCCTCACTCCAGCCAGCCAGCATTGAGGCTCTGCAGTTGTTTCTCACTGGGGATATCTGCTTCAGAGTGGATTTCCACAGATACCTGCTGTGAAGCCTCACGTACAGGGCAGGATGCAAGCAGACCAGTGCTCCTTTTCTGGGTCCGCTCTCTGTTCCATATGTGGTTTCAATGCAATCTCTGTGCCCGTGTTTCCCCATTTGGGAAGAATTTAAAAAAAAAAAATTAGACTGAGTAAGTCAGTCTAGATAGAATCAGATCAAACAAGAGAATAGGAATTTGTATTTGTTCTTGCTACTCAGCGGAAGAGATGAAGTGCCACACTCTGTGCTTGCTGTGCACGCAGCAATCACACCCCAGGCTAAAATGTGATGAGTAATTTCCTATGTTAGGAGACATACCCGGAAAAGCCAATAGGTGGCAAACTGCAGCCTTCCCTCTGGAGCCTTCACACTGCCTTGAGCACACAGGAGAGTGAAATCCGTCTCAGTCTCTTCTAGTGCAAAAAATTTATTGGTGCTCTCATTGCATGGTAGATGTAGTCTGATCTTCAGCCATTCCACACTCACACTATGCCTTAGACGTTACTGATCGTTCCAACATCCCAGCAGTTTTATAGCACCACCACTGAATTCTTTAGATGGACACGGAACAGACAGTCCAAACAAAAAACAGCATGTTTCAGCTTCAAAGAAAAACTCTGTCAGATGTATGCAGGACAACAAAGGAATGCAACGTGCAGCATCTGCTTCCACATCAGTGCGTGGAAGTTCCTGTGACTAAAGGAAACCGCTCAGCTCACTAACTTAAGAAGCAAGATGCAGCTGCAGAGGGCCTGCCAGAAATAAGGAACAGTCTTGGCCTGCAGCAGATAGACTCTCTCTTAAATTGCACCAAGTGTGGCTGGCACAATTTGTCCCTTCACCTGTAGCTTAAGTACAGCAGAAATGGACTGCATAGAGAAAAAGAAAGAAAATTATCCTCTGTTTTCCAAAGACCCGGGGACGAGTGCAGGGGGAGGAAATGTGCCGAGCCTGTGCAACCTTCTGTGCTGTTAGATGCGTCTCACAGACGAGGAGGATTCAGCTTTATAGGCCACTGCCCCTCCAATGCGTTTCATAGGCACCGAACTCACCTCATGACAAATTAAGATACATGTTATTTAACCTTCTAACTTGTTCACCTTTTCATAATCAATTTGAGAGATGTCAAATATCGGAACAAAAGCAAAACCCAAGCATGTTAGCAGCCCGTCCGCTCCCATTTCCGTCACGCAGCACCACCAGCCTCGCTAAGACAGCCTGAGCCTGCAGGCGCAGGGTGCCATTCCCCGTGGCCGCAGCCCACCACGCTCACCCGTACAATGTCGTTATTTCCTTATGTATCTGCAGGTGGTCTTTTGTCTCACAGGAGCTCTTAGGAGTCATGCTTGGCATTTGTTTTTCTGAGCTTGAGCAGCACCTGCACCCCCATCGTTGCCCCTCTGTCAGAGCAGTGCAAACAAGCACACAGGAAGAACTAGGATCCTCCACTCGGGAGGAGGCAATGCCTGCCCAAATCCCGACGGTGCATCGCGCCTCCGCTCTGCTGCACACCATGAGGGGCTTTTGGAACAAAGACAACCGTGTGAAAAGGGATCTGTGGTTAAATCGTATTTTTGCTGTTGCCAAAGCTCCTCTTTTAATCGTATCAAGACCAAGCATTTACTCAAAGATACGGTCAGTAAGTAGAAGTACTTGGAAGTTTAGAGTATTGTAACTTAAATATCTGTGATTTTTTGCTTTCTTCCCAACGAACCATGTTCCCGTTAATGGTCTAGTGCAGAAAACCCCTGACAGGCAGGGAGGTTTCTTGCATTTCACTGGATTTTGGTGTTATGAAGTGCTACACCCATGGGTTACCCGTCCGGCAGCGGGAGGGAATTGCCCCCACCGACGCGTGCACATACAGCGCCTGGATTTAACGCCGAAGAGCTCCTCTGTGCTCTTTGGCTTCCCGCCATTTTGCTAGCTCCGAGAGGGGAGCCCTCACGTGGGCCAGCGGAGACTGAGGCGCGGGGCCGCAGCACCCGGCTGCGCCCAGGCGCTGGGCACGGCCGAGCCGCTCGCTCCCGGCCCCGGGCGCAGGGACCGGCGGGCGCCGCGGGGCCGGGCAGGGGGCTCCGGGGGCTCGCTGCGAGGGAGCTCCCGGCCGGGTGCGGCAGAGCTCGGGAGGACGCCGTGAGGCGGGAGAGGGAGGCCGCCCGCGTTCCCGGGACCCCCGGCACCCACCTGTGGCTGTGGCGGCGGCCGCCGCCGCCGCCTCACGGAGACGAGACCCGGGCCCCGCCGACGAGGGCAAACCGCGCCCTCCCGCCTCGGCCACGCTGCCAGTGACGTCACTGCCCGCGTCACGGCGTCACCGCTGGCGTCGCGGGGGAGGGAACGAGCCCGGCGCGGGGCCGGGCTGCAAGGCCGGCTTCGGACCGCCCCGTTACCGTCACTTCCGGTGCGGGCCCAGCCGGGGCGCGCCGTCGCTAGGAGACGTGCCCGCGTGACAGCGCGGTGACGTCAGGAACGGGAGCCGCCGCGGATCAGCTGGTGGCGGCCGTTGCGGGTGCGGGCTTCGTGGGGGCTGCGGCAGGTAACGGGGCTGGGCCGGGCTGGGGGGACAGGGGGCCCGCCGCGCCGCTTGCCCGGCACCTGGAACCGGGGCCGGGAGGGGCCGGAGACTCGGGCGGCGGGGGGATGGAGGCCCCGGCGGCCCCTCCTCTGTGCCGGCTCCGCGCCCGGCCGCGCACCCCTCTCACGGCCCTTCTCCTCAGGGGCCGCGGCGGGGACGCGCCGCCATGGGGGAGCTGTTCCGCAGCGAGGAGATGACCCTGGCCCAGCTCTTCCTCCAGTCCGAGGCCGCCTACTGCTGTGTCAGCGAGCTGGGCGAGCTGGGGAAGGTCCAGTTCCGCGACGTGAGTCCCCGCCGCCCCCCGCGGGCAGCGCCCGGGCCGCCGGGAGCGGCGGCAGAGGGGGCCCGGCGACCCCTGCCCCCCGGCCGGGCCCGCCGCCCCCCGCCGCGCCGCGCTGGGGGGCGTCGCTGAGGAAACCCCTCTCTCTCTGCAGCTGAACCCGGACGTGAACGTATTCCAGCGCAAATTCGTTAATGAGGTCAGGAGGTGCGAAGAAATGGACCGAAAGCTCCGTACGTTTCCCTCTGGGTCGTGATGCGGCTCGAACTGTAGCTTTTACAGCCAAAATTCCACGCAGGCTAAACCTGCGAGGCACCATTAGAAAACAAAGCGCTGACTGGAGGAGGGGAGGCTGCCGTCCTCTGTGTCGGCCAGTCACGCTGCCTCCAGGGGTTCATGTGCTGCTCGGAAGGTAGCCTTAACCAAATAAGAGGATCCTGGAGTAGGAGGTGAAAGAATTCGCAGCTGCTGATCGGGCTAGGTGGAGGTTGGGGTGACAGTTTGACATTGAAGTATCTGTTTAGTTACATGAATGGTGCTGTCTCTCCAGGGTTCGTTGAGAAGGAGATTAAAAAAGCAAATATTCCTATCACGGACACTGGTGAAAACCCGGAGGTGCCTTTTCCACGTGACATGATCGACCTGGAGGTAATGATGTGTGCTAAGACTTGAGTAGTATTTGACTCTAGATGGAAACAAAGGGAAAATATCTCCTTGGTAGATAACCATTGGCTTTTGTGGCAAAGGTGCATTACCCACAGTCCCCAGCTGTCACTTGACGTGCTCTGCTAGCTCCTGTCGGGTTGATTTTGATTTACAAGCATTGTTTTGCTGGTGCATTTATCCAAAGAAGTGAAAGTACTTAAAATAAATTTCACCCATTTAAATGAGTCAGAAACTACTGGAACCACATGGTTTATGGTGGGCCTGTCATAAAGGCTATAAGGGTTTGTAATGATTTGAAGAGCACTGTATAAATCCAGTCTATAAAAGACTGGCTGAGTATGAAAGGTTTCGAGATGCCTGAAGAGAATGTCACAAATCAGGGTTGGTGTGGCGTGGCAGACTGGAGACGCATCTGTAATTGTATGCAAATTGCGTGGGAGTGTAAAGCATCTTGCTTCTTTCTTGTTTTAATAGACTTAACAGCACTTAGTTATGGAATTGCTTTAAGTCCTTTTCCTTTTTTCTTCTTTTCCCATCTTGCAGGCAAACTTTGAGAAAATTGAAAATGAGCTTAAAGAAATCAACACAAACCAGGAAGCTCTGAAGAGAAACTTCTTGGAGCTGACAGAGTTAAAATTTATACTGCGTAAAACTCAGCAATTTTTTGATGAGGTCAGAATACTGGGGGCGGGTTAACACTTGGGCAGGTGGTTCTTCTCCCACAAATTACCATTTTTATTCTCAAATCTATTTTTAGCTGCTGTTTTGGGCAGCTGGGTCATTGTTATGCTTTGTTTAAGAAAGCTCAAATTATTTTCCATTTTTCATGCAGCACGCATAGCTACCCATTATTTACTTCTTACAATGTTTTCTTTTTTTTATTAAGCAATGGTTTGTCTAAAAGTTGTGTAAAATAACCAAGATGCTAGTAGTTTTTAAAGCACATCAACAGACCAAAAATTTGGTGCTACAGTGAGCACTTTCTTCAGCGGGTAAGAGTTTCTTTGGTACGAATGCAGATAAACAGTCGTGCCTCGCTTATGCGGAGGAATGACAGTCAAGCTCAATTTCTCTTCGGGCTTTGAAATGCTATCTGGAGATCGCTCATTAGGGTCATAATGCAAAGTCCACTGAAGTAATGGGTTATTTATTTATTTATTTGAGCCTTTGATCAAACCCTGAAGTTTTCAGAGGTAAGTTCTGGGGCAAAGCTGCCATTTAAAATCTTCAACGTTTTGTCCAATACGAGCTAGGCCAGAAACTGGCAACTCTTTCCCTGGACCTGAGAAGAGCTTCTCTGATGTCATTCGTGGTACAGACATAAAGCCTGCATGGCAGAAAGTGTAATCCTTCGTTGTAAAGCTTCAGTATCTCAAAGTCTAGGGAGTTTTCTCAAAGAGCTCCTGTGTGTTTTTTTAGAACATAAGGACATGTTTTTGCTGAGTGTGTGTCCTGTTTCCTGTAATCCAAGGATTTGATCAAAGAGTTCTTAGCGGATATGGCTTCTGGCCTTTACAAAGGCTGTCACCCAGTAGAGCTGGGCTCCTGCAAACTTCAGGCTGTTTATCTAACAGTTTGGGTTTTATTTTTTTGGCACAGGATGCTGCCTCTTCAGGCATTAAGGTTGTTCCCGTGCCAACACAAGCCTTAGTCACTGCTGACATATGTACTGCTGCTAGGGCGATCGGTTGGTTGGTCATGGGGTTGGTTTCAGCACAAAAAAATTCGTCTTCAAGTGTTGAACGCTCCCTTACAAGCTGCTGGGTCTCCTTGGACAAGCAGCGTTAACCTGATAATCTGTTACTTAGCTGCATTAAGGTGCCACTGCCTGCCTGTTGTAACCGAGTATTGAGCAAAACCAAGTACAGCTAGTGCTTTTTTATTAATTATTGCCCTCTCTGGCAAGAGCTGCCTACAGCTTTTCAAGTACAGTGTGATCATACTAAATTTAAAGGTCAAAATTAACCTTCTGCTGAAACAATCTACATCACGTCACCCACAAGAGGGAACTCAGGTCAGACTTAAATGAACTGGCTGTGGGAAGTTTAGGTATCTTTCTGCCCCTGTTTGATAACTGTTTTCTGTAATAATAACACATAACACAGCAAATAAAATGTACTGCTCTATGTGAAAGCAAACTGGACAGCTCGCGTGTGAAGTTCAGTAAAACATGGGTGCTGAAAATTTAAAACTGTTTTGGTTCGCACTGTGAAGAGCAAACAGCTGTGCGTGAGAGGTCCCGACTAGTCCAGGCGTCTGGAGCCTTGTGCAGCCTGCTTGTTACCCCGAAGTAGCGAACGCTTCATTTCTCCCTGCTGTCATTTGCACAGTACCTTCAACACTTGAAGACTTCAATAACTTGTAATTAAGATTGTGTTATTCATAGTAATAAGTTGCACAAGAAATGGCTTACTCTCCGAAGCACTTTACACTTGGCGTTTGCGCTGCTCTCTGGAGTTTGTGCGCTGGGGGAGGACGGCAAAATTTCCTCCCTTGTTCATATGACCGTCCTAGACAAAGTAGCCGTTTCTTGTTTCAACATACCACGTTGATGATTATGCTCCTTTTCTCAGTCTTCTTGTCTTTGCTTATGAAGAACAGTATGAGCTGGAGAGATTTCTCTGAAAGTTTTGCCTAGAGTGTGAGCGTAAAAGAAGACTGGAAAAGTAATGGTTAATGGCATGCAGTCCCCTGTCTCTCTTTCCTCTAACTCTTCTTGCCATCTGCTTTCTTCTGTTTGTTTTGCATCTGTCACTTCTGTCTGGGCTCTGGATTAATAAGTTAGATGGTGAAGTGAATCCTTTTTAGTTCTTGTGAAAATTGATTTTTGTTTTGATCGTGAACTGGAAGGGGCTTGAATTGTATGGCATTGTGTGTAGCAATCCAGAGCCGTCACAGAGCAGAACCATAATCAAGAGGAGGGAAAATGATCCTTTTTTTCCAGGTCTTGAGATTAAAGGTGCTGATCTGGGTGGACAATAAGCAATTTTAAAATGTGTAATGATGAACGATGTAATTACTGACGTGCAAATGCTTGGATTTTTGCAATCCTAAATGATCTGATGTAGTAAAAAAAAATGCTTCACAGTAACTGATATTTCACTCACTGCTGGTGAAAACTCTTATTCAAAGTAAATTTCCCAGAGTCATGGGGTTTTTACACTGTGCTTTTTCATTTTCACATTGTCACTCAGGTTTTTTTCTGTTAAATCTTATAACACTGCTTGAGTTATCCTTCCAGAACCAGAGCTGATGTTGCTGTGCCGTTCCCTTTCTAGAAAGGGTGCGATCATCAGATCAAAGTAGTTGAGAGGTGCATTTAAAGGACACAGGGTTTCATTATGCAAGTAATCCGTGTGTAAGAAAGCTCCTGTTTAGTAAAACTGGTGTAATCCAAATTTATTCTAAGATGCTCTGTTTTGTAATTTCAACCCCTTTTAGCAGGACTTGGCTTTGTTTTATAGAGTGTCCTGAAAAAAGGACGCATAGCCCAAAAGGTTCAGAGGCAAGATTAAACATTTATAAGAATTGCTCTCTCAAGTGAGGTGGATCCAAAGTTTTCACATGTGCTATCCTTCCTTTTTTATGTTTCATGTGCTGAAATATGGTGCATCTCACAAAAATTACCACAGAGACTATCTTGATTACCTACAAATACGATACAAGCCTCTTACAATTGTAACTTTTATCTTACTGTTTTTCAACATCCTGAAATCTAGATATCAAATAATCACTGGGATGTTTGGTCTGTGTGTTTTGTTTTGGGTACCAAACTTTCTATTTCGGCCGTGTTCTCTATGAAGCAAAATTTTCATTCAGTTTTTGATGTTGCAACAAGTTGCCTTAAAGCTGAAAGGATCAGAAGTTCTTTGTGTTAACTTTCCAAACTAAATTAAGGGCTGCCTTACTTTTGTAACATCTGTAAGCTAAAAGAAGTGTCTGTACAAGCACTTGAGCTGCATTTGATGTCAGCCTTGCAAAAACTTTTCTTGTATTTGGTAAATACTTCCATTTGACGTGCAAGTAAAACGTTGCAGAGCTTTTCACTGAAATAGTGATGCAGCTGTTGCACAAACGAAGAAACTGTGGCTGAGTCATTAAACTCGCTATATACTTTTGCAAGGCTACGCTCTGTGTGTGCATGCATTTTACATGTTCTAAGGTCAAACTCTACCTTCAAGGGTATTTTAGCAAGTCCCCTTGATAGCTCTGTGGGGAAGACCTCCTGTGTACCACAGGGGGTAGAATTTGACCCTCTGTTTGTGCGAAAGAACTGTAATTTTTGTCATTTCATTATATAAGCTGCAGAGGTAGAAGTAACTGTGGCGCTGGGTTGGATGGAGTGTGAAGACGGTGCGCCAAGAGGATGTGATTTGAGCATCCTTCCTGGCTTGAATTGCTGACACTTACAAGCTATATTCCCAAGAATTTTAGCCTGCAGATTAGTTGCAATGAAAACCAGTATAAATCCGTGTCCTGTTTTAATGCCTGCCTAGTCAAAAAATGAGCACCAATGTCAGGCTGCCCTAAGCAATGCATCTTATGTGTCTGGCAACAATAAATATTGTGAATAAGGATAAATATATTGAATAACTAATAGATTTAATCAGTAAGCATGTTTTTTAAGCTGAAAGTACTGTGTGTGAAGGGAAAGCTTTGTAAAGCCAGTAAAGAAAATTACCATCCAGCACTTCCACATTTTGTTACTGATTCTGACCTTGTATCTACACTGATGTGGCAAGTAACATGGAATCAAACTGTCGTCACGTAATTCCAAAATGAGTGAGGTATGGCCTTTGCTCTGGGGTACGGCAGAAGGCTGACATGTGTGGGATATGCAGGTCTCCCATAACTGATGGTAGGGTTCCAACCTTGTGAAGTTGCACGCTGCCCGAAGGTCAGCTACACTGTCTGTGGAAGACTTGCCCTACCGTCGTTCTTCCCGTTGCATAGAACAAGGCTCCCAGGCTACTCTACGTGCAAGTACAATTTCCCAGGCACCTCTTAGAAATGCCTTTTGCGTCTTCAGTATGCAGGAAAATGCACAAGTGGTGCAGTCAGCATCTACCTTCACATTTTTCCCCGTTTAAGATCAGGGAAAGATGAGAGTAAAGCGTGTCACACTGTTCTGTGCCATTAAAAAATGGTTCTTGGGAACATCACTTGTATTTAAAACTTGATAAATTTTTTTGAATTCTGCCTTTCTTCAGACTTATATATCCCACAGCCCCTTTGCTCTGTTGCAGCAATCTTCAGACCTTTCTTGTATGGAAGCTTTGCTGAGCCATTCCACTTTTCCTCTTGTTTTTTCTCCTTCCTTGTGTGATTCTTGCTGTCTTCTCTATTATCTAGTTCCTCTTTCTGCTGTCTTATGTTTGTTTGGTGTTTTTTTTGTTTGTTTTGTTTTGTTTTTCTCTGTTGTTCTTTTTTTGTCTCCCAAACTATCTCCTGGTTCCTCGTTCCCTGCATGCCACTAACTAGTTTCATTAGATATTAATTGATTTGTGAATTCAGGCTGAATTGCATCATCAGCAGATGGCGGATCCAGACCTGTTGGAGGAATCCTCTTCGCTCCTGGAACCAAGCGAGATGGGAAGAGGTGCCCCGCTGCGACTCGGGTAATGGCAGTCAGTGCTTTCTTTTCTCTGGCTTTAGGGTTGCTGGCTTGCGTTCAGCCTGTGGCATCAGCAGTGGTTTGCGTGCAGTTGTGGAACTTTCCAGACTGGCACATCGAGCAGATGAAGGCTGGTCTAAAACTAGCTGTTGGTCTCTGTTCTTGTCCTACGTACATTAACTTCCCAGTTCCTATTTGTGCTTTGCACATTTCTCTCTGCTCAAAAAATTACACTAGTTTGTTCCTTGTCTGCTCTGACTGCTTTTTCAGATGTTCTGAGCTCTCACAGCTCTGTTGGAACTAGTAACTACTGTGGGCACATAATAATCTGTAAAAATATGAGTAGTTCCCTATACTCTTAGCTGCTTCCAGGCTGTTTTTGTGTGTGTGTAATTCTTTATCTGAACGTAGGGGTTTGAACCAGCGAAGTCTTCTGAAGCACATGCCTAGACCATAGTCAGTGGTAGCCATGACTGCTATAATCCTTGCCATGTAATGTACCGGGAACCTGCTGAAATTAAGACTAGCAGGCATAGAAACTGTATGTCTAAATGCATTTGTTTCTCCTTTAACCAGTGATTTTTTTTTTAATAGATTATTTCATTCTGTTAAGAGGCATAGCTTGTGCCATAGTGCAGTTGTTTTGTTGTGTTTTTACCACTATGTGTTTAGACGACCTTCCATTTTGCTTAAAGAACTCATTTCAAAACAAGATTTTTGTAGCTTTCGATCTGATGCTAAACTCCAGCTGCCCTCAGTGTTTTGGGTGTTAGGCTATGCATTCTTTCAGGTGCAGAACTTAAATTTTATTTAAAATAACAATAAAATTCGTCCCCTTTACAGGTTTGTGGCTGGTGTGATCAACCGTGAGCGCATCCCCACGTTTGAGCGCATGCTGTGGCGAGTGTGCCGAGGGAACGTATTCCTGCGTCAGGCAGAAATTGAAAACCCCCTGGAGGATCCTGTAACGGTAAAAGGAACTGTTGTTTACAGTAGCAAAATTCTCAGATGTGCAAAAGGATTTGCTTTAGAGCTAAGCCTCTGTCCCTCAATGAGCTCCATGCAGGCAAACATTTGTGTTGTGTCCCTTCACAGTACGGACCTGCAGCCTCTGCGGCTTTAGTGACAAGTGTTTTCCTGTTTTATTAAAACAAAAACAGCAGGATGGATGGTGAATGCTGTTGAAAGGGGAAAAACAACTCAAAATTTGTATGTCAGTAGGGCATAGTTGTTTCTCTGGCACAAACTACAGGTGCAGCTCGTGTGTGAAGCTCTGAATAAGTAGTAATCCTCCTTGAAAGGGGCTGTTTTGGACATTAGCAGTGTGATATCTGTAGCTCATTTACTCTGAACTTGGACCTTTTGTTTTTCTTCATTTGCTAACCAGTAATTTAAACATCCACCTGAGAGTTGTTGGCTTTATTACAAATATAAACAGTAAAAGTTGTGATTGGGCCTGTTTTTGCATTCAGCGTCCTCTTTGCTCAAATCAAAGGGAAAAGCCCAAACTTTGGGAACTGTTGCTCTTAACCAGTGAAAAGAAGGGCTCTATGTAGGCTGCGCTGGAACAAAGAAGCGACTCAGTAACTGCCTCTGTGTTTCTCATGTAAGGCTGACTTGTTCTCTCGTCCTGCCGGCTGCTGGTAGTTGACCCGTTGAATTATCTGTCTACTAGGAGAGACTTTGTTCTTATTGTGCAACACTTCCTTAAATTGAGGTTACACCTAATGTAATTATTCTTGAAACACTGCGTTAAAATTTCCTAAGTAAGGTAGAACAATAACTTGCCAACAAATGCAGGAAAGGGGACCTGGCTACCAACGTGACAACAGCTGCACAAAGAATGTGCCGTTGGCCTCCCTGGAGAGTCAAGGTTGTTAAACTCTGCTTCATCTTATTTTGCCTCACTCTCTAGCTTTTTGCCTGATTCTGTAGGTGAGCTGACTGCAGTAAGTGCTGATAAATATTTCGTTGCGTCTCTGTTCTTTTGGAGATCTTCCCAGGTTTTCCCATTTATTATATTACATAGAAGAGATAATAGATAAACTTGAACATTTTGCTTCAGTAAACACAAGTACAGAGAGTATTCTATATGGAGGCTAAGAAAATTGCTTTCTTGTGACTGATTCAGTGTCAGCTGAGCTGTTACAGAACACTCTTTCTTCTGTTCTAGGGGGATTACGTGCACAAGTCTGTGTTTATCATCTTTTTCCAAGGTGATCAGCTGAAGAACAGAGTCAAGAAGATATGTGAAGGGTATGAAAGCCTTACAGCTGGGCAGCTCTCCCAGATATGTGAAACACATTGACATGAGTTAATATTGATATTTTTCAACTCCTTATTTCACAATGACTGTAGGAGTACATATTCTGACAGCAAATAAAATGTGTCGTAAGTAGCTGAAACATATTTTACAGTCAGACTAGCCACTCCCCAAGCCTGTAATGCTCGAAGTAGGTTACTGCTTTGCTAGAGAATGCCTAATAAAAAAGGGGAGTTCAAATGTTGAACTCTCAGACAGACCTAGTGGGATGTCAGCAGGTGATATTCTCATAGCGGGGACCAACAGTGACTGCTTCTAGCAGCAGCTGTATTGGTATGATAGCAGCATCCTGAGCTGGGATGGCTAATCAGCTTTGTGACAGTGCCATTGAGACTCTGTCAGAAGAGGGAACAGAGGATTTTCTCCCACTTCCATTTTCTTCAGTTTCTGTTTTGGCCTAAAGCAAGCTCTGTACCCATTTGATATAAAGACTGAAACTCTGCTGGGCAGTCTTTGCTGATAGAAATAAAGCGAGAAACACTTTAAGAGGAGTTTTCTGTGTTCAGCCACCTATTTCCTTAACTGGTTTATCTTCCTTCTGTCTTAGTAAGGTGGTTTGCCTGTCTTTCAGGTTCCGTGCCTCCCTCTACCCATGCCCAGAAACGCCGCAGGAGCGGAAGGAAATGGCTTCTGGTGTCAATACCAGAATTGATGATCTTCAGATGGTAAAATAACTGGGGTCAATGCCCATTTTTTTGTGGTTTTTGTTTTGTTTTGTTTTCTTTAATAATGTGGTTGAAAACATCTTTGGATCCTATGAAAATGAGAATTTTTGGCCCTATTAGATGGCCATGTTTTCAGCTCAGGGGAGATTGAGACCAGCAGCTCTCAGCAGTGATGAGAAAGATGTTTGGAGACTCTCTGTTCAGTTGTTTTCTTTGTCAGGGTTAAGGATGGTGGGGTGGTTTGATCTTTCTGGAGGGCAAAGCAGTTGATTATAAGCATGTAAGTACAGCATCGATAGAGAATTGCATGCCAGGGAGCAGAGAGGAATATGCATGCGTAAGGAGATACCATGTTTTCCAGCACTAAAGCATGCTTGTATAATTGCCTGCTTCATTTGCGAGAACTTTGAAAACATTTAAACTTATTTCCAAGTTGAGATAACAATGCAAACTTTAACTTAGCTGTACTTCTTGCTGCCTATCTTAATATTTTCACATTGTGCTGTCCTTAAGGGCTTTTGCTTTACAGCTAATCTCTGTGCAGCAGCCTGAGTGTTGGTAAAAAGTAATCAGCACACAAATCTACTGTGTGCCAGCTCTGAAATATTTGAAAGGAAGAAAGGCAGTATGTTATCATGCAGAAAATTTTGAGGGATTTGAGACAAATATAAGAGAAGCTTCAGAAAATAAAAGGATAAACGGTTGATTTTGGACTGCTTATTTGATATAGAAACTGCCTCAAGCTGGGGGTTGTGTAGTGCAGCTGTTTAGCAATTTTAAAGTAGGCAAGAATTCAGAAGCAATTTAACTAGTAGGATTCAGAGCTGCATGTGCCCTGGGTCCTCGCTTTCCCTTGAGTCTGAGACTTTCCAGTCTGGAAATCTGGCTTGGTATGAGTTAGATATGTTCCAGTTGGAAAACACCCTCAGTAGAAAAAAATTTCTCCTTTTCCCTTCAGTAAAAAAGTCTTTCATTTTAATCTTTGTGTGTTTTCTTAAGGCAATGTACACCTCACTTGTAGAACTCTTCTCTGCTTTTTTTTAACCTGGGTGGAGGGAAAAACGTTCTCTGTGATCTCTGAAGAGTTCATTTTTTTGAATTGTCCTCTGACCTTGGAGTTGGAGGAGGGAAGTAGTCAAAAAGTATCACTGGAAAGAAGCCTTAAAACCTTTTAGCAGAGCTAATTAAGATGGAGACTAAAGCATACATTGCAGGCATGTGGCAGTCTTGTGCGTAGGATGGGGGAGAGGGCTCATCCATCCATCCATCCATCCTCTGGTGGGTAAGGCTTGTTGTCTTGGTCAGCCCGATTTCACTGTGCACTCCTGTGTGCTTTGCATTTTGGTCAATGATTTTGCCTCATCTTTATCCTACTTCTCTGTGAAAGGTGCTGAACCAAACAGAGGATCATCGCCAAAGGGTTTTGCAGGCAGCCGCTAAAAATATCCGCGTCTGGTTCATCAAAGTACGCAAGATGAAGGCCATCTACCATACCCTGAATCTGTGCAATATCGATGTGACACAGAAGTGCTTGATTGCTGAAGTCTGGTGTCCTGTTGCTGACCTCGATTCTATCCAGTTTGCTCTCAGGAGAGGCACTGTGAGTAACTGCTGTGCTGCTCCTGCACCAGCAACTGTCAGCAAACACAGCGTGGATTAATTGATTTTTCTGAACTGTGAGTCTCTGAAAGCCATCCCTTTGGGCTGTTTGAATGAGTCCTCATAGAGGACAGTTTATTTAACATGCAGGGATCGTGGCTTATGGATGAACTTTGTAACAAATATGTTGTGTAAAGCTTTACGTTCAGGAAAATGCCATAGTGGTAAGGCGTTTTCCTGTGTTTGAGTCCTTCAGTATGTTTAGTTAACCTGGCTGTGCTTTGTAGTCCTGCTGTTTGGATATATAGTGGAACTTATTGAAAGGAGCAATCCAGGACATTAGCAAGCTCACACCCTTCTCAGACAGACAGATAATAGATTTGGGTTTCTGGAAGCCCTTTCACTTGCTATATTAAAAAAACAAACTCTTGCATGAGTTTTCATGTCTGTCCTAATCAGACAATGTTCATTCTTACTACAAGTGCTTCTCGTCCTGCAATACAAAGTGGAGAGCAGTGGAAACTTGGCAACCTTCCTCAGCTGCTCTAGTATATTTTTCATCATGCAGGCACACTACAGAAATACAGGCTTGTGGTTTTCCAAATGCTAACAAGAAAGTAGTGTTGCACTCTGTCCTCCAGTGCTCAGAGGGGGGGTTCTAATATTCCTCTTCTTTTGATTGTTTGTTTGTTTTGGTTTTTGTTTTTTTTTTAAACAGGAGCACAGTGGATCCACTGTCCCGTCTATTTTAAACAGGATGCAAACCAATCAGACCCCACCAACATACAACAAAACTAACAAGTTTACTTGTGGCTTCCAAAACATTGTTGATGCTTATGGCATTGGAACATATCGTGAAATAAATCCAGGTAAATTCAGACCTATAAAAGTCCGAGACATCTATCTCAATTTTTGAGTCATGGTGTTTCTCTGGATTGTCTGTCCTGGGTGAAGATTTCTAGTAGAGTACTTAACGCCTTCCAGAAGCAAAGGAGGAGTTGGGAGTTATCTTGCTAAATTGCATAAACTGTACCGTGGTGAATCGGGCTTATGCAAGTGCAGCGCACTAGGAGCGTCGTCTTTTCTCTTACAGCACCGTATACGATCATTACCTTCCCATTTCTGTTTGCTGTGATGTTTGGAGATTTTGGCCATGGAATCCTGATGACTCTGATTGCTGTCTGGATGGTGCTTCGGGAAAGCCGTATTCTGTCACAGAAGAGTGACAATGAGGTGAGGTGGCAGGCCATGCTGAGCTTTGCATTCAGAACAAAGAGTTGCAGTTTGATGTACTCAATCCTCCTCCCCTTGAGTTGAGAAAGCCCATTTCTCCTTACATTTGAAATTTGTGAAGCACGCAGACAGAGTGAGAAGCTTGTAGACCACAGACTGAATAGCATCATTTTGTAATAGTAGTTGAGTTCCTCTGGCTTTCCTTTCAGATACTTTTAAGAAATTATTCTTCTCAGTTTGAAGGAAAATGTTTATCAAGTGTAGCAGATAAGCTGTTGTAAACAAATCACCCAAAACTTGGTTGGACCATAAAGGGGTTCAGTCACTACAAAACTCCTAATTTCCGTACGTGTCTATCAGATCTCCAAGATTATTCCTGTTTGCTGGTCTGGGTGGGTTTTGCTTGCTCAGGGTGACAGGAGGTGAATCAGAGTTAAGACACGTTGACAGAGCATGGAGAAAGCTGAGCAGGGTCTGCGCTGCCTGGTTCCAAACTAATGCTGCCAGCTGGGGCTTGCATCAGTGCGTGGAGTGCAATTTATCCTCTTCAGCTAATCCCAGATTCTCTGTGGACAGTTGTGCTGCCTGTTTATCCTCTGTATTCAGATTCTGTTCTGCAGCGCTACCTCTTGCACCCTTAATCCCTGCCACGGGGAAACAGAGACTTTGGGGTCTTAGTCCACATGGCCAATATTGTTTGTTCTGCAACCAACTGATCTTTACTGTTTCATCTTTTTGAGAGGCGTTCCTTGTTCTCATGGACTTCATTCGTTCCTTTTGGCTTTGTTTTTTTTGTACTAGATGTTCAACATGGTTTTTAGTGGTCGATACATCATTCTGCTGATGGGACTGTTCTCCACTTACACCGGCCTCATCTACAACGACTGCTTCTCCAAGTCCCTTAACATGTTCGGTTCATCATGGAGTGTCAGGCCGATGTTCTCAAAAGGCAATTGGTCGTGAGTAAATAGTAACTAGATAAAGAGTGACAGTCATAAGCAGGTCACTTGTCTTTCTCTATTGTCCTCCCAGCTCAGGAAAACAAAAACTTCTGAACTCAGACTCAGGTAGAACGGGAAGAGGGGTATAAATGTGATATCTATCAAGTTTCAAGCCAGCTTTTATTTTTCCCCAGAAAACCTGTAAAGATGCAGTTTAGCAGCTTTCTCCTCATAGACTCAGTGAGATTCTTGTCCCCTGCCTCTTTCTTCATTGTGATGCTGAGTAAGAGGTCAAGAGGCAGGTTCATTATTCATTTGGAAAATCTCTAGGACCACACAGGCACCTTATCTGTAATTGAGAGAACTTTATTCCTTGCCCTCACAAGGGAAGAACATTATTAGTTTTTACAGAAAGAGGACAGTGTTGCTTGTATTAATGTTTGTATAATCTACTTATACCCAAACAGAGATGCCTTGCTTGAAACTACTCCTCTGCTTCAGCTGAACCCTGCTATTCCAGGGGTGTTTGGTGGACCCTACCCCTTTGGCATTGACCCGGTAAGAGCTTTTCCTTCTTTCGCTGTCCTTTAAGAACATCCTCTGTGTCAACAGAAAGAAAAGTGACTGTCCAGTTCACTGGGAAAGATTTCCACACCACAGCTGTTCCTGAGGCAAACTCTTGATCAATGTTAGAAATACTCCCGAATGATAAAACTAGTTCAGTTCCTATTGAAACGCTAGATTCAGGATAGAGAGACTTGCTGTCAGGTTCACTAAAGGCTTCTTTCTCTCCCTTTCTAACCTGCGGTGCTTTAATCGAATCTGGTTAGACTTGCAAATCACTTTATGAAGTTACTTTTTTACCTTGGGGAAAGTTATTCGTCTCTTTTTTCTTTTTTCAGTCAGTCTTGGAAAGGTAAGTTTCCAAGTAATCCTGTCATTTTGTATCTGCCCACATCAGTAACGCCGCTCCTAACGCGGCTTAGTACATTTCATACAGAACTTGCGCATGTTCCATGTTAACAAGGAAGCGCAGAAAATCAGAACTACGTGTAATAGTTCATTTAATGGATAATATTTTTATTTTCCGTCAAGGTTACAGCCCCCTCTTTCCTGCGACCTTTGGCGACCACAAAAACAAGCAAGGCTTGATTCCTGCTCTGCCGGTGGGATCAGCTGCTGTAAGACAGTGCTCCTAGTAGAAGAGCTTGTCTGCTCATTTCCCCAAAAGATATCCGTGTGATAAACACATCTTTGAAAAAAACTACTCTTACAGCCTGATACTTCCTGGATGGTTAATATTGTTTAGCTTAAAGTGAACACTTTCATTCTCCTCTGTTTTCTTTTCCCCAGTGTTTGGCTGACTCAGTGTTGTTTCTCACAGATTTGGAATATTGCCAGCAATAAGCTGGCCTTCCTCAATTCGTTTAAGATGAAAATGTCTGTGATTCTTGGCATTATCCACATGCTCTTTGGTGTCACATTGAGTCTTCTCAACCATATGTAAGCGCTTTGCTCTGTTTTTCTCGTGGTGGGGGGAACTTCTTTGGGTGTAATGTGTGTATTAGTTTAAGATGCAGGAGCCCATCAAGACTTTAACTTCTGGCTGAAGGGTGCGATACAGTTGTTTCTGTCTGCGTATGTAGAATTATGCATGTCAAGTAGTTACTGTGTTTAAGTCCCAGCTATTGTTGAAATGTTGAGCCACTGCAGTTTTGTTCCAAAGATGCTCTTCACATTCTCATTAAAAGTTTCAGCCCTTCATATGCCTGATGCTGACCAGTTGTAATTTTAAACTCTCCTTTTTTTCCTGTAGCTATTTTAAGAAGCCACTGAACATATACCTTGGATTTATACCAGAAATTATTTTCATGTCATCACTGTTTGGATACCTTGTTATTCTCATTTTCTACAAATGGACAGCCTACGATGCTCACACGTCAAAGGATGCACCCAGCCTTTTAATACACTTTATCAACATGTTTCTGTTCTCCTATAGTGATACCAGTAATAAGATGCTTTATAAAGGGCAGGTACGTGCTCTTGCTGGGATAGGATCAGAGATGCTTCATTATATTAGTCTTTCACTGACCTTATACTAACTGAAATCAAGTGTGAAACTGTTTTTCTCTGTGATAGAGGAAATGTGGCATCATTTCCAAAGCCTGATGCTGTGTAATATTGAAGGAAGGAAGGAATAATCCCTATACTGGGAATTTATATCAGTCTGAACCTAAGTCAGCTGTGGCTGCAGAACATATGGATCCAGACTAATAGTGGAAAGCAATAAGGAATATTGTGCTGCATCTGCAGCGTGGTGCCCCTAGGCTTAGCTAAGACACGAACACTGTTTCACGGAGCAGTCAGGCATCTGCCAAGCTGTCGTTCCCTGCAGGATCTTTTGGATTTTTTCCTTCATCCAAACCAGTGTCAGCATTGCATGCTGTGTACAGTCAGGTGGGGCAGCTGCCAGCAGGCACTAAGTACAGCACGCCTTGCTGTTCCAGAAAGAGAGATAGTGAAGTGTCCACGTACTCTGGGAATTCAGTCATTCGGTGTTGCATGAGACCTCTTGCATGGTTTTGTGTGTGTGTTTGAGCATGGACTGCTGCTAAATCATCTAAGATTTGTTTCTTTTACAGCAAGGGCTCCAGTGTTTCCTTGTGGTGGTGGCGCTACTGTGTGTGCCGTGGATGCTGGTAGCTAAACCCCTGGTCCTTCGCCATCAGTATTTAAGGAGAAAGCACTTGGTGGGTGACTACCTCTTATATTTTCAACATGAAAACTAATTATGGTTGAAAAGCTGTGTTCTCCGTCTTGATCTTGGATACGTAGGTTCACGCTGCACTGTGACCTGTAAAACGTTTGTGCATATTCCTAGGCGTAAAGGCAGGAGACAAAGTATTGCCTGCCTGCTTCTCAGATCTGGATCCAGCATCAAATCTGCTTTTAAAAACCCTGTATATTGGTAATGGTAAAAACAATGTATCTGGCTTGGGCTTTGTCAGCTGGTTTAGGAACGCTGTCTCGCTAGTTGCTGGATGCACTTCTGTGCCTTCGCTAGGCTGGCAATGTAGAAGCAGAGATGTAAGCTTAATTGGCTGGCAGACTTACCATCCTGCTTTAACAAAGATGGCTGATAAAAAATATCAATTAAAAGGAAAAAGAGCATAGACTTATGCAGTCGTTTTGTGAGAGGTGGTCTTCTGGGGTACTCTGTAGGTTTCCAACTGTACTGTAAAGTATCCTTACATAAAGTGCAGGAACCTGGCACACGTGCACTGAGGATACTTGCAAATTCTCCCTGCATGTATGGCAGACGGCTTTTAGGATGTTAAGTGAGTCAAAGATCAGTTCAGTTAAAGACACTCCCTCTCCCTTCTCTGACCATCTTTCATCCTCCCATGTCCCCTCCATTCGTCTCCCTTTCTCTTTTTGTTTTCTTCCTCCTCCCTTTCTCTTCTTCCATTCACTATCAGGAAGGGCAACCCGTGGAGGCCAAAGTCAGCACAGTCCCGAACGAGCAGGCACTAGAGGCAGCAGCGGCTGCAACAGTGAGTGGATTTAAAAATCACCTGATGGATTAAAGATGGGAGCTGGCTTTCTATCTAATTACCAAGAGAGCATGGAATGTATCTGAATTTCATAAGGGAATGACAACTGCACCTTTAGGGTGAAAAACACTTTCTCTTGGAGAGAGCAAAGTTCAGCAAAATTGATACATTCTGGAAGAACTACCAGGCTGAAGGATAATAGTTATGTGTGCACAGAATGCAGAGACACTTCTTTGCAGGAGTGCTGCTGAAATCAAAACCCGCAGAGCAGCACAGGAATACCTTGCTACCACATCCCCCCAGGTTAAGTTCCCCTTTTTTCCTTTTCTTGCATATTTGTTTAAGATAGATTAGGATTCTTCTCAGTGAAGCCTTTCTGTTTGCATTATGTGTTCCCAAACATCATGTTTATGTGATGGCCTCCTAACAACTTCCTACCAGTAATTACTGAATTTTTGACACCTGTGCCCTTATAGACACTTCGACTTAAACTATTATAAAATGGTTGTGCACAAATAAGCCTCTCAGTAGTGTTTTTTTTCTACTTATTTGTGTCTAGACCTATAGACAGCCCTTTACTGCTGAAGCTTTTCTGGCAGAATGAAGATTGCAGTAGCTCCCAGAACTTTGTCCCTTCCCCAGTACTGCATATTTCAACTTGTTTTTAGTTGTGAATGCTGCCTGACTAGGAAGCTTAAATCACAAACTATGTGAAGGACCTTGTGCGCTTCCGCATGTCAAAGGCACTTCGAAGCACTTCTTAGCTGTTGGCCGGTGTTTTTGTCGTGACATTTTAAATAGCCTCACGGAAATGTCAGAAATCAAAATGGATCTTTTGTGCATAATCCATCCAGCGTATTAAGTGCCTTTTGATAAAAGAAGCTGTGAGGGAAGGTCTTTGTATGAGGGGTGGTTAGAAGTATAAAGTAAATTATTAGATCTTTTGGAGCTGTGTTTAGATTGGATAGTTTACAGAGAGCAGATAAAAGTCAAGCATGAGGGAAAAAAGCTGCAAAAGTGCAAATTCACACAGCCTAGAATTATATAAATAGAATACTGATACTAGTCACCAGTAACTTGTAATGTTTCAAAGATGCTGAAAATTTTATTAAAAGCATTGTCTTACTTACAAATGGGTTTTTTTACCCATTTTATTTCTGTGTTCAAAGCATAAATGACTACCTGATTTGTTTTCAGAAACCTGACAAAATCTTTAATTCACGTTTGGCATTTTGGGCAAACTTGGGCAAAACAGTTCAGCCTTAAATAAAAGCCGTTCCGCTGGCAGGCAACGCAGCGCTGTGAAAGCACGGGTTGTGGGACGTTAAGCCTCCTTGGTTTGCACAGTCATCCTGACGCTTCTGGGGTCTTAATGTATCGAGTTAGCCCATTCACACTCCATGTCGACAGCAGGTGACCCCAGTGCAGTGCTAAAGCTGAATGCAGGGCTTGTCTTTCCACTTGTGGCATTTCAGTTTGCTGCCCTGGGTGGGTCAGACTCACAGGCCTTAATTTATAGTTCCTCAGATCAGTCATGAGCATTTTCTGTCTTTGGAGCACCTGGAGGGAGTCAGAAATCCTGCTGTACAGTGCTCAGGGCTGAGCAGAAGTCAGTGATGTGCAAGTTACGCCTGCCTTGTCCAATATGCGTTTACGATGGGTAAAAGCTCTGCCTGAGGGCACTGTCAGGTGATCACCAGGTTTGCGCGTCCTTTCTTGGCCGTAGGATGGTATGGAGGAGGAAGCCTGCCGCAAATCAGATGTTACCTGTGCAATGATCAGGGTTGTCAAGTGAGGGGAACTCCTGACTCTGTCAGAGTTTCAAATCAGTTTGTAGATTATTCTTTCCTGTTCGGAGTGCAGTGGAGTTACGGCGGAGGGTCAGATGTCGAATGTCAGAACAAATGTCTATAAAAGGGACTGTTTGCACAACGCAGAGTTCCTGAGTAAGGGAAAGTCTGATTCCCCATGCGTGGTGTTAGTTTGCCTGACGCTGGTGGGGAGCAAGCGCGTGTATGTATATTTGTGCCAGTCTGTTCCGCTTTGAGTTGCCACTATGTGATTTGTTTCATTTACAACAGCAGTGGTGGTTCAGTGCTTGTCCAACAGCTGCTGGGCAAAACGTTGGTCTGTTGCACGTCAGAGCCAGCAAATGTCCTCGAGACATGTGCCTTTTATTTTACTTAGGGTTGCAATTAATAATAAATGCATTTCTACAAAGTCATCCAGACAGACTTTTTTTTTCTCAACCTTAGCAGGAATCAGCACCTTTCCCATCCAAGCTGGGAAATAGAATTGTACAGCTGGCTTAACATGGGCCTTAATACCTAATACTCTGTTCTCTTCTGTGAGCCGCTGCCGCACGTGGAGTCGTAAGAAGCGCGCACTCTTGCGGCAAAACACAAACAACACTTTGCTCTTTCTTTTTCTGCATGTGTCAGGGAACGCACAACTTTGGTGGGATCCGGGTGGGCAATGGACCAACCGAGGAGGACGCTGAGATCATTCAACACGACCAGCTATCTACCCATTCCGAGGAGGGGGAGGAGGTAAGCACCTGACCTCGCTCTCGGGGCAACGCGCTTGGTAGCAGAACGTGCTAGCGTGTTGACTGTGTTTACTGATTTCTAAGCATTTTAAAACTAAATAGCAACATCTTCAGTGTTTTCATAGCAGTTTTCATACAGACTACCTCTTGGTCATTCCCAGGACTCCAGAAAAAGCAGTATAATTTGCATGTGAAGGGAAGTGTGGCTCTGTGTCCCCATTAAAAAGAACCATCATCTTATGGGCTACGCAGTGGGAGCTGCACAGTATGCAGCTTACGCTCTGGCTGATGTGCAGTACCTTCTTGTCCAGCATCAGCCAAAATCCAAGGGCTGTACATCTGCAGCAGTGAAATCTTGCTTTTACATTCATTTTGACTGTTGGGGGTAATATTAATTGCTTTGCCTTACCTCTGGTAGAGAAGAAAAAGGAGTCGATCTCACATAGTTTAGGAGTATTCTGGTGCCTCTTAACAGTTCTCCAGCGGTATCTTGCTTCCGTAGTGCATGTGATGTGTTACTGCTTTACTGTGTCACGTTTCGGAGGGAATTACTGAATGTGTTCATGATTAATGTTGTGATCGAGACTCCGCACTAAATGTAAACTTATGTTTTCAAGCCTACGGAGGACGAGGTGGTAAGACTACAGCCAGCTTTGCGTTCATGTGTATCTGGACCATTTCCCATTGGTGTAAAACACATGCTGAATTAAACACGTTATGTCACAGCATCTTCTTTTCCAAGAGATCTAGCTATTTACATGTTACAGGTCATTTTTAATTCTTCATACATACATGTCCATTAACAGACCTTTAATTACTTCATCTATTCAGCTTGTTTGTCTTATCCCCTGTCTGCAAATCTTTCTTAGTTTACCTGGAAAGCTGTTAAGCTGGAGGTCTGAAACTGAAAAGTTTTTGCTTTTAAGCTTCTGAAGAAGTCTCGTTTGTCTTACGTTGTGTCTTTGGTAATTCTGCACTGCGACAAACTGTTTTAAAGATACTTTTTCCCAAACTATCTGCCATTTTAAGGATGATACTGGCTGTTGGCAGTCAGCAAACAGAGCAAAACCAGTCTTTTTTCATACAGTTCAACAACTTAACTAACCAGTATATTTCTGTAAGAGAGAAGCTCTGTTCTGAGAAGCTGCTCATTCATAAACACTTGTAACAAGTATGATTATTAAAGGAATGTTTTTTTAGGAATACTCATGCAGGATTGATAGTAGGTTTCAGCGCTATCAGATAACCAATTTTATTACAAACGCCCTTCATCATAAATGCCATGAACTTAGAGTAGCTTTGCAACAGTGATGCTGGTGTAAATTGTGCTGAAAGCGGTTTTGCGTAGCGACCTATCGTGCACAGGTCCATCTAGAACCGAGGGGGGCACAGAAACGGTGTGCTGCTGTACCCGTCGATTCCATGTGTCACTAAACCTGTGAAAAAAGTGTAACATGCTGTGCCAGAGCAATCCTGCTGATTCTCCTGCTCCCTAGCGTAATGGTAACTCTCTCCAGCAGTTGCACATGGCTGTAAATTGTCATTGTTTAAATATTTATCTTATTCCATTTACTGCACGCTGACTTGCCGTGTGTGCTGGGAGGTGGTACTCTTCGCTGGCGCAGGCTTTATTACAGAATTTTGCAGTTCGCATTCTGTGGAGGAAGAAATAGGCTTTTGACAGCTAATTTAACATAATTGTTTGAAATATTTATTGTCCTGGATATACTAGGGGAGAAATAAGAATATAAATAGCTTTCTGTGCATGCTTAGAGCATTAGTCACTTGATATTTTTAAAACATCATGTTCACTTAACTTAAATACGAGCGGTTTCTGAAGCTTGAATTAAGTCCAAAATGTAGGGAATGCTTTCCCAAGCTGCAAGATGAGGAACTGTCCTACATGGCAGACTTCCTTATAAGTTCTTCTTTTATTTTCAAAAAATTACCAAGACACAGAGACTTTGCCAATGAATGGTGCACAGAAGTGACTCTTTCAAGATTCTGTGCATTATTTTTGCTTTCAAAAAGGGCAACCTTGCATCTTGCAAAATGTTCTTGTTGATCCTGTAGCAAAGGTACATACGCAGTATCGGCTTGGAACGCTGTCTCCTGTTTCATGGAGGTACACGCAGTTTGCCAGTGAATTCATATGAACACCATGTTGTTGCTGAACAGTCTTTTCCTGGAAAAGTCCATGGCTGAATTTGAAATACCTTACTTTCACACGATAGCATGTGAAAACAATAATGTTCAAGCTGCAGCAACGAACTCTCGCTCCGCAAAACCTAGCAAGACAAAAGAATTCCTTTATCAAACTGACATGCTAAACCAGGAGAAGACAGTATCAGTGTCTAACTTCAAACACAATGTCCTTGGTAATAGCACCAGGTAGCGTGCTCGTTTTCCCCCATGAGACAACCCTTGCTGCTTGCGATGCTCGCAGCGCTCTAATTTCCTGTGTTCTCTTTGCAGTTTGACTTTGGCGATACTGTGGTGTACCAGGCTATCCACACCATTGAGTATTGCCTGGGCTGCATTTCAAACACCGCATCCTACTTGAGGCTCTGGGCTCTCAGCTTGGCCCATGCACGTGAGTATGCCTTATGGGACGGAGGTTTGGGTCTGTGTGTTTGATTACCCCGGGCAGGCAGCAGGTGAAAGGCAGGAATGCAAGGAGCCTCCCCAGAGCTCAGCTGTCAAGCGCTGCTGGAGAAGGACAGAGCTGTTGTGCGTTAGCTGGGACTAGTTAAGTCTAAACACCAGTGTTGACTTGCATAGCGCTCTGCTGGAAGCTGTCTGGATCTAGAAGGGAGGGCTGGAGTCGAAAGCACTGAGTAAAGCAAAGAGCTGCTGAGCAAGGACTCTGCCCTGCACTGTGCGACAGTTGGAGGCAATGTCCTGACATACTTGGCTGCAAAAGCTGTCGTCCCTCTTAAGCTTCCCACCTTATTGTAGTGGGACTTTGCTTGGCTTTAGTTCTTGCTTTACAAGTAAATTGTAACAACTTTCCATTCTTGCTGAATGTTCTGAAATGACCCCTCCTCTCCCCTTTCTCCTGGCAGAGCTCTCGGAGGTGCTGTGGACCATGGTGATCCACATCGGCCTCAGCGTGAGGAGTCTGGGTGGAGGCTTTGGCCTCTTCTTCATATTTGTTGCTTTTGCTACCCTGACAGTAGCAATTCTCCTGGTCATGGAGGGGCTGTCTGCTTTTCTCCATGCTCTTCGCTTGCACTGGTGAGTTACTGTAACATGCAGAAACTTCAGAGCTCTTCATAGTAAGAAAATTGATGTCACCTGGACTATATGCAGAAATGCCATGTTTTAGAAGATTGTATTGACCCTTACACAGAAAAGCTAAGGCTATAAAATTGGGGTAGTGGACAATACTGAGCCAAGGTCAGCAATGTTCAGAAGTGATGGAGTACCACAAATCTACCTAAACATCTGAATGTCCTAGAGCAGATGTGCTCTGACAGCAGAAAGCCTTTAAAAGGGTCAGAGATTTCAGTCTTGTTTCTAGTGATACACCACTCTCTCCTGATTGTATGCATGAATGTTGCTTAGAAATTGTGGAGAGTGACTGATCTCTGCTTAAAAATAAGTTAGACTAAAGCTTTGTGAACAGTGGGATGGGAAGGCGGTGCTAGATAGATGAGCATGCTTGTGGCTTTCAGTAGGGCTTTTGGTCCGTTGCCTGGTTCTGAGGTTTGTTTTCTGTAGCGTGCAATAGCTACTGACTGCAGTTCCCTTCACGTGGTCTTGCTCGTCTTCGTGAGACCTTGCATTGGACAGGGGCAGCTTTCCCTGTCTGCCCTTTGGGGTGCTGTGGAATAGTAGCCATTTCTTGCTGGTCCTGCTTATTGGCTGATGCTTTTGTAGCCCCTTTCCTGTGATTCTTAAGCTCCTGTGTATGCAGACAGCCAGTAAACGAGAAGGAATTACTCACTAGTGTTCAGCGCTTTCTCTGTACCCAAGTATGGAAAGTGTTCAAGAGCTTTCTCTAATCCGTATTTAAGAGTGCTCATTGTTCCACTTCAGATTCTCTGGTTAGTGCACTGGTGGGATCAAAGGAGCAATGTGGGAATGGGTTTTGCTCGCCTAGGGTTCTCTGCAGCCTAAAGCGTAGGAGAGTACGTCTATGCCTCTCCTCCGGACAGTTCCGGTTGCTTCCATCTCTTCAGGTAGTTTCTTTCCTGGTAAGTCAGGAGAGGAAAGTGAAGTTCACAAGGAATGTTCTGTCTTGCTTGAATGGGAGGAAAATGTTGTGAGTAGTTTTAAAGTAGTTCTGTACGTGAAAAAGGAAGCTAGTACTTTAAAAAAAAAAAAAAAAAGAAAAAGAAAATCAGTCTTTTTGCACTTCCCCTGTTTCTGGGCAAGGAAAACTTTGTCCTTCTGCCCTCTCTGTTGGCAGCCTGCCGGGTGCAGACGGGAGTGTCCCACAGTGCCTGGGTCTTTGTAGCTCAAGCGAGCCGAGCTTCACCCAGGGATTCAGAGGTATAGCCATCTTGTGCCGAGGGAGCTCGTGGGGGGTGCTGCTGAAAATGGCTGCTGGATGGTGCTTCTGTTTTTCCTGGCATCCAGCCTAGAAATCTTCATACCAGTCACTTGAGAACTTCTTGCTGACTGGCTGGCGTTTCCTCACCCTCATCCTGCTGTCACTGTACTACACCATTGCGTTAGTGTGAAAGAGGGAGCTCTGCAAACCCTGCCTGGTATTACTGCTAGCAGTGCAAGAGAAGCAGAGAGTAAGCAGTACTCTTGACTCTGTGTGTAGTGTTTCTGATACGCAGTTGCTTATGAATTAGAGGGTTTTGAAAGTCCTGCTTCTCTGGACTGCGGTGCTGTGTGGTACACTTCTGAACAACAGCAGATGAACAGTTCTGAACAGCTTTTCTTCTCGGCAGGCTCTGTGGTTTGTTTTGGGGTTTTTTTCCCCCCAAAGGGATGAGGTAAGATAAGAAAGTGTGTTTTTCTGGAGATACCTGTCTTGTGTTAGGAGCCGCAAACTGCAGTTATAGATGTCACTCACAGAGCACCTGGAACAAGTGTGAACCGGAGGCTGCAGTTCAGCCAAGAGGTGGCTTTGCACATTGCCAGGCTATCTCTAAAGGGTGATTAAAAAAATGGCTGGAAATGTGTCAAGGGAAGATGCATGTCACTGAAATGGCAGGCAAACGGGGAAAGCCAGCTGAGCAACAGCAGTAAGCACATGAGTCAGTGGGGCCCTGCAGACCAGTGCAGGGCAGTTGCTGGGAGCTCTGAACTGAAGCTCTTAATAAAGTCACTTTCCCTAAACACATGTTTCAAAGTTGTAAAACTTTACTAAACATTCTCTAAGAGAAAATTTGTTCAAGCTTAGGGCCTGAGAAGCAAGTGTAAGGCAGTATTTCGGACTGCAAGTAATCTGCTGAAATTATTTTGGGTTTGTTGGATTTTTGTTATCACAGTGGAGAGGAAGGCATCTGCAGTTGTTCAAAGGAACATACTGTTAACATTCCTTTTTGCTTCTGAACACAAAATCGGGATGTTTCCAACAGTAGGTGTTCCCTTTTTAGAAGGAGGCATGAGGGGTCAAACACAGCTGTCCTGGGAGGAGCAGACTGGATTTTCTGGCTGTGGGAGATGTCACCTATCAGGAATTCTAAAGGTGTGGGTGGTTCAGCCTTCCTGGAAAGGAGGAGGAATTTAGCATGTGTCTTACTGGTGGGGAAAAACAGCACAGATTGTTCCATGTGCTCTGCCTATCAGCCCCAAATGAGGAAGGTCTATTTTGTGCTTTTTTCAGAAAGTATGCATTCCTTCAGCAGGCTGGGTTTTCCTGGGGTGTTCTGGGGTGGAGGAAGCACTCTGAGTGCTGCCAAGATTGCAGGCATGTGTATTGGAGCTCTGCTGGAGCTTGGTAGCTCTCTGAGCTTTACCGTGTGTCGTGCTGTTAACTCCTTTTACTGTAACATCGCTGTTCTGACATAATTTACATTTCTATTTGCTTTTCAGTAAGGTAGTTTGACATGAATGTTTATATTAGAGCACCTTACCTTTTTTTTAAGCTAATCAACTCTTCTAATGTGAGCAAATACAGACTTTGCCCAAAAGGATAAGTTGGTAACTGGATTCAAAGTAGGATCCCAACATCATGGGTTGATGCGGGAATTGCGGTTTCAGTGGAGCTGTTTTCCTGGGTAAAGCAGTATTTTAGGCTCAGTTTTAGGCCTGATTTGGAACTGGAAGCTACTCTCCCTAGAATATGTCCTAAGACCAGACCACAGCTAGAAAGAATGGACAGCAGTAGGCATAATACAAAGCATATCAGGTTAATTCAGAGCAGTGAGGAGTGGGATTTGTATTGCTCTGTAGGAGAGAGGTTGGTAATAAATGAGCATCGTGATGTAGGGGGTTCGGTTCCAGAGTTTGGAGCAGCCAAACCGTGTTGTTCAGACTTGGCTCTGGTTACCCAGGTGTGTCTCAGCCAGTCTCCGACCCCTCAGTCCGTGTCCATCAGCATGGAGAGCATAGGTCCCAGCCACGCGTGAGTATAGGTTTGGCAGACATGGACAACTGTGTTGTTCTGCTCCTGCTAAAGGTTTCAGTCTGTTCTCTCCCTCGGGTGTAGCATCAGCAGCTTCCCAGGCAGATGCGTGCGCTTCGTTGTGGCCACACTTGAGACAGACATAAACGTGACTTTTCTTTATTGTGGGTTGCTGGAGCTGTTTGCTGCTGGTTCATAAACATCCCCAGAATGAGCTCAGCCCTGGAAGGCAGTGAAATGGATCCAAAGCGGTGCTCTCAGCCACGCAGCGTTAGGGGCAGCTGAAGGCAAAGGGCTCACACCATGTCTGTTTTGTTCTGAATGGCAAAGTTGGAGAGTGCCGTGGGTCTGTGCAGGGACACCAAAATAGATTTCAAACACAACAAATGTGGTCAACCTCCAAGAACCATGAGGAATAAATAAAAAGCAGCAATTATGCAGCGCTTCGTGGACAGCTGTTCTCAGCTGTAAACTGAGAATGGACAGGCAGACCCTCCCCTGCCCGGGCAGCGCCCCTGGCCCGCTGCCACCCAAGGGGGAGTGCTCTTTCCGAGAGGCGTGGGTGTGCTGGAGTCGCATCCCGCTGGCGATCCAGCGAGCGGCAGTGGGAGTGGTGAAGCCCAGCTCCTCACCCACTTGCCAGAATTTTATTTTTCTTTGTAAAGGTCATGAGCCAGAGCTTGCCTGTAGTGCAACCATAAGAGCACAGTACTGCTCTAAAAGGCAGTCTCCTGTCAGCGCAGGACAGAATGACCCACGGTGCGGCGTATGAAACTGCTGTCCTTTTTGGGAAAGAGTAACTGCAACAACCTCTGCTCAAACACCCCCATCGCTGTCTGACCGTAAGGTGTGCTGTGGGCTACCCTCTTCGAGGTGTGCTCTGAATCACAGCCGACCCCAGGAATTGGCACACGCCTTTAAGAACACAAATGCCAAGTCGGAATTTGCACTTGTACTAAACGAAAGTCAGGGTTCCTGTTCAACAGCTCTCTCTGCAGTTGCTTCCCACGGGACTGAGATGCCTCGTTTTCCAAACAGTGTGGGTACTCTATGACTCTGTTGGGTTGGAAAATCCACATAACTACAGTCCAACAAACACCTAAGCTAATTATTAATACAGAAAAGCTGAAGAGTGGGTTTTCTTTAATGCTGACTGCCAGAAAGCTTTCTAGTCTGTTTATTTACAGCGCAGCACTAACTGTCTAGTAAATTCTTCTGCAGAACTTCATCACTGGTGGGAGACATGGGGCAAAGTTTAGCAATAGAGCTGGTACACATGACAGCCAGTGACCCTGAAAACAGCAGTGTCTCATACCAAAAAATGACCTGGGATGCCGGGTGTTCCTGTAGACAGTTGCAGAAAAAAGACACAGAATGTTTAAGCCACAATATTTGGTTAAATAAACTTTTTTCGCTCATTCCCTAAAGCTACAACAGCCTCTCCTCGAGCTTCAGGCGTCCAGTTGTGGCCAGTTGTAGCTGAGTGTGTCCAAAAGGAGCTTTCAGATGTCAGGGCCAGCTGGAACAGTTAATCATCAGGGTTAAAATTTCATTTACAGTGGGTTCAGTGTGACTCAGATACCCAGCCCTCTGCCTCTTATTTCCCTTTGCTTACAGAATAGTTACTTAGTCAGAGGATACTTATGGAGATTATCGGGGTTCCTGAAAAACTGGAGCACGTTGGCAAGGAGCCCTTCCTCCCACGCGGAAAATCCTGCTCATCCTAGGGATTCCTCTGCAGGGAAGTCTGCCTGTCCGCACGAACAGGCAGCAGAAGATACGAGCAGAAAGCTGTTTTTTGGAAAGTTTCCCTCCTGAGCTCTGTTGGGAATCACTGTTTGCCAGCTGAAATGCCAGCAGTTTTGGAGTTTACCATGATTCCTGATTTAGAAAAAAAAATAACTAAAGTCTGCCTTTTTGTGCTTCATAAAAATATTTCTCCTGAATTCTGTTGAACAGCTCTACAATTTGCTGTCACTGATTCCTACAGGGACTTCAGTTTTTTAGTGGACCACGCAATGGAAATTGTTTCTCATGAGGCTTATGAAACACTGCTTGTTTTCACTGTGAATCATGGGATTATTTTTTTCTTTCCCGATTTGGCTGTTGCTGACCATGGGACAGTTCTCTAGAATAATTCTTTTTTTAAACTGAGTTTATTAGGGGAAGCAGGCAAACAAGGCTAAGTAAATGTTCAGCTGGAGACAACAGGCACATTTCTAGCTCAGCAGTAGTCATGTGGGGATAAACCCAAAATGAATAAGTAAATAAACAGAAGTAGCTGATGGAGGAAGTCTGAGCACATCACACGATTGAGGTTTGTTCTAACTAAAACGTGAACTTTAGTACTGAAATCTTAGAGGAAAGCTGTGTGTGCCTAGGTGCTTAACCCATACCGCACTTATGGAGCTCATCCTACTTTTGTCACCCTTTTATTGCCCGTGGAGGTGGAATCAAAGCACCTAGACAACTCTCTGCTCAACAACAATGTGGGGCTTGTGCCAATAGATACGCTGCATTGTAATGCCACTTGAAAGCCTCTTTTTTTAAGCTAATAATCATACTTTTAATGGAGTTCTTGCTAATTGCTGACTTGATCCAAGAGCTGCCTTTTTAACGAATGAACGCACATTCTTCCCTCTTGCAGGATTGAGTTCCAGAACAAGTTCTACACTGGCACTGGATTCAAGTTCCTCCCTTTCTCCTTTGATACCATCCGTGAGGGGAGGTTTGACGATTAAAGACCCTCTGCTCAAGCAGTGTTAAACGCCGTGTGTTTATGACTAGCCTCTCCCGTGTGCCTGAGTTGCATGTAATCCTCCCATAGTGAAAATAACTTATTGCAGCACCCTCGAGTGTTTCCGTGGCGTTTCAAAGCCAAGAGCTTCGACATTCTCGGGTAATGAGTGACACTGGATCAAAGAAACTTTTCGTTCCTTAAGTTTACCACTGAAGATTCTAAGTGCATGAAGTGTCTGAGTTTGGTGTGTAACAGTGTACTTCTCGTGTTGTGAATTCCCTGGCAGGCTTATCGGGGCAGTATGAGAGAAATGCAGCTATGGCTGAGGGGGCAGACAAGCACGTGCAGAAAAGGCATGACAACTTCAGCTTGCTCAAAGCTTGCTGCTCGGGAAGAGATTTACTTTTTTAAGGAAGTTTTACATGTGGATCCTTTCTGTCTCTGCCTCTGATTAAACAAATTATGAGCAGTGGGCAGCTGACAATCCAGGGCATGCTTCTCCTACCTCCAGGGCTTCCACATGTGCCATGTTTTAATCTGACAAAAGCAATGTCTCATCCCGTGCAGGGACTCAGCCCTTTGAACTCTGGCTGGGGCTTGAGGAGCCGATATGAAGGGGTAGGACTCAGCCTCAGTGATGCGTACAGTGACTCTTTGCTCTAGTGATGAGGAAACACCTTGTCCTTGCAAGAAAGGCTGTTCCTTTCCTCCACGGAGAAGAGATGCTCCTTTAACTGTGCGCCTTCATGCACAGTATCCCAGGCAAAGCCCTAAATCCAGCAGCGAAGGCCACTTCCACCTTTGTTTCTGGAGGCAGTGCTGAGAAGAGGGGACTCAGGCACAGGGGGCGTGGCTGCCTTGGTGGCCTGGGGTGAGATGGAAGAGGGGTGAGCTGCGGTGCAAACTGTCACCACTGGCAGTGGAACTTCTTGGGTTTCTTGTTTCAAAACAAAGCCCTGAGGCTGCAGAGTCCTAGAGGCACTCTCAGATAATGCCCATGTAGGCTTGGCATCAGTGTAGGCAGCTTTTGCAAAGGCAGAGGTACTAGTGACGTACGTTGTCAGGTGTGCTTGGGTTCTAAGGAGCCCTTTAAGGAAAAACAGAGGCTGAGTCTTGCTAAAATAGTCCCACAGCAGTGGAGTCTCGGTGGTATTTCCCCATGGTAGCTGTTGCTTTTTCTCCTGTGCAAAATGTGAGTAATTCCTTGCCCTCCTCACCTCGACGTTGCTGTAGGAGCAGCGGGTGTGTTAGTGCTGTGTAACTGTCGTGTCTAATTGTCACAGTGGATCTAAGTAGTTGTGTATGAACAGATTAGAACGATGAGAATTATTGTAACCAGGAATTGAAGGGGAAATCCCACACACTGCAGGGCTGTTTGAAATTACGTGAGAAAGGTGTGTGTGCACCGCACGCTGCAGCGGGCACGGAGCACGGGGATCCCTGTGCTGCGAGCGGGCAGCTTCTGCGTAATCGCTGTGTTTACAGGTACCCTTGGCTGTATGTTTACAATGGTGTTTGCAGAACGAAAGCCAAAATCAAAACTTGTTTGCGGGTGGAGCAGTGACACCAGTCCTGCTGCCCAGGTGAAATGCATTGTGGACAGTCACTGTATAAATTAAAATAACTGTATAACAAGTGGCGTGGCTTCTTTTCTGCTTCCCCCGCGATCTCTGAAGGGTGCTCCCGAGCAGCCCCTCTTCCCTGTCCAAGCCCGGGCAGAGCCCTGACAGCTGCCTGGGGGCCGCTGGGACCTTCAGCTTTGCTGCCCTGGGATCCCGTCACCTTCTCAGCCAGCATGATGGGGTGAGCAGAGCTGGTTTGTAAAATGAGACCGGCGTGACCGTGCCTCTGCTGAAATGTCTCTGCGCTTATCAGGCCCTGGCGGACACCCTGAGCGAAGGCCGGCCGGGGCCAAGCAGGGGCCATTTTGTCCTGGAGCCTCCTGCCTGCCCAGATAAACCTGTTAACTGAGTGGAACAAGCAGTTACGTGGGAATTAAAACTGAGGCTTGATTAAACCTGGGTGTTGTGGATGTCCTTCCACACGCTCTGCCTGCTCCGGGCTGCTGCCCTGCTCCTGGCCCGCCGAGCTGCAGGGCGTCCCGCTGCGGGGACCCGCTCCCCACCCAGAGGGACGTGTTTACTCAGGCCTTTCCTGAGGGCCTGGAGCTGCCAGAGGGGGTTTTTCCACATGTGCCGGAAGGGAGGTTTCAGGGGGGGTTGGGCAAGTGTGTTTTTGAGATTGCTGCAGCCCGATGTGTTTCCCATCTCGCCCTGTCTCCGGGAGGGTGAGGAGCTGGTCCGTGCTGCCCCTGCAGCTGGGGGCTGCCTGCTCCTTGTCCTCCACACGCTGCAGATGAGATGGACCCCCAGCTGCTGCCGGTGCCAGCTGTGTCCAGGGGATGCTCTCCCCTTTCACCCCTTCCCCTGCCCTCTTGCACCACTCCTGCGTGCAATCGCACTATTTCTGCCCGTTTCCATGGCCCGACTTGGCTGCTTTCACCGCTCTGGGGCCACATGGCAGCCCTCGGTGCTTGGCTGGCGGAGCAGGAGGCCCCTGGCCCGGCTTGGGGGGGGAGCCTTGGCCCCGCTGCGGAGTGGCCTGAGCTCGTCCTTCCCTTCTGCCCAAGGAGGTGGCAGGGCTGACCCTCGCAGCCAGGCTCCGTCCCGGGAAGTGCCCGCCGAACACTCCTGGAGCTCGGAGAGACCCTGCACAGCGCGGGCAACCCCTGCCCCCACTCCCTGGAGGGGTACACGTCTGTGTCCCTGCCCCCGTCCCCCCCCCACCCCCGCAGCGCTGTGCAGGGGCCCGCCCGTGCTGCGGGACCGCTCCCGGCTGCCGTTGTCCGCCGTTTCCCCGGCCGGGGCCCCGCCGTGCCCGCCCTGCGCTGCCTTCGCGGAGGGAGGCCGAGCGCAGCCCTGCCCGGGGCAGCCCCCGCTCCGCGCCGCGGCCCGAGGGGACGGAGCGGCTGCCGGCTGCGACGGCCGCGGGCGTGCAGGGGTGCGGGGGCACAGCCTCCCCTCGGGGTGCCTCCCCCGAGCCCCCGGGGGTCCGTGCCCCCACCCGCCTCCGCCAGAAGCGAGGGCCGGGTCCCGGGGCGAGGGGGCAGCCGGAGCGGGGGCTTGGACCGGTTCCCGGGCTGCTCCGGACGCTGCTGGGGGTGACCGGGGCTCCCCCCGCCCCAGGGCACCGGCCGCGGCCCCGGGAGCCCGGCGGGACCCCGCTGACCGGTCTCGCAGCTCCCCCTTCAGGCCGGAGCGTCCACGGCCCGGTAGCGGCGGGGCTGAGCCGGCCCCGGTGGGCGCGACCCCGAGAGCGGCCCCGGTCGATGCCGGGAGCCCGGAGCCGGGCAGTGCCGCTCCCCCGGGCTGGAGGATACTCCGGGACCGCCGCGGCCCGGTTCGCTCCGCCGGTGCGGAGCCGTCACAGGTGGAAAACGTGATGCGAACCCAGCCCGAGGCCAGCGGTGCCAGCCCCGGCGCTGCCCGGCCCCTGCCCGGGCGCCGAGAGCGGGCGGGGAGGGGACGGCGGCTGTCCCGGGGCACAGGCGGCCCTGCCCGGTACACCCCTGCGTCGCGCCCCGCCCCGCTCCCGGTAACGGCTCGGTCCCGCCCACCGCCGGTTCCGCCCCGGCCGGCCCCGCCCAGCGCCGTCCCGCGATTGGCGGCCGGGAACGGGGCCGGGAGCGGCGATGGCGGCGCGGACGGGGCCGGGGCCGGGGCCGTCGCTGCTGCTGTCGCTGTCGCTGCTGCTGTCGCTGCTGCCGGCGGCGGCGCGGGCAGCCGCGGGGGAGGCGCGGCAGGAGGCGGCGGTGCGGGCCCTGGCGCGGCGGCTGCTGGGCCCGCGGGCCGCCGCCGTGTCGCTGTCGGTGGAGGCGGCGCTGGCAGCGGGCGGCCCCGACACCTACCGCCTGCGCTCGCCGCCCGGCGCCGCCGTGGCCGTGGCCGTGACGGGCTCCAGCGGCGTGGCGGCGGCCGCCGGCCTGTACCGGTACCTGCGCGACTTCTGCGGCTGCCACCTCTCGTGGTCCGGGGCGCAGCTCCGCCTGCCCGACCCGCTGCCGCGGCTGCGGGCCGAGATCCGCGCCGCTGCCCCCGGCAGGTAACGGGGCCGCGGGGTCCCGACGGGGCGGGCTGGGCTCGGGGCGCGGGGCCGGGCGCCGCTCACGCCTCGTTAGCCCGGGACAAGGCGCCTTTACATAACGGGGCCGGGAAGAGGGGGCCCAGCCCGCAGCCTCCCGCCCGCTCCCCCCAGGTACCGCTACTACCAGAATGCCTGCACCCAGAGCTACTCCTACGCCTGGTGGGACTGGGAGCGCTGGGAGCGGGAGATCGACTGGATGGCGCTCAGCGGCATCAACCTGGCACCCGCCTTCGCGGGGCAGGAGGCGACCTGGCAGCGGGTTGAGTATCGGGGCGTGCGGGACTGGGCAGGCCAGCGGGGCAGCCATGGGGCCGGCTGAGCCTCCGTCATCCCGTGCAGGTGTACCGTTCCCTGGGCCTGAACCAGTCTGAGATCGACGCGTACTTCACGGGGCCAGCGTTCCTGGCCTGGAACCGGATGGGGAACCTGCGTGGCTGGGCAGGGCCCCTGCCGCCAGCCTGGCACATCAAACAGCTCTACCTGCAGGTACCAGGGGCACCGGGGCTGCCTGCCCACCCAGGGCAGACCCATGCAGCCCCCTGCTGTGGTCCTCCAGGCCAAGGTCACACTCGTGGAGGCTTGGGGTCCACTGCTCCCTTCCCCAGGCTCCAGTGACCCCCAGGGGCCTGGTGCAGGGAGGTGGGGGCTCCTCTTCCCCGGCTCCCTCCCTCCTTCTCTCTCCCAGTACCGGATCGTGGAGAGGATGCGCTCGCTGGGGATGATCACGGTGCTGCCGGCCTTCGCGGGCCACGTGCCCCAGGGGATTCTTCGGTAGGTGCAGCCCTGCGCGCTCACAGACCCCACAGGGTAGATCTCCGCTGGCTGCAGCTCCCTCCCTGGCGTCTCAGCCCTGGGCCCTTCCTGGGGTCCCGCCTCAAGTCAGCATCAGCTGCACGGGGTGCTCCCGGGGCCAGCGCAGCTCCTGGCTCTCCTGTGTCCGTTGCTGGCTTCCCTGGGAGGCTGCCCTGTCCCCACAGGGGTGTGGTGGTCCTGTCCTGATCCTGATCCCTGTCTCTGCCCTCCGGTGCAGGGTCTTCCCCCGAGTGAATGCCACTCGCCTTGGGGGCTGGAGCCACTTCAACTGTACCTACTCATGTACCTACCTGCTGGACCCGGAGGACCCCATGTTCCAGGTGATTGGGACCCTCTTCCTCAAGGAGCTGATCAAGGAGTTTGGCACAGACCACATCTATAGTGCCGACACCTTCAACGAGATGACCCCCCTCTCCTCTGACCCTGCCTATCTCTCAAGGGTCAGCAATGCTGTTTTCAGGTCGATGATGGGAGGTAGGTCAGTGTGCAGTGCCAGCCTGGCCGCGGGGCTCTGGGCGGGGAGAGCCGGGAGCCAAGGGGCTGGTGGGGAGGGAAGTGGCTCTGGGTGCCAGACCCTCAAAGCCCGCTCTAAGAGGGGCAATTGGTGGCCCCGGGGCATCGCAGGACACCCGCTGTGGCAGAAGCGTGGCAGCTGCGCCGGTGGGGCCTGCCTGGAGGGGAGCCTCACCCCATGCACCTCTGTCTCCAGCCGACCCCGAGGCGCTGTGGCTGATGCAGGGCTGGCTCTTCCAGCACCAGCCGACCTTCTGGCAGCCAGTGCAGGTGCGGGCCCTGCTGCATGGTGTGCCTCTCGGTAGGATGATTGTTCTTGACCTCTTTGCTGAGTCCAAGCCCGTCTACCAGTGGACGGAGTCCTTCTACGGGCAGCCCTTCATCTGGTGCATGCTACACAACTTTGGGGGCAATCATGGCCTCTTTGGCACCGTGGAGGCCATCAACCACGGCCCCTTCGTGGCTCGCAGCTTCCCCAACTCCACCATGGTGGGCACCGGGCTGGTGCCTGAGGGCATCGAGCAGAACGACATGGTGTACGAGCTGATGAATGAGCTGGGCTGGCGCCAGGAGCCCCTTGACCTCCCCAGCTGGGTGTCCCGCTACGCCGAGCGCCGCTATGGCGCCCCAAATGCTGCCGCAGCCAGTGCCTGGCAGCTGCTCCTCCGCAGCGTGTACAACTGCACCGGAGTCTGCGTCAACCACAACCACAGCCCGCTGGTGCGCCGGCCCTCCCTGCGCATGGACACGGAGCTGTGGTACAACACCAGCGACGTGTATGAGGCCTGGCGCCTGCTGCTGAGTGCCAGCACGGAGCTGGGCTCCAGCCCCACTTTCCGCTACGACCTGGTGGACGTCACACGGCAGGCGGCTCAGCAGCTGGTGAGCGACTACTACCTGAGCATCCGCCGGGCCTTCCAGAGCCACGCACTGCCGGACCTGCTGACGGCCGGCGGCGTGCTGGTCTACGACCTGCTGCCGGAGCTGGACAGCCTCCTCTCCAGCCACAGCCTCTTCCTGCTGGGCCGCTGGCTGGAGAGTGCCCGCGCCGTGGCCTCCAGCGACCAGGAGGCCGAGCAGTATGAGCTGAACGCCCGGAACCAGGTGACGCTCTGGGGGCCTAGTGGGAACATCCTGGACTACGCCAACAAGCAGCTGGGGGGGCTGGTGCTGGACTACTATGGCGTGCGCTGGAACCTCTTTGTCTCTGCCCTGGTGGAGAGCCTCAACTCAGGCAACCCCTTCCACCAAGACCAGTTCAACCAGGCTGTCTTCCAGGTGGAGAGAGGCTTCGTCTACAACAAGAAGCGCTACCCGGCCGTGCCGACTGGGGACACGCTGGAGATCTCCAGGAAGCTGTTCCTCAAATACTACCCCAGCGCCCTGCAGCGCAGCCGGGCTGGGCCAGCGTGACTTTGGGCCGTGCCTCCACAGCCACCCCGGCAGGGAGGGCAGAGGCGCCATGCCCTCCCGCCTCCAGGCTCCCGCAGCTCCTGACGGCTGTGTCCCAGCAATGCTGAAATGAAAGCACAGAGCCCTGGTGGCCCCCAGCCAGCCTCGACCTACTGTTTCCCCTACATGGGCAGGAGATGCCCCAAGGGGGTATGGCAGCCAGATGTGGGGCGGGCTCTGCCCCAGGGACCCATCCCGCACAGTGCTCTGTGCTCAGCCCTGCCAGCCCCACCTGAGCCTGCCGCCAGGAAAGCTGGGCTGCCCCAGGTGTGAGCCCGGAGGTGAGGGCCCAGGGGAAGGGCTCTGCTGCTCCGGCACTTCCAGCTGGAAGCTCCGCAGGAGCTGGGAATGTGCAGAGGGACAGAGGGACAGGGCACACATGTCCCTCCCATGAGACCCTGGCTGGCTGGTGGTGGCGGAGAAGCAGCGAGGGAGGTGGCAGCGGTGGCAGGGGCAGAGCACTCCCTGCCTCAAGGGAAGCAGGGAACGACCCTCACCCCTGGTATGGCCCTAGCCCCCCCGCGATCGGGCAGCTGCCTGCCCCATGGACCCCAGTGCCTGTGGGGCCCCCACCGCTGCACAGCCCCGGCCACGCTTGGTGCCTTTTCTATTGAAAGAAGCTTTGCAGAGTTTTCTGCGGTGATGCTGGGGCCACGTTCCCCAGGACAGGGTTTTCTGGGCCTTCCCCCTGCATCTGGAGCTCAGGCAGAGCCCAGCCGCGGTGCTGCCAGCCTGTGGAGCAATTAAAGGCCTTGCCGCTGAGTGATCTTTTCTCCTGTGTGCGTTCATCTCCTCTCCCCAGTGCGAGGCTTGTGTGGAATGGGGGGCAGGGGAGCAGTCCTTGGCCCCCGAGCCTGCATAGCAGGAAAAATGCACCGCCAGATACGCGCTGGCAGCTGAGGTGCCTGGCACAGCTCGGTGCGGTTGGGGCTGGCCCTGGCTGGTGCTGACCCCCAGGGCTGCGGCTCCCCTTGTGTCCCAGACCCTCCTCCCGCGGGGGTTCCCAGCTTGGCGGAGTCTTTATCTCAGCAGCTGTGTGAGCATCAAGGTGCAGGGAGCCCTGAGCACGGGCAGGGGAGGGTGGAAGGGCCTTGAGATAAGGCGGCAGACACAACACAGCATGGGGCGGGGGGACCCCCCTCTCAGCCCTTTTAAGCAGCATGGCCCCCTCAGCCAGTACTGCCTGCTCATGGAGAGAACCACAGTGCTGATCACGGGCTGCTCCTCGGGCATCGGCCTGGGGCTGGCCGTGCGCCTGGCAGCCAACCCCACTCGCAGGTTCAAAGGTAAAGGGGTGATGCAGTGCCAGGGGGGACCAGCGCAGAGCCCCGGGGGTCTTCCAAGCCAGGCCAGGCAGCGCCTTGCCGAGGACAGCCAGTGCCCGGGGCTGTGCTGGGACTGGCGCTGGCTGGGCAGCTTGGCGGCACCACTGCCCACGGCCACGCTCTCTTCTCCAGTGTACGCCAGCATGCGTGACCTGGCCAAGGGTGAGCGGCTGCTGGAGCGCCTGGGGGGCTGCTGCCCCGACACGCTGGAGGTCCTGCAGCTTGATGTCACTGACCCACACTCGCTGGCAGCCGCCGTGCAGCGAGTGCAGGGGCAGCAGCTGGATGTGCTGGGTACGGCTCTTCCCAATGTCCCTACTGCCCCCAGGGAGGCTGCGGGGACTTCTCTGGGGTCGCCAACCCCGCTCGGGGCACTGGGAGCAGATGCCAAATCACGGGAGGTGCCAGCAGTCCCAGGACTGGGATGTGTTCAGCAGGGCAGGGATGCAGGGGCTGGTTTGGGGGATGCTGAATGTCGCTGGCCCATCAACAGGGAAGGGCCCCCACATTCCTGTCTTCTGGCACCTTGATGGTATTGGAGAGTGTGCAGGGGGGCACGGTGCCCAGCTTACCAGCACTGTGCCCCACAGTCTGCAATGCAGGGGTGGGACTGATGGGCCCCCTGGAGACTTGCTCTGACCAAGCCATGAAGACCGTTTTCGACGTGAACTTCTTTGGGGCCATCCGCACCATCCAGGCGTTCCTGCCTGCCATGAAGCGCCGCAGGGCTGGGCGGATCATCATCTCCAGCAGCATCGGGGGGCTGCAAGGTGGGACCTGGCCCTGCTGCAGTGGGACCCCCAGCACCCTCTGGCACGGGGAGCTGCGCGGGAGGGTCCCAGTGCTCAGGGTGTGGCTCTGCCCCAGGGCTGCCCTTCAACTCTGTGTACTGCGCCAGCAAGTTTGCATTGGAGGGGCTGTGCGAGAGCCTGGCCATCGTCCTGCAGCCCTTCAACATCCAGTGAGTCCTGGCAGTGCCACAGGGGGCTGCACTCCTGTTTCCCAGGCGCCGGGATGGAGGGATGCTGGGACAGGGGGTACCATGGTGGCTCACGTGCTCGGCTCAGAGCTGCCACCCTGCTCCTTCCCGCAGCCTGACACTGGTGGAGTGTGGACCTGTCAACACCAGCTTCCTGGACAACCTGCAGCGCCCAGACCCCGACGGCAGTGAGTTGCAGGGCCTGGATGCTGAAACGCGGGACCTTTACCACCGGTACCTGCAGCACTGCGAGAGCCTCTTCCATGATGCTGCCCAGGAGGTGGAGGAGGTCCTGCAGGTAAGTCCCTGCGGGGTGGTGGGGAAGGGGTCTGGGAGGATCCATGCCTGGGGGCGGCCATGGGGCCCCGGCCCTGTGGCTGTGCCAGGGCAGGTCTGAGCCCTCTGTGGTGCCAGGTGTTCCTGGAGGCCATCGACACCCCCTGCCCTCCCCTGCGCTGCGTCACCACCCAGCTCTTTGCCCCGCTCTTGCGCCTGAGGCTGGCCAGCCCCGACGGCTCTGCGTACGTACGGGCCATGCACAACTTCGTGTTCGGCCACGGTGAGGCCAGCGGCGACCAGCCTTGAGCAGAGCCTTCGTGAGGCCAGGGGAGCCGCGCTGTGGTGCAGACCCCCAGCCCCGCGCTGTCTGTCACGGCCGGGGGAGCTCGGTCCCACTGTGTCGCCAATAAAGCCCTTTGCAGCCACACGGCTCCCGGCTCAGTCCCTCTCGCCGCAGCCCCCCGCCGAGCCGCTCTGCCCGGGGGCTGGCAGGGCTTCAGCCCGATCCCCGGGGGGCCGGGTCTGTCCGTCCCCTCCCTCCGCGGGCGGAGCCCGGTCCCGACGCTCGGCCCGCCCGGGGCCGCCCCGCGGCCCCCCCTCCCCGCCGCCGCGCACCGCCGCCGCGCACCGGCCGGGCTCCGCCGGGGGGGCGGTCCCAGGCCCGCGGCGCGTTCCGGGGCGGCGGCGGCGGCGGCGGCGGCGGCTTCCGGCGGGGCCATGCCGCCCTTCGGCTCGGGGCTGCTGGTGCTGACGGCGCCGCTGGCCGCGCTGCCCCGGCGGGCGGCGGCGGCGCTGGCGGCGGCGGCGGGGGTGGTGGCGGGGCCGCTGTACGTGCACCTGCAGCCGGGGCTGCGCCTGGCCGCCCCCGCGCCGCGCCCCGCCGCGCCGCCCGCCTGCCCCGCGCTGCTCCGCGCCCTGGCCGCGCTCTACGCGGCGGCGGCGGCGCAGCGGGGCCTGGACCTGCGCGTCCTGCTGGGCCCCGGCCGCCTGGCCCGGCCGCCCCGCGTCCTGCTGGCCGCCGCCGCCGAGGCGCCGGGGCCGCCGGGGCCGGTGGAGCTCGGCCTGCAGCACCTGGCCGCCGCCGCCTACGGCTGCCCGCCGCGCCTGCCCGCCCTGCTGCTGGGCGGCGCCGAGGACGGCGCGGGGGGCGCCGAGGAGGACCCCGAGGAAGACGCCGAGGAGGACCCCGGTGCGGCGCTTCCCGACTTCTCCGACGTGGCGGTCGGCGGCACCTTCGACCGCCTCCACGGCGCCCACCGCTTCCTGCTCAGCGCCTGCTGCCTCCTGGCCCAGCGGCGGCTGCTGGCCGGGGTGGCCGACGGCGACCTGCTCCGCCGTGAGTCCCGGGGCGGCCGGTACCGTGCTGGGACGGGGGCGGCCGGCCCTGCTGCCGGTATGGGGTCGAGGGGTCACCCGGTGCTGAGCGGGACACGGCGACGAGAAGGGGCCGGTGCCGCGGCCGGCACTCTGGGGGGCCCCGTGGTGCGTGGGGTCCCAGCAGCCGGGCACCCAAAGCGCCCGGGCGGCGCTGTCCGGGCAGGGTGACAGTGGGGACCCAGCGTCCCATCCGCGCCAGCGAGCGAGGCATGCAGGTGCGGAGCTGAGGGTACAGCAGGGGCAAGGGGAGCCAGAGGAGGCAGCCTCCCAAAGTCGCGGACGGCTTCTGTCTCTGTCTCCCAGTCTTCCTTTTCTGTCACGCTCTGCAGCTGCTCCGGGAGCTGCACGTTGTTAAACACATTCTCTTGCCCAGCAGACAAGGTTCTGATGGAGCTGATCGAGCCGTACGAGCTGCGAGCAGCGAAGCTGCGCGAGTTCCTGGAGGATGTGAAGCCTTCGCTGCATTACGACATCGTGCCTCTGGCCGACCCCTACGGCCCCTCGGTCACGGACCCTGACCTGCAGTGCTTGGTGGTCAGCGAGGAGACCCGCAGGGGAGGGGAGGCCGTGAACAAGAAGAGACTTGAAAACGTAATGCCTGCACAGGGGCCCGGTGGGCTGCCCCTTCCTGTCCTCTCGCCCCTGCCTGCCGCTGCCTGCAGGCAAATCGGGTCTTGGTGAGCAGCCGCGGCTGTTCGGTGCCCCAGTGTGCCGCGGCCCGGGCTTGAGGGCAGAATGCCAGTGCACGCGTCTGATGGCACCCTGCAGATGGGCGCTTTGCGGGGAGCTGCCCCTGGCCGCCTGTGCCGCAAGGGTGGTGCAGCAGCCTCTGCATGCGGTGCTGCCAGCCCCACGCACGTGGAGAGTCGGGGTCGGATGGGCAGCTCTGCGGGCTCCCTTCCCTCTTGGCTGCCGGGAGCATGTCCCTTGTGGGGACAGAGATGCAGCATGGGGATGTTGGGGGTGGCTGTGGCCTCGTTTGTGCTGCTTCGTTCAGGCCTTGACCTCCCGCTGAGCCCCCTTGCCTCTGCTGCGTCCCTGCAGCTGCTGGGGCTGACAGCCCTCGGGGCTCTCTTTTCTTGGCAGGGGCTCCCCGAGCTGGCTCTCTATGAGATCCTGTTGATGAAGGACCCCGACCACAGTCAGAACGAGGAGGAGAAGATCAGCTCCTCCAGCCTCCGGCAGAGGCTGCTGGGGACGCTGCTGCGGCCCCCGCGGGTGAGGGGGCTGCTTGGAGAGCCATGGGCTACGATGGGTGCAGTGTGCCCGGGAGGAGGGGTGGCGGCCTCAGGAGCTGAAGAGTCAGCTCATCCCCTGGCTGCAGGGGGACAAGTTTCAGAGGCCTGCCTGGCTGCTGCCTGTACTGAGCCCCGGCAGGAGCCAGCTCCTGCTCTGCAGGGCCAGGACCTTTCATGCCAGTCTCCAGTCTGGGGGGTTGGGATCCTTCTCCAGCAGAGCTCGCATCCTCCATCTGCTGGCAACAGCTTTCCTTCTTCCCTTAGCAAGACCCTGCCTTGCCTTCACGCCCGTACGTGATCGGCCTGACTGGAGGAACCGGGAGTGGGAAAACCTCTATCGCCAAACTCCTGGGGCACCTGGGAGCATTCCTCATCGACGCCGACAAGCTGGGCCACACTGTCTATGTCCCCGGTCGCCCTGCCTACGAGCAGGTGGTGGCGGCCTTTGGGGCAGGTAGACCCACCAGGCTGCGGGGAAGACTGGGAGGAGGAAGAGGAGGGAGGGGTGTGCCATCATCCTAGCGTCCCTGGGAGCCATCCTGGGCTGCGCTCTCCCCCCCGCCCCATGGGTTTTGGGCTCCACACCACCCAGATGGGGCTCTGTAGCTGATTCGGTGATGGTTGGGGCCCGAATCAGGCAAACCACTGCTTTCCCCAAGTCTTGCGTGGCCCATGTCAGAGATACTGTCAACTGGCTGGTGTGGAAGGCTAAACTGGGCTGCATTCGTCTCGGAAAAGCTCTTCCCTATCCTTTTCTGGAGTAAGGTGATGAGCTGCCAGGTCAGGTCCTACAGCTCCTTTCCAGGTCCCTCTGAGAACCCTGGGCTGAAATCCTTTCACTCTGACCTAGGCTTGCCGCAGGGAATTGGGTTGGATTCATTCATCCCAAGCCTGTTCTGCTTCTGTCTTGCAGAAATCTTGAATGAAGATGGGACGATTAACAGGAAAGTCCTCGGGGCCAAAGTGTTTGGAAACCAGGTAAGAGCAGCACAGGACTGTCAATATTTAATCTTGCGTGCGGGGAAGCTCTTCATCTGTGCTGAGGCTTTTTATTTTTCAGCCCTTTGAGCTGATGATGCCTTCCTGACTGTAATTTCTGGCAGTGACGTATGGGCAGGACAGGACACAGAGATCCTGTCTCTGTAGCCGAGTCAGCAGCTGTGCTGGACACGCTCCCTTGCCCCACCTGGCAGCTGCTGCTGCCTCCCCCTCCCCATCCCTGTCCCCTCTGTCCCATGCTTGTCCTTCACCCAGTGCAGAGCCACAGCCCTGACGTACGGGGAGGCGGTGCTCGCTGACCCTTGCGTGGCTTGGGCTCACACCCAGCGGGGCTCGGTGACGCAGCAGCCAAACCTGACCCTCTGTGCCTGGCTTTGTTGGCCAGGCCAGTGCTCAGCTTTTTGCTCACATCCTGTGGGCTGCCCCAGCCCAAGTGTGAAGGGAGCTTGAGGGGTACCCCTGAGATGGACTGGTCTCGCGTGGGTGCTGCTGCGTGGGGAGCTTGCTGTGCTGCAGGGTGGGTCTTTGCAAGGCACCTCTTGCAGCAGAGACCGAGGTTCTGCTGTGCCTGGCAGGGCAAGGAAAATAATAGGGAAAAGAGCCTTGACCCCATCGACACCAGGGCATGGGAGCCTTAGAAGTTTTTCTTCCTTGCGCTTAGTGAGCAGGCGACGGGCCAGGTCCATCGCCTGTGCTTTAGCAGGTTCTTTCTGGGTGCCCTCTGTGACTGCTGCTGCTACAAGCAATCCCCTTGTTGGCTGCCCAGGGGTTCTGAGGGCAAGTAACCAAATCCCACTGCGGTCCTTTCTAGGAGCGGATGAAGAGCCTCACGGACATTGTGTGGCCTGAGATGGCCCGGATGGTCAAGGAGCAGGTTGGGGAAGCACATGCTCAAGGTAACTGGAGCGGCTCCCATTGCAGCACAAAGGTGGGAGTTGGGTGCGTGGTCTTGTGCAGCACACTGCGACGCAGAGCCCCCAGGAATCTGCTGCTTTTGGCAGCACCATGAGTATTTTCCGTGCTTGGAGTCCCCTTGTCTCTGCGGGGCAGCTTGCTGGGGGTTTTCCCTAGCACGTCTCTGAGCAAACCCCTCCTCTCAGCTGGGCTAGGCTTACCTCAAGCTTCCTACTCTGAAGGGGGCTGGAGGTTACTTTCTCATTCCCATGTGACTTCAAGTTCGGTTTTGGTGTCGTGCTCCAGCAGTGAGTGTGGTGTGTATTCCTTCTGGGAGCAGAATTTTTCCAGCTCTTGGGAGCTGCTGTTGGTAGCTCAGTAGGCATTTGGCTAAAGGCGTTGGCTTGCCATGCCTGGGAGACCTGCAATCCCAGGTACGCCCTTTAAGCAAACACAGCCTCTGCCTGGTGCTCTCTTTTCCACATGAGGTTCTTTGGCTCAGCAGTAAAGCATCTGTGCTGCCAGTTTGCAGGAAGGCGTGACTCTGTGAGCGTAAGTGGGCTGGCTGGGGTGTTCCCCGAGGAGCAGTCGTGCTGCATTGTGATTGCCAGGTAATGAGGAACGGCCTCATTCCATAGGAAAGGCCGTGTGCGTGCTGGACGCTGCCGTGCTGCTGGAGGCTGGCTGGCAAGACATGGTCCATGAGGTGTGGACGGCCATCATCCCGGAGGAGGAGGTGGGCGATGCCCCTTGGCCTGTCCCTTGCTGCTGGGGCTGGTTCGTGGCTTCCTGTCCGAGTGCCTGAGTGTCCCCTCTGGTCCTGCCAGGCTGTGAAGCGCATCATGGCCAGGGACGGGCTGAGCGAGGAGGCTGCTCGCAGACGGCTGCAGAGCCAGATGACCAACAGTCAAAGGGTGGAGCAGTCGCAGGTGGTGCTGTGCACACTCTGGGAGGTGGATGTCACCCGCAAGCAGGTGAGCCCTGGGCTGGCTGCAGCACTGGGATCTCTCTTGGGTGGCGTAGGGGCAGGTGGGTGACTGTAATGGGGACCAGGGGGCTCAGCACTGTGCCTGGGTCATGCATGGTATGCCTGGGTATGCTGCTCACCGTCGCAATGCTTCTGGGCATGGCCAAGAGGGACGAATTTGGGAATGTAAATGCAGCAGGGAAGGGACAGGGGACATGGGACACTCGTGTGAAGCTCCTGCCCCTGCCTGTGCCATGGTGCCGCTCGCCTCGTCCCTGGCTTGGCCATGGCCTCTGAGGTGCTGCCCCATGGGGGTTCTCTGGCAGGTGGAGAAGGCCTGGGTCCTCCTGCAGCAGCGCCTGAGCCAGGAGAAGAGCCTGTGAGGGGGTCGTGCTCCTCTTGACCGTCACACTCCGACCCTGCGGATCCCACACTGGTGGGATGGGAGGCGAGGGTCCATGTCCTGGCATCACATGCTGTCAGTGAGCCGGCCATGCCAGGGAGGAGCACAGCATGGGGGCTGAACTCATCCGCCACGGCCAGCCCCACGGAGGGGCCGGGGATGTCCTGCTGTCCCCTGGGGAGAGGGGGGACATGGTGATGGCTCCTCGGGCCAAAGGGCTGAGCCTGTGCTGGTGCCTGGACCTCCTATATGACAGTAAAGAGGCTTCTCCCTCTCTGTGTGTCTGTGTGCTGGTCCTGCCCCTATACCCCCCAGCCTGCCCCCGGCCCTCCCCTGCCTGAGCCTCTGCCTGCCCCTGCCTCGTTCCTGCTGTGGGGCATCGTCCGGGCTCTGGGGGATGCGGGGGGCTGGGGTGGGTGCCGTCCCCGCCTTGTCTCCTCCTCCCCGGCTGCCGCCGGCAGCGGGGCCGCACCCCCCCAGGGCACCCGGTGCTGCCGGGGATACCCACGGCCAGGGCCCCATCCGGGGCCGCCAAGGCCGTCCTGTGGGCGGGGGGGCGGAGCGGCCGGTCGTCCCGTCCCCCCGTCGTCCCCCCCCCCCGCCCCTCCCGATGTCACTGGAAGCACAAGACCGTCCCGCCCCGGTACCGGCGGGGCAGAGCCGAGCCATGGCCGGGCGCGGGCGGACGCTGCTTGGGGCGCTGCGGGCGACGGCGGACGGCGGGGCCGCCTCCCGGTGAGACGGCGCGGGGGTGGTGGGGCCGGTGGACCGGGCCGGGGTCGGTGCGCGGTGGAGCCGGCTCCCTGACCCCCCTCGCCCCTCCAGGTGTCTCGGCATCCCCCGTTCCCCGCCGGTGCAGCCAGCGCGGCCGTTCCTGATCCCGGCGGGCACCGGCCCCAGCGGGCACCGGGAGCGGCGGGTCCTGGGGTGAGTCCTCCCACCGACCTGGGTCCCGGCCCCGCGGGGGCACCAGCCGGGCTTTGCAGCCCCCGGCCCTGACCCCTACCCTGGCCCAGGTACTCGGCAGAGCAGATGTACGAGCTGGTGGCCAACGTTGGGGAGTACCGGCTCTTCGTGCCCTGGTGCAGCCGGTCGGCCGTGCTCTCCCGCCGCGGGCAGGTGTTGCAGGCAGAGCTCGAGGTTGGCTTTCCACCGCTCCTGGAGCGCTACATCTCCGAGGTCTTCCTGGGCTCCCGGTGGATCCGGGTAGGCAGGGCAGGACTGGGTTGCTGGTGTCCCACTGGGGTCATAGTGTCGGGCTGTGTCTGAGGAGCTGGAGACCCCAACAGCTCCGTGAGGTGGAGACCTCGGGGGATGTGGGGTGCTGGGACCATCCCAGCCTTCAGACCTGTGGGCCAGGGCTGGGCCCCACACGGTTCGGGAGCAGAGCAGCCTCCTGAGCGGCACGGGGTCTCCGTGCTGCAGGCCGTCAGCCGGGACTGCTGCCTCTTCAGGCACCTGGAGACCCTGTGGCAGTTTGGGCCAGGGCTGCCCGGACGGACAGACACCTGCTTGCTGGACTTCTCGGTGAGTGCCTCACCCTGCCTGGGGTCTGCCGGGGCAGGCAGGGCTGCAGGCAGCACCTGTGGCTGCCCTGCTGTTGGGGGGCTCCCCGCCTGCCTGCTGCGACCCCCCACTACTGCGCTGCTCCCTGCCAGGTCTCCTTCGAGTTCAGGTCGGCGCTGCACTCCCGGCTGGCCAGCCTGTTTCTGGACGAGGTGGTGAAGCAGATGGTGTCAGCCTTCGAGGGCCGGGCACAGGCACTATTCGGGCCACAGGCAGCTGCCCGTCCCTGCCCGCGCCAACGGGCAGCGCACCGGGCCTGAGGACCCCGGCTGTGGCGGGTGACGCTCCTCGACCCCGGTGTCGGCTGGACTCCGCCGTCAGCCCCACTCGGGGCCTCACCCTATTTATGTCTATTTAACCCACTCAAAAGATAATTTATTTTTCCAACCCCGTTTCTGCTCCGTGCTGCTGACGCCAGGACCCGCTGCCCCGCGGGGACTCCGCGCCCGCCTGGGGTGCGACGGCCCGGCAATAAACGTGCCTCGGCTTCGCCCCCCAACGCCTCACCGGCAGCAGCTCCGCGGCGGGGCAGTGCGGGGCGGCCGCTGCGGGGGAGGCGGGGCCGGGCGGTGCTTTGGGGCTGGTGCAGGGAAGGCGGGGCCGGCCGGTGCGGGGAAGACGGGGCCGGTAGGTGCGGGGCCGGACGGTGCGGGGTCGGTGCGGGGCGGCGGGACCGGCAGCCCCCCCTCCGGGACCTTCTGCCCGCCCGCGGTAGGACACCGGGGCCCCCCGGCTCGCAGTGGCGGGGCCGGGATCCCCGCGGGCGGCGGACTCTGACCCGGTCCCGGCGCTCCTGCGTCACCCTGACGTCGGGGCGGTTACGGAGGCGCCGGGCATTGGCCGGGCGCGGGGCGGTGGCGGCGCGGGCGCCCCCTGGCGGCGCGGGGCGGTGGCGGCGCGGGCGCCCCCTGGCGGCGCGGGGCGGTGGCGGCGCGGGCGCCCCCTGGCGGCGCGGGGCGGTGGCGGCGCGGGGCGGTGGCGGCGCGGGGCGGTGGCGGCGCGGGCGCCCCCTGGCGGCGCGGGGCGCCCCTCCCCGCGTTTCGCGTCGTCCCCCGCGGCGGTCACATGACCGGGGCGGGCGGAAGATGGCGGAGCCGCCCGGCGCCGCCGCCGAGGACTCGTGGGGGAAGGTGGGTCCCTTCGCCGGGGCCGGGAGCGGGGCCGGGCCGGATGGGCGCCGCTCAGGGCGCTCCGGGCCCGGGGCTGCGGGCGGGGGCGCCGGGCCGGGGCGGCAGCGGCGGGGCCGAGGGCGAGCGGGGCGGGCACCGGGTGGAGGGTGAAGGGTCGGGGAGAGCCCGAGGGGCAGAGGCCAAAGGCGACTGAGCGCGCGGGGCCCGCAGCTGGCGGGGCGGGGGGTGCTGTTTGGGCGGCCCGAGCTCCCGGGTACCGGGGGGGCTCCGGGGGGGCCCGGGCCGGGGCGCGGGGGCCGCCGTTCGCTGCCCCCGCCCAGCTGACGTCTCTCCTCCCGCCCGCCGCGGCTCCGCCGGCCCCGCGCAAGGTGGACGCAGCCTACAGCGACAATGGCCTGGACTCGGGTAGGTGCCCGGCAGCCCCCGGCCCCGGGACGCCCCCGCGCAGCCACGGCAGCCGCTTGCCGTAAGCCTGACGGTGACGGGGGGCTGCCTGGCGACCCGCCCTCCCCTCCCCTCCTCACCCCCTCAGCGCCTGGTCGCAGGCCCTGGGTTTGTCACTTACCCTGTGACACCTCTTCTTCCAGCGCTCTTTATGGAGAACGCCAGGAAGGGGAGCATAGTGTCACGAGCCAACAGCATCGGCTCCACCAGTGCCTCCTCTGTCCCCAACACAGGTAGGCCCGTGGGGTTTGTTCTCTGTGGGTCCTTCTGCTCACTGGGGTGCCCGGCACGTAGCAGGGCTTCCAGCTCTCGCCCTGCGCTGCGGCTGCCTCTCTTCCCGGCTGGGCAGGGTTCCCACCCCTGGGTGGGGGGACGGTGGCGGGGAACAGCATCGGGCTGTCGCGGTTTCCAGCAGCGTTTGGAGCAGGGAATCGGTCAGGTTGTGGCAGCTTCCCAAGGGAGCTGCGGGCGTCTTCCTCCTGCCCAGCTCCACGGGAAAGGGAGAGGGTTGGCAGGGCCTCTCAGAGTGTCTGCCGGAGCTGACTGCTGCCCCGGGGGCACGGGGCTGTCCTGGGCCTGGCCGTGGTGGCCTGCAGGGCAGCAGGACGGGGGGAGCCCAGCTGGCACCTCAACCTGTCATCCCCTCCGTGTGCCTCTGTGCCCCATGCTTTGGAGCTCACCAGTCGGGCTTCTTCACACTCATGCAAGTTCTCTCCGCGCAGATGATGAGGACAGTGATTATCACCAGGAGGCCTACAAGGAGTCGTACAAGGACCGGCGCAGGCGGGCGCACACCCAGGCGGAGCAGAAGAGGCGATACGCCATCAAGGTAACCGAGAGGCTGCCTGTGCTGTCAGAGCGCAGCGACCTGCTGGTTCCCAGGGCCCTGCGGCACCCGACACCCTGCTCTTTTCAGCACCTTCCCCTTTATTTTGCTGCTCAGTCTACCCTCTCCAGAAGCAAGTGAGCTGGCAGCCACCTTGGCTCTGGCTGGTTGCGTGGTGGGGGTTGGGATTTGATATTGTTTGAAACAACCAGCCTCACACCACTGAACTCCAAATACACGCATTGCGGCTCTGCTTCCCCACAGAAAGGCTACGATGACTTGCAGGCCATCGTCCCCACCTGTGAGCAGCAGGATTTCTCCATAGGCTTCCAGAAGCCGAGCAAGGCCATCGTTCTCCAGAAAAGTGAGTCCTGAGGGTGGGGAGAGGGAAAGGCATGCTATCACACCTTGCTAGAGCCATGCAGCATGGAGGTTCAGCACTTTGGGACCTTCTGGTGTGACGATGCTCTGGGGGAGCCCAGGTGCTGGCCACCTCCAGCCACCCACCTCCCCAAGGAGGACCAGGGCAGCTGGGAGCTGATGCTGCCCAGGCTCGGGCACCTTCTGTGTGCTCTCAAATCCTCACTCTGTATTTTCATGCTCAGCCATTGACTACATCCAGTTCCTGCACAAGGAAAAGAAGAAGCAAGAGGAGGAAGTTTCTACCCTCAGGAAAGACGTGATGGCTTTGAAGATCATGAAAGTGTAAGGGAAGAGCTGTGGGTTGCTGCCCGCTTGTCCCTGCTGTTTTCCCCCCCTGTCCTTTCAAGGCTCCGTGGATGCACTCTGATTTGCAGACAGCCTGGTACCTGGAGTACCAAGTCTGTCCCTGCCTGCTGTCATCGTTTCTCCTCCTGCGGCTCGATAGTGTGGGTCTGTCTTGAGTCAGTTGGTGGAGTTTAGTATGAAGGTGGATCTGGGTCAGAACTTGAATCTGCTCCCAGAGTCAGGAGAGGCTGCAGCTTCCCAGTGTTTGTTTACTTGCAGGACCTTCCGCAATCTCTTGTCCTCCCCATCCCTGCAGCCGCTCTCAATGGCCAGTGACAGGCAGCGAGCTCTGTCCCCGCAGCTGGGCGGAAGCTGGGGGTGGGAGGCCTCACTCTGCTGCTGAACATGTTTCAGGAACTACGAGCAGATTGTGAAAGCTCATCAGGACAACCCGAACGAGGGGAAGGACCAGGTCTCTGACGAGGTGAAGTTCAATGTTTTCCAAGGCATTATGGATTCCCTGTTCCAGTCCTTTAACGCCTCCGTCTCAGTAACGAGTTTTCAGGAGCTCTCTGCTTGTGTCTTCAGCTGGATTGAGGAGCACTGCAAGCCCCAGGTAAGCGGGAGCTGCTGCGATGGCAGAGGGAAATGGGGCAGAGGCCATTGCACACACCTGCGCCCAGCTGGAGCGCAGGGCTGGGTTCGCTCTCCCCTCCTCTGGGGCTTCCAACAGGGCAGCACGTGACCGGTGCTGGGCAGGGGCATAGTGGGGATGGGAGACAGTGCCTGAGCTCCGGCCTCTTCCCCTCCAGCTGCTGGACTGGGTGAAATAGGGTTCAGAAGGGAAGTCCTGCTTGGTCCCCGTTGCTCCCTCAGGACACCTAAAGGTTTTCTGGGAATTAAGAAGCCTCTGAGGGGGGCAGGCACTCAGGTGGGGCCGGGTCCCTGCCTTGCTGCAGCTGCCTGAGAACCTGCGGCCCAGGAGCAGAGGCGGGAGCGTTTCCCATACAGGTGCGGTGGTGTTTGGCACCACGTGTGCCAGCTCCAGCGCCATGACCGGAGGAGCTGCCTGTGGCACGTGGCCTAGGCTCTTGTGGGAGCAGCTCACGAGGGACGGGCTGTTCTGCCACTGGAACAACTGACTGTGTCTCCTCTCTGCCCCAGACGCTGCGGGACATTGTGATCGGGGTCCTGCACCAACTGAAGAGTCAGCTCTACTGAGGCTTCCCCGTGCAGTGCCAGCGGCTCCAGGGCTGCTGCTGCCTCTGCGCCCGTGGGGACAGGGCATCTCCTGCCTGGGGGCCTGGGCTGTCTCCCTTGGGGCTGTTCTTAAAGATTCTCTGAATTATTTATTGTATTAACTACGAAACCAAAACGAGGCTGTGCAGCCACCTCTGCTCCACAGGTACTGTCACAGTCAATGTTACCAAATATTTGTAGGGACTTAGCAAAGGTGGGGGGGAAAAAGTGTGTGTTGAGTAGAGGTCGTTTAAGGTGCCAGAGAGTCCTTAGCTTAGGCAGGCACGGCGGGTTTGCCTGTGCCACTGACTCTCTGCTGTGGAGCAGATCTGCTCCGTAACCTCAGGCCGCTGATACAACCCCTTCTGACCCCAGGGGAGGGGGAATGAAACAAGAACGCATGCCAAGAGCTGTTGGTTTCTAGTAAAACAGACTAGAAATAGGCTTATCCTGTAAATGTGGGCTTTCTCATACCTCCCTCTGAAGCAGATCTTACAGGGCAGGCTTCTCAAGTTGTGTAGATGCTTTGGGGAAGCCTGGCAGAGCTGGCTGAGGGACGGGCCCATCGCTGCCAGGGAGATGTTTACGTGGCGCAGCCACAATCTCCTCGGTGCAGAGCTGGCGGCATCCGCTGGGGACATGCTAAAACCTGACCTCTTCCACTGTAGCCATAGTTCCCCTGACAGGGAGACAGGTGCGAGCTTTCTGGCAGGCTTTTCCTGCTTGCACGGGTGAGTGCTGAGACGTGCCTGGCTTCATCTGGCTGTGCGTTTTAATGTGGCCGTACTGAACAGGAAGGTAGTTCAGTAGTTGTAGCACAGTGCTGCCACGGGCTCTCGCCGCACTGCCTTAGCCCTTCCCTATAGATCCATACGTACACATAAGCAGCCTTGATTTGCTTTGCTTTTTGTTTTTATAAATCACTGAAATCACCCTGACGTAGTGTCAGTGTCAGCTTTGCAGACAGATGCTCTCTGGGACACTTCTTAACCTGTCATGTCCTGTTGCTGTCAGCAGTTGGTCGTGGCTCTGGCCAGCGCTTTGCAGCGTGGTGTAGCCACTGCCCAAGCGATGGTTATTCACCGCCCAGAGCGATTGTACCGGGGCTCCTCCAGCGCGGTGACACCGGCAGCAGGAGTTCTCTGTACTCATGTTCACGCTCCCGCCCCACGGGTAGTGGGTATTTATTTTTACACTGTTTTTCCACTGGTGATGAGGTAGTACTCGGCTCCAGATCATGTAGTTTGAACGCTGCAGCATGAGAATGTTTAAGCTTCTACCCTCCCCATGCCCCGAGAACCCATTCTGGGGTGGGGGTGGGGTGTGATTTTTATACAGAATTATTCTTCAAACCTGCCTTCGGGTGCCCTTTTCAATGCAATGGGAGCCCTGGGGTGAACCACATCACCAATAAAACACGCACAGGGTCAGCTGTGTCTTGCCTGGAAAATGTTGCTTTGTGATGAAGAAGACCCTCTCTCGTGGGCGAGCAGGTTACGGTTAGGGCTCTGCGGCTGAACAAGGGGCACAGACTGACCCCCTGGAGCTGCTCTACCAGAAGCTGCCTCTTGCCTTGGGAGGAGGACATGGAGTTTTACAGACCTCACATGTGAAAGCAACGTATTTTTCTATTGTGAAAAGTAATTAAATAAATTTTGCTGAATGTTCTAATGATTTTTCTGCTTTGATTTCTGTTGTGGAGTTTCTGGTGCCTTCCCCTAGAGCTGACCAGAGACAGGCAGGCACTTTCTGGGAGCCCAGCCCAGCTGTTGTGACTCAAGTTACCCTCTCCTGGCTCTTGCCTTCCCCACCCCTCAGGGCTGCTGAGACCGTGAGCCCAAAGCCTGCCCTGACACCCTCTGAACAGAGAAAAAAGCCACAGCAAAGCACTGCTGAAAGAAAAGCGTGGGGTTTAATGGACCATATTCTCCGTATCAATCACTCGTACTGGGGGCAGTGGCTGAAACACACATAGAGCGTTGCAGCCACAAGGCACTCGCTTCCTCTTCTTACTGGAAAACCAGGGACTCTACAACAGAGTACTTACACCTTCCCCTACACAGTCCCATGAGGATGCCTGCCCGCGGCCCCAAAGGGCAGGAAGAAATAACATTCCCTCTGCAAGTGAGACTGAGAGGGCTCAGTGCCAAGTCACTCCCTCCAGCCACCCTTCCAGCTGCAAAGCATTTTAGAACAAACGCATAGAAATATACAGGACCAGCCCAAGCCCTGCAAAAAGAGGAGCATGAAAAAAAAACCCAAATAACCCAACAGCTGAGTTTCAGGAGCAGCTCCTTCCCCTCCCCGGGGCACAGACTCCCTCAGCGCCTCACAGATCTGCCGGCAGCGTGATGTTATGGTCCTCATCTGTCTCTATCCCAACCTCCTCCTGTACAACACAGAGTGTCAGAGCAGAGTGGTGGCTGCGGCCCAGCAGCACAGGCAGAGCTACTGCCACCACCCAGGGGCATGGGGATGAGCCCAGGCTGGGAGCACTTACAAAGAATTGCTTCTTGCTTTTGGGGTACCCCTCCAGAATGGCCTCCAGCAGCTCGGTCGCCTGGTGAGAAGGGGCACCGTGAGGGCTGCAGGGTGGCCGTGCTCAGCTGCCAGCACCACGCAGCCCCACTACAGCGCTCGGGGACTGTCCCCTGCAGCGGTGTCACAAGCTCAGGTGACAGCATGGGAGCAGCCACCTCCAAGGCACGGAGAGTCTGCTTTGTCTCCCGAGGACATGCAGAGCTCTGCAGTGACACAGCTTTTTCCCAGGGGATTACTTTGGTACCCGCTTACTGCCCCAAACCCACACAGCCGCTGCTCCACAGCTACAGCTTTCGCCTGAGTCTCCTCACTCAGCAGCGGGAAGGCACTTGGCTCGAACAGGTGCTGCTGCCTGAGCTGCTCAACAGACCCCACATCCCCCTCAGGGTGCCAGCGTCACCCATTGTCTTCCCAGGACTGTCACCAACCCCGCCGCAGCGCTGCCCACCCACCCCGCTCAATGGCACGACTGTTACCATTCTCTTCCTCCTCCGCCACTCCTTGCAGTACAGCTTCTGCTCGCTACAGACCTGCAAACAGCAAGACAAAACGAGAAACAGCCATGCAGCAGCTGCCTGAGGCAGAAGCGCGTGGTGGACCAAGGATACACCAGCAGCCCCAGCTACGGACAGGGGGTTATTTAAAAGCACAAGTGGCTCACAAAGCCCCTGCGGGTTGTGAAACTGATCACCTGAGACAGGGAAATGATGAATTAACCAAGTGGTGGGTGACTGCCCAAAGCAAAGGTTTACAGGGAAGAGGCAGCTCAGGCTTTTCCTAAAGACACCCTGAGTATCATCACCACTGCACACAGAGCTGAGGCTCGCAAAGAGGCTCCACGGAGCAGTCCAGGTCCCACACAAGCCCCTGCCTCTGTTGTACCGGTGTCAGTTGGACTGGGGACCAGGTAACCCGGCTGAGGGTATGGTACAATTGGCCCAGCCCTGGCAGCTCTTTACCTTCTCTTTCTCTTCTGGGGTCACGTGGTTGGTGGCAGACTTAATCCTCTCCAGTTTGTCTGTGTAACTTGCACAGTCCTTCCTCAACTCCTCAACCTCTCTGGCCATCTCAGGGGTTGTCATGGAGCTGTTCAGGTCCTTCAGCTCTGGGAGGGAGGCACCGTTCACCGGCAAGGCCAACGGTCTGGCAGCCAGGGCACAGCTGCCCATGCCTACGGGCCCCCCAGCTGCTCCTGGTGCAGCAGGGGGCTGGCCGGGCGGGCAGGGAACACTCACCTGCCTCCATCTGCCGGCAGCTCTGCTGCAGCGCCTGCACTTTGGTGGAAAGCGTGCCGATCTCCCCATCCAGGCCGCGGAGCTCCGCATCGCTGGCGGCTGGGAGCTGCTCCTGCGGCGAGGCGGTGGGTCAGCGCAGGGGGGGGCAGCGGGGATGGTGCCCGCGGCCGGGGCTCACCTGGTCGGCGAAGTAGATCTTCTGCTTCCCGTAGGCCTTCTCACGGACACGGCCCTGCTGCGCCAGCTGCTCCAGCGCCTTCACCACGGCCTGCGGGACACGCGCCGTCAGCCGGGCCCCGCGCCCCGGCGCGCCCCGCGCCCCCCGCCCGGCCCCGCTCACCGCCTTGCCCAGCCCGTGCTCCCGCTGCAGGTTCCCGAAGGCGTCCTGGGCGCTGTACGGCCGGTTCTGCTCGCGCAGATACCGCAGCAGGACGGCGGCGGCGCCTCCTGCGGGACAGCGCACCGATCACCGCGCCCGCCGGGGCCGCCTCGGGAGGGCGGGGACCGGCGGGGTCCGCCCTGCGCTCACTCACCGCCCGCCGCGGGGCCCTCACGGCCTTTGCTCATCCTCCGCTCTCCGCTCCCGGCCGGCGGCAGCGACGCACTTCCGGCGCGCCTCTCCGCTCTCCACCAATCGGGGAGAAACGAAGACCGTCGCACTCCGATTGGCGGCGGAGTCGAAGCCACGCCCCAAGGAGCTTGGGCTGGGCTCGGCCCTGCGGCGGCAGCAGCGCCCCCCCGCGGGCCGGAGGACCCGCCCGCCCCGCCCCGAGCGCGGCACCCCCCGGCGCGGCCAAGCCCGGCCCCGCGGTGCGAAGCGGCGGCTGGAGAGCGCCGGGCCTGGGGGCGGGGGGAAGGAACCGGCCCTAAAGCGGCAGGGCGCTGGCCACAGGCCCTTCCCCGCCCGGCTGCCGCGGGCACCGCAGGGCAGGACGGCGGGGCCATGCCCGGCCAGCGCAGAGGCTCACCCCCTACCTCATAACCTGTAACGGCCCCCCCACCCCACCCGGGTCTGAGGACAGCCACCCCCGCCCGAGCACAGCCCCGGCACAGCACGAGCAGCCAAAGCTTTCAGGCAAGCAGATTTAGACAAAAAGAAGCAGATCAAGGGGTTTCCCTGAAGAGGTATGTTCTTTGCTGCACAAAATGATCAGAATCAGGTTCTATGGCTTAGAAAAAGCAATGGAAAGGCTCAGTGGGGTGGAGGGATGGGGCCATCCAGGTTCAGGACGTCACTCCCCTGTAGGCTGCTGGTTTGTTTACATGACCGCAACGGGCACAAGCTCTTCGGTCACTGGTGGCTTGGGCTGGTGTCCCCTGTTCGGTTCCTACTGGTGGGATCTCGCCTGCACCAGGCTGGGAAGCAGCAGGCTGTCCCCAGGGCAAGAACAAAACTGGCTGGGCAGAGCTGCTCCACCTCTTCCCTCCTCCAGAAACCCCCTCCCTGAGCAGTTCCCCAAGAGGCAGCGTCGGGGGAGGCGCAGCATTGCCGCTGTCCGCGCAAACATGCGCTGAGGAGCACCGGGGGCGGTTTAGCCAAGTGTTAGTCTGTTATTTTAGGAAAGCAACACAAGAGCAGCTGCCACACGTAGATGTTCTTTGCAGGACTCTAGTCATCACAGTAGATGTCTTATTGCCATTACGTCTCTTACAAAATAGCATCACTAGAAAGCTGGAACCGGTGATGAGTGGTCATCGCAAGTACAAACATCGTGGCTGTACGCCATCGTGTCCACAACAGGAGCAAGGGGTTTGTTTCAACCCGGAGCTGGATATTGCTGGGAAAGAAGACTTGGATTCTGTGCACATTTTAGGAGCAGGGAATGGTTGTCTTGAAGACAGAATAGGATCAAGTCCCAGACGCTAAGTCTGAGGGGAAAAACAGTCCTGTTCACCTGGTTATGCATCAGCCCCGGAAGGTCAGCTTCAAGATTGTCCTTGGCGATGCTAAGTCGGTCTCTAGAGCTGCAGACACCAGATTTATTGTCTTAGGTGAGGAAGTTTGGAGCAAGCAGCATCCTGGCAGACAGTGCAGGGCAACGCATGGGTGATTGTGGAGCTATCACATCAACGTCTTTTCCCTATGAATTACCAGTGTAGTTGATTTTAAAATCCAAGCGAGGCTACAGAGTCACAAGTCACAGTGGTGTTCCTAGCCAGGACTGGCTGTCATGTCACTCATACTCACACAGGAGACAATCTAGATAACTGTGCAAGGCTTTTCCGTCCAGGATTCCCCTCCACGATACGCAACAGAAAACCAGAGGGAAGTGCTGGGATTGCTTACTGGCCCCGTGAGCCAGCAGGATCCAGCTGGTTCAGCTCGGACTGATCCAGCAGTTCAAAGTCATCCCCTTCCGCATCAGTGTCCAAGTCTGAGCTGGCCGTTCTAAGATAAGTCTTTGCGCCTCTCTGGGGATTGTCGCTGCGTGAGGGGCCTGGCTGAGGGGCGCCAGACAGCGCAAGCTGTATCATCCCCCTGGTGACAAATCCCGCTATGTTGTTAGGAAGATTCTGTACAGATGGCAGTGTGCCAGATTCTTCCAGGTCGTATGGGAGATGCAGATCTTCTGTTACTTGGGAGCGGTAAGCCAGACTCGGGATCCCAATGCTGGTGTCATCTTCGTCATCTATGCCAGTTGCTTCTGGGTTTATGGAAGGGAAGTCAGGGAGATCCCTGGCAAAAGATTCTTCTGGGTCACTGTGACCATCCAGGTCTACAGGAGGAGAAAGCGCTTTAAATGCACAGTCCACACCAAACACCCTGCCGGCAAGGGCAGCACAGCACACAAAAGGCCGTTACCTCCCCAAGACAGACTGTCTCTTGTCATCTCACAGACCAAACGCTCTTTAATCTCCCCCTCACACAGGTATTGGGGAGGTGGGATGCCTGCTGACCTCCTGGTTCACTCGCAAGGAATGCAGATGCTGAACCAGACACCTCCTGCCAGAGGAAAACACCCCCACACCCAGACTTTGCACTGCAGCCTGTAACCCCTACAGCCAGAGACTGGCAGAGCTGGATCTGCCTTTGAAGAGCAGCTGTCATTGCTCTACTAAAGCACCACAGCAATTAAGAAGGAAGCTCATCAGTTCTGTAAAAACAGGTAGTTGCATCTCATCTTAGCCAGCAAGACAGACATCAAACAGCTACGCCTCAAGGACAGAAGGCAGCGAATGCATCCTCCCTCCTACCCATCACACCTGCATGGCATTCCACACCTTCCAGAAACTGCCCGTTTCCTCTCACCTTCTGATCCCTCTGTCAGGGGAGTCTGGCCCCTCGAAAGGTTAAACATCCCGTTCTCAGTGTAGGAAACCTCAGCGTCTGAATGCTCCGAGTCAGAGATGGTTAGTTCCTTGGCGACCACCGAGTCATCCAGCTTTGAAATAGGAGATAAAATCGAAAACATCAATACTCAAAAGCTTATTCCTGAACCTCAAGATGAAACACATGATCCAGTGGCCACCAGTTAAACCCAGTCCTCACGGGAGGCTGGTATCTGAGGCTCATTTCACACTTTGCTGCCTGGCCTAGGAGACTGTAGCTGGTACAAGCAGCACTGGACATACTTGAGTGAGACACAACAGGAAAAACCTCTTTAAAAGGAGAACATCCTGATTTTTCAATGTGCTGGGTACAGGGCTGTGCACTGCGTGTCCACACAGTGCCACGCGTTTGTTCTATTCAGCTGAGCTCTTCTATTTCAGAGATGCTTTGTTACCTTTGGACAGAACGCGGCAAGCTCCTCTTCGCTGTCGCTCCCATCATCCACAGTCTCCTGATTAAGGGATCGGCAACGCACTGCCAGAAACCAGAGTCAAAGCTTATTATTGCTGCTAGGACAGGGTTCTGTATGGAACCAGCCTACTGCTGAGCAGAAAAACCCTAAACTGGCAAGTTTGGACGTAACATCACACAGCATGCATTGTTCCACTGCAGAGCAACATGATCATTTCTGACTTGGGCTGCTGCAGGACTTTTGCTGAGATGAACATGTTTAGCAGCTACCTGGCACCGAGTCCTTCCTTTTTTAAGTGCAACTGCAATATGGAACACACAGTTCTGGCAGCTGAGAAACGGAGCGGTTTAGCACCGTGAAGAGCTTACACCAACTGCTAACTGGGAGACGCCTGCGGAGGCGGAGCTGCCTCGCTTCCCTCCCAAAGCAGTGGCAAGCACTCGCCAAGGGCGCTGGAGCGACTGCCATGCCATACATGCAGCCCTATCCCACCCAAGACCAGGGGCTCGATTCACAGGCTGCTTCAGGCACCAAGGGTCAGACACACAGTACAGAAACTTACGTTGCTTCTCCCGCTGCTTTGATATCATGTAGCCTCGAACGCTGAAATCCAGCCGCTGCAGAGCTGGCTCCAGCTTCATGTACATGCGCTGCCCCAGTCTGTGGTACACAGCAAGGGGCCACAGCAGGATGAAGAGCACTGAGGTAAGTGGGAATGCTGATTAGAAGTTTGTTCAGGATGTTACTCGGCAAGCATCTTGCCCATTTTGCGATGCAGTAGAACACACACAGTACACAAGATCTGAGTACTGAAGGCAATGTTGCGGGAGGCAGTTAGAATTGGTGCAATCAGCTCTGCCAATTTAACAAAATCTAGAGGCCAGCCTGTTAGTGCTCAGATCTAGAGTTACTGAGCGCTCAAACATGTTCTCTCCGGACCAGAGACCTTTGAGTCCTGGTAAAGAGCCACCACATTCCAGGCAGAATATATTATTTTAAATTTCAAAGCCATTCACACAAGCTTTCCTTTTGAGTGAAGAGCCCCATCCCTCGGACGTTCAGGTCCCACTCAGCTCTACCCCCTTTCACTTGTAAGTCTGTATTGGCACAGAGATCTACTTACACAGCAAGTATGAGAGCACGAGTCCGGGGATATACCGGCCGAGGACAGCCAGGAAAGTAAAGACTCCACACGCTAGAAGGCAAAACTGAAGACATGGGAGACAGTGAGTTTCCAAGGTCAAGCGGTGGATTCACTCAGTTCTTGACTGTCTTGTTCTCTGTAGATTCTAGGTCAAGTAGTAATTCTAACAACAGTGAAGCCTTCCTAGCATTCATCTACCCGCTCTAGGACTAGCACAGACCCAGCAGGTGTCTGGCTTCAGAGTGACAGGCAGCACACCAAGGCCTCAGAATATGGGGAGCTTCCTAAAAGCAGGTACACTAAAAGCAAGGAAAAGGCTAAAGAAGACAGAACTCTTTGAGGTGAAAAGGAAAAGGATGGTTCCACCATGTTATAGGTTCCTCTTTGCATAAGCCTCAAAAAGATTAAGAAAATGAAAAGGAAAGAAAAAAAACCCGTGATACACTTTCCCAAGCTGTTAAAATCCAATGAGGGCGACGAGTTTGACAGACACTTTAAAAAACTAGAAACCTCCAGAAGGAGCAGCTACGTTTTCACTTCACTAGTGCAATCAACATGCCGACACTCGTTTTCTCCTCCCTCCTCCACAACCTGATTATTCTGCCTGTGCTTTCTACTCCTCTCCACCACTTAATAGCCATGTTGTTGTGGGAGACCTCCTGAGGTAACCTCCCATGTCTGAACGCATTCCGCCAGCGCTGGACACCTCCACAAGGGATACTAGTGGTCAGCAGAGGCTCCACACCAAACATTTTATTTGCTGAGGTCTGTACATTACCTTTCCAGGGTTTTGCCTCTTGAAAATGAAGAGATTGCTTAAGAAGTTGGCCCCAGCAACCCATCCTTCAGCCAAATGGTGACAGAGTTCTGGCACTCCAAGCAGCCGAGGGTGAACGTATCCCCAGCTGCAGCAAAGGGAGGAATTTGGGAACAGATATTACTACCTCGACATCAGTGCAAACGTCACTTGTTCCAAACACTTGTCTCAATACTACCTTCTCTTCTGCCCCAGCTGCTGGGCTCTAGAGATGAGGGTCAGCCTGCCTTTCAAAACACCACCTGCCAAAAGCAGCACTTCTACATACTGTTCTAGAAGTGTCACAGTTCTCCTACAATAGCTAAGGAACAGTAATTTCAGTCATTCAGTCTTTGGGCTTAGACTAGTTTCTATACTACTGGAGGGAAGGGGCGGTACAGAAGCAAATCGAGCTAATCCATTTGCTTTTTCTGCATTTATTTGGTCAACTGCAACCCCCAAGAATTCAACACGAGGTTTACAAGCAGCCTTGTATCTTACTTAATACATTCAGCTACTTCGGAGGCATTGTCTTTGGCAAGATCTATTGGTGCTAGTCACAAGAACTTGAAGGTAGGAAAGCAATTCCTTTTGTACCTGGGCCTCTTGCAAAAAAAAAAAAAAAAAAAAGTCATTTGGCAACAGCTCAAGTGATTTAATCAGGAGCTGAGCATCCAGCGCGGCTCGGCAGCACAGGCAGGCAGAAAGGTGTGCCCAGAGAGAGGAAGGTGTTATTAGTAAGCCAACACCCCAACACTTCTCAACCCATTATTAATGCTGCAGTCAGATCATAACTATGCAGTAACAACTTCTGGGACAAGCCTATTAAACATTCCTTATGGAGTCTCACAAGACTTCATTAGTTGCAAAAAAAAAAAAAAGGGTCCTCCTGCTACTGAAAGCCTGTACAAAAGGAACTGCTTTTAAGGCAGCACCTCTAACTTAGAGGTGCAGAGGGGAAGTGGCAGGGGAATTTTTACAACACTCAAGCAAGCATTATTGGAGGTCAGTATGAGGCAAAGATTAAGTATTACATAATGGCTTGGGCAAGTCAAAAACTTGTCACAATGGCTTGACAGAGTCCAGGGCTCCATCCTCCTTCCACTAAGTAGCTCCCTTCTCCTCCCTCCTTCCTCACTCAGAGGAGCCAACATCATAAGCACATGCAGGTAATAATTACACAATATCACAGCAAAGTACCAAACAGCAGAGGATTCAATTAGTTTCCTACCTGTCATTGTCTAATTCGTCAGGTCTTGCCACTAAAATATTAAGAACAGACACTACATTAGTTGCAAGGAATTTGCCATGAGAATGCTTAGCTCTTGGGATTTAAGTAAAGCTTTAAAGAGCTGCGGAATACCTGGAAAAGACATTAGCTGTAATTAAGAACCAGAGACGCATCACTCCATAACACATTTTGAACATGTACGTGTGACGGCACAAGACTGCAAGAGAGTCTCCCTGTTGCTCCTCAGTATTTGTTAGACACTGTTTGGAAGGCTGCTCTGGCTAGAGTGACAGGTATTAGCAAAAAATACCACTTTGATCTCCCTCCCTTCCCCTGCACACACCCAGGTGGTGAAGGAAGAACAGCTTGCTTACTGAGAGGCGTCAGAGAGTCTTTTGATACTTTCTCACCCAGGCTGGGATTTGCAAAGTGACCCAGGGGCGTACCAGTTATCCTGACAAATGGAAATCAAGGTTATGAGGGAGATAGACAGACACTTCCTCATCACTTCAGCTACAGAGCCTGAGCCAAGCTGCCACCAGGAACTGAAGAAAGCTTTAATGTCTTCCCAAGAACTACAGAGGGTACACATTGAAGCAGAAAGCTGGGACTTGTACTTGCTAGTTAGTTAGGAACTACCTTGGAGAGCATGCAAACCATACACACTGCTTCAAAACCAACCTGTACGTGCAAAGCCAGTGAAATCCTGAGCTGCTAAGAATGGTAGTATTCATGAGTATATTAATATCATAAACGACAGATAGAACTGCTTTGTTTACTGAAAGCTTTAGACTAACTTTAGACTAACATGAAGAGCCGTTAAGATGCCTCTCCTTTCAAACAAATCTCTACCCAACAGCAAGGCTGGGACTCCTCTTCATCCTAAAACATGAAGCTGGTTTACTACAGATTGAGAAAAACTCCAGATATGTTCCACATATGCTTCAATTTCTTGCTCTTGTACCGAATGCTCGGAAGGTGAATCACTGCTTGAAAGCCTGCACTGGTTCACGTAGATCAGATGTTTCAAGATTATGAGACAAATACCAGTGTCACGAGCATGAAAAGCTCTTCTTATGTTTATATAGGTTAGGATTTTCCAAATCCAGGAAGAACATGCCTACAGTGTTCCTGCCTGCTTCTAGACTCAGAACGCAAAAACGGCAGGATTTTAACTCTTTAACTCCAGGCAGTGCAAAGCCTATATACCTCTAGAGCTAAAACAGTGCTTGATTTGCTGGTATCAGCTCAAACATTGCAACTTACCTCCAATTTCAGGCCAGATTCTGTTCTTCCACTGATCTAGGCAAACTACTACTATAAGGGTAAATGCAACCAGGAAGAGCAAGCGAAGAGAAGTCAAAGCAAAGAACCTACAGGGAAGAAACAAACAAATCGGTACCAACCAGATCTGTGTGCCACATGCAAAAGGGGTAATGCAAACTAACTCAAAAAGAATCAGTCACTCAGTAAAAGTTACAGCCAGAGGAAAAGGAACAAGTGTTAATCAGTCAGCATCCAGCCTGCCTGAGCTGCCTGGCAGGGAGCTTATCAGGCAGCTGCCATCAGGCTGCTTTAGGGACCCTTATCTGCTCTTGTCAGTTCCAGCAGGACAGCCCTGCTCTACAGCTCACCTGTCAGAGGCAAGCAGAACCTGCTGCCCTTCCTCCACTGTTCACAGACAGTTCAGGGTTTGCTGATTAGTTTTATGCTTTCGGATAACAGGGAAAACATGCCGAGAGGGATGGAGCCGAAGCAGACATCGGCACTTCCAGGCTCCTTCCCGTCTGCTGAAATAGGTGACGGCCTCAAGCTCTCGGGCTGGCCGCAAGCAGCGCGGAGGTCCCGGCTGTTCGGCGGAGAGCGGAGGGAGCGTCCCCGGGAAGGACTCGCCCACCGGCTCCTGGGAGATGGGGTACGGGGGAGCCCGGAGCGAGCCCCGCGGCCGCGGAGGGGCCGGCGGGCACGACCCCGATCGTTGGCCCCCTCCGAGCCCCAGCCTGGGCCGCCCGCGCCCACCCGAGACCCGCCGCCGCGGGGGGACGGCCCGCCGGGACAGCGCGGCGGGAAGCGACACCCCCGCAGCCCCGGGCGGCCCGGCGGCTCCCGCGCTACCGAGGGGCCGCGGCGGAGCCCACCCGGGGCTGTGCGGCCTCTCCGCCACAGGGCCCGCTCAGCAGCCCGGCCCGCCTCCCGCCGCCCGCCAGCCGCGGCACGGGCCCCGCCGCCGCCGCCCGCTCACCAGAAGAGGCCGTGCGCCGCCGCCCACCACAGCGCGCTGCGGCCCGGCCGCTCCCACACCAGCGCGGCCTGCACGGCGCTCAGCAGCGGCTCGTAGGGCCCCAGGCGGCCCCGCAGCGCCGCGCTCAGCGCCTGCACCCGCCGCTGCCGCTCGCCGGGCCCGCCGGTGGGCGCCGCCGCCATGGCTCCCTCACGGCATCAACATCCGGCTGCCCCGCGCGCCCGCGCGCGCGCGCCCAGCCGCCGCCGACATGGCGGCCCCCGCCGCCGGAAGCGGGGCCGCGCTGGACGCCGCCATATTGGCGCAGGCGCGTTCACCGCCCCCTGCCCGGGGCGCCGCGAGGTGCGGGGGGGCGAAAGGCGCGCTCCCGGAAGTGCGCCGTGCGCAGGCGCAGTGCCGTTGGCGCCGGGCGGGAGCGGCGGCGGGGCGGCAGGGGGCCGGGCGGAGGAGCTGAGCGGAGTAGAGCGGAGCCTCGGCCGCGATGCCGCGGGAGATCATCACCCTGCAGCTGGGCCAGTGCGGCAACCAGAGTGAGCGGGCGCCCGGGCCGGGCGGCGGCGGGGCTGAGCCGGGCCGGGGGAGCGCGCCGCGGGCGGGGCCGGGATGCTGTAGGGGGCGTGGGCGGGGCCTGTAGGCACCAGGGCGGGGTCTGATGCGGGGGCGGGGTCTGATGCGGGGGCGGGGTCTGATGCGGGGGCGGGGTCTGATGCGGGGGCGGGGCCTGCCGGGACAGGGGATGCTCCGGGCTCTGCCCCGGCCCGGCGTGGGGGACCGGCCCCGGCCCCGGCCCACCCCGATTCGCTGTGGGGGACTGGCCCCGACCCGGTGTGGGGGACCAGCCCGCCCCTCCTGACCGCTTCCCCCCACCACAGTTGGGTTCGAGTTCTGGAAGCAGCTCTGCGCCGAGCACGGCATCAGCCCCGAGGGCATCGTGGAGGAGTTCGCCACCGAGGGCACCGACCGCAAGGACGTCTTCTTCTACCAGGTACTGCTGGGCGCTGCCCCTGCCCAGGGGCCAGCCCCTGCCGCTCTGGGATGTGCGGTGGGCGCGCTGTGCTATGGGATGCGCCTTCCCTCATCACCGGGTTGATCCATGCCCGGTGAATACAGGCAGGGCTGTCTGTGACTGCTTCAGCTCTCTCCGGCAGCCCCCTCCCCGTTCAGGGACTGGTGGGCTGACGCTGACCCCAGGCTGGTTTGAGCAGCAGCCTCAGCCAAGCGCTCCTGCTAGGCAGCACGCTGTCAGGGCTCCTGTCTGTGCTCCAGTTTCTGGAAACGGATGTGTTGTGGAGGCAGAAACGCGAGGCTGAGGCTGCCATAGATACCACCTTACGTAACCACTGCGAGCACGAGCCCGTGAGGGCAGAGCTGCCCCCCCTGCGCCTGCCCAGCGTTCAGGATATGCTCTGGGGCGCATAAAATGCTGCATTATGAACAGGTCATACATAACAAGTTTCTCTTCCTCCTCTTCCCTGTCAGATGCCGGCTGTGCCGTGCTCTCCCATGGCCAGGGGGTGGCACACGTACTTGCAGTTTCTCTTGCAGTAAGAAGCGGCACTGAGCTGCGACTGCATCACGATCTTACTGCTCCTTGTTAAAGGCAGACGATGAGCACTACATCCCGCGAGCCGTGCTGCTGGACCTGGAGCCCCGAGTTATCCACTCCATCCTGAACTCCCCTTACGCCAACCTCTACAACCCAGAAAACATCTATCTGTCTGAGCATGGAGGGGGAGCCGGGAATAACTGGGCCAGTGGCTTCTCACAGGTAACAGCTCTTGGTGCTCTTGGGTGCAAACACAGGTCAGCTCGTTAGGTGTGAGGCTTTATAGTGTCTTTCTCGTGTCAGGCTCAGTACACTGTTTCTGAAGGATGCCACGTCACTCAGCAGGAACACTTTGTGGCACCCTGGGCACAGGGTCACATTGCCAGTCTGACTTGGCTTCACACCAGGCTTGAGGAGCTCTTTTCCATTTTCTGTGGGAAGGGAACAAATCGTGGTCTGCTCTCTCTTGCAGGGAGAAAAAATCCATGAAGATATTTTTGACATAATAGACAGAGAGGCTGATGGGAGCGACAGTTTGGAAGTAAGTAAACCAGGGGATTTGGGTCCAGTTGCCCTCCTTGGCATCCTCAGTGCCAGGCTGCTGTTTTATAGGGTCAAGCTCAGCCCTTCAGTGTACACAGACTTCCTCAGCTTGCATCTGGGTGCCAAGCAGAGAACACATAGAGAAGGGAACTAGACAAAGGAGGTCTTTCCCGTCACTACTACATCTGCCAGGCTTCCCCAGAAATCTTCATACTGTATGCTCAGTGGGGCATTTTTCTGCCCCAAATAGGCACTTCCCACAGGATACAGTCCACAAGGTTTCCAGGCATTGTGGTGCTTTTTCCTTTTTATGTTCCACCTCCTTCCCATGCCTCTCTGCTGCGTCAGCTGAAGCAGGACACACAGTGAAGGTAGGGACGGCTGTGCTGGAGCAAGGCACCTGCTGCCCCTCTGCCTGCAGCAGGGGAGGGAGCCTCGGGCTGCCAGCAGGAAGGTGTTTAGACCCAGAGTTGCTGAGTGCTTTGAAATCCACAGAATGAGTGCAGGCAGCTGCAGCTTCATTTTCTCTCCAGCTGGGTTAAAGGGGCACCGGGGATACCGACGGCTCTTCGGCTGCTTTGCCGTGTGCCTCTGGCAGGACCTCAGCCGCTGTCCATGTAAACCTGTTTCCTGCGCATAGACAGGCAGGGCTCCCTGGTGTTTGTGTCAGGCTGTCACATGGCAACAGGGGAAGGGAAAACGTCATTGTAAAATAAGTCGGCAGAAGATCCAAGAGCCCACTGTGGGACCTGCAGCAGGCGGGAACTGCCCTGAAGTCAGGTGGAGGGAGTTTGGCCTTGGGCACTCTAGGAGGAGGGGAATGGCATGGAGGGCTGGGGAAAGGGCTGAGAACATGTACCTCCATTTTGTATGGCTGACTGGACCCTGAAGGTGACACTGCAGCTGCTCTGAAGTCTGTTCTGGGGTGGGAGGAATCCGGGAGGCTCCTGAGCAGCAGTTGCGCTTCGTGGTGCGTGCAGAGAAGTGGATTCCGCCCACTCTGGCAGAAGTGGCCTGACGAGCGTGTGGCTGTCGCTGTGGTCTGGAGGAGCCAGGGCTAGCCTCCGCTCCACCTGCAGGCGTTAGCTCCATGCTCTCAGTTGTCACGGGCGGTTCTCACCCCGTCCGGCAAGTCTTTGCTGGAGGTGGTGGCGGTGGCACGGCATGCTCTGCTCTCTGCCTGCTCCTGGGCCTGAGCTGGACCTTGAGCTGCCTGCGTTCGCTTCCTTCCAGGGATTCGTGCTTTGCCATTCCATTGCCGGTGGAACGGGCTCCGGGCTGGGCTCGTACCTCCTGGAGAGGCTGAATGACAGGTGAGCGTTCAGCCTTGTCCCCTTCCCTCACGGCAGAGTCTGGCCCAGCCTGGGCACCCGGCCAAAGCGGGGAGCTGGAGAGCGCTGACTCAGAGCTACCACCCCCACCCAAACACTGTCTTGTGCAATCCCTGGCACACTGCCCGGGGAAGGGATGGCTCTTGATAGGCCTGGGGACTTCAGAGGCTCTGAAACTGGACTCATGCTGTCCAAACTCTGCCTTCCCTCAGCCGTTCTTCCCAGGCAGCTGCCTTCTGACACCCTGACTGTGCAGGGGAGGGTGGGAGGCTCTACCTGTGGGCTCTAAGCTGCCATCCCTGCCTGTTTCAGCTTGCAGCCTTTTGAAAAGGCTTGTAAGCAGCTGCTTAATCAGCCTGCGGGTTGCTCAGCCTTGCCTGTAGCTCCGTCTGGCAGCCTGCTCCTGTACTGCTAGGGTAGGCACTGCTGGGACAAATTCTCTCCCTCCCTGGGAGCCAATTCTGGCATGCAGCGCTGGTGACTCACTGCTGTCCTGAGCCCTGGAGACTGCAAAGGGAGCTCGTGGGAGGAGAGAGTGCTAGTGCTGGTTTGGTGGTGTTAACTCTTGAGGTGGCTGGGCTTTCTTGCCAGGTATCCCAAGAAGCTGGTGGAGACCTACTCAGTTTTCCCAAACCAGGATGAGATGAGCGATGTTGTAGTCCAGCCGTACAACTCTCTGCTGACACTGAAGAGGCTGACACAGAACGCTGACTGCGTGGTAAGAGTCCTGCTGTGTGTCAGGCCAGCAGCACAGCCAGCTCCTGCGTGGCAGCCCTGTCCCCAGCCACTCCAAAATGCAGCTTTTCCTGGGGCGAGTGCCATAGCTGTGTGGGGTGAGTGCCTCAGCAGCATGCGATGTGCCTGCGAAGCCCAAGGTGCAGCAGTGGGTGTCCAGAAGGACTGAGCAGATGTGGTGGCTCCAGGGGCAAGGGCTCTGCGCTAACCCCTGCGGAGCTGTTGGGCTTGGCATTTCTGCCTCCGGGATCCAGCAGATTCTTCCTGTGGCAGCGAGGACTGGTTGTGCACCCTCTGCGTAGCTGCACTACAGCTTTCCACTTGGACTCAATTCCAGCACCGCACTGAGCACCCACAAGCCCAGCCAGGCAGCATCTTCAGCCTGCACCGGGGCCTTCGGTCAGGTCCGATCCAAGACACTGTTCGTCCCTCCCAGCTTATCTCTGCATGTGGCAGGGCAAGAGCAGCTGCGCCAGAGCTGCTGGGGCTGAAGGTTGCTGTGAGGTGCTGGCCCAGAGGCAGTGCTCTTTGCGAGAGCGCTGGGGAACAGAGCCAAGACGGGAGGGAAGAGCTTCCATTGACAGTGTCAGTTACGCTCCACAGATGAGTCAGCTTGTGGTTTCAAGTGTCTGCCACCTGCCGCAGGGGGCTCTGCCAGGCTGTGGCGCTCAGGGCCTGTGCTGGGTGATCCGGTGCCCTGGGACACAGTGTTCAGGGCTGCCCTTCCTCAGGCTGCCTCCGAGGCTCTTGACAGAGCCAGTTTTTCTCTTGCAGGTGGTTCTGGACAACACAGCCTTGAATCGGATCGCGACAGACCGACTGCATATTCAGAACCCATCGTTCTCTCAGATCAACCAGCTGGTGAGAAGGGCTATTCTCTCTGGAGAAGCCAGCATGGGGCTTCCCCACTGTCTTTAATTCACTCTGAACCTGCTGCATGGGCCGGGTGTGATGGAGGGCAGCCTAGAGCTGTGAACAAGGGTCCTCCACCCTTCCCAGGGGCGCGCTCCAGCTTCCCCTGGCATGGCTGCGTGAAGCAGGTTTCGAATGTGCTCTGCGACGCGAATGCTGACCCCATCCTCTCCCCCAGGTCTCCACCATCATGTCTGCCAGCACCACCACGCTCAGGTATCCTGGATACATGAACAATGACCTCATCGGGCTGATTGCCTCGCTGATCCCCACCCCCCGGCTGCATTTCCTCATGACAGGGTACACGCCGCTCACCACCGACCAGTCGGTAAGGCAGCCCGCTGGGCTCTCCTCCCCTTCCCCGAGGGCAGGAGGAGCTGCCATGCTCACCTCGTAACACCCGCCAGTCCCACGGCCTCGGTGTGAGCTGTAATTGCGTGTTCCAAATCGCAGGCCCGTGTGCCCGCACCACATGACAGCTGCGCGTGATGTGAATCAGACATGAACAGGGAATCGTGCTTGTGCTGGGCTACCCGCTGCGTGCATCAGGATGGCTGCAGCAGCTGTGGGAGGGCCAGCAGTGTCTGATCTGACAAAAGCTACCTTTAGAAATGATCGGAGTGAGCCCAGCAGGTGGCCCTGCCAGTCCTGCCACCCTGGTGGGCCACCGGCCCAGGCCGTTTGGGTCAGAACACTGTTGATTGTTGTCATGCCAAGACCGATTGTGGGCTCCAGGCATCAGCCCCTTTCTGGGGCTTGATCTGTGTTCTGGGAGGGGATTGACACCCCTCAGCTGCATCCAACGCTACTGCTTGCGTTTAGCTCATCCCCAGCCACTGCCCCCTCAGCCCCCCCGGTGAGAGCAGGGTAGTTCTGTTTTGAGAGGCACTCACCTGCATTGGCCTCTCAGTTCTGCTGGGAGCTAACAGCTGCTGTTCTCCTCTCGTTGTGTGCATTTCCTCAGGATGTTACTCAGAGAAGCAAATCTGAAAAACTGCTGGCTCTGAAAAGGGTATCAAGTGTGTGATCTGTCCTTCCAGGGAGGAGTGTGGGGAGGGCTGAGCCAGCAGCTCAGACGGTGCCTGGAGCGGGGCTGCCGCACCGCCAAGTTGTCCTTGCTAGGGGCACTCCTCTGGGTGCCGGCCCTGGCTGTGGCCCCCCCCGGCCGGCAGCAGCTGGGCAAAGCCCGTGACAGCCCTCGGGGACTGCAGTGGCCGGCCTGCCCACGGGCTTAGTGCAGGGCAAGGTGGGGAGGGGGTGCCAGTGGGGAATGACCCCTCCCTGTCCTCCAGCCCTGCTTCTTGCCTCAGCAATGGAACAGGACAGAATTTTGATGGCAACAACATGAAATGCATCCCTGTCACTCTGGTCCCAGCTGAGCTTTGCCTCGGCCCCTGCTGTGCTGCCGGGGGGAACAGCTCGGCGCCCTTGTGTCGCAGCCTCCGCCAGCGCTCCGGTTGTCAGCCTGGCTGCGCCTGTTGTGTGACTTTGGGATTTCCCTACCCTGCATGCGGCTTTGCACGTGGCTCCTTCCCTGGGGCCAGGGCTTCTCTGTCCAGCTGCCCTCCGCTCCTGTGTGCATGTACAGGGCAGCAGGAGGGCAAGGGAGCAGCACACCCGCTCCCTCTGACCCCTGGCTGGCATTTGCAGGTGGCTAGCGTGAGGAAAACCACAGTCCTGGACGTGATGAGGAGATTGCTGCAGCCTAAAAACGTGATGGTGTCCACAGGGCGAGACAGGCAGACCAACCACTGCTACATCGCCATCCTCAACATCATCCAGGGGGAGGTGGATCCTACGCAGGTGAGCTCCCACGGCCGCTTCAGATCCTGATGGAAATGGTGTGGCCGGCCAGGGAAGGCCATGGTCACCGTCTTCCTGTGCGGGGAACCTTGGGGTGAGACTGAGCGGTGCTGTAGATTTGGCTCCAGGTTGCTCCTTTGTGGGCCCTGGCCTTGTGGAAAGCCGTGAGGAGCCTCCCTACCTGCTGTTTGCTGAAATCCACCTTCCTGAGACCATGTGTCATGCAAGGAGCAGCTGCTGGGTCTGCTGTGACCAGGCTGCTTTGCCCATCCCCCTGCAGCCACTTACTGCTCTCATCCCGCCAGGTTCACAAGAGTCTGCAGCGGATCCGGGAGAGGAAGCTGGCCAACTTCATCCCCTGGGGTCCTGCCAGCATCCAGGTGGCTTTGTCCCGCAAATCCCCCTACCTGCCCTCTGCACACCGCGTCAGTGGCCTCATGATGGCAAACCACACCAACATCTCCTCGGTGAGTGCCTTCCCTCTACACGGCAGCGCTGGGGCCCCACAGCTGCAGCTCTGATGTCTTTTTGTTCATGAACGTCGCCTCTGCGGCTTTCACGAAGCCATAGCAGGGCCTGCAGATGAGGGGAGGGTGGGCAGCTCCCAGCTGGGGCACAGCAGGGCTCAGCGCTGGTCTGGGGTCCCGTCAGTCCTGCTGCGCCCCTGGAGCCATTCTCCCAGGAGCAGGCCACAGCAGGACTCCATCTCCCCAACCAAAGGCAGCCTCGGAAGCACCAGCTGATCCCGGGTGCTGGCTGGGTGCAGGGTAGCAGCTACTGCCGTGTCGACCTGGGGCTGCCTGCCTGCTCCTAGGCAGCAGCCTGAGGAGGTCGGGTCCCCGTCTGCCCCGTGGGATCCCTGGGGAGCTCTGGCCCTCCTGACCGCTGTGCTGCTCTCCAGCTGTTTGAGCGGACCTGCCGGCAGTATGACAAGCTGCGCAAGCGGGAAGCCTTCCTGGAGCAGTTCCGCAAGGAGGACATCTTCAAGGACAACTTCGACGAGCTGGACAACTCCCGGGAAATCGTGCAGCAGCTGATTGACGAGTACCACGCGGCCACGCGCCCTGACTACATCTCCTGGGGCACGCAGGAGCAGTGAGTGCCCTGCCAGGGGACGGGAGGGTCCCACGGCCACCTCCACGCATGCCGGCAGGGCTTGTCTCTGCCGTGCCCATGTTTAGCACCCCTCAGCACTGCTCGGCCATGGTGGAGCTGTCGCACCGGCTGCACACACACACACGCTGCATTCCTCAGCGGAAGCAGCTCTGCAGGGAGCGGCACTGCCCCTGAAGACCCTTGGCGGGGGACAGCCTCCGCTCCACCTCGTGCCCTGGCCCAGGACGGGACTGGGGCAGCTGCGCACCATGCTGGTAGGGAACCTCCGCCCATGGGAGGAGTGGTCGCTCGGAGGAGGATGAGAGTGAACCTGGGGGCTTGGAACAGGCCTGGCTCAAAGAGTTGGGTGCACGTGACCCTTGTGGCCAAAGGCTCTGGGTGGCTGAGCTAGTCCTTGCCTTGGGCAGGAGCCTTGTTCCTCCTTTGCCAGATCAGGCCTGGGGCACAGGCTGTATCTATATTTTTGTAGGTTATTTCGCTTTAATAAAGGCTGTTCCTGCACTGACACCACCTGCAAGGCTCCTGGAGTGAGCAGTTGGGCAGGGAAGTGGCTGCAGATGCTGCGAGGGCCAGCGCTCGCCTTGCCCAGCTGGTCAGCCGTGCTGCGCAGCTGCAGCCCGACTGGCCCAGCTTGGCAGGAGCGCTGAACTGGGGCCACTGCTCACCTGCATGTCGCCGTGGTGCGTGGGGCCAGCCCTCCCCCGGCCGGCAGCATGCTGTCTGGGCCCCGGTGGCGCTGGGCGACTGCTGCGGCGGAGCCAGAAATACTGGAAGGACCTGCCAGCACGGCTGACCAGGGACAGGAGCCGGCGCCACCCTGCCCGCCCTGCCCGCAGAGCATGTGGTGCCCCCGTGAAGGTGTCACAGGGGCAAGGCCCTGTGCAGGAGGGAGACCCCTCTGCCCCCCGAGGGCCCTCACAGCTCTGGATCCAAGGCAGGGATGGCACCACCAGGAAGGACACAGGCTTGGGGCCGGCTGGCATCGAGGAGAGGGAACGACAGACAGACACAGAAGCTCCAGTCCTGCCCTGTGTGAGTCAGGCTGTGACGGACGGGGGTGTGGGGCAGCGCTGGCACCGGTCCAAGCCCAGGCAGCCCAAGGTGAGAATTAGCCTTTTCCTCTGACCCTGTGGCACAGAGCAGCAGGCTAAAAATACCCACCCGCCATGGCAGCGCTGGGCTCCCACGCCCTCTTTGGCAGCGGCCCCGTGGAGGCACCCGCTGCTGGGGCAGTTCCCCCCCGCCCAGGGCAGCCAGTGCCAGGGGGTGCCGGGGAGCTGGAAGCGGCGCCGGAGCACTGCCTGCGCTGTTGATGAAATGCCAAAGGGCGCAGCGAGCAGCCCGGCTCCAGGCGCTGGCCGGAGGGACAGCGGTCCCTGCCCCCAAGGACACGATGTGCTGCTCCTCCCCGCCGCCGCCGCCTGTCCCAGGCCCCGCTGCACTCGCTGCCCCGGGATCACACCGTCCCTGCCGCCCACTGCGGGCCCAAGCTCCGGGACAGGAGGCCCAGCATTTCCTTTGTGCATTTATTTAGAAAAACAAACAAACTCCCCCCCCCAGACAACTAACAAACTTTAGAGAGGCAACACTGAGGGGCCGAGCCCCAGCCGTACCAGCCACCACCCCACCGGCCAGCCCTGCACCACAAGCCCCGCCATGGGGCCACTGCGAAGCGCCAGGGCCCCGCCGCTGGGCCAGGAGGAGCCCACTGGTCCCCGAGGCAGCTCGGCCAAAAGCCGCCCGCAGCTTTCCACGAGGGGTGGGTTCAGCGGACGGACAGACAGACGATGGCACAGCACCGCTGCCTGGCACCCCCTGCCCTGGGCAAAGCCCCCGGGGTGGCAAGAGCCAGGGCAAGGGCAGAGCTGCCAGGCAGCATGAGTGCTGGAGGCGAAGGCACCAGGGTACAGGGGATGGGGACAGGCCTGGGGGCAGCGTGGGGACCGCAGCATGGCGGCCCCGCTGCCCTCCAGGGAAAGTGCTGGGAGACGTGGGGGGCGCAGTCGTCTCAAAATAAATTAAGGAAATAACCAGAAAGGCAACAGCAGCACGGGGAGCAGCTGGGGACCAGCACAGACCTGCCGCTCGCTGCCAGGCCGGCTGCCCTCCCTGTGCCGGCCGTTGGGACCACCGCACTGGCCACCAGGCTAGCTGTGGAGGGAGCCCACCGGCGGCCGGTGCTGCCAGGGCCCGGCTGTGGGGCAGAGCTCCTGGGGCAGCGCAGTGGGGTCCGAGGCAGGGGGGCTGGTGGCCGGCTCCTGGGGCTGGGGCAGCTGCCGGGCACCCAGGGAGGTGAGGTACGTGTTGAGGAGCTGGGCAATCTCATCCACCTGCAGGATGGAGGGGACGTGCTGGGTCAGCCTGGGGCACCCAGCACCCTGCAGCCCCAAGGGGGAGGGAGAGATGGCTGCCCCGTACCTGGGAGGTCTCAAAGAGCAGGTCCCGGTCCTCCACGGAGAGGCGGAAGGTGCTGCTGTCAGAGGCGCCGAAGGAGGCGATGCGGCTGTAGCAGAAGCTGTCCAAGGGCTCAGGCTCTCCCGGCTTGTACAGCGAGACAGCCTTGGCCCCGATGCCCAGCCACAGGCGCTGGGGCCCAGCCCCCACCGGGCTCTGCAAGGAGAGGGGTGTCAGGGCTGCCTGCTGCCAGGGCTGCCCACCGCCCCTGCCCCACTGAGGCCTCACCGTGCGCAGGTCGACGTCAAAGAGCGTGGAGCCGAAGCCAGGCCACTCCCGCACCAGTGCCACGTAGGCGGCCATGGCCTCTGGCCGGCCCATGCCTTGCAGCAGCTTCCACTTCTCCACGATGGCGGCCATGGTGCTGGCCCCCTCCTCCCGCAGACGGCCTCGCAGGCGCTGGTCCCGCTCTGCCCGCTGCTTGGCCAGCGCCTGCCCCCAGAGCCCACCGGCCAGCAGCCCCGCACGCAGCCGGGCCCCCCGGCACTTGGTGGGGGGCCGGCGGCGAGGAGGCGGCAGGCGGGCATGCAGCACGTGGGGCGGGAAGAGCTCCTCCAGGCGCGGGAAGGGGGCGTGGGTGGAGAAGTCGCTGTTGAGGCTCTGCAGGCGCAGTGCCGCCAGCGTCTGCAGCGTCTCCTCCGACGTGGGCACGTAGCCCCGCAGCACCATCTCGTGCGCCTGCGGGAGGGCAGCGTGAGGCACAGCGTGGCCACCCCGGCACAGCCACCCCGGCTCGGCACGGTGCAGCCACCCTGGCTCGGCTCTCACCTGCTCGAAAAGGAGGGCGAACTCCAGGCTGTCGCGCGGGACATTGTCCGTGTCCAGGAAGCCGTAGTGCTTGAAGCAGAGCCGGCATGGCGGGTCCTGCTCCCGCTCCTCCCCGGCCAGGCTGCGGCAGAAGGGACCGGCCCCATCAGCATGGGGGCAGGCGGGGGGAGGCACCCCCACACCGTGGCCCACCCCCAGCCCCTCTCCCCCATAGGCAGCAGAGCAGGACATTTACTTTTCAAACCTGGTGAGGACGTCGGCCAGCAGCGTGGTGCTGCCCACGGGCTGCTCCCGCCGCCGGGACTGCGCGTAGAGCGCAAAGAGGTTGGGGCTCTGGGACAGCCCCAGGCGCGACACCAGCTCCCGGGCCACCTGGGGCGAGACAAAGGCAACCGACGGTGACTGCGCGTCCCTGGCCGCGGCGCTCAGGGCTGCAAAGGGACACAGACAGGTCATGGTGGGCAAAGGCAGGCGGCCCCCAGCCCCAGCCGCTGCGGCTCAGCTGAGAGAGACCCACAGGAGCCCCTCACCTCCAATGGCACGCTGCCCACCCAGCCCCACATGCCAAAATGTCCCGAGCCCCCTGCCCGGCGTGGATGTGGCCCCTCACCTCCTCAGCTGTGGTGTGGGAGCTGATGGCCACGCTGCAGGCAGGCGCCCCTGGGCAATGCACAGTGCAGACCATCTCCTGCCGCCTCATCAGCACCAGGATCTCCTCCAGGGAGGGCACACACTCCCGCCCCTTCGTCTTCCCCAGCGCCTCCCGGATGAAGCAGGCGTACTTGGCCATCTCCGATGTGGGGAGCTGGCTCTCTGTCCTGCAAGAGATGCCAGGAGGGTCACGGCGGCACCAACCCGATGGGGGCCCTGGCACCCAGCAAGCTCCCGGCCTGCAGCTGGCGCCCGGCAGCTCCACCGGCACTCGCCTGTCCAGGTGGAAGTGCAGGAAGCGCAGGACGGGCGGGGAGGGCAGGAAGGTGCAGCTCATGCAGGTGAGCAGCTGCCAGTAGTGCAGGTCGCCCTGCCCGCCCGGCGCCGGCGGCTCCGTGGTCTGCTTCACCAGCTGGCAGTAGATCTCATCCACCAGTGGCGGCAGGTCCAGGCAGGTCTGCAGGACGCCCTGCATCAGCGGCACCGGGTCCCGCTCCAACTCCAGCTGCTGCAGCGAGTTGAAGAGCTTCACGGCCTCGTCACGCAGCGTGGTGTAGCTGCGGGGGCCGGGGGCTGTGGGATGGGACGGGGGTTAACAGCCAGGGGGCTTCCCCAGACTGCCCCCGCCAGCAGCCAGGCACCGTACCCGCACCCAGGGCTGGAGAGAGCCCCACGCAGCGCCCAGCCCTGCCCCACCATCGCTCCCCGCCAGCCTGGGGCGCAGGACCTCCGCCCGCCCCTCACCGCTTTGGTCCAGGCTGCCGTAGGGGAAGGGCAGCAGGGGAGCGTAGAGGGGGCTGCTGGTGTAGCGCAGTATCGGGTTGCAGTGGTAGATCTGCTCCAGGACCTCGGGGTTGCTGCAGTGCTCCTGGGAGGGCGAAGTGGTGGCAGCAGCTGCGGTGGGGCTGCCCGGACGAGTGCCTGGCACAGGCACCCGCTGCCACCCCAGGGCACGTGAGGCCCCGACCATCCGTCCCGGCCCTGCTGATGGCTGCAGGCACAGGCAGCCCCATGCCATGGGCTCACCTCGACGTCACGCATGAGCAGCTGGGTGGGCGTCTGGATGGGTGCTTTGCTGTCGATGACCTTCTGCACTGCGCACACCCAGTGCACGGCCTCGTTCAGGTGCTCCGTGTACAGGCGGTAGCAATGCTTCCTGCCGAACACCGTCACGCTCCAGTATCCTGCGAGGGACAGACAGCTCACCCGCTGCCCACCAGCACCCTCGCCTCAAGGACCTCCACCCCAGCCAGGCTGGCTCAACACCCTGGGGCTTGGCATAGCCCCTCCTCTGGGCGATGGAGGCCCCCTGGGGCTGAGAGGGTGACACAGGGCATGAGGGGCCACAAAGGCACAGCCTGACCAAGGGGTGCAGGCACCGTACCCGTCTCCTTGTAGGTCTGCTTGTCTGGCCAGAGCACGGAGCAGAGGCTGGTGAGCACGAGGGAGCCCAGCCGTCGGGCCCCCTTCTCATTGCTGCTGTAGTAGTCCAGGGAGTCGGGCGTCAGCACGAACCAGTACTTCCGAGGCCGGATCCAATGGGTCTTCACGCTGCCCCGCACCTCCCGCTGCAGCCAGCCTGGGAACGGGAAGCCTCAGCCCCTGCCACTGGCACCATCCACCCCACTGGCTCTCCAGGGCAGGGTCTGCCTGGCACCAGCCCAGCCGGTGCCCCCTGCCCCTCTGGGACAGGATCCAGCCACAGTCGGGGCACGATCCTGCCTGTCCCAGCTGTGTCCCGGCTACTCTGGAGGCAGAGGCCCCTGTGCCCATCCCAGCTGTGCCCACCTTTCACGAGAGCGTCAGGGTCATCCTCCACTGGTCCCGGGCCCTTCTCCACGATAAGGCTGCGCATCTCCTCCGCGACGAGCAGGGATCTGCGGATAACACAGGGCTGAGCACGGGTGCCCACGGGTGCCTCCCATGGCCCCCGAGCACGGAGCCAGCCCAGGGGCTGGGGTGACCCAGGTCCCGAGGGGCTTGGGGTACCCCGCGGTGGGAACACAGCAGAGCCATCGGGTGCAGATGACCCTGGCTAAAAATAAGCTGTTTGCAGTCGTGGCCCTGCCAAGGAATTCGGAAAATGAACAACCAGGAAGGAATGTTGGCAGCAGCGTCAGCACTGGGAGGATGGGGAGCGAGCAGGCCCCTGTGTCCCGGCACCCCATCTCCCCAGGCACACACCACCCCAGGGCACAGCCTCGGCCAGTGGACATGGCCTGGCAGAGCCTCCTGGCCCAGCAGAGCCTCCTGGCACAGGAGGAGCCACACGCAGCCCCTGCTGGCTAAGCCTGAGGCAGCCAAGCCATCCAGCATGGCAGAAGGATGGAGACATGTCCAAGGATGCACCAGGGATGGGGACTGAGTATGGCAGCCCCCGCTCTGCTGTCCTCTGCTCTAGCCGATAGACCAGCACAGCATGGTGCCAGCCCCATCGGCAGGATGGTACAGCACACACCAGTACCTCCTCCCACAGCGTGCCAGGCCCCCAGCTCCTGCAGCACCACACGAGGGATGCGATGGAACACCCAGCAGGCTGGAGGCTGGGCATCACTCACCTCTCTGAGCCACTGCTGCTGCGGGTGGGCTGGCTCAGGCTCACCTCCAGGGACCCCTGGGGAGGAAGGAGATGTCTCAGCCCCACGGTCACCACCTGGCACCCCCGAACATCCCCCCACTGACTGCTCGCCTCCTCGCCAGCCCAGCTCCAGACCCAGAGGGACAGGGTTGCGTCCTGCTGCCGTGGGGCAGGGAGCCCTGGTGCCTGCCAGGGCTGCAGCTGGGGCACCCCAGGGGTGCAGGGGCAGCCGACGGGTGTGCTGGCCATGTATCCTCAGCTGACCCGGCAGGCTGAATACCGTGCAGAATTGCACAAGGTCAGTGCTGAGTAATACGCTTACGGCACAAAGTCCCATTGTAATGGAGCCGCTGACTTCCTGCCCACGGCGGTGGGACGCGGCGCAGGGAAGTCCCTGGCTCTGCAGCGGGACGGGGGCTGGTTCCTCCTTGCGCAGCACAACTTGACGTGGCTGGTGCCGCTCACGTGATGACCCCAGCACATGTGCTGGGACACGAGGCAGGGCCCAGGCACGGGCAGGCACCGGGTTGGGCAGGGCGTGGGGACACGGCAGTGCTGGCGGATGCTGCCCTGGGAGATGCGCGGGCGGTCCCGCCAGCTGCAGCCCAACAGGGCAGCCGGAGGCACAACAGGCCAGAGCGCGCCACGAAACGCCAAGAAAAAGAGAAGGCTGCTAAAAATAGTGGTGGGAGGGGGGAGCCACTGCAGGTATGGCTGCATCACGGGGCAGGGCCGGGTGCCACGGACCCGTGGCATTAAGGGCACCTGTCGCACAGCGCCAGCACCCATGCATGGGGCCAGCTCCTCCAGCGACCTTCCCGCTGCCGGGGAGGGCTCCACATGCTCCCTCATGGCAGCGTGCACAGAGACGGTGCCCAGCTCCTTGGCCACAGCTTGCAGGAGGAGTCGGTGGTGGTGGCCAGCTCCTTCTCAGGGATATAAATAAACGGGAGAGGAGCCGCAGTGACAGGGCCAGGGCAGCTGCTCCCACGCTCCCAGGAAGGGGCGGCCAGCGCTCCGGGTTCCCAAGGACCCCCCAGCCATGGTGAAGGGCTCCCCGGGGAGCTTGCATCACAGCCACCCACGCCAGCCCGGACCTCCGGAGCCAGGAAAGCCCATGGGACATAGGAAGCCCAAAGATGGCTCCTGCTATTGCTGTGCCCTTGGCACTGCCACCATTGCCCAGAGGGCCCACCTCCAGCCCTGCGGCTGTCCCTGCTGCCCGCCGTCCCACGGGGCTGGCACTGCTAGAGAAAGGGATGCGCTGCCAGGTGACAGCTAGTGGGGGGGCTCAGGGCCCTGCAGCAGGGCCCGTGGCGGGCAGAGGGAGAGGGGCTGCAGCAAGCGGGACTGGGCTGTCACCACGTCCCTCGTTCCCTGCAGGCAGGGACGCAGCCCCATGGCTCCGGAGGAACCCCTGGGAGCCGGGGCTCCCCCCGCCGCCCCACGCTATCAGCCGTCCCCCATACAGCCCAGCCGGAGGAAGCGCTGGTTTCCGCCGTTCTGCTTCCCTAAACAGAGGAAGCAGCCGGAGTGGGGAGATCCAGGCCTGCTCCCTGCGCCCCGCACGTGCTCCCGGGGCGCCGTGCACTGGGAACAGCCCCGGCCTGCTCCGCAGGTCTGCACTGAGCCACGGCCGGCCCCGAGGAACCCGTCTTGCTGGGACCCCCCGCACCCCGGCCAACCTGACCTCGGCAGCGGCGCAGGGCAGGTACAGCCCCCGGTGCGGGATCTGGCACCGCCAGCCCCACGGTTCCTGCCCCGAGGAGCAGGCAAGGGCAGGAGAGCGTGGGCAGGGCAGCACGCAGCTCCACGGGCGGCTCGGCTGCCCCGCCGGCCTGGCAGCGCCCCGGCTTCGGCTGCACCCCAGCACCCGACGGGCAACAGGGTCCCGCCACCACGGCCCAGCAAGGGTCCCGCGCCGGGACCCAGTTGGCAGCGGCCCCCGCACCCCTCGGCTCTGCCCCGCGGGCTTCGGGACCCCCAGCGGCCTCCGGGGGCGGCCCCGGGGCAGCGGCTCCCCCGCACCCGCTGGACCCGTCCCCCCTGCGCCCCGCGGGGACCCCCTAGCCGACGGTGGGGACGCGTCAAGGGCAGCCCAGGCGGCGGGGCCGGCGGGGACGTGCCCGGGCAGGCGGCGGACGCACTCGCCGGGGTGGCGGGCACCGGGCGGGGGGCCCGGGCGGCGCGGCCGAGCGGGGGCCGGGGCCGGACGGCCGCGCCGAGCGGGTCAGAGCCGTGCGCCCGGGCGGGGGTAGCCGCGCACCGTCGGTCCCGCCGCGCCGTGTCCAGCCGCGGCTCTGGTGCCCGTCCCGGAGCCGGGCCCACCTGGTCTCCCTGGGCGCGGAGCTCGAAGGACGCCTCCTCCTCCTCGGCCTCGCCGTCCGCCTCCCGGTCCGCCTCGCCGTAGTCCCGCCGCAGCAGCGTGAAGCCTTGCCGGCAGCACAGCAGCCACCACAGCCCGCCCGGGAACGGCATCGCCCCGCCGGCACCGGACGGGACGCGACGGGACCGCGACGGGACCGGCCCGCCGCCCGCGCCGCGCACCGGCCGCCGCCGCCGGGACCGGCCCCGCCGCTGCCGCCGCCGCCGCCGCCGCCGCCGCCGCCGCCGCCCCGGGCGGGCCGGGCCGGGCGCGTCACCGGGCGCCGCCAATCGCCGCGCGCGGCCCGGGGCGGAGCCAGGGCGCCCGGGGCGGCGGGGCCGCCGCTTGCGTCATCTGCCGGACGGGGGCGCGCGCCGAACGGGGGGAGCTCCGGAGGCGCCGCACGGACGGGCTGCAGCAGCGCCGGTGCTCCCGGAGCCGCCGCCAGCCTGGTGCACCGGGCATCGCCTGCTCCGGGCGGGGACACCGGCACCGGGCCCTGTGCCGCGCTGGTTCCGGCAGCCCCGGGGCTTCACTGGCCACGGGGTCGAGCTGCCCCGCGGCACCGGCGCCATGTGCTGCCGCAGTCCCGACGGCCGGCCCGGGCAGGCGGCGCAGCCCGGCGCGGTGCCCAGCCGTGTGCGGCGGGCAGCACCGCGGGCTGCAGGCGCGGGCAGGGGCTCCGCGGGCGGGAGGGCACCGAGCTCTGGCAGGCCTGTCCTGTCGGCCCGCCTGGCGCCTTCCCGCGAGAGGAGCTGGTAAAAGGGGCTCATCGCGGGTCAGCCCCGGTGCTGCAGCAAAGCCGTGTGGCTCAGCTCGACCCTGAGCCCTGCCCGGCTGCAGAGGGTCGGTGGCACCCTCGAGCCGTGGGTGCCGTGGCAGTACCTGGGCCCCAGCCCCTCTCCCAGAGCCCCAGAAGGGGTTAAGCACATCAGCCACAGCTCTGGCTTTGCTACAGCTGTTGGGTCAACACTGTCTCTGGGAGCCCGTAGTGCTGAGATGCGCACGCAGGAAGCGTCGGCTGCCAGCTCTCCTCCCACACAGCCAGCGCCAGGCCTGCACCGGGGCCCGAGTCCCAGTGTGGGAACGGTGCAGCAGCTGGGGCAGGCATGGGCACCGGGGCATCGGGGCAGAGCCCACCAGCCATGGTGGGGGACAGAGCCAGTGTGGGGCCTGGAGATGCAGGGAGATGGTGGCACAGCTGTGGGGCAGCCCTGGGCACAGCTGTGGCACCAGTTCTGAGGCCAACCCCAGCACAGCCGTGGGGCCAGCAGAGGAAGGGTGCGGTACTACCCGAATCTGGCCCTTGCTCCCCATGGGGTCGGTGCAGAGGGTGGCAGGGGACATGGGCCCATCACCCCGGTTCTGCAGCTGCTGTGCAGGGATGCAGCTGTGGCTGCTGAGTCAGCAGTAATGGCGTTTCCGGCCCAGCAGTAGGTGAAGGGTCTGAGATGGCTTCTCCCAGTCAGAGTGCTGGGCTAATCCCAAGCAGGAGCCTGGGGGTGAGCAGGACGCAGCCTCCAGCCCCGGCAGGACCGGGAGGTGCTTCCCTGCATGCCTGGCTCTGCTGCAGAGACCCCACGAGCAGCTGCACCAGAGCCAGGCCCCGTCTTGCTCCCAGCACCCCAGAGCACTTCAGGCCTGGTGCGTGGGGCTCTCGCGTGGCCCCAGTTGTTGCCAGCCCGTGGCCCAGTGCCATTCAGCACAGTACCAGCCCTGTCAGGGCGAGGGCCATGCCAGCCCCAGCCGCAGTACCCTGGCCCCGTGGGAGGTGGGAGCTGCTGGGCCAAGATGTGCTGGGGCAGAGGAGCTCGTGGAGGAAGTTAGGAGAGGAAAGTCCCTCCGACCCCCCTGGAGGGGGTTTCCAGCCTGACTCAGGGAGGTTCTTCAAGGGGGGGGCCTCTGCTGCCACCAGCCCAGGGACCCCTCTGGCCCCCTGCCTGCGGGGATGGTGGCGTGGGCCACCTCAGCCAGAGGCTGTGCTGGGGGGGTGACCCCTGCTCCTTCCCCCAGCTGCACCCTCCGACTGCCCGGGCCGGGTATGGGGCACAGCAGGGCTGGGGGTGCCTGGCCCGGACATGCCCCCACCCCGCCCCGGAGCCGCCATGGAGCCGGTGCTGCTCCCTGGGCCGTCGCCTCCACGGAGCCCCTGCTCCCCGGCCCGGTCCCTCGGTCCCCAGCCCGTCTCCGGCTGCCGGAGCCCCGGCTGGGAGCCCGGCCCGTGTCCGGGGCGGCCCAGGCAGGGACCACGGCGACAGGCAGGGCACAGGCAGGGCACAGGCAGCGGGCGGTAGGAAGCGCGGGGTTCTGCTGCCGCCTGCAGGCATCCCCCGGCCAGCGCCGGTGGGCACGGACGGGCGAGGGGCCGCCCCCCGCTCCCCGCTTCCCGGCCCAGCAAAACCCCTCCCGGCAGCACCGGCCCGTCCCCGCCCCGGGGCAGCCCCGGCCCGCACGGAGACGGCGCTTGCCAGCGACCGGGTTTTATTGTGAGGGTGGGAACCAGCTGCCCGCCCGGGCCTTGCTGTGTGCGCACACTGCCCCGAGCTCACCGGCACCGCACAGCCCCCGGAGCACGCGTGACATTGCACGGCATTCCACAGCACATATGACATGGCATGGTTTCCCCACAGCACATGTGACATTGCACGGGTCCCCCAGGGCACACGTGACATTGCACGGTTCCCTGCAGCACGTGTGACATTGCACGGCCCCCAGAGCACACGTAACATTGCAGGGGGTCCCCACCGCACCCAGCAGCACGCTGGGCAGCAGAGGAGGTTGCAGGGCATGTGGGTGCTGTGGAGCTGCTCTTCCCTCTGCCCACGCGTGTGTGGGCACCGTGTGGGTTGGCCGGCACTGCCCCTGACTGCGGCATGAAAAAGGCTCTCCCCAGGGAGTCGTGGAGGGGCTGAACCCCAGGGTGCCAGTCCCTGCCCCGGCCACGGGCACCGTGTCCCTACACCAGGTCCTGGCAGGTGGAGAGCGATGTCCGCCGGCGGGGACTGGGGCAGCTGGGGCAGTGTGGCTCGAGGGGCCCCACGCATCCGGCATCACTGGCCAGCTGCCATAGCTCCCGGCGGAAGCGCTGGCCCAGGAAGGCATAGAGCAGAGGGTTGAGGCAGCAGCGCAGATACGCCAGCCCACTGGTGACCAGCAGTGCCAGGTCCTTGCGGCGGCTTTGGGCACAGCTCACTTCCCAGCTGGCCAGCAGCTCAGCCGCATCCAGCAGCACCATCAGGCTGTGGGGCAGCTGCAGGGCCACAAACACCACCACGAGGGCCAGCAGCACCCGCAGTGCCCGGAGGGGCTGGGCGCCACGGGCCTCCAGCAGTGTCCGTGCCACGGCTGCATAGCAGCTTGCCATGACCACAAAGGGCACAGCAAAACCCAGCACGACCTGCACCAGGTTGGTGGCTGCCCGGGCTGTCCGGGAGACTGTGTGGGGGAAGACAACATGGCAGACCCAGAGGTCCTGGTGCTGCTCCATTTGGCTGTAGATGAATTGGGGCAGCGCCAGGATCGCGGCCAGTAGCCAGGCCATCCCCACCGTCAGCCAGCCATGGCGGCGAGCCCGCGGGCGCAGGCGGCAGGCAGCTGGCACCTGCACGATGGCCACATAGCGGTCCACGCTGATGCAGGTGAGGAAGAGGAAGCCACTATAGAAGTTGAGGGCGTAGAGGCCCTGCAGCGCCTTGCAGGCAGCTGTGCTTGGGGACCAGCCCTGTAGTGTGTCATTGATGGTGAAGGGCAGTGTCAGGAGCAGCAGGAGGTCGGACAGGGCAAGGTGCAGGAGGCAGACGTCGGTGATGCTGTGTGCCTGGCGGTAGCGGGTGTGTGTGAGCAGCACCAGCCCGTTCCCCACCATGCCCAGCAGTGAGAGCAGCAGGTAGACGGCGGGCTGGTAGGTGCGGGCAAAGTCCTGCACTGCCTGTTTCTCACAGAGCTCAGGCAGCATGCCATCCTCCCACAAGTACCCATCATCCCAGGTGTAGAAGTCGGTGGTGGCGGTCTGCTCCATTGAGGTGGGGCTGGGGGTCACCTGCACAGAGGGAGCCTGAGTGAGAGGTGCTCAGAGGCAGCAGCCCAGCTGCAGCGTACAATGCAACGTGACCAGAGCAGCCCTCCTCCACCCAGACCCACCACGGGGAGCCCGGGCGTGCCGTGGCCCCCAGCCCCGCGCCCAGGGCGGTTTCCGTCTCACACCCACCCCGAGGCAGCAGGAGGTTCACCGCACTGTCATTGCGAGAGCAACCGCATGGTTCCCGAGCAGCGCTTTGCGGTGCAGAGCAGATGGGGAGACGTGACCTTAGCCACAGCGTCCCCAGCACAGCACTGCATCCCACGAACTAACCGCGCACCCACCGTGGGGGAGCTGCTCCTGATGTCCTCTGGGGCTCAGCACCCAGCCCACAGCCTTGGTTGCCCTGTGCAACCAGTCCTCAGAGCTCCATGCCAACATCTCCAGGTGGGTGCTTTGGGTAGATCCCCACACACATCCTTGGGTGTGTGTGGGGACCCTCCCAAAGCACACACCCACCCATGTATCACCCTGGGGATCCCAGTGCCGGAACAGCCCTACACTGACCGGTCCTGCTCCCAGCCAGGGACGTCCCAGGGCATCCCACTGCCTTGCACAGGTTGCAGGCATCTGTGCACAGTGCTCCCAGCTCCTGGCCTCTCAGCCCTGCTCTGGGGCAGAGGGACAGTGCTGCGGCCCGGCACTGGACTGCCAGGATCCCATTGCCACAGAGGTCAGGATCAGGCATGGCTCTGACTCAGAGCAGCCTCACGACAGGAGTTTTACTCCATCTCCTGTCAGCAAGCCCAGGTGGCCAGGTCTGATCCCCCCATGCACTCCGGGGCTGCAGGTGGGATCTGAACCCAGCGCCAGGGCAGGTTGACCCCCCCAGCAGCTCCCCCAGCCCCTTCCCTGCTCCAGGCCCTGGGAACCTGGAGCACCGGGTGCTGCCCCATGTTCCCTGCAGCTTTGTCTTTCAGCCCAAATCCACATGGCTCACAGAGAACCTTTTAAAAGCAAGAAGAAAAGCCAGCAAGGTGGGTCCCTGCCTGGCCCGCAGTGAGCCCCTTGCCCCGCAGCCCCTCACCTGCTCCTGCATCGTGCAGCAAGACCGTTCCCTCTGGCCGGCAGGTCTGGAGCTGTCTGAGTCCCAGAGCACTGCAACCTGTGGTTTGATCACGTGCTGGTCCTGATACCGAGAGCAGAGCAGCGCACAAGCCCAGCCCCAGGGGAGGAAGGTGAGGAGACAGATGCGATCCTGCTCCGGAGCCCATCCTGCATCTTTTTTACTTTGTGGCTAGCATCTGCACGCCGGGGACAGAAATAGCAGCTCCGCTCAGCCCCTGTTACACAGGGCTGGGGGACAGGTCTGGGATCACCCAGCCATGGGGAACAGGGTCTGGCCAAGGATCATGAGCATGCAGGAGACCCCAACCCGCCCCAGGAGTTTGCAACTCCTGCCCTGCAGCAGGGGCTGCCTCTTTGGGTCTAGAGGGGAGGCTGGAGGGAGTGGGTCCAAGGGGAGGAGCATGGGCAGTGGTAGGCTGGTACTGAGCCGGGTGCAGGTAGGATGCAGGTCCGGCGGGACTAGCAGAGCCATGTCTGGTCCAGGAACAGCTCGTCCTGATGGGAAACATGGCAGTTAGAGGAACTGGGATGGCTGCTGGTGCAGGGCATCCCCCTCACTCAGGGGTCCCAGCCCTGCCCTGCATCCCCATGCCCCTCTGCTCCTGTGCCCCTGCAGTGCTGCGCAGGCATGATGCTGGTTGTTGACAACAAAATTCCCAACTCCTCATTAAGGGGCGGATTAATTCCTGTGGAGGAGAGGCCCCACTTTCCTCTCCCCAGGGGGAAGCAAATTGATGCCTGGCTTTAATGGGCTTTCTGTTGTTTGCCATGGTAATCCCTCAATCCCCCTTTCTCCTCACTACAGCCGTCTTCACTGTGGCTTATCCCAGCTCTGCCCTTGGCCCTCCTGCTGCCTCCAGCCAGGCGTGGGGAGCAGGCAGGGTCCCTCCCAGCCCCGGGAGCTTGCTGCTGGCACCCATGGTGCAGCAGGGCCGTGGAGCTGCTGCACCCTGGCGGGAGAGCAGCTGGGCAGAGGCAGCCCAGCCCCTGGGCCCCAGGGTGTCCCCAGGGATCTTTGCTGTGAGGGTTTCTCCCCCTCCCCTGCTCTTCTGCAGTGCGAGGACACTACTGCAGACCTCTGTGCCGGCTCTGGGGGTGGCATCCTGCACCCTGCATCCCGGAGGAAGGGGAGGGAGGAGGGTCCTGGGGCCAATACTGGCCCTATAGCCAGCTGTGGGTGCAGAGCAGGGATCCTGCATGGCCCTGCTGGGGCCATCACAGACCTGACCCAGCACAGGGATGGGATGTGGGACTGTGGCCAGAACAGGCAGCACCCCTGGGGTGTCAGGATAAGGCCAGGTGGGGCTGTGTGTCTCACAGGGATGGACCTGCAGGCGAGTGTCAGAGGGACAGGAGGGCTGGTGGCTTTGTTCCTGGCATATGGCTCCAGCTTCCAGTAGCAGAACTCCTGGTGTGCCACCGGCTGCCCTGTGGCCCTGTTGCACCTGGGGCTTTCTGTTCCCTCTTTCGCCCACCAACACTGGCCTTGGCTCTGCCTGTGCAGGAAGTGGTCCCAGCACCCGCTACCCGCAGGTGAGAGCCACGCTGCCCTGCCCAGCGGCAGGCAGGTGCCCACCACAGCGCTGCCAGGCCTGGTGGGCAGCACCCTCATGCCAGCGGTGCAGAACTGCCTGCACCGAGCACAGCCAGGCCAGGCTCCTGCCCAGCACCGGGACCTTGCTTGGACCCAGCAGCCCCCAGTGCATCCCCATCCCTCGGGGCTGGTGCTGGGGCCCTGCGCGGTGCTCCTGGGAGAGGGGGACTCCCTGCAGAGCCAGGGGGACACAGGGTGCTGTGTGGTCTGTGAGGCAGGCAGTGTATTTAGACTATGCAGTTGCCAGCCCCGCCCCATCCCCTCCGCGGGTGTCTGGGGATGTTTGGGAGCACAGGCTAAATCCCATCTTCTGCACAACTAGAGAGACAGGCGACCCCGAAACCCGCAGGCCTTAATCTGCAGCTTGATTACAAACTGCTGCCACATCTGCTGTGGGAGGGCTGGTGGGCACTGCTCCAATCCTTCCCTGCTGCTGCCGCTGCAGGCACAGGGCGCCCGGGCCACATCTGGGGGGCGGCCGCACCTGCGGGGGCTCACACCACCCAGCCTGGTGGGGGCTCGGGGCACGGCTGGGCACCGCAAGGGCCGGGGGCTGCGCGGGAACCGGTGCTGCCCGGGGAGCTCCCTGCACGGCTCCGCTCGTGTCCGCCCCACGCCCTGCACTGCCTGTGCCGCGCTCTGCCCACGCACCTCCACCCGCGCCCACCCAAGCCACGGGCCGCGGTCCGGCTCCACCGGTAACGCCGCATTGAAGCCGGTGCCGAGGACCGGGAGGACGGGTGGGCCCGACGGGAGCATCCCTCGGAGGCGCGGCAGCGGGGGAAGCCTGGGGCGGGGGGGTCCGGGGCCCTGCGCTGCGCCCAGCCCGGCCCCCGCGCTCCTTCCCGGCCCCCCCCGCCGCCACCGCCCCCCGCCCCGTGGGCGGAGCCGCCGGCCCCGCTCCGCCGCGGCTGCAGCACCGGGAGCGGCGGCGCCGAGGGCGCTCGGGGCGCTCCAGCATGGGCGCTCGTCGCCTCCTCGGGCTCCTGCTCGCCGCCTGCGCCGGCCTCCTGCGCCCCGGCCCCGGCTGCCTCGCACGTAAGTGGGGCCGCAGCCCCGGGACTGGCCGCTCCGCACTGCGGGACCCCACCCGCCGCTCCGGCCCTGCACTCCGAGCCGCCCCAGCCCCCCGAGCCGCCCCCGCCCCCACCTCTTCCCCCCCGCCCCCCGCGCGTTCTCCCGGGCATCCCCAGCTCACCCCCGGGCATCCCCCGGTCCTCCCTGGCGCCCTGGTCCGCGCCGTCCCCAAGGTCACGGCCGGACATAGTCATCCGGGCGCTCCTCCCCCGCGCCCGGCCCGGGGCCGCCCCGCCACAGCCCCCCGCCACAGTCCCCCCAACCGCCCGCGGCACAGCATCCTCCCGGGGGCTCCGGGATGCCCGGGGATGGCCAGGGACGGCCAGGGATGCCCCGGGTTGTCGCAGGCACCTGCCCCGCTGCGCCGCATCCCCGCGCCCATGCGGCTCCGCGTCCCTAGCGGGGAGGGGGCTCGGGCCCCGGCACCCTCGGCCCGGCCCCGCTCCGTGTCTGGGCACCCCGGCGGGCGGCGGCAGCCCCTCGGGACCCGGCCCGGGCTCCGCCAGCACCTCGGCCAGCGCCGCCGCCCCGGCCCAGCGCCGCCGCCCGGCCCAGCCCCGCCGCGGGGCTGCACGGGGCCGGTCCCGCTCCCCGGGGCGGGAGGGGCTGGGGGGCGGCTGCCCGGCCTCGGCAACGAAGAGCGCCAAGGCCCTGGCCTCCCGAGCAGCTCTCTGCGGCTCCTCCGAGCCGGGACCCTTGGCCCCTTCCCCTAGGGCCGGGGTGGCCGGGCGAGCCGGCTGCGGGGGATGGAGGCGGGGGGTGATGCAGTCGGGGGGCGGTGCAGGCCGGGAGCGATGCAGGCCGGGGGCGATGCAGGCGGGGGGCGATGCAGGCAGGAGGTGATGCAGCATGGGCGCAGCGTGGCTGCCCTTGGCCCTGCAGTGAGGGCTGGGGGTGCAGCAAGCGCTCCTGGGGCTCCCCGAGCTCCATCCGACCCGGCCGGGGGGGGCCTGCGAGGGGCTGGGGATCCCGGCGCCGCCGGAGCCGCCTCTGCAGATGCCGCGAGGGTTTGCGTGGGGTCCCCCGGCCTCCCACGCGGGACCCTGACCCGGCGGGGAGGGGCGGGGTGGGGCGGGAGGGGGGGTCCCGGCGCCCACGTCAGTGCGGAGGCGGTTGGTGCGGGCGCCGGGGCCCGCAGAGGTGTGTCAGCTCCGCTGCAGTGGGAGGGGAGAGCGGGAGCTGGACCCGCCGCGCCGCCGGCCCGCGGAGCCCGCAGGGTCCGGCAGGGTCCCCAGAGTCTGCAGGGTCCTGCAGAGCCCGCAGGGTCCCCAGAGCCCACAAGGTCCTCACATTCTGCAGAGCCTGCGGGGTCCGCAGGGCCGGGCCCGGGGGGGCTGCCGCGGGGACACCGCCCAGTTCAGCACCCCGAGACCAGCCCCCAGGCCCACTCTCCCTGCAGGACCCTGCTACGATGAGCTCGTTGCTTCCCTCTACTCCTCGTCCATCGGTGCCTCCTCCAGATACAACATCTTCTACTCGGCCAGCTTTGCCCGGCTGCACAGTGAGTCGCCCCCCACGGGACCAGGGTGCAGATGGGGAGGGGAGCTGTGGGCAGGGGGTGTTACTGACAATGTCTCACGTGGGGCTGAGGGGTCCTCGAATGCCCAGAGCAGAGCCCCCAGCATCCCCCGGGGATGGGGGGGAGCCCTGCAGCCCTCCAGCTCCCACCCACAGTTGGGTGCTGCAGTCGGGCTGAGCGAGCAGCCCCTGCTCCGCCGGGAGCCACTGGGTGCAGGGCTGTGGGGCCAGCTAAGCTGCTCCCCCTGCAGGCACCAGCGGCTGGTCCCCCGACCCCCGGGACAAGCAGCCTTGGCTTCAGATCGACCTGATGCAAAAGCACCGGATCAATGCGGTGGCCACGCAGGGGACCTTCAACACGTATGACTGGCTGACACGCTACATCGTGCTCTATGGAGACCACCCCACCAGCTGGAAACCCTTCTTCCAGCAGGGCAGCAACTGGGTAGGAGGATGCCCAGGGGTGCCTGTGGGATGGGTCCCCTGGGGGGACCAGAAGCCCCCAGCCCAGAGTGGGGTCCTAATGGCAGCCCTTTGTCCCCAGACGTTCTTTGGGAACGTGAATGAGAGTGGGGTGGTGCGGCATGACCTGCACTACCCCATCCTTGCACGCTACATCCGCATCATCCCGGTGGCCTGGAACCCACGCGGGAAGATCGGGCTGCGCCTAGGCCTCTACGGCTGCCCCTACCGTGAGTACCCAGCTCGGGGGCACCAGCAGCCCTGCGTGGGGTGGGACCTGGGCCTGGCCACCCGCATGGCAGGGGGCCAGCCCCTGGCTCCAGCATACATGGAAAACCCTTTCCCAGAGCAGATTGTGTCCAAACAGTCTGCGGTTGTTAGCTCTGCCATAAACCATAGCAGAAAGGAGTGTTCCTGGTGCTGGGGCACCTGCTGCTGGGGGCAGTGTCATGGCTGGGGCTGCTCTGCTCTCCCCAGGGTCCCATGTGCTCTACTTTGACGGGGATGACGCCATCTCCTACCGCTTCCGGGCCAAGAAGATCAGCACCCTCGAGGATGACATCTCCTTCAACTTCAAGACACTGGAGCAGGACGGGGTGCTGATGCATGGGGAGGGCTCACAGGGTGACTACATCACGGTGGAGCTCAAGCAGGCTCAGCTCCTCCTGCACATCAGCTTAGGTGAGCCGGGACTGGGGGGCCGGGGGGCGTGGGGCTGGGGGGCCACTGGCTGAGGCTTCCCCTCCCCAGGTAGCAGCCCGCTGCATGCCAGCGAAGGCCACACGACGGCGGCGGTGGGCAGCCTCCTGGATGACCAGCACTGGCACTCGGTGCACATTGAGCGCTATGGGCGCCATGTCAACCTGACACTGGACGGGGAGGTCAAGCGCTTCCGCTGCCATGGCACTTTTGACCAGCTCGACCTCGAGACCGAGGTGGGTGCGGTGGGCAGGGAGCTGCCAGGATGCTGACCTGCCGCGTCCCCCGGCAAGGGGCTGACTCCCTCCCTCTGCCTCCCAGCTCTTCTTCGGGGGGGTGATCGACCAGGACAAACAGCACCTCACCTACCGGCAAAACTTCCGGGGCTGCGTGGAGAACATCATCTTCAATGGGGTCAACATCGCTGACCTGGCCCGGCACCGGAGATCCAACATCCGCTTTGAGGTCCAATCCCATGGGGTGGCCCCTTCCCTGGGGGTCCTGTTCCTGCCATGGGGGAACCCCTTTCCTGGAGGAGGGCCAGGTCCTCAGCCCCACTGTGGGGTGACCCTTCCCCGGGGCCAGGTTCCCCCAACTTCCCCCCCCTTTGGGGTGACGTGAGGCCAGGCGGTGGCCGTGCTCAGCCAAGCGGTGCGACATCGACCGTGTGAGGTCGTCCCTGGCCTGGGGCACCCACCCAGCACTGCCAGGCGACAGGATCGAGCGGGGCTGACTGGGGCCAGGGCTGTGGGGGTGGGGGGACCTCCTCACCACAGGAGCTTCCCCTCCCTCACCGCCTCCTGTGGTCATCCCCAGGGCAGCGTGGGCCACTACTGCCGGGACCAGCTGAACACCCCCATCACCTTTGCTGGCATCAACAACTACGTGCAGGTGCCGGGGATCCCGCGGAGGAACCGCCTGGCTGTCAGCTTCCGCTTCCGCTCCTGGGACACTGCCGGGCTCCTGCTCTACACCAGCTTCGCCGACCGCCTGGGCTCCCTCGAGGTGATGTTGAGTGAGGGGCAGGTGAATGTCTCCATCGCCCAGCCCGGCAAGAAGAAGCTGGAGTTTGCTGCAGGTGAGCTGGGGAGCTAGTGTGGGGCCGGGGCTGGTCTGGCAGCAGTGCCTTCCTCACTCACCCTCCTCTTCCCACGCAGGGCATCGCCTCAACGACGGCTTCTGGCATTCAGTGCAGCTGGTGGCGCGGGATGGCTCGGCTGTGGTGACCATCGATGATGATGATGGTGCTGAGTTTCGGGTGGCACACCCCTTACAGCTCCGCACTGGCAGCCAGTACTTCTTCGGAGGTGGGCAGCGGGGTGGGAGCCAGGGGCAATGGGAGCCCCGGGGCCACTCACCCCACTGTGCCTTGCAGGCTGCCCCAAGCCGGCCTCAGTCACTGGCTGCTGGTCGAACCAGACGGCCTTCCATGGCTGCCTGCAGATGCTGAACGTGGACATGCAGCCTGTGGACGTGGAGCTGCTGGTGCAGCACCGCTTGGGGCAGTACTTCAATGTGTTCTTCAATGTCTGTGGCATCACGGACAGGTATCAGTCGGGACAGTGGCACCACTGGGAGCGGGCAGGGGGTGGGAGGCTGCACCGGTGCCAGGACAAGAGCCCTCTGCACCCTCAGGTGCACCCCCAACCTGTGTGAGCATGACAGCCGCTGCGTCCAGTCCTGGGATGACTTCATGTGCATCTGCGACCTGACGGGGTACAAGGGGGAGACCTGCCACAAATGTGAGCCCAGGGCCTCGTGGGTGGGGGGACAGGATTGGCACTCATGGCTTCTCCTGCTGCCCAGCACCCACCTCGCACTGACATCGTCACCGTTTTCCTCTTCTAGCCCTTTACAAGGAGTCGTGCGATGCTTACCGGGTCAGCGGGAAAACCTCGGGGAACTACACCATTGATCCCGATGGCAGCGGGCCGCTCAAGCCCTTCACGGTGTATTGCGACATTCGAGGTGGGGGTGGTGGCAGGGTGTGGGGGTCCTTCTGCCCAGTGATCCCAGGACCAGACCCTGCCTGTGCACTGGGGCTGGAGCAGGATGGAGGGAGGGAGGGTGTCCCAGGGACGCGGTCCTAACAGCCTCCCTGCCTCCGCAGAGGACCGGGCATGGACCATCATCCGGCACAACCGCCACTACGCCACACGGGTGACAGGCTCCAGTGTGGACCAGCCCTACCTGGGGACCGTGGAGTACTGGAATGCCTCCTGGGCTGAGGTCTCGGCACTGGCAAATGCCTCCGAGTACTGCGAGCAGCGCATCGAGCTCCACTGCTACAGCTCTCGCCTGCTCAACACCCCTTGTGAGCACTGGGGGGAGCGGGGCCGTGCCGTGGGGCCATGCCGTGGGGCCATGCTGTGGGGCCATGCCCTCACCCTCCCCTGTGCCCTCAGCCGGGCTGCCCTTCAGCTTCTGGATGGGCCGACACAACGAGCGGCACTACTACTGGGGGGGCTCGCGGCCGGGCATCCAGCGCTGCGCCTGCGGGCTGGACAAGAACTGCGCCGACCCCAAGTACTTCTGCAACTGTGACGCTGACCATGCGCTGTGGTGAGCTGGGGGGGCTGCGGGACGGAGGCTGGGGGCACAGACTGTGGGGGTTTCAGGCAGGGGTTTGGGCTGGGGTGGAGGCTGATGAAGGGGCAGAAGCCCCTCATGGCCTCTCTGCACCACACGCCGTTTGCAGGAGGACAGACAAGGGTCTGCTGACCTTCGTGGACCACCTGCCCGTCACTCAGGTTGTGGTTGGAGACACCAACCGCTCTGGCTCTGAAGCCCAGTTCCTGCTGGGCCCCCTGCGGTGCTACGGAGACCGTGAGTGACCGGATCCGTGGAGGGACCCCTGCCTGCAGAGGGCACATGCCTGCCGGGGTCCCATGCCCATGGAGGGTCCATGCCCATCCCTCACTGCCCCTCTTGCTCCCCACAGGCAACACCTGGAACACTGTCTCCTTCAACAGGGGCACAGCCCTGCTCTTCCCCACCTTCCAGGCCAACCACAGCCTCGACATCTCCTTCTACTTCAAGACCACCTCCCTGTCTGGGGTCTTCCTGGAGAACCCTGGCACCCGAAACTACATCCGCATCGAGCTCAACAGTATGGGGTTGGGGGGTGCAGGGGCATGGGGGGCAGCAGGACCAGGCACCCCCCCATAACACCACATCCCCACAGCCACCAGGGACGTGGTGTTTGCCTATGACATCGGGAATGGGGATGAGAACCTGACGGTGCGGTCGGCAGTGCCCTGGAACGACGACGAGTGGCACCAGGTGAAGGCTGAGCTCAACGTCAAGCTGGCGCGGCTGCGGGTGGACAAACTGCCCTGGGTGGTGCGGCCGGCCCCGCCACAGAGCTTCGTCCGCCTGGACTTCGACAGGCCCCTCTATGTCGGTGAGAGCCCCCAGCCGCACCCCCACGGTCCCAGTCCCCCACGTGCTGCAGGACGCTGACTCTCAGCCCTGCTGCAGGTGCAGCAGAGCACAAGATGCGCCCGTTCCTGGGATGCCTGCGGGCGCTGCGGATGAACGGGGTGACACTCAACCTGGAGGGCAAGGCCAACGAGACGGAGGGCGTGCGGGTCAACTGCACTGGCCACTGCCAGGACCCGCCGGTGCCCTGCCAGAACAGTGGGCTCTGCGTCGAGCGCTACAGCCACTACAGCTGCAACTGCAGCATCTCTGCCTTTGATGGGCCCTTCTGCAACTACGGTGAGTGGCTGCACCTGCCCACACTGAGGGTGGGGGAGAGGAGCCGGTGCCCCCGTCAGCTCACGGCTCCCCCGCAGACATCGGCGGGTACTTTGAGGAGGGCACCTGGGTGCGGTACAACATCCTGCCGATGTCGCTGTACGCCGCCCGCGAGTTCGCCAGCATCATCAGCAGTCCCTGGCAGCCCCTGCCTGGCTACAACCTCACCAGTGAGGAGGTCAGCTTCAGCTTCAGCACCACCTCAGCACCCGCTGTGCTGCTCTACGTCAGCTCCTTTGTCAAGGACTACATGGCCGTGCTCATCAAGGATGATGGTGAGGGCAGGGCTCCCCTCCCTGGGGCTCACCCCGAGCCTATGGGGACTTCTGCAGGCGCTAGGGCCACATGGGACCCTCCTCCCCTGATGCCAGTCACCAGCCCCACGGTGGGGCTGGACTCACCCACTGGGAGCCCCAGCACTGCTGACAGCCCCGCTCTGCCCGCAGGGAGCCTGCAGCTGCGCTACCAGCTGGGCACCAGCCCCTATGTCTTCGCCCTCACCACCAAGCCGGTGACGGATGGGAGGCCCCACCGCGTCAACATCACCCGCCTGCACCGCACGCTGTACACCCAGGTAGGAGGCATGGGCATCCTCCCCACTGGGGTCTGGGGTGGCTGCAGGGCTGGGGGTCATGCTGGGAGTGGGCACGGGCAGGGTGACAGGAGGTGGAGGAGGCTCAGCAGGTGCTGACACCATGCACTTGCCTCCCAGGTGGACTATCTCCCCGTCATGGAGCAGCAGTTCTCCCTGTTCGTGGACAGCAAGCTGGACTCACCCAAAAACCTGTACCTGGGGCGTGTGATGGGTGAGCTGGGTCCTGCTCTTGGCTCCACCCCCCCGTACTGGGATCCCTGCAGGCACTGGGGTCTCCTCTGCCCAGCATGGTCCTTGGCCTCTGCAGGGGATGAGCCTTCTCCTTCTGTGCTCCCGCAGAGACTGGCGTGATTGACCCCGAGATCCAGCGCTACAACACGCCCGGCTTCTCAGGCTGCCTCTCGGGCGTGAAGTTTAACACCCTCGTCCCCCTCAAAGCCATCTTCCGCCCCACCAGCGTTGTGCGGCCCTACAGCATCCGGGGCGAGCTGGTGGAGTCGAGCTGCGCCTCCATGCTTCCCCTCACCACCATCCTCATCCCCCCTGAGATGGACCCCTGGTACATGGGTACAGGTAGGTGCCACGGTGGGACCCCAGTGGGGAGGAAGCCCCTGGCAAGTGTCAGCTGCGGAGGGGATGCTGCAGCATGAGACCCTGCTGCAGCCCGGTCTCAGCCACCCGCTCTGTCTCCGCAGAGTTCCCCCACGTGCACGACGATGGCTGGATCGGGATCATCATCGGGTGTAAGTGAAGTGCGTGGCTGGTGTCACCCCCTGCCTCTGCCCTGGCCCCTCCCCAGCCCCTCACTGCCGCTTCTCCCCCGCAGTCGTAACCTTCCTGCTCCTGCTGCTCGGGGGGCTGCTGGTGCTGCTGTACTTCTACTACCACCGCTACAAGGGCTCCTACCACACCAACGAGCCCAAGGCCATCCAGGACTACGGCGGTGCCACCAAACCGCTGTCAGTGCGCAAGGACCAGAACCTGCCCCAGATCCTGGAGGAGGCGAAAGGGGACTAGTGGGGCCGGGGGGCGGGACAGGCTCGCAGCCCTGGGAGCCGCCCGGGGATGAGCGAGCATCGCGGGACCAAAGGGCCGAGCACACCTGAACTGCCAACACCCGCCTCCGGACCGGCTGGACTGCACCAACCGCACGTGGCTGCCACCGACCTGGCCCCCAGAGCGTGGCCGCGACCCACCGAGCCCCGGCCCCGCTCGCCCCGGGCACGCCGGCAGCCCCGCGCCAGAGGCAGGCTGCCGCCTCCCACCAGCTGCCAAAACCTGCCCTGCCTTTGGCGGGGAGCCCCGGGGCCGGGCAGCCCACCCTCCCTCCCACAGGAGAGCGTGCCGGGTATGCCCAGCTGCCACCGCTCCGTTAGCAACAACTGCGCGTAGATTACCCGCTGCTTTGCTTGCTTAGCCAGAGCCACGAAGGACGCCACGCAATACCCAGCCTCGGGGCACAGCCCGGGGTGCGCCGAGCAATACTCTGCCCATGCGGGCGACGGCCGCCGCTGCCGCGCATGACGCCACTGCACTTTGCTGAGATGCTGCTTTCATACGATCAGGTACGGATCCTTTCTACCATTTTTGTTGCTGGATATTCTACTACACTCTGATTTTTTTATTCTATCAGTTTGTATAAAAAACCAAACGGAAGCTCCTGTCAGGTGTTACGTTCCGCGTGTCGTGGTACGTAGTCTGTAGTTTGCTACTTCTCTGTACGAAGTGCCGGCCCTGCCGATTACCTCCAGCCCAGGGAAAGCTCATGTTCACTTGCTGTATTGTGGTAAGATGTTACAGAAATGCATTTATCTACCCAAAGGCCTAGCTCCACTGGGCACTTTATTTTTAAAAATCTGTTTTGTTGAATGAGATGCGAAGATACTCAAATAAAGGCAGAATGACGGCGTTTGTCACTCCCAGCCTTCACTTTGCGGCCTGGGCGTGCAGGGGCAGCAGCTCCTCTCCTGGGCCCTGCGGCTCAGCCTGCACCCAGGGTGGGGACCAGCACAGACACGGGCAATTCCCACTCCCAGGAGCCAGACATGGGATGTGAGGAGCCAGGGCTGGATGCGGCTCAGGCTGCTGCTGCTACGCTCGCACACTATTGTGTCTCTCCCCACCGTGCACCTCTGCTGCCTCCCAGCCCTGTGCCAGCGCCGATGCGGGCAGCCCGTGGCACCGGGACACGCCACCAGGCTCTGGTGTGCCGACTGCCGCAGCAGGGGCAGCCGGGCTGAGCCTGCAGCAGGCAGAAGAAAGGCAGGGAAGGTGCTGCTGCCAGCTGTGCCCTAGGGTAACAGAGGCCAGCACGCCACAGAAGGATGTTCGCTACCACTTTATTATGACAAAGGCTACAAGCCACAGTATTTTTAAAGTGCATTATTATTCACCGTCAACAAACCACAGACACAAGCCTGGCATAGTGCAGATATGGCCAAGGTGGCAGAGGACGCTGAGCTGAGAGCAGGGCTGGGGTGAGCCAGGCAAAGGAGGCAGAAGGAGGCAGCAGGAGGCGATGGGGAGCAGGCCTTAGATAGGTACCAGGGTACAAGTGCTGCTCCAGTCAGACCCAAACCCCTCTGAGCCCCAGAAAGGCGTCACAGACAGCAGGAAGAACGGACGGACAGCCTCACCTGCTGCAGGAGGCAGCTGGGAAAAGCATGGCACAGGCCATGCCAGGGAGGGCTCGGCTCCTGAGGCAGACCCACCACCTCCCTGCATTCACAGACCATGTGGCTGGAACGGGGCTGCGCCTTGGGAGCCCCGTGGTTCCCCAGACGAGGAGGGCAAGGGTCCCAGCACTGCTTACCTCTGTATGGTGCCCCCAAACCACCTGCCCTCCACACCGCTGCCCCAAAGCGGGGTGATCAGCCAGGCTCTCCACCAGAGGAATTGTCTCGGTGCCGTCCCAGGAGCCCAGTGCTGGACACCCACAGCTCCAGGCCCTCACCACCCCTGGACAGCCCCGTGCGGTGCCTGGTGGAGCACCCGCTGGCACCCAGCATCAAGCTGGGCAGGCGGCTGGCAGCATAGGTGGCTTCTATGGGACAGCCCCGTCCTTCAGGTCACCCCTCCGGGAAAAGCCCTCCCTCCAGAGTGCCCCGTCCCAGGCCTGGAGCAACATCCCTGAAAGGTGCTGCTGAGGGACGACAGTGTCTGGCATGTCTGTGGTCCCTCTACCCCAGAGCGGTACATGGGGCCCAGCTGCTGGCTGAGAAAGATTAGTTTAAAGTGCTTTTTTCTTTTTCATTTTGCGTGGGGTGCTAAGGCCAAACCTCACCCTGCCAGAGTACATTTCCCCTTTATCCCCAGGGCCAGGGCCAGAGTGTCAGAAACCCCTAGGCAGGTTTCTGAGGAGCCTTCCCCTGGCCACCGCAGGCAGCAACATTCACAAAGTCCTGTGCAACAGAACCTCCCGCCCCGAGGGGACCTGCTCTGCTGGCTCCTGAAGTGCCCTCCCTCAGAGCCTGTGCTGCTCCAAAGGGGGACTCTCCCGACAGAGGAGGGTGGAGGAACCAGCTCTGGTATTTTGCGGTCAGGAAGCGCCTGCCTGGGCGCAGCGTGGCCGAGGCCCGGCTCCCGCTCTGGGCACAGCTCCAGCTGGTCAGCGGGAGCCCCCCACCGCAGCCCCAAAGCTGCCCGGCAGAAGCATCCACACGCCAGCCCCAGAAGGGCCAGGCAGCACAGCCGCTGGGGACGGGCTGGGGACGGGCAGGGGCCAACCACCCACCCCACAGCCATGAGGAAACTCCGCAGGCTGGAAGGGCTTCCTCAGGCTCCTCTGGACTCCTCTTGTGCTTGCAGCAGCACGCCAATAACATTGTCTCTACCCAGCTCAGTGGCATCCCTACCCAAAGTGACTTTTTGCATAGTGCTGCTCTCCCCATCTCCAAGCATCGTGCCACGCCAGCCACAGCTAGGCGGTCTCTGTCCCCCAGCCAGCTGGGGCAGAGGGGAAACAGCCTCAGCAACAGCAGCTTGGGGCCTGAGGACCACTGCAGCCATGTCTCTATGGCTTCCAACCCTGTCGCTGTCCTTGTCAACAGGACAAAACAGGCAGCAAGAGGTAGCACCTGAGACCAGAGCTTAACCCAGGGGACAGGGCTGGAGGTGAGCACCAGCCCCTCCGCCCCCAAGCTGTGCCGCGGGTCTCGGTGCAGGTGGTACCTCACTTGCTCTCGTTCTTCCAGCAGCCATCAGAAAATGGAAAAAGACCGAGAATTTGTGACTGTCTCTCCTCCTGCACCGCAGCTTTTCTTCAAGCCCCAGCTGCCTTGGTCCATGGGCTGCCTCCAGCCCAGGAGACCGCCTGCCAAGCAAGGCTCCAGAGCCTTTCCCAGCCCAGGACTGGCAAAGCTGCCACCCCAGCAGCAGCCACTCACACTCCTGCCCCGAGTCTCTCTGGGCGTCTGGATGGAAAGTAGCACTTGTAACTTGTAACACAGCAACGGGAACAGCAGCAGTCATGTCAGCGTGAAGCAAACATGGCATTGCTTACAAGGTGCAGCAGCAAGGTGTGCTGGGGACTGCCCCGCACAGAGCCTAGATGATATCCGTCTCCCTCTCTATGCCAACATACTTCAGGGCGTCTGCCTGGCTGTACCTATGAGA